>NC_090656.1:4399661-5013881 GCF_040937935.1 Hyperolius riggenbachi
ACTGGGGGGAGGGGCACAGCTTACTCCCTATGCAATATATTTATACTGGGGGACACCTCTAACTACCAATACTGGGAGGGCAACCAAAACTGGGGGGCCACCTATACTGAGTGGACTACCTCTGGTTACCTATACTAGGGTGCTACCTCTGGGTACCTAAACTGGGGGGCTAACACTAGCGACTTGTACTGGAGGGGGGCTTTCAGTGTTTGCCATAGACACTATATTACCCAGATACGCCCCTGCTCTGATCAGATAATAATACAAGAGGAATCTGTTGGCCACAATGACTGGTGTATGGCCAGCCTTAATGTTCACAGATACGTGTAGACAGGTCCTCTTGATGATCCCGCCCAATCATTGTGTGTGACCCTCTATGGTTGCAGGGTGTGTGGCATCGGCGAGGGGCTCTACACCTTCCAGACCCTGGAGGGGCAGCAGATCTACGAGCGAGTGCATAACGCTGTGCTAGCACTGGCCGAACAGCACAAGAGTCTTCTGCTGGAGATGGAGAAGAATTCTCGGGTGAGTCTCCCCGTTCCTCCTCTGGGTTATCATGTGTTACATTAA
This sequence comes from Hyperolius riggenbachi, assembly GCF_040937935.1. Classification (NCBI taxonomy): domain Eukaryota; kingdom Metazoa; phylum Chordata; class Amphibia; order Anura; family Hyperoliidae; genus Hyperolius; species Hyperolius riggenbachi. The sequence continues at coordinate 4,400,232 of NC_090656.1, forward strand.
AGTGCGCTCTTCTAAATATTGTATATTGCTTAAATATCGAAACCATTTTTTTGTACAATTTCATATTAAAGAGGCCCTGTAGTGACATATAGCAGAATGCAGTAAAGAGGCCCTGTAGTGACATATAGCAGAATGCAGTAAAGAGGCCCTGTAGTGACTTATAGCAGAATGCAGTAAAGAGGCCCTGTAGTGACATATAGCAGAATGCAGTACAGAGGCCCTGTAGTGACATATAGCAGAATGCAGTACAGAGGCCCTGTAGTGACATATAGCAGAATGCAGTAAAGAGGCCCTGTAGTGACATATAGCAGAATGCAGTAAAGAGGCCCTGTAGTGACATACAGTAGAATGCAGTAAAGAGGCCCTGTAGTGATATATAGCAGAATGCAGTAAAGAGGCCCTGTAGTGACATGTAGCAGAATGCAGTAAAGAGGCCCTGTAGTGACATATAGCAGGATACAGTAAAGAGGCCCTGTAGTGACATGTAGCAGAATGCAGTAAAGAAGCCCTGTAGTGACATATAGCAGAATGCAGTAAACAGGCCCTGTAGTGACATATAGCAGAATGCAGTAAAGAGGCCCTGTAGTGACATATAGCAGAATGCAGTAAAGAGGCCCTGTAGTGACATATAGCAGAATGCAGTAAAGAGGCCCTGTAGTGACATATAGTAGAATGTAGTAAAGAGGCCCTGCAGTGACACATAGCAGAATGCAGTAAAGAGGCCGTGTAGTGACATATAGCAGAATGCGGTAAAGAGGCCCTGTAGTGACATATAGCAGAATGCGGTAAAGAGGCCCTGTAGTGACCTATAGCAGAATGCAGTAAAGAGGTCCTGTAGTGACCTATAGCAGAATGCAGTAAAGAGGTCCTGTAGTGACACATAGCAGAATGCAGTAAAGAGGCCCTGTAGTGACATATAGCAGAATGCAGTAAAGAGGCCCTGTAGTGACATATAGTAGAATGCAGTAAAGAGGCCCTGTAGTGACACATAGCAGAATGCAGTAAAGAGGCCCTGTAGTGACACATAGCAGAATGCAGTAAAGAGGTCCTGTAGTGACATATAGCAGAATGCAGTAAAGAGGTCCTGTAGTGACATATAGCAGAATGCAGTAAAGAGGTCCTGTAGTGACATATAGCAGAATGCAGTAAAAAGGTCCTGTAGTGACACATAGTAGAATGCAGTAAAGAGGCCCTGTAGTGACACATAGCAGAATGCAGTAAAGAGGTCCTGTAGTGACATATAGCAGAATGCAGTAAAGAGGTCCTGTAGTGACATATAGCAGAATGCAGTAAAGAGGTCCTGTAGTGACACATAGCAGAATGCAGTAAAGAGGCCCTGTAGTGGCATATAGTAGAATGCAGTAAAGAGGCCCCGTAGTGACATATAGCAGAATGCGGTAAAGAGGCCCCGTAGTGACATATAGCAGAATGCAGTAAAGAGGCCCTGTAGTGACATGTAGCAGAATGCAGTAAATAGGCCCTGTAGTGACATATAGCAGAATGCGGTAAAGAGGCCCTGTAGTGACATATAGTAGAATGCAGTAAAGGGGCCCTGTAGTGACATATAGCAGAATGTAGTAAAGAGGCCCTATAGTGACATATAGCAGAATGCAGTAAAGAGGTCCTGTAGTGACATATAGCAGAATGCAGTAAAGAGACCCTGTAGTGACATATAGCAGAATGCAGTAAAGAGGCCCTGTAGTAACATATAGCAGAATGCAGTAAAGAGGCCCTGTAGTGACATATAGCAGAATGCAGTAAAGAGACCCTGTAGTGACATATAGCAGAATGCAGTAAAGAGGCCCTGTAGTAACATATAGCAGAATGCAGTAAAGAGGCCCTGTAGTGACATACAGTAGAATGCAGTAAAGAGGCCCTGTAGTGACATATAGCAGAATGCAGTAAAGAGGCCCTGTAGTGACATATAGCAGAATGCAGTAAAGAGACCCTGTAGTGACATATAGCAGAATGCAGTAAAGAGGCCCTGTAGTGACATACAGTAGAATGCAGTAAAGAGGTCCTGTAGTGACCTATAGTAGAATGCAGTAAAGAGGCCCTGTAGTGACCTATAGCAGAATGCAGTAAAGAGGCCCTGTAGTGACATATAGCAGAATGCAGTAAAGAGGCCCTGTAGTGACATATAGCAGAATGCAGTAAAGAGGCCCTGTAGTGACATACAGTAGAATGCAGTAAAGAGGCCCTGTAGTGACATATAGCAGAATGCAGTAAAGAGGCCCTGTAGTGACATATAGCAGAATGCAGTAAAGAGACCCTGTAGTGACATATAGCAGAATGCAGTAAAGAGGCCCTGTAGTGACATACAGTAGAATGCAGTAAAGAGGTCCTGTAGTGACCTATAGTAGAATGCAGTAAAGAGGCCCTGTAGTGACCTATAGCAGAATGCAGTAAAGAGGCCCTGTAGTGACATATAGCAGAATGCAGTAAAGAGGCCCTGTAGTGACATATAGCAGAATGCAGTAAAGAGGCCCTGTAGTGACATATAGCAGAATTCAGTAAAGAGGCCCTGTAGTGACATATAGCAGAATGCAGTAAAGAGGCCCTGTAGTGACCTATAGTAGAATGCAGTAAAGAGGCCCTGTAGTGACATATAGCAGAATGCAGTAAAGAGGCCCTGTAGTGGCATATAGCAGAATGCAGGAAATTATTCAGGATACTTTTAGAGTCATTTTTTTCTGGTTTCAGCATCAGAAACACTTCCTATATCTATACAGTAAACTGCTGTATATTGGTGTGTAACCCCGCTCTCCCAGTGAGGCTTAGCCTAGGCTATTTAAAGGACAACCGAAGCAAGAGGGATATGGAGGCTGCCATATTTATTTTGTTTTAATCTGTACTAGTTGCCGGGCTGTATTCTTCTACTCTTCTGCCTCTTTTAGCCAGAGACCCTGAACAAGCATGCAGCAGATCAGGTGTTTCTGCCATTATTGTCAGATCTGACAAGATTAGCTGCAGGCTTGTTTCTTGTGTGATTCAGACACTACTGCAGCCAAACAGATCAGCTGAGCTGCCAGGCAACTGGTATTGTTTAAAAGGAAATACATATGGCAGCCTCCATATATCTTTGGCTTCAGTTGTCGTTTAAAGGGAACCAAGTTGAACCTTCAGGTAAAAAAAAAAATACTTACCTAAGAAGAGGCTCCCTGTGTCCTCCGTGCCGCTAGCCTCCGGAAGATCCAGGCAGCGCTCCTCTTCATGCACAAGCCGCTCTGGCTCACTGTGCAGCCGCAGATGTACTCGTGCAGTACAGCCAAGCTTACATGAAGAGGAGCGCAGCCCGAAACTGAAATCCGTTAAGCCCGTCTGATCTCTTCTGGAGGTCCACTAACGGTGGTCCAGAGAACGGCGCAGGAAGCCTCCACAAGATCCAGAGGCTTCTTTCTTCTCAGGTAAGTATCTGATTTTTAACCCGAAGTTCACTGCAAGTACACCATAACTATGTGGAATTCTTTTCCCAGAGCATTCTGGGAGATCAGGCGTTATTTTCACTGGCATCAGAATTCTCAGAAACATTCCGCATAGGTCACCTGCCAGGACTAAATATGTCACCACCTGTGATAGATTTCAGAATGTAAATCAGGGAGAGGAAAGATTTTACAATGGACAAACACTGACTAAATATTTAATTCAATAATGTAAAAAAAAACCAGTTATATTCATTATGTTATTTTCACTATAGTTTCTCTTTATTACACAAAAAAATGACACTTCAGTTTACAGCCATCTATAATGTTCTAGATGTAATTATGTTTGCCCTGTAACCATGACAACTGTGGAGGAAACCGCTACTAATTCCCATTTCTCTGCCTTTGTCATTGGCGCACGGAGTAAATACTTCTCTCTCACCGAAAACACTTTATTATTTCTTCAGTGTATTTCATTTATAATAATAATATTAGTCATGAGTATTTACATGTAAGGGCTGACAGATTTCTGCTTTTTGACCCTGGGCTGATCCTGTGCAGATGCCCCCAGTTACTGCAGCCTCTCAGTAGCCAAGTGTAGGCAACTCTGCATTACCAGCTCAGACAACTAGAGCAGTGCTTCTCAACATCTTTATAACATAGTTACGTAGTTATTTGAGTTGAAAAAAGACATACGTCCATCGAGTTCAACCAGAGAACAAAGTACAACAACAGCCTGCTCCCTCACATATCCCTGCTGATCCAGAGGAAGGCGCAACATCAGCCTGCTCCCTCACATATCCCTGCTGATCCAGAGGAAGGCACAACACCAGCCTGCTCCCTCACATATCCCTGCTGATCCAGAGGAAGGTACAACACCAGCCTGCTCCCTCACATATCCCTGCTGATCCAGAGGAAGGCACAACACCAGCCTGCTCCCTCACATATCCCTGCTGATCCAGAGGAAGGCACAACACCAGCCTGCTCCCTCACATATCCCTGCTGATCCAGAGGAAGGCACAACACCAGCCTGCTCCCTCACATATCGCTACTGATCCAGAGGAAGGCACAACACCAGCCTGTTCCCTCACATATCCCTGCTGACCCAGAGGAAGGCACAACACCAGCCTGCACCCTCACATATCCCTGCTGATCCAGAGGAAGGTACAACACCAGCCTGCTCCCTCACATATCCCTGCTGATCCAGAGGAAGGCACAACACCAGCCTGCTCCCTCACATATCCCTGCTGATCCAGAGGAAGGAACACCACCAGCCTGCACCCTCATATATACCTGCTGATCCAGAGGAAGGTACAACCCCAGCCTGCACCCTCACATATCCCTGCTGATCCAGAGGAAGGCACAACACCAGCCTGCTCCCTCACATATCCCTGCTGACCCAGAGGAAGGCACACTACCAGCCTGAACACTTACATATCCCTGCTGATCCAGAGGAAGGCACAACACCAGCCTGCTCCCTCACATATCCCTGCTGATCCAGAGGAAGGCACAACACCAGCCTGCTCCCTCACATATCCCTGCTGATCCAGAGGAAGGCACAACACCAGCCTGCACCCTCACATATCCCTGCTGATCCAGAGGAAGGCACAACACCAGCCCGCCCCCTCACATATCCCTGCTGATCCAGAGGAAGGCACAACAACAGCCTGCACCCTCACATATCCCTGCTGATCCAGAGGAAGGTACAACACCAGCCTGCTCCCTCACATATCCCTGCTGATCCAGAGGAAGGCACAACACCAGCCTGCTCCCTCACATATCCCTGCTGATCCAGAGGAAGGTACAACAACAGCCTGCACCCTCACATATCCCTGCTGATCCAGAGGAAGGTGAAAACCCCTTACAAGGCATGGTCCAATTAGCCCCAAAAGGGAAAAAATATTCCTTCCCGACTCCAAATGGCAATCAGATAAAATCCCTGGATCAACATCATTAGGCATTACCTAGTAAATTGTAGCCATGGATGTCTTTCATCGCAAGGAAAGCATCTAAGCCCCCTTTAAATGCAGGTATAGAATTTGCCATAACTACTTCCTGTGGCAATGCGTTCCACATCTTAATCACTCTTACTGTAAAGAACCCTTTCCTAAATAAATGGCTAAAACGTTTTTCCTCCATGCGCAGATCATGTCATCTAGTCCTTTGAGAAGGCCTAGGGACAAAAAGCTCATCCGCCAAGCTTTTATAATGCCCTCTGATGTATTAATACATGTTAATTAGATCCCCTCTAAGGCGTCTTTTCTCTAGACTAAATAAACCCAGTTTATCTAACCTTTCTTGGTAAGTGAGACCTTCCATCCCACGTATCAATTTTGTTGCTCGTCTCTGCACCTGCTCTAAAACTGCAATATCTTTCCTGTAATGTGGTGCCCAGAACTGAATTCCATATTCCAGATGTGGCCTTACTAGAGAGTTAAACAGGGGCAATATTATGCTAGCATCTCGAGTTTTTATTTCCCTTTTACTGCATCCCAAAATTTTGTTAGCTTCAGCTGCAGCTGCTTGGCATTGAGTACGATTATTTAACTTGTTGTCGATGAGTACTCCTAAGTCCTTCTCCAAGTTTGATGTCCCCAACTGTATCCCATTTATTTTGTATGGTGCTAGACCATTGGTACGACCAAAATGCATGACTTTACATTTTTCAACATTGAATTTCATCTGCCATTTATGTGCCCATATAGCCATCCTATCCAGATCCTGTTGCAATATGACACTATCTTCCTAAGAGTTGATGATTCTGCACAATTTTGTATCATCTGCAAAAATAGCAACATTGCTCACTACTGCATCTACTAGGTCATTAATAAATAAATTGAATAGCACTGGACCCAGAACAGACCCCTGTGGGACCCCACTGCTAACAGTCTCCCATTTTGAGTACGATCCATTGACCACAACTCTTTGTTTTCTGTCCATTAGCCAGTTCCCTATCCATGCACACTATGGCCTAGTGCACACCAAAAACCGCTAGCAGATCCGCAAAATGCTAGCAGATTTTGAAACGCTTTTTCTTCTTTTTCTGCAGCGTTTCAGCTAGTGTTTTGCGGTTTTGTGTAGCGGTTTTGGTGTAGTAGATTTCATGTATTGTTACAGTAAGCTGTTACTGAACAGCTACTGTAACAAAAAACGCCTGGCAAACCGCTCTGAAGTGCCGTTTTTCAGAGCGGTTTGCGGTTTTCCTATACTTAACATTGAGGCAGAAACGCCTCCGCAATCCAAAATCTGCAGCAGCCCGGGAGTATGCGTTTCTGCAAAACGCCTCCCGCTCTGGTGTGCACCAGCCCATTGAAATACATTACCCAAGCGGATCCGCACCCGCAAGCGGATCGCAAACCGCAGCCGAAACGCTCTGGTGTGCACTAGGCCAGACTCTTCCCCAGTCCTTGCATTCTCAACTTTTGCACCAGACTTTTGTGTGGAACATGGAGCCATTTATCAATGACTGAATAGCCAAGTAACGGTAACATTATCTCAAGTATCTCTTGGTGCATATTTTTTTAGTAGCTGTCCCTTATTGCGTATAAATGCTGTTGAGAGATTTCTTAATGCTATCTACTGATTATTTTTATTAAGATTTGTTTAAAAATGATTAATCATTTTTTAAATCTCTAAACTTACTGTAACAGACTGATTACGACAAATTTTAAGTAGCCCTGACCACCACCCAACACTGCATATTATGTGTTGAGAACCTAGAAGCTAGAGTAACCGATGGGTAAGCTGCAAAATGAAAGCAGACCTATGCTGAGAGTTTATGAATATTGTCATTGCTGACTAGAGATGTCAGCGAACCATTCGGGAACCATTCGCCGGCGAACCCCTCACCCCTTACTACTTCCGGGTCGCTATGACCCGGAGTAGTACGGCTGCGCTGGGCCGGCGGTGTGCGTCTTTGATCGCGCGCCTGTTGCCACTTTCTACGCATGTGCGTGGCCTCATGCGCAGAGAGTGTCCGGCAACAGGCGCGCGATCAAACACGCGCACCGCCGGCCCAGCGCAGCCGTACTACTCTGGGTCATAGCGACCCGGAAGTAGTACAGCCACATAGAGATTTGCTGACGAACGGTTCGCTAACATCTCTATTGCTGACCTTATCCTTAAAAAAAAAGAAAAGTTACAGTTGATTGGCTTCCTTTAATGCTTTCTGTGCCCCTAACCAAGAGCCTGCATGCATATGCTGCAGATGTGTGGCCCAAAAACTACCAAATCCACAAGACCAGCATGACAGCCAGGCAACTGGCATTTTTTAAAATGAAGACAGAAATATAATCTGTGGGTTAAAGTGTAGTTTGCCTTTTTAAAACAGAATGGACTTTCGATAATTCAGCGTTAAAGGACAACTGAAGCGAGAAGGATATGGAGGCTGCCATATTTATTTCCCTTTAAATAATACCAGTTATCTGGCTATCGTGCTGATCCTCTGCCTCTAATACTTTCTACCATAGCCCCTGAACAAGCATGGAGCAGATCAGGTGTTTCTGACATTATTGTCAGATCTGACAAGATTAGCTGCATATGTAAAAGAGAGACCCGAGAGCCCAATATAGTGCAGTAAGTACTGATAAAGTGGGTTATATGACGAGTACAAGTTTTATACTCACAAATCAGGGTTACCTCCAGGCAATCACTGTATAAGCAGGCGAGGAGATTATCCTGTCCTCACTCATGATTAAAAAGTCGCTCTCTGTAGACATGAAAAAGAAAGGGCCAGGGGTATCCCCCTCCACCAGGGGTGGATATCAAATATATAACGTAATGAAGACCAGAGGCGCCAAAAGGATAAAATCAATTATTAAAAAGTTTAAAAATGCTTAGGAGGCACTGGTGGACTTTCCTCCTCCAAGCAGACACAAGAAGCTGTGTATTCAAGACAAGTACATTTTATTGTTACACTCCAAGGGATATTCGCAACGCGTTTTGCAGGCCTAGACCTGCTTCATCAGGCAATAGATTGTTGGAGTACACAACTGGGGACAGAGGCACAGATAGGTGTACATTAGGACCAAAAGCCTGAATACATACAGTGTATGACATTAGTCATATGGTGTGCTTAAACTTAAATGTAAAATTAAACAGGAGTGGTTGCAGAATTAATTGGTAACAGTGCTTGTTTAGAGCGGTGAGTAGTTATATGTGCTTTCTAGGTGGGTGTGTGTGGGATAGACGGGGAAGGGTAGTATTGAAAGCGGTACATAAGAGTGCATTGTACTGTAATCATTCATAGATGGGGGCCCCGTGGTGGGGTGTTGTAAGGCTGATAAATGTGGAGGTGTGATGGGTGATTAATACTGTGGGGGTGGGGTGGGGGATGAATATAGTATAAGTGCATTGTACTGTAATGATTTATAGATGGGGAACCAGGAGTGGGGTGTTATAAGGCTGATTACTGCGGAGGTAGGAGGGTGAAAAATACTGCAGAGGTGGGGTGGGGAAAAACGAAATATAAATGCAAAAAACGGCAGAGATTAACATAAATTACAGGCCAACTTACCAGCATTCGGTCAGGGTAACACCTGGCGCGTCAGTGCCAAGGTGTCCCTGTACCGCTGTTTAAATGGGGAAGTAGTTCCGCCCGCTGACCAATCCGGCGACGGGGCAGGTTCGAATTTCCTACCAGGCGTAGATGCGGCCCTTTGGTCGCGCCATCCTTATGCGACCTTTACGTTGCGCCTATTGCTAAAGGGAAAGGGCATAGTAGTGCAACCATAACGTCGCACTCAGGTCAGATGCGTACTTCCGGTTGGGGGCGGAAATTATTGTGGCGGTGCGCATGTTGTGCGCATGTACCAGACGTGCCGTCCGCCATTGTTGTTATGGGCAGAGGGGACGGAGTGTTGAGCTGTTCTAATGGGATAGGAAATAGTGAAATTGAATAAAAAGATACAGATAAAAAATGTCAAAAAAATACATAATATTATGAAGGTGGACCTAAGGGCACATTAACTGTACATAGTGTTAGTCTCTTAGTATGAAATTTTTATGGGGTCGTGTTTTTACATTATGTAAATTATAATGGGGCCTTTTTTGGGTATGCTAATACCATCTAGTGGACAGACATGGTATTAATTGTGCAATATCATACTCAGCTGGGCTGTATACTGCAAGTAGTAGAAATATATTAAGACCCCTAAAAACAACAAGATACAATAAATGAACACAGAAAAGGAACACCAGATCACATAATAGAACAGTGTAAAAAACCATTGTATCATCTAGTGCTAAAAAATGGCCAGATGTTATAGACTACTAGAATAAACATGGATAGTGAGACTGGTCACATAGGATGGGATGCCTAGATATGAGGGTACATGTATAGTAAGATAATCATAATGGCAATAATTCATAAAGAGTGATATGTAAAGATTACATGGATAAAACAAGGATATATAATATAAAAATACATAAAATAAGTACATCTGAAAAACAGTGAAGTAAAAATATAAAAAAATATATAAAAAAGAAAATAAGGTATGATTAAAGAGGCGACTAAATAAAATTTATAAAGGTACTGATATATTTTGATCAATGGATTTTTTCAAGTTGTTCATTGAGGCCCTCTGGTACGAGGGTCCTCAACATCTGAATCCAAAACATTTCTCTCTAGTTGCTCAAAAGCATCCGGCTGGTGCTGATTAATACTTTGAATAAGGGTGATGTGAAATAAAGTGGGGTCACTGTTGTGATGGGTGCCAAAGTGTCTAGATACACTGTGAAGGGGAAAAGTCTTGTGTATATTTCTCTTGTGTTGTCCAGTCCTACTTCGTGCTGGTTGAGTGGTGCGTCCCACGTACTGAAAGTGGCAAGGGCAAGAAATGATGTAAATAACGTATCGGGAACTGCAAGTAAGTCGTTTTTTTTATCTGGTATTGTATTTTAGTAGTGTTGGAGGAAAGCGAGGTAGTAGTCAGTGTAAAGGGACAGGCTAGGCATCTGGTGTTCTTGCAAGGGAAGCACCCTGGTGTGGATTGGTTCTGTTGGTGTTCATGTCCTGTATCTGGTTTAAGTCGGCTGGGTGCTCTCCTGTAAGTAATTGCGGGAGTTGATGGTATTATTGGCCGGAGGTATGGGACCTGTAATAAAACGTCCCATCTCTTTTTCAAGATGGAGCGGATGTGGGGATGTTGTGCATTAAATCGTGTAATGAATCGGGGGCAATTGGTGGTGGTATCTATTGGGCGATGGAGTTTTGGGTTTCTTGGCCCTGAATTTGGCATCTTTTATGAGTTTTTTGGTGTATTTTCATGCCATAAATTTCTTTGTGAGTATCTCGGATTGTGCATCATAGTCTATAATGTCTGTACAATTTTTGTGGATTCTCTTGAACTGACTATATGGAGTATTGATGGTCCAGGTGCGGTGATGGAAGCTGTCAAAGTGTATATAATTATTGGCATCTATCGGTTTAAAATATGTCTTGGTTTTGATATAATTGGATTCAATAAACAGCGTTAAATCTAAAAATTCTATGGTGACTGGGTTATGATGGAATGTGAATTAAAGGCCAGCTGTGTTTGAATTCAAATGGTTGATAAATGACGGGATGTGTTCGGCATTGCCTCTCCAGATGAAAATTAGGTCGTCAATGTACCGTTTGTAAAAAATAATATTTTCAATGAAGGGGTTATTGTGTTGCATTTTTTGAAGTTTCAGGAGGCCCATAGACAGATTAGCATACGATGGAGCGAACGACAACCCCATAGCTGTCCCGCTAGTTTGATGATGGATTTTGTCCAAGAATGTGAAGATATTATTTTGTAAGATGAATTCAATACAGTGAGCTAAAAAAGATTGTTGGCTTTGGGGCATAAGCGTATTGACAGACGGAAAATGTTTGATGGCAGTGAGGCCAAAAGCATGTGGTATGTTTGTATATAAAGATGTGACGTCACATGTGAGCCATAAGTAGTCATTATGCCAGGTAATGGTACTGAGAAGGTCAATGAGGTGTGAAGAATCTTTGGGGTAGGAGTCGAGGGATTGTACATGAGGTTGTAAGTGGTGATCTACAAAACGTGACAAATTACTAGTGAGGGAGTTGATTCCAGAGATGATTGGGCGACCTGGTGGTTTGGACAGGGTCTTGTGAATTTTTGGTAAATAATAAAAAAAGGCTTTTTTGGATGTGGATTGATAATGAAATTTCTTTTGTTTTTGGAAATGATGCTAAGTAGGGCGTTTTTAATGAAAGATTTGAGTGTTTTATTAAGTTCTGCTGTGGGGTCAGTGTCCAGAAGTTCATAGTATTTACTGTCACCTAGTAGACATTCAGCTTCTTCTAGGTAGTCCTTTTTGTTTAAAATGACAACCCCCCCCCCCTCCTTATCGGCTGGTTTGATGATTAGGTTATGGTTGTTTTGTAGTGCTTTTATGGCCAATTTTTGTTGTGGGTTGAGGTTGGATCTGGTTGTGGGTAAATCAGTATGGATATTCTGTAAGTCATGGAGTACCAGTGAATAGAACGTGTCAATGTAATTACCTTTTAAAGCTGTGGGGTAGAATCGTGATCTGCCCTTGAGTTTTGTGGTGATGAACTGTTCTGTCTCTATTTCGGAGGAGGATATTGTGTAAACTGGCAATGTATCATTATTGGTGATAAGGGCTGTGGGATCAGTAATGGGGGGTGGGTTCAATTTTTTTATTGCAAAGAGTCGTTTCAATGTTAATTTACGAATATATGAATTAAAATCTGTAAAGATCTCAAAGATATTGGATTGATTCGTTGGGCAAAGGGATAAGCCTTTTCCAAGTAATATAGTTTCACTCGGGGTTAATAGATGGTCAGACAAATTGAATATACATTTGGTTTGTTGGCTTGTGGGAATTGGATCAGCATTCAAGGGTGTTTTCGTTTTTCTTTTCCCTCGCCTTCCTCTTTTTCAGAGTTGGGCAAGGGTCTTTTTTTCTTGGTTTGCAGTATGATCCGGGATGATTTGCGACTGGGTAATTGGGTTGTCCGTATGCTCTGGGATAGGGTAGAGGGAAGGTCTAATAAGAGGAGGTGAGGGTTGTGTCAGCACTAGCAGGCGTGGTCTGTGGAGGGGCTGCGCTATTCTTGCTGGCTTGGAAATACGTTTCAATGGAGGTTTGTAGGGAACCGTATGATGGTTTTGTGATTATGTCAGTTGGAGATGTCTTTTAGTCACTAACTAAATTGGTGTGTGGGCTAACGTGGAAAAATCCATTGATCAAAATATATCAGTACCTTTATAAATGTTGTTTAGTCGCCTCTTATCATACCTTATTTTCTCTTTTATATATATTTTATATATTTTTACTTTACTGTTTTTCATATGTACTTATGTATTTTTATATTATATATCCTTGTTTTATCCATGTAATCTTTACATATCGCTCTTTATGAATTATTGCCATTATGATTATCTTACTATACATGTACCCTCATATCTAGGCATCCCATCCTATGTGACCAGTCTCACTATCCATGTTTATTCTAGTAGTCTATAACATCTGGCCATTTTTTAGCACTAGATGATACGATGGTTTTTTACACTGTTCTATTATGTGATCTGGTGTTCTTTTCTGTGTTCATTTATTGTATCTTATTGTTTTTAGGGGTCTTAATATATTTCTACTACTTGCAGTGTACAGCCCAGCTGAGTATGATATTGCACAATGCACCTTACACATTAATACCATGTCTGTCCACTAGATGGTATTAGCATACCCAAAAAAGGCCCCATTATAATTTACATAATGTAAAAACACGACCCCATAAAAATGTCATACTAAGAGACTAACGCTATGTACAGTTAATGTGCCCTTAGGTCCACCTTCATAATATTATGTATTTTTTTACATTTTTCATCTTTATCTTTTTATTCAATTTCACTATTTCCTATTCCTTAAGAACAGCTCAACACTCCGTCCCCTCTGCCCATAACAACAATGCGCACCACCACAATAACTTCCGCCCCCAACTGGAAGTACGCATCTGCCCTGAGTGCGACATTATGGTCGCACTACTATGCCCTTTCCTTTTAGCAATAGGCGCGACGTAAAGGTCGCATAAGGATGACGCAACCAAAGGGCCGCATCTATGCCTGGTGGGAATTTCCAACCCTCCCTGCCGCCGGATTGGTCAGCTCCCCATTTAAACAGCAGTACAGGGACACCTTGGCACTGACGCGCCAGGTGTTACCCTGACCGAATGCTGGTAAGTTGGCCTGTAATTTATGTTAATCTCTGCCGTTTTTTGCACTTATATTTTGTTTTTCCTTCAGTCCACCTCTGCAGTATTTTTCACCCTCCTACCTCCGCAATAATCAGCCTTATAACACCCCACTCCTGGTTCCCCATCTATAAATCATTACAGTACAATGCACTTATACTATATTCATCCCCCACCCCACCCCCGCAGTATTAATCACCCATCCCACCTCCACATTCATCAGCTTTACAACACCCCACCCCGGGGCCCCCCCATCTATGAATTATTACAGTACAATGCACTCTTATGTACCGTTTTCAATACTACCCCTGTCCCCTCACCCCCCCCCTCCCCCACATATACCTACTCACCACTCTAAACAAGCACTGTTACCAATGAATTCTGCAACCACTCCTGTTTCATTTTACATGTAAGTTTAACCACTTGAGGACTGCAGTGGTAAACCCCCCTAAAGACCAGGGCAATTTTAACTAAATGGGCCACTGCAGCTTTAAGGCATAGCTGCAGGCCCGTACAACTCAGCACACTAGTGATCCCCCCCCCCCTTTTCTCCCCACCAACAGAGCTGGTGGGGTCTGATCACCATCATATTTATGGTTTGTTTTTTAATAAAATATGCTTGGGTTTTTTGTGCTGTCCCCCGCTCCCTCCCTCCTCCCGCCAGCCAATCGGCGTGATCAGCTGTCATAGGCTTCAGCCTATGACAGCCGGTCACTGTGCAGCCTCAGGAGGGGACAGCTGTGTCACACGGCTGTCCCCTGTGCAGCGCTGCTGCCGATCGCAGCACTGTACAAGTAAATTGATGGCGATCATGCCGTCTAACAGTCGCCCGAGCGGCTATTGCCACTCGGAGACTGAGGAGGGGGCGGAGCTTCCCCCCCAGCATGAGCCCCAGCATGAGATGCGCGCGCAGCGTGTGCGTGATCTCATGCAAATTAGAGCCCCAGGACTTGACGCCAATTGCCATTAGGCGGTCCTGGGGCTGCCGCAGCGACCACTCCCATTGGCGTGGGGTGGTCGTTAGGTAGTTAAGCACACCCTATGACTAATGTTATACACTATATGTATTCAGGCTTTTGGTCCTAATGTACACCTATCTGTGCCTCTGTCCCCAGTTGTGTACTCCAACAGTCTATTGCCTGATTAAGCGGGTCTAGGCCTGCGAAACGTGTTGCGAATATCCCTTGGAGTGTACCAATAAAATTTACTTGTCTTGAATACACAGCTTCTTGTGTTTGCTTGGAGGAGGTAAGTCCACCACTGCCTCCTAAGCATTTTTTCAACTTAATAATTGATTTTAGGCCTCTGGTCTTCATTAAGATTAGCTGCATGCTTGTTTCTAGTGTGATTCAGACACTACTGCAGCCAAATAGATCAGCAGGACTGCCAGGTAAATAAATGGTATAGTTTAAAAGGAAATAAATATGGCAGCCTCCATAGACTTCTTACTTCATTTGTCCTTTAAGTGAACATCTGTGGTTACTCACAATGCACTGCTACTGAATATGCAAATTCTCTTTATGCCCCTGAGGTAATTTGTATATTCAGTAGCGGTGCATTGTGGGTAACCACAGATGTTCACTTAAAGCTGAATTATCGCAAGTACCTTCTGTTTTAAGAAGGCAAATCTCACCAAGCATTGCTTATTAGTAGGAGGGCTTTTTGGTACCCTATACTTTCCTAGTGGTTGTGGGTCACTCCGAGCTGCTTGGTTACTCTGTGGGTTAAAGTGATTCTGAAGTCAGAAAAAAAGTAACTCACCTACAGAGAGGGAAGGCTCTGGATCCTATATAGCGCCTTCCTCTGCCTTTTGGCTAAGATCAAGTGTAGTATCTGTTCTGATCAGTTTAAGGGGCGGGCCGGGCCCAAAGTAAGTTCTGACAACCCCGAAAGTTGGGGGGCACCTCGAACGAGTGAGGAGGGGGAGGGACACCTCCAAACCCTCTAGTACGGGTGTCCACTGTTGTTCTTACGTTCCCTTGATCCTAACTGCACAAACGGATCTACCATGGTCGAGGCTGAAGGGCTGGGGGCTTTGCTTAGGTGTACTGCCTCTGGAAGTGGCGATCCAGGAGTGCCTGAAAAACCTGGGGCCTGGGAAACCCCGTGGCGGAGTAAGGCACTGAGTTCTGTACTACCTGTATGCTTAGCCAACTAATGCAGCTCCCCGGCCTTTTGGCTGGGAGAGTGTGGAATTTTTATAACGCCGGCCGCAAGGTCGGGGCCAGCTTGCTGGCACTGGGGACTTGTCCCCTGGGGACTCTGGTCTCCGACTAGAGGCTCCTTCTTGGGGGAGCCGACCCTGGCCAGTGGGCAACTACATGGCACAGTTGGGGTTCTCCTATCCTTCGGGTGTCAGGAGGACACCAAAGCAAAGGGGGAGGTTCCCCTCCGGGAGAACAGTGGAAAGGGCCCTGCTTTTGTGGGGCCCAGGGCTGCTCATGCACGTTTTTTGTGGGGTGTTTATGCACTTCCACTTTTTCCTCCGGGCTTCTGTTGTGCACAACAGGAGCCAAGAAAGCAAGAAAAAAAAATACAGCCTTCCTTTCTCTGTGTCCTCTTTCCACCGCTGTCCCCCATTGCAGTTATTGGACCAGCCAGTCTGATAAACCTTTGAGGATCCTTGTAATAAGCCTCCGGGAGGCCTCAGAAGGCTTTAGAAGCTCTTGTGCCCCCGACTGTTTCTGAAACCTTCCAAGGACTGCCAGAGGCAGAGAATGTGAACAGCAACACACTATGACAGGGCTGTCCAACTGGTGGCCAACGGGCCTGATGTGGCCCCCGGGCTGCACTCACTTGTCAGGACTATTTCTTTGAGTCAGTCCCCCTCCTCTGGCAGGCCCACCTTTTTGTTTGCGCTTGGCTCCGCCCCCCAAAGCCAGGACATTGATGCTCTGCCTCCTCCAGCCAAAAAATTTGGTGCTAGACACGCCCCCTGTCCATGACGTTGGACAGCACTGCTCCATGAAATCCAGAGCCTTCCATTTCCATAGGGTAGTGTCTGATATATTTTATATATATATTTTTGGCTGGCTTCAAACTTGCTTTAAAAAGTCTACTGTACTACCTTTTTTTTTTTTCTTCTTCTGTGTATTCATTTCTTCCATAAGGATGTGTTTTTTTGTTTTGTTTTCACAAAAGTTGGTTCTACTGGCCTTGACTCAGCTCTGTTAGACATCTTATTATACTTCCATAATATTCTGTTTCCTTTTAGAGACTTAACAAGGAGAATGAGGCAACGTCACAAGCCTCCCCCAGCACCTCCATGCTGCCCCGCAGCGCATACTGGCATCACATCACCAGCGGTCAGGCTGGTGGCGAGTCTTCCTGCGGTAACCGTAAGTTCCTGTGCGATGGTCACATGACTGCTTATACACTGACCCTCATATCGCTGCCCTGTAACATGGATAAACACAGCCAGTGCTTACAGCAAACCTGCATAAACCATGTACCCAATCAGTTAAATGTATGTACAGTTATGGTGATACTTAGCAGTTGCCCGCTCTGTTACTTGTGGGGGACGCAGATGGGGACACCCAGCATGCAGTGCACACAGATTTTCAATCGATTTCATGCTTAAAGAGAAACAGTGTTCAAGAATTGAACTTCATCCCAATCAGTAGCTGATACCCCCTTTCCCATGAGAAATCTATTACTTTTCACAAACAGACCATCAGGGGGCGCTGTATGGCTGATATTGTGGTGAAACTTCCCAGTGTGATGTCAGGACCATGGTCCTGGCAGTTTCCTTTCTGTGAACCTCGTTGCATTGTGGGAAATAACAGCTGTTTCCAACTGCCAAAAAAGCAAGCAGCGTCTCCTTCCAGTGACATCACCTGCCAGCAGTAAAAATGTCACCATGTGATAAATGTCAGAATGTAAATCAGTGAGAGGAAAGATTTTATTACATTATTTTCACTGGAGTTCCTTCTTAAGAGGAGTTAAAGGACGTTCACGGCAGTCACCATTGCGCTGGTGGGAGAGGACAGTAATAGAAGTAAAGTAACACAGACCCGCAGGACTCATGGGAAGAGAACAGTGTGTGGTCCTCTTTATAGCGGTTTATGTGCCAGAAGTCTGCAGTGTTTGGGGGTAATGAAGGGTAAAGCAATGTCAGTTTAGAGTGGAGTAAAGCTTCCTGTGTCAGGTAAAAGCATTAACTCCGCCTTTGCGTTGCAGGAACGTATAGCGGCCGGGACTCGGATCCCATCACCAGGCGGATGATACAGCGGAAGCTGCCCACCTCGGCCTCCCAGTGACCGGATCCCCCCCTGCTTCCAGGATGATGGACTGCGCCGTGTGTCTGGACTCTGGAACCATCCGTCAGCGAGGCTCCTCCCTCTGCACTGAGGGGACCTCGCAGGACAGAGAGCCGGGAGGAGGGACTATCCCTGTATAAAGCCAATTTTGCACTATAAAAAGTACTAAGTTCTGAGCTGGTGTGTGTCTTCCTTTGTTTCGTCATTTCCTGCATGCTGGAACGCAGGGGAGGAGCTCTGTGCGGGCGTCGCCAAGTTCGGAGCTGGTGTGTGTCTTCCTTTGTCTCGTCATTTCCTGCATGCTGGAATGCGGGGGAGGAGCTCTGTGCGTGCGCCGCGGCTGACTTACTAAGACGGAGGCCAGGAACGCTGGAGCAGACCGACCAATCGAGTTTCAGCGAGTGAATGAAGAGAGGATTCTGGGAGCTCTATTCATGAACCTCACCACAGTCACTTGGGCTGATAGCAGTGCACAGAAACCTGCCCCACAGGCGGAGCAGTCACAGAAATCAGTTAGAATCCTTGTTTTATTTACAGCAATACTGAAGTGACCCTGTGAAGAAAAAAGTTACCTATGTAGCGGGAAGATTTTGGATCCCACAGCCTTTCTAGGGGGGACATTTATCAACAGTGTCTGAGACAAAATATTAGGTAGGTTTTTAGAAATCCGTGCAGAACTGTCTCAGACATCCTAAGAAATCACTAAATAGTGCAGATTCCTTCTTAAACTGTGAGGAATAGGAGGAGTTAGGAAGGTTTCTCAGACAGTGCAGTGTGTGAGGGAAATTGCTGTTGCTGAGGTAACCAATACATCTGATGTAATGCATCAATGCCCAGCAGTGGAAGAGTTAAGCACAGGACACCTGGCAGCAGGGGGAGGAGCACTTCACAAATCATGCCTAGCTTGCACTGCTGCACTATCCGTAGAACTGCTATTAAAGGGAAAATGAAGTGAGAGGGATATGGAACTTGAAAAACACAAGCGAGACTGAGAGCCCAATATAGTGTAGTACCTTAGTAGCAGATGATAAAGTGTGTAATCAAGCAATGGTTATACTCACAAGTATAGGTTGCCACAAAAGGCAACCACTGGATAGGCAGGTGGGGAGAATTATAACCTGACCCCACTCAGGTATAAGAAGTCGCTCTCTGTAGATAGGAAAAAGGGGATACACCCCTCCACCAGGGGGGGACTAGTTGATTTGTAAAACAGTATAACCGAGGCGCCAACAAGAGTAAAAGCGATTAAAAAACGTTTAAAAGGGGGAAGTTGGTGGACTCCGCTCCCTCGTAGAAAAAAACAGACAATGGGACGTTACATACAAAGTAACTTTTATTAAAAGCTCCAAGATTTGCAACGCGTTTCACGGGTCACTATCCCGCTTCATCAGGCAATAGTTTGGAGGGTACACAGTCGTTGCAAATCTTGGAGCTTTTAATAAAAGTTACTTTGTATGTGAGCAACATCGCATTGTCCGTTTTTTTCTCTACAAGGAGGTCCGTACAGACACACTGCGTACCAACACAGGTCAGTGCAGACACACTGCGCGCGCACACACGGTCAGTGCCGACACTGCGCACACACAGGAGGTCAGTGCAGACACACTGTGCGCACACACAGGTCAGTACAGACACACTGCGCACCAACACAGGAGGTCAGTGCAGACACACTGTGCGCGCGCGCACACACACACACACGCACACACACACACACACACACTCAGTGCCGACACTGTGCGCACACACAGGCAGGAGGTCAGTGCAGACACACTGTGCGCACACACAGGAGGTCAGTGCAGACACACAGGAGGTCAGTGCGGACACACAGGAGGTGAGTGCGGACACAGGTCCGTGAGGACACACTGCGCGCGCATACACAGGTCAGTGCAGACACACACACACACACAGGTCAGTGCAGACACTGCGCACACACACAGGAGGTCAGTGCAACGTGTTTCACGGGTCACTATCCCGCTTCATCGGGCAATAGTTTGGAGGGTACACAGTCGTTGCAAATCTTGGAGCTTTTAATAAAAGTTACTTTGTATGTGAGTAACGTCGCATTGTCCGTTTTTTTTCTACAAGGAGGTCAGTACAGACACACTGCGCACCAACACAGGAGGTCAGTGCAGACACACTGCGCGCACGCACACACTCACACACACAGGAAGTCAGTGCTGACACTGCGCGCACACACACAGGAGGTCAGTACAGACACACTGCGCGCACGCACACACTCACACACACACGAGGTCAGTGCCGACACTGCGCGCACACACACAGGAGGTCAGTACAGACACACTGCGCACCAACACAGGAGGTCAGTACAGACACACTGCGCACCAACACAGGAGGTCAGTGCAGACATTGCGCACACACACAGGAGGTCAGTGCAGACATTGTGCGCACACACACAGGAGGTCAGTGCAGACACACTACGCGCACACACAAGTCAGTGCAGACACACTGCGCGCGCGCACACACAGGAGGTCAGTGCGCACACACAGGTCAGTGAGGACACACTGCGCACGCACACACAGGAGGTCAGTGCAGACACTGCACACACACACAGGTCAGTGCAGACACTGCACGCGCGCGCACGCACACACACACACACACACACACACACACAGGTCAGTGCAGACACTGCGCGCACACACACAGGAGGTCAGTGCAGACACACTGCGCGCACACACACAGGAGGTCAGTGCAGACACTGCGCACACACACAGGAGGTCAGTGCAGACACTGCGCACGCACACACAGGAGGTCAGTGCAGACACCACCCACACACACAGGTCAGTGCAGACACTGCGCACACACACACACACAGGTCAGTGCAGACACTGCGCACACACACAGGAGGTCAGTGCAGACACACTGCGCACTAACGCAGGAGGTCAGTGCAGACACACTGCGCACTAACGCAGGAGGTCAGTGCAGACACACTGCGCGCACACACAGGAGGTCAGTGAGGACACACTGCGCACACACACAGGTCAGTGAGGACACACTGCGCGCACACACAGGAGGTCAGTGCAGACACACTGCGCACTAACGCAGGAGGTCAGTGCAGACACACTGCGCACCAACGCAGGAGGTCAGTGCAGACACACTGCGCGCACACACACACACACACACACACAGGAGGTCAGTGCGGACACACTGCGCACACACACAGGAGGTCAGTGCAGACACTGCGCACACACACAGGAGGTCAGTGCAGACACTGCGCACACACACAGGAGGTCAGTGCAGACACTGCGCACACACACAGGAGGTCAGTGCAGACACTGCACACCAACACAGGAGGTCAGTGCAGACACTGCGCACCAACACAGGAGGTCAGTGCAGACACACTGCGCACACACACAGGAGGTCAGTGCAGACACATTGCGCACCAACACAGGAGGTCAGTGCAGACACTGCGCACCAACACAGGAGGTCAGTGCAGACACACTGCGCACACACACAGGAGGTCAGTGCAGACACATTGCGCACCAACACAGGAGGTCAGTACAGACACACTGCGCACCAACACAGGAGGGCAGTGCAAACACTGCATACCAACACAGGAGGTCAGTGCAGACACACTGCGCACCACCACAGGAGGTCAGTGCAGACACACTGCGCACCAACACAGGAGGTCAGTGCAGACACACTGCGCACCAACACAGGAGGTCAGTGCAGACACACTGCACACCAACACAGGAGGTCAGTGCAGACACACTGCGCACCAACACAGGTCAGTGCAGACGCACTGCGCGCACACACACACAGGAGGTCAGTGAGGACACACTGCGCACCACCACAGGAGGTCAGTGCAGACACACTGCGCACCACCACAGGAGATCAGTGCAGACACACTGCGCACCACCACAGGAGATCAGTGCAGACACACTGCGCACCACCACAGGAGATCAGTGCAAACACACTGCGTACCACCACAGGAGGTCAGTGCAGACACACTGCGCACTAACGCAGGAGGTCAGTGCAGACACACTGCGCACCAACGCAGGAGGTCAGTGCAGACACACTGCGCGCACACACACACACACACACACACAGGAGGTCAGTGCGGACACACTGCGCACACACACAGGAGGTCAGTGCAGACACTGCGCACACACACAGGAGGTCAGTGCAGACACTGCGCACACACACAGGAGGTCAGTGCAGACACTGCGCACACACACAGGAGGTCAGTGCAGACACTGCACACCAACACAGGAGGTCAGTGCAGACACTGCGCACCAACACAGGAGGTCAGTGCAGACACACTGCGCACACACACAGGAGGTCAGTGCAGACACATTGCGCACCAACACAGGAGGTCAGTGCAGACACTGCGCACCAACACAGGAGGTCAGTGCAGACACACTGCGCACACACACAGGAGGTCAGTGCAGACACATTGCGCACCAACACAGGAGGTCAGTACAGACACACTGCGCACCAACACAGGAGGGCAGTGCAAACACTGCATACCAACACAGGAGGTCAGTGCAGACACACTGCGCACCACCACAGGAGGTCAGTGCAGACACACTGCGCACCAACACAGGAGGTCAGTGCAGACACACTGCGCACCAACACAGGAGGTCAGTGCAGACACACTGCACACCAACACAGGAGGTCAGTGCAGACACACTGCGCACCAACACAGGTCAGTGCAGACGCACTGCGCGCACACACACACAGGAGGTCAGTGAGGACACACTGCGCACCACCACAGGAGGTCAGTGCAGACACACTGCGCACCACCACAGGAGATCAGTGCAGACACACTGCGCACCACCACAGGAGATCAGTGCAGACACACTGCGCACCACCACAGGAGATCAGTGCAAACACACTGCGTACCACCACAGGAGATCAGTGCAGACAAACTGCATGCACACGCACACACACACACACACACAGGAGATCAGTGCAGACAAACTGCATGCACACGCACACACACACACACACACAGGAGGTCAGTGCAGACACACTGCGCACCAACACAGGTCAGTGCAGACGCACTGCGCGCACACACACACAGGAGGTCAGTGAGGACACACTGCGCACCACCACAGGAGGTCAGTGCAGACACACTGCGCACCACCACAGGAGATCAGTGCAGACACACTGCGCACCACCACAGGAGATCAGTGCAGACACACTGCGCACCACCACAGGAGATCAGTGCAGACACACTGCGCACCACCACAGGAGATCAGTGCAGACACACTGCGCACCACCACAGGAGGTCAGTGCAGACACACTGCGCACCAACACAGGAGGTCAGTGCAGACACACTGCGCACCAACACAGGAGGTCAGTGCAGACACACTGCACACCAACACAGGAGGTCAGTGCAGACACACTGCGCACCAACACAGGTCAGTGCAGACGCACTGCGCGCACACACACACAGGAGGTCAGTGAGGACACACTGCGCACCACCACAGGAGGTCAGTGCAGACACACTGCGCACCACCACAGGAGATCAGTGCAGACACACTGCGCACCACCACAGGAGATCAGTGCAGACACACTGCGCACCACCACAGGAGATCAGTGCAGACACACTGCGCACCACCACAGGAGATCAGTGCAGACACACTGCGCACCAACACAGGAGATCAGTGCAGACACACTGCGCACCACCACAGGAGATCAGTGCAAACACACTGCGTACCACCACAGGAGATCAGTGCAGACACACTGCGTACCACCACAGGAGATCAGTGCAGACACACTGCGTACCACCACAGGAGATCAGTGCAGACATTTCCTGCTGTGTTTACTTATCCCAGGAGAGGCCGCGCACACACGCTCAGTGCAGACACACTGTGCCAAATCAGTTCCCCAGATTGTGAAAAAAACCATTTATTAGGAAATAACACAGATATACACACGATGCAGCCAGGCCAGGGAGACGGGGTGTGCTGATCAGGAGGTTTCAGTTTATAGTCAGGACATCACTCTGGATCTCATGGCTCAGCTGCGTTTGCAGATCGCTGAGCTTCCTCTTCAGACCAGACAGCGCTGAAAGAACAATGGTCTCCGGCCGCAGAGAACCACACGACTCCACGTTATAGTAGAACCTACGGGGATAAATACTCGTTCAGTATGGAGAAAGCGCAATACAATGTGACAAAACACAAGATTCTGTACAGCTGTGAAGATTACACAGTGCACAGGCTTACTGCTGTCATCAGAGACAACCTGAACATACAACAAAGAGAAGAGAGAGGACTAATCACACAGGAGCCCTGTACTGATCAGCTGTCATGTGACTAATCCACACAGGAGTACTGTACTGATCAGCTGACATGTGACTAATCACACAGGAGCCCTGTACTGATCAGCTGTCATGTGACTAATCACAGAGGAGCCCTGTACTGATCAGCTGTCATGTGACTAATCACACAGGAGCCCTGTACTGAGCACCTGTCATGTGACTAATCCACACAGGAGCCCTGTACTGATCAACTGTCATGTGACTAATCCACACAGGAGCCCTGCACTGATCAACTGTCATGTGACTAATCACACAGGAGCCCTGTACTGATCAGCTGTCATGTGACTAATCACACAGGAGCCCTGTACTGATCAGCTGTCATGTGACTAATCACACAGGAGCCCTGTACTGATCAGCTGTCATGTGACTAATCACAGAGGAGCCCTGTACTGATCACCTGTCATGTGACTAATCCACACAGGAGCCCTGTACTGATCAGCTGTCATGTGACTAATCCACACAGGAGCCCTGCACTGATCAACTGTCATGTGACTAATCACAGAGGAGCCCTGCACTGATCAGCTGTCATGTGACTAATCCACACAGGAGCCCTGTACTGATCAGCTGTCATGTGACTAATCACACAGGAGCCCTGCACTGATCAGCTGTCATGTGACTAATCCACACAGGAGCCCTGCACTGATCAACTGTCATGTGACTAATCCACACAGGAGCCCTGTACTGAGCACCTGTCATGTGACTAATCACAGAGGAGCCCTGCACTGATCAGCTGTCATGTGACTAATCACACAGGAGCCCTGTACTGATCAGCTGTCATGTGACTAATCACACAGGAGCCCTGTACTGATCACCTGTCATGTGACTAATCCACACAGGAGCCCTGTACTGAGCACCTGTCATGTGACTAATCACAGAGGAGCCCTGCACTGATCACCTGTCATGTGACTAATCACACAGGAGCC
Source organism: Hyperolius riggenbachi (assembly GCF_040937935.1). Taxonomy (NCBI): domain Eukaryota; kingdom Metazoa; phylum Chordata; class Amphibia; order Anura; family Hyperoliidae; genus Hyperolius; species Hyperolius riggenbachi. The sequence continues at coordinate 4,425,338 of NC_090656.1, forward strand.
CTGCACTGATCAGCTGTCATGTGACTAATCACAGAGGAGCCCTGTACTGATCAGCTGTCATGTGACTAATCACACAGGAGCCCTGTACTGATCAGCTGTCATGTGACTAATCACACAGGAGCCCTGTACTGATCAGCTGTCATGTGACTAATCACACAGGAGCCCTGCACTGATCACCTGTCATGTGACTAATCACACAGGAGCCCTGTACTGATCAGCTGTCATGTGACTAATCACACAGGAGCCCTGTACTGATCAGCTGTCATGTGACTAATCACAGAGGAGCCCTGCACTGATCACCTGTCATGTGACTAATCCACACAGGAGCCCTGTACTGAGCACCTGTCATGTGACTAATCACACAGGAGCACCTGTCATGTGACTAATCACAGAGGAGCCCTGCACTGATCACCTGTCATGTGACTAATCCACACAGGAGCACCTGTCATGTCTCCACTGAAGGCAAACCAAGCCAAGAAAATGCCTCAGCACCATCAGTGTTATGCCAGAGGTGAGCTAAGGGTATGTACACACATCCAGTTCTCATTGATCGATTTTACCACTTTCATGTAGTATGAGGGCAGATATTCAACATATTTTGCATACTATCAGCAGATTGTGCAGGTAAGCTCTCATATTACATGGCAGGGGTAAAATTGAGCAAACAAAATAGGTGTGCATCAAGCATAAGACTCATACATGCTTACAAGGCATGTCCCCTGCAGATGTGTTGCTAGTCTGCAGGCTAGTGGCGTCTTCTGTTGCCATGTGGGGGTGAGAGCTAATGGAGTGGTGTGAGAATGACATCACATGGTGGGCGGGGTGAGGGCTAATGGAGTGGTGTGGGAATGACATCACATGGTGGGCGGGGTGAGGGGGGAGAACAATGCTCTTGGACGAATTTATCTGCCGAGGCACCAGGGGCTGCTATGCACATGCCAGATTTTCGCCAGAGGCGGTAGTTATCGGCTGAGTTCCAACTAGCGTATCTACGAGGCCTTCCACTGAGAATACACACCTTCAACTTTGATTGGCCAGTCACTGACCAATTGTATCACCTCTACATAGTGTGAAGGTCAACTGATATTAAATACTATGAACAGATTGTGTAGATAGTTCATACTACATGGGGGAGGTAAAATTGGACAGTGATTGGACAATCAAAGTTAAAGGTGTGTACCAAGCTTAAGGCCAGCTACAGTATACACATCCAATTTTGACTGGCCAATTTTATCAATACAATTTGAATACTATGAGCAGACTGTGTAGTTAAGCTCTCGTATTACATGGAAACCATAACATTTCCAATCTCCCTGAAAGCAACTTGAAGCCCAGGGAGGTCCCAATACTAATGAGAAGTGGGAGGGTTTGTATGGCTGACCCACTCAAGTAATCATATCACCATCAGCTCCTGCAGAGGTCACAGTGTGACAATCGCAGGGGGCGGCCCCAGGGCACAGCAGCAGTAAAGCACAGCACTCACCTCTCCGGCTTGCCGTTGGGTTCATAGGGGGCCTGCACCTCCTCTTCATCAATCTCTGAATACTCGCTCTTTGGCCTGGATGGAAAGACAGAACCGATCATGAGAAATTATTCAACAGATCTTCATACATAAGGAGATACATTATGAGATTGGGAAGACAGTACTTTAAAAGGGACCCTGAGCACTCACTAAAAATGAAATGGTGGCTTACCTGGGGCTTCCTCCAGCCCACTGTAGACGGCAAAGTCCCCCGGTGTCCTCCTGGCTCCGTTATGGGACGACCTCGGCCTGAAGTAGTCTGGGCTGCTTCCTGCTTTGCTGATATGCGTCACCATGCTGGCCGACTACACATCATCATGCGGGCCGGCGTGAGAGTCCTGCGCATGCGTGATTCTCTAACATGGAACCGCACATGCACAGGACTGCCACGCCGGCCGGCATGATGTCACAAACTGAGGAAGCGGGAAGCAGCCCTGATGAGGACTTCAGGCAGAAGTCGTCTCATAATGGTGCCGCCAGCCGGGAGAGGAGTCAGAAGGACGCCAGAGGACCTTGCGGCCTACGGTGGGCTGGAGGAAGCCCCAAGTAAGTCACTAATTTTAGTGAGTGCTTAGGGTCCCTGTGACCGGCTCGGGACCGCGTGTGTAAGAATGTACGCCGCACTTGCGCCTCTTCATCTCTGATGTGCCGTAGATTCTACGCTGGCGGTTTTATGCGGTCCTGAGCCTATCGTTGCGGCTGCCGATTCTGCTGCCATGTGACAGCTGAGCTTCTCCCTATCTGTAAGGAGCAGGTTTCATTGGCTCCTCATCAGGTGATGACTGTGAGCCAATTACAGTGATCACAGAGGAATGAAAAATAGGCTCTGGTCCTGAAAAGGAACCTGAGGTGTGAGGCCTATGGAGGCTGCCATATTTATTCGCTTTTAAATACCAGTTGCCTGGCAGTCCTGCTGATCTATATGGTCAGTAGTGTCTAAATCACACACCTGAAACAAGCATGCAGCTAATGCAGTCACACTTCAGTCAGAAACATCTGATCTGCTGCATGCTTGTTCAGTGTGTATAGATAAAAGCATTAGAGTCAGAGGATCAGCAGGTCAGCCAGGCAATGTGCATTGTTTAAACAGAAATACATATGTTGGCCTCCGTATCCCTCTCACCTCCGGGGCCAGAGCAGGGAGGTCCTAATCGAGTTAAAGGGGAGGTTCAGGGAGGGGATTAAAAAAATAAAAATAAATTTTCACTTACCTGGGGCTTCCTCCAGCCTGTGGCAGGCAGGAGGTGCCCTCGCCGCCGCTCCGCAGGCTCCCGGTGGTCTCCGGTGCCCGACCCGGCCAGGCCGGCTGCCAGGTCGGGCTCTTCTGCGCTCCATTTCCTGGCACTTCTGCGTCCCACGCCGGCGCGCTGACGTCATCGGACGTCCGCCGGGCTGTACTGCGCAGGCGCAGTAGTGGGACGCAGAAGTGCCAGGAAATGGAGCGCAGAAGAGCCCGACCTGGCAGCCGGCCTGGCCGGGTCGGGCACCGGAGACCACCGGGAGCCTGCGGAGCGGCGGCGAGGGCACCTCCTGCCTGCCACGGGCTGGAGGAAGCCCCAGGTAAGTGGAAATTTATTTTTATTTTTTTAATCCCCTCCCTGAACCTTCCCTTTAAAGAGACACTGTGTGCCCCCACTAAAACGCAGCTATCCAGCGGCTAAACGGGGGTCCCTTACCCCCCTGAATCCCCCCCCTGCAAAATCTTCAACCAAGGCGGAGATACGCGCTGATAGACACGCGTGGGGCAGGGCTGCGGCCATTAGCCCTGCCTCACCAGGAAGAGATCTCCGGGACTCCATGAGGGGATTTGGGAGGTAAGGGACCCTCGTTTAGCCGCGTGATAGCGGCGGTTTAGCAGGGGCACACATGCCCCTGCTGAATATAAGCTCTGAAGCGAGTTTTATTCTCGCTTCAGAGTCTATTTAACCTCCTTGCCGGTTATCCCGAGCTCAGCTCGGGGTAACCTGCGTAGCAGGATTTCTCAGGCCCCGCTGGGCCGATGTTCAAACTTTTTTTCCCCTGGTACGCGATCGCCGCCTCCACCCGCCGCTTCGCCACTACCCGCCGCGCCGAGCCGCACCCCCCTCCCCCCAGCGCAGCCTGGCCAATCAGTGCCAGGCAGCGCTGAGGGGTGGATCGGGATTCCCTCTGACGTCCCGACGTCCATGACGACCGGGGAAGCCCAGCAGGAAATCCCGTTCTGTATGGGATTTCCTGCTTACTCTGATCGCCGGAGGCGATCGGAGTGGGTGGGGGGATGCCGCTGCTCAGCGGCTATCATGTAGCGAGCCCTGGGCTCGCTACATGATTTTAAAAAAAAAAATTCAAAAAAAAAAGTGCTCTGCTGCCCACTTGCCGCGGGAATTGGACCGGCAAGGGGGTTAAAGAGAATCATATAAGGACACAGAGGCACAGAAATGTCTACCTTTTAATACATTATATATATTCCTATACATAACCTTTGTCTTTGTATACAAAATTCTGCACTTTTTTGGAATATTAAAAGAAAAAGTACTTTTTGCAATTTTTGGTTTCCTGAGTTTTCACTACATCCCTGACTATTTGACTAGTTCATGAGGAGGTGTCTGTGGTGCACCTACAGGGATCTTTTTGCTGATTGTGTACTCTCCCAATACAGAACTCCTAATAGGATTTGTCAAACACGCCTCGGGTTTTAGCACATGCAGAAAACAGCTGATTTTACTGAACATGTTGTCAAATGTTAATTCAAAGAGACTATTACCTGAGATTACTGACTAGTGAGGTAAATAAACGTGAGGTAAATACTTCATATATATCAAATTACAAAGGAGAACATGTGGTAAAACAAGTGGGGGGGGGGCAGGATGCCCTGAACCTGGACAAGTGATAATGGGGGGGGGGGCTTTAGCACTAAACGAGAATCCTGCTACACAGGAGGAATGAGTCTCTCCACCCCAGCATCGCCCCACAGCACATACCATTCTTCAGGCTTGGGGTAGACTGTGTGTCGCAGGGCATTGTCCGGGTCATACTCGAATGACACCCCTGCTGTTGGGTTCCACTTGGCGTGCTCCTTTCCGAAGCCTTTCTTGGCATACGCTCTGAGCCGCAACTCCTGCCCTTTCCGCAGCTTCACCAGCAGGATGTCTGCAGGGAGAGACAAAAGATGATGACTTCGCTCGATATGTAGAACCGCCTTTGTAGACAATGCCTACTGTCCAGCCAGACCTCTGCCCAGGTCCACCATTATCTGGTATTATCCTAACTCAGCACTCTGACTGCAAATCATCTTTATCCACACCAACGTCTGGTGCTCACCTACCAACCCATCGCTGTATACCCAACACCACCATCTGTCCACATCTCTTACCCATAAACCTGGCCCACCAACCCAACATCCTGCAGCCACATCACACCACACTGACTACTGGTGCTAACATACCAACCCATCGCTGTATACCCGACACCACCATCTGTCCACATCTCTCACCACTAGCCAGGGCCCTCCAACCCAACATCACACCACGCTGACTACTGGTGCTGACCTACCAACCCATCACTGTATACCCACACCACCCTCTGTCCACATCTCTCACCCATGACCCTGGCCCACCAACCCAACATCCTGTAGCTACATCACACCACACTGACTACTGGTGCTAACCTACCAACCCATCGCTGTATACCCAACACCACCATCTGTCCACATCTCTCACCACTAACCAGGGCCCACCAACCCAACATCCTACAGCTACATCACACCACACTGACTACTGGTGCTAACCTATCAACCCATTGCTGTATACCCAACACCACCCTCTGTCCACATCTCTCACCACTAACCAGGGCCCTCCAACCCAACATCCTGTAGCTACATCACACCACACTGACTACTGGTGCTAACCTTCCAACCCATCGCTGTATACCCAACACCACCATCTGTCCACATCTCTCACCACTAACCAGGGCCCTCCAACCCAACATCCTACAGCTACATCACACCACACTGACTACTGGTGCTAACCTTCCAACCCATCGCTGTATACCCAACACCACCATCTGTCCACATCTCTCACCACTAACCCTGGCCCACCAACCCAACATCCTACAGCTACATCACACCACACTGACTACTGGTGCTAACCTACCAACCCATTGCTGTATACCCAACACCACCCTCTGTCCACATCTCTCACCACTAACCAGGGCCCTCCAACCCAACATCCTGTAGCTACATCACACCACACTGACTACTGGTGCTAACCTTCCAACCCATCGCTGTATACCCAACACCACCATCTGTCCACATCTCTCACCACTAACCAGGGCCCTCCAACCCAACATCCTGTAGCTACATCACTGACCACACTGACTACTGGTGCTAACCTACCAACCCATCGCTGTATACCCAACACCACCATCTGTCCACATCTGTCACTAGCCAGGGCCCTCCAACCCAACATCCTGTAGCTACATCACTGACCACACTGACTACTGGTGCTAACCTACCAACCCATCGCTGTATACCCAACACCACCATCTGTCCACATCTCTCACCACTAGCCAGGGCCCTCCAACCCAACATCCTACAGCTACATCACACCACACTGACTACTGGTGCTAACCTTCCAACCCATCGCTGTATACCCAACACCACCATCTGTCCACATCTCTCACCACTAACCCTGGCCCACCAACCCAACATCCTACAGCTACATCACACCACACTGACTACTGGTGCTAACCTATCAACCCATTGCTGTATACCCAACACCACCCTCTGTCCACATCTCTCACCACTAACCAGGGCCCTCCAACCCAACATCCTGTAGCTACATCACACCACACTGACTACTGGTGCTAACCTTCCAACCCATCGCTGTATACCCAACACCACCATCTGTCCACATCTCTCACCACTAACCAGGGCCCTCCAACCCAACATCCTACAGCTACATCACACCACACTGACTACTGGTGCTAACCTTCCAACCCATCGCTGTATACCCAACACCACCATCTGTCCACATCTCTCACCACTAACCCTGGCCCACCAACCCAACATCCTACAGCTACATCACACCACACTGACTACTGGTGCTAACCTACCAACCCATTGCTGTATACCCAACACCACCCTCTGTCCACATCTCTCACCACTAACCAGGGCCCTCCAACCCAACATCCTGTAGCTACATCACACCACACTGACTACTGGTGCTAACCTTCCAACCCATCGCTGTATACCCAACACCACCATCTGTCCACATCTCTCACCACTAACCAGGGCCCTCCAACCCAACATCCTGTAGCTACATCACTGACCACACTGACTACTGGTGCTAACCTACCAACCCATCGCTGTATACCCAACACCACCATCTGTCCACATCTCTCACTAGCCAGGGCCCTCCAACCCAACATCCTGTAGCTACATCACTGACCACACTGACTACTGGTGCTAACCTACCAACCCATCGCTGTATACCCAACACCACCATCTGTCCACATCTCTCACCACTAGCCAGGGCCCTCCAACCCAACATCCTACAGCTACATCACACCACACTGACTACTGGTGCTAACCTTCCAACCCATCGCTGTATACCCAACACCACCATCTGTCCACATCTCTCACCACTAACCCTGGCCCACCAACCCAACATCCTACAGCTACATCACACCACACTGACTACTGGTGCTAACCTTCCAACCCATCGCTGTATACCCAACACCACCATCTGTCCACATCTCTCACCACTAACCCTGGCCCACCAACCCAACATCCTACAGCTACATCACACCACACTGACTACTGGTGCTAACCTACCAACCCATCGCTGTATACCCAACACCACCATCTGTCCACATCTCTCACTAGCCAGGGCCCTCCAACCCAACATCCTGTAGCTACATCACTGACCACACTGACTACTGGTGCTAACCTACCAACCCATCGCTGTATACCCAACACCACCATCTGTCCACATCTCTCACCACTAACCCTGGCCCACCAACCAAACATCCTGTAGCTACATCACACCACACTGACTACTGGTGCTAACCTTCCAACCCATCGCTGTATACCCAACACCACCATCTGTCCACATCTCTCACCACTAACCAGGGCCCACCAACCCAACATCCTGTAGCTACATCACACCACACTGACTACTGGTGCTAACCTTCCAACCCATCGCTGTATACCCAACACCACCATCTGTCCACATCTCTCACCACTAACCAGGGCCCTCCAACCCAACATCCTGTAGCTACATCACTGACCACACTGACTACTGGTGCTAACCTTCCAACCCATCGCTGTATACCCCACACCACCCTCTGTCCACATCTCTCACCACTAACCAGGGCCCTCCAACCCAACATCCTGTAGCTACATCACACCACACTGACTACTGGTGCTAACCTTCCAACCCATCGCTGTATACCCAACACCACCATCTGTCCACATCTCTCACCACTAACCAGGGCCCTCCAACCCAACATCCTGTAGCTACATCACTGACCACACTGACTACTGGTGCTAACCTACCAACCCATCGCTGTATACCCAACACCACCATCTGTCCACATCTCTCACTAGCCAGGGCCCTCCAACCCAACATCCTGTAGCTACATCACTGACCACACTGACTACTGGTGCTAACCTACCAACCCATCGCTGTATACCCAACACCACCATCTGTCCACATCTCTCACCACTAGCCAGGGCCCTCCAACCCAACATCCTACAGCTACATCACACCACACTGACTACTGGTGCTAACCTTCCAACCCATCGCTGTATACCCAACACCACCATCTGTCCACATCTCTCACCACTAACCCTGGCCCACCAACCCAACATCCTACAGCTACATCACACCACACTGACTACTGGTGCTAACCTTCCAACCCATCGCTGTATACCCAACACCACCATCTGTCCACATCTCTCACCACTAACCCTGGCCCACCAACCCAACATCCTACAGCTACATCACACCACACTGACTACTGGTGCTAACCTACCAACCCATCGCTGTATACCCAACACCACCATCTGTCCACATCTCTCACTAGCCAGGGCCCTCCAACCCAACATCCTGTAGCTACATCACTGACCACACTGACTACTGGTGCTAACCTACCAACCTATCGCTGTATACCCAACACCACCATCTGTCCACATCTCTCACCACTAACCAGGGCCCACCAACCCAACATCCTGTAGCTACATCACACCACACTGACTACTGGTGCTAACCTTCCAACCCATCGCTGTATACCCAACACCACCATCTGTCCACATCTCTCACCACTAACCAGGGCCCACCAACCCAACATCCTGTAGCTACATCACACCACACTGACTACTGGTGCTAACCTTCCAACCCATCGCTGTATACCCAACACCACCATCTGTCCACATCTCTCACCACTAACCAGGGCCCTCCAACCCAACATCCTGTAGCTACATCATTGACCACACTGACTACTGGTGCTAACCTTCCAACCCATCGCTGTATACCCCACACCACCATCTGTCCACATCTCTCACCCATAACCCTGGCCTACCAAACCAACATCCTGTAGCTACATCACACCACACTGACTACTGGTGCTAACCTACCAACCCATTGCTGTACACTTACACCAGCTACATCACTGTTCCAACTGACTACTGGTGCTAACCTTTTGATACCTTTTGGGGTTTGATACGGTGTGTAAATAAAATATCAATTGCCAAGTGTGTGATTCCTATATTACCTATTATTCTACACAATGGCACTATGACCCTGACCTGAAGAGACAGGTAAAGACCCGTGAAAAGCGTTGTCTTTTGTAAGTGTTCAATAAAATTCTTTTTTGCATCCCTCACTTGAGGTAAGATATCTCCGGGCACTCCGGTTTCCTCCCACATCCCAAAAACATACAAATAAGTTAATTAGCTTCCCCTTAAATTGGCCCTAGACTAAGATACATGCACTACACAATACATACATAGACATAAGACTCTGGTAGGGATTAGATTGGAAGCGACAGTCAGTGATATGACAATATACTCTATACAACGCCGCGTAATATGTTGGTGCTATATAAATACTTAAGCAAATTCTAACAATTTTTGATCTAACTTTCTGTTGGGGCACCTCCTCCTCCCACCCCCCCTACTGGTATTCAGGTGCACAGCAGCCCACTACAGGGTATTTGTAATGTGACTAGATATGAGTGGAATATGGACATATCGGACTCTTGCCCACTGGTCACTGCCTGGCTGCAGTGCTGGTCCTCTGCCTTGTAGACTTTCTTAATGACTGATGTAAGTATGCTGATCAGGTGTTCAGAGACACTAATAACTGCCAGGATAATAGGATTTATTGGACTGTGATAGACTGTGTGGCTGCCTCTGCATATCTCTCGCTTCTGGGCTCCCTGTAAAGAATGTCACATCATAAGGTCCTCTCCATCCTGCTCACCATCTTGTTCCACGTAGTCGTTGGGGTCGTTGTCTCTGCTTCGTGATGTCACCTGCAAAAACCCAGACGGTCAGACTGATGATATGAAACAGGAGTGTATGCTCACCCAAGCCCCCTCCACCCGGGCACACAGGACAGTACACAGTGGCCTCAATTCACTAAGCAGTTTAGACTAGTCTACATATGTTTTTTACTCTACTGATGGTTTGGTGTCATGTTTTAGACCTGTTTTTAGACCTGGTCTAACATTCAGTAATTACGCAACTCACAAAGGCAAACAAGGAGCAACCACACCCATTTTTTTCTGACAGAGATTAGACCAGCTGATGTCTGTGGGTAATGTAATTCTGTGAGGTATTTTAGATGTGAGAATGGAACCCTTTGAATGAATTATGCAGGAGTATAATTGTATGCAGATGAGATCTCATCAGAGGAGAAGGATATCGGTCATAGCTACTCGTTTGTGAATCGCATCTTCTGATCATTTCCCCTGCTTTACCCACCTAATTACCAAATGGTTTAGACCAGGTCTAAAAACAGGTGTATAACATTTGGTAATAGTGAATTCCCCTTTGATGCAACTGACCAAACCATCACTAGACTAGTCTAAACTGCTTAGTGAATTGAGGCCAATGTGTCATCAGCAACGTGCCTACAGCTTCTACCATCATCAAGCGTCACAGGTCACTAATGATCTGTTTCATTGCCTGTTTGCACAAGTGAGATGGCCCCCCCTTTTTTTTTTCCATTGACCAAAAGTTTTTATTAAAATATAAAACAGAAGTAGTACAAAAGGATTAATGCATGTTTAACAGATTAGCAGTCATCATGCATATCAAAAAAGGTCATACAATAGTACCTTTATATACCATATATTCATAAGGAGGACAGAAGAGGGGGAGGGAAGTGAAGAAGGGAAATTTACAGTGGTGTGAAAAACTATTTGCCCCCTTCCTGATTTCTTATTCTTTTGCATGTTTGTCACACTGAAATGTTTCTGCTCATCAAAAACCATTAACTATTAGTCAAAGATAACATAATTGATCACAAAATGCAGTTTTAAATGATGGTTTTTGTTATTTAGTGAGAAAAAAACCTCAAAACCTACATGGCCCTGTGTGAAAAAGAAATTGCCCCCTGACCCTAATAACTGGTTGGGCCACCCTTAGCAGCAATAATTGCAATCAAGTGTTTGCGATAACTTGCAACAAGTCTTTTACAGCGCTCTGGAGGAATTTTGGCCCACTCATCTTTGCAGAATTGTTGTAATTCAGCTTTATTTGAGGGTTTTCTAGCATGAACCGCCTTTTTAAGGTCATGCCACAACATCTCAATAGGATTCAGGTCAGGACTTTGACTAGGCCACTCCAAAGTCTTCATTTTGTTTTTCTTCAGCCATTCAGAGGTGGATTTGCTGGTGTGTTTTGGGTCATTGTCCTGATGCAGCACCCAAGATCGCTTCAGCTTGACGAACAGATGGCCGGACATTCTCCTTCAGGATTTTTTGGTAGACAGTAGAATTCATGGTTCCATCTATCACAGCAAGCCTTCCAGGTCCTGAAGCAGCAAAACAACCCCAGACCATCATACTACCACCACCATATTTTACTGTTGGTATGATGTTCTTTTGCTGAAATGCTGTGTTACTTCTACACCAGATGTAATAGGACACGCACCTTCCAAAAAGTTCAACTTTTGTCTCGTCCGTCCACAAGGTATTTTCCCAAAAGTCTTGGCAATCATTGAGATGTTTTTTAGCAAAATTGAGATGAGCCTTAATGTTCTTTTTGCTTAAAGAGTAACTGTCAGGCTACAAAAGCTAATTTAAACCTCTATTCTCCTGTGTTAAACAGTTTAGAAAGAAGCCAAAAAGGCATTACTGAAGATAAAAATCTCTCTTTCATTTGATGTGTGCTTATCAGCAAAGCTGTTATTCCCAAGCTCTTAAGAGGACGCAAGCCGCATACCATACTGCAAAGCATTCTGGGGCCCTCCCCTCGGCTGCTAATGAGAAGTTACAGGGTCAAGTAACAATAGCATGTAACTCAGTCCAGCGCACAGCACTGATAAATCTCCTGGCAGAGTACACTGCAGGAGTCCACTATTGTTCCTAGCCACATGGCTAATTAATATTCACTGCACACTGTGTTATTCAGTACGAGCTTATCTGTGATCAGGAAGCAGGGAGGACATGACGACACATTTGGCTTCATAGGAGACAGACAAACATGGAACCTGCCATGAGCTGTCAGGAGCATCATTCTCTGCATATACTATATAAAAATTCTGTGAAGTACAAACGTGGACAGTGAAATGCATATGTAATGTAAGTACAGCCTATATTTAGCTACTGATATATGTGTTTATTTTCTCTGAGACCTTATACCTAACAGCTCCTCTTTAAAAGTGGTTTGCACCTTGGATATCTGCCATGCAGTCCGTTTTTGCCCAGTCTCTTTCTTATGGTGGAGTTGTGAACACTGACCTTAATTGAGGCAAGTGAGGCCTGCAGTTCTTTAGATGTTGTCCTGGGGTCTTTTGTGGCCTCTCGGACGAGTTTTCTCTGCGCTCTAGGGGTAATTTTGGTCGGCCGGCCACTCCTGGGAAGGTTCATCACTGTTCCATGTTTTTGCCATTTGTGGATAATGGCTCTCACTGTGGTTCGCTGGAGTCCCAAAGCTTTAGAAATGGCTTTATAACCTTTACCAGACTGATAGATCTCAATTACAGTACTTTTGTTCTCATTTGTTCCTGAATTTCTTTGGATCTTGGCATGATGTCTAGCTTTTGAGGTGCTTTTGGTCTACTTCTCTGAGTCAGATAGCTCCTATTTAAGTAATTTCTTGATTGAAACAGGTGTGGCAGTAATCAGGCCTGGGGGTGACTACAGAAATTGAACTCAGGTGTGATAAACCACAGTTAAGTTATTTTTTAACAAGGGGGGCAATCACTATTTCACACAGGGCCATGTAGATTTGGAGTTTTTTTTCTCACTAAATAATAAAAACCATCATTTAAAACTGCATTTTGTGTTCAATTATGTTATCTTTAAACTAATAGTTAACGGTTTTTGATGAGCAGAAACATTTAAGTGTGACAAACATGCAAAAGAATAAGAAATCAGGAAGGGGGCAAATAGTTTTTCACACCACTGTAGGAGGGATGTTTTGGCGCCCAAGGGTGGGTGTATTGTGGAGAGAGAGAGAGGGGGGGGGGGGTAGGGAGGGGTATAAGCAAGAGAATATACAAAATGAAGGGATATTGTGAAAAGGAGAGAACAAACCATGACATAAATGGAATCAACGGCCAGTATTGTCAATCCAACAGCCCCATATCTTATTACATTTCGAGGGGCAGCCTCTATGGTGGTAGACCAATTTTTTTTATAAGGAGTAGAGTTTTTGACCCTGACTCGCCAGTCAGTGTATCTAGGGGGGGAATGCTATACATTGTTTGAGCATAAAAGTGGATTCTATCAAAAAAGTCTTCTCAAATTTGTTAATATCTTTGTCATAGATATTTAAAATACAGCTTTTAGAGAACCAGAGATGAAGCACCCTCTTGTATTTTACCTTATAAATCAGTGGGAACATGACAGTAAACACCTAATCTGCTCTTTGTTTCATTGTTCTCTGTTTAATCTGACTGTTATCACCTCTGATAAGAATCCCCGACTTAGCACTCAGTCTAACTTTGCTATGGAAAGATTATAGCTGAGTCTGTCTTCTCTGGTGTCTTTTCAAGCCCAAGCCTGCCCCCTTGTGGCTCTGCTATAATGACTCAGCAATAATTATTCCCTCCAAAGCCAGACTGAATGCTCAGTCCGGGATTCTTATCACAGCTGATAACAGACACTTTTAGCAGTGAGGAGGAAACAGAGAGCATGGTAAGTGTTTTCTCTAATGTTCTTACTGATATATATGGTAACATGCACAAGGGTGCTTCCTCTCTGGTTCCCTTTAATATCAAGGGCAATAGGGGATCCCATTATGTCGTGAAGGAAGTCAACTACCTGCTTCCAAAGGTCAGCTATTGGGGGACGCTGCCAAAGAAGGTGTATAAAAGTAGGATTGAGGGCTCTGCATTTAGGGCATTGGTTAGAGGTATTAGAATTAAATTTGGAGATACGACTTGGGGTGAGGTAGCTTTAATGTGTAATGTATAGTTGTGTGAGGCGGTCCTTAATACATGGTAACACTTGTCGAGCGGCCAATAGACTATCCTCCCACTCCTCTTCATCTAATTGGACACCCAGTTGTATCCATTTGTTTATAAAGTGATCTACTACAGGCCCAGCAAGATGTTCTGACAGTATAGAATAGAAGGCTCCAATGTGGTGGGTGAGTGGTCCGTCTTTAATGGACTCGACAATAAGAGAAGTTCCAGTTAAGGGGAGACCCGAGGGGAATTGGGCCTGCAGGGCATGTTGTAGTTGAAAATACAGAAATTGGTAGTGTGGAGACAGGGAAAGTTTAGTGGAAAGAGTTTCTAAGGGAATAAGGTGTGCGTTTGAAGGATCTGCCCAAGGTAATGGTATGCCTTTGTCTGTCCAGCAGGAAACGTTTGTAAGTTTAGCTAGTTCCGGCAGTTTAGTGTTATGCCAGAGAGGTGTAAAGTGTTCCCATATAGGTGAGGGTATTATTTTAGTCACCTCATGCCAGATGCAGGTGGCTTGGGATAACATGGTATTGTTCGGGTCATTTTGGGTAAGGTTGCCCTTAAGTAGAGCAAATGGCAAATTCTTAGTGTGTTCCGTGGCAGAGAAGCCCAATAGTTCAGGCGAGTGTAGCGAGTTAGAAACAAACCAATGGGAAATTTGTTCAAGTTGAGATGCCAGGTGATATAGAGAGGGAGATGGCAAGGCCACCCCACCAAGAGTAGCAGGACACTGTAGTGTAGTATACTTAAGTTTGGCGCGAGATTTGTTCCAAACGATACAGATCATCAAAGATCTCAGTTTTTTTAAGGAAGGTTATGGGTAAGTATACAGGGGAATTATGGACAGTCTATCGTGTGCGCCGCATAATCAGGAAACAATGGGAACAGGACATCGCATTCTGAGTGCTACCATCCCAATGACTACAGGACTGACCATCTAACAACAATTATAGATAGGCATGTTACCGCCTTCCATAGACACAAATGCTGCTCTAATTCAGCGATGGACTCCATCTATAGAAAAAACAACCATCCTACTCTGTACATATCACATAGAGAGCTGGAGGGACCAAACAATGGACTTAATCTCCTTAGCGGTAACCCCGTGCTGGACACGGGGTAAGCCGCCGCGGAGGATTCCTCAGGCCCTGCTGGGCCGATTTGCATAAATTTTTTTTCAAACACGCAGCCAGCACTTTGCTAGCTGCGTGTTTGGTCCGATCGCCGCCGATCCGCCACAAAACAGGCCCCCCCCCCCCCCCGCATTTCCCTTGCGCAGCCTGCCAATCGCCGCCAGGCTGCGCTATGGGGTGGATCGGGACTCCCTGTGACGTCACGACGTTGATGACGTCACTCCGATCATTGCCATGGCGACGGGGGAAGCCCTCAAGGAAATCCTGTTCAGAACGGTATTTCCTTATGGGCAAGCGGCGCCGGCGGCGATCAGATGCTACGGGGGAACGCTGCAAGGAGGGGGGAAGCATGTAGCTAGCACTAGGCTAGCTACATGCTAAAAAAAAAAAAAAATACTTGCGGCCGCGGGAATCATACCGCCAGGGAGGTTAAGGTGAACCAGAGATGAAAATAAACTAAGGAGATAAACAATTGGATCTGTCCTTCTACTCCTAAAAATGACTTTTAAATATCTCAAGGTTTTATTTTATGTATAAACATATGCAGTACAGGTAGTCCCCGACTTACGAACGACCCGCCGATACGAACGGCATGGATTCAGTGTTTCCATGGGAACAAGCCCCATATTTTTTTTCCCAAATTGGACTTGTAGTTTTTGAGTAAATCGATTTTAAAAAATTCAAAGAAAAAATGGCTTTTAAACTTGTATAAGCAGGCACAGAAGGCAGAGGTGACACAGAGGGGGACACTGGAGGCACAGGGGAGGTACAGGGGACAGTGATAGCACATTGTTCCGACTTAAGAACGGATTCAGGTTAAGTACGCAACCTACAGTCCCTATCTCGTTCGTTAACCAGGGACTACCTGTACAAAGCAGATTTAATGTTTCATAGTCTCTGCTCATTTGCAGTGTCTCAAGAGTCTCAGATTAAAATTTACCTTTTTTTATCTTTTCCCCTCAGAGTAAAAATCCCAGCTATCTGCTTAGGAAAGTGTTTTATAGCTGTAATTTGTTACTAGTGAGCCGACTGGAGAAAAACTCAGTACCATAGCTAATTATAAACTCTTTCAGGCAGGGAAAAAAAAGAAAAGGAGCGCAGCATAAGTGTCTGTATGCTAGCCACTGTATAGACATATGTCTAGCTCATCATGTCACATGTCATCTCTGGTACAATTTAAAGGACAACTATCGAAGTAAACAATTTTTACTTTTTTTTTTTAAGAGATGAGGGACTTATTGGTAATAGATAATAATAGGAAAAAATGTAGCAAAGACCATCCAGCACAGGGGGCGCCACTAGCTGAAGATTCGGGAGTGTAGCAGAGTCTGCTGACTGAAAGCCATGGCAACAGGCTCCCTTTCTCCCTGCTCATGCTTCGGACCATTTCATTGGCTGTCTGCAGTTGCATAGCAACGGTAAGCATCTCCCTCTATGCCAGCCAGTGGAAGGATAGTGTACATCAGTGGGCAGGCAGATTGGAATACACACTGTGCACGCAGGCTCTGAGAAGCACGTTTCCTCGGGATTTACTATACTACACAGCGCCCCCCCTCTGTACTGACCGGGATCACACGGGCGTTGTTGGAGATGAGGTCACGAGAAGTCACATGACGCGTCTGGTCTTCAAGGCATCGAACGTCCAATGTGAACTCCACCGAACACTCTGCGCAAAACTCCTCGCATGTACAATCCTGTGCGGGGGAATCAGCAATGGTCAGTGCCAGTTAGTGCCTGGCCTGTGGCAGTTACTTACACAAGACAATTAAACTTTATTTATTTATCACGCACTAACAATACGCAGCGCTGTACAATAGACAGGGGGACATCACATTAAACAACGCTGCACATTAAAAAGGAACTGTAGTGAAAATAATGTAATGAATACATTTTTTTACTGATATTTATTTATGCATTAGTCAGTGTTTGCACTTTGTAAAATCTTTCTTCTTCCCGATGTACATTTTGAAATTTATCGCATTCTGCTATATATCACTATAGGGCCTCTTTACTGCATTCTGCTATATGTCACTACAGGGCCTCATTACTGCACTCTGCTATATGTCACTACAGGGCCTCTTTATGTAATTCTGCTATATGTCACTACAGGGCCTCTTTACTGCATTCTGCTATATGTCACTACAGGGCCTCTTTACTGCATTCTGCTATATGTCACTACAGGGCCTCATTACTGCACTCTGCTATATGTCACTACAGGGCCTCTTTACTGCATTCTACTATATGTCACTACGGGGCCTCTTTACTGCATTCTGCTCTATGTCACTACAGGGCCTCTTTACTGCATTCTGCTATATGTCACTACAGGGCCTCATTACTGCACTCTGCTATATGTCACTACAGGGCCTCTTTACTGCATTCTGCTATATGTCACTACAGGGCCTCTTTACTGCATTCTGCTCTATGTCACTACAGGGCCTCTTTACTGCATTCTGCTCTATGTCACTACAGGGCCTCTTTACTGCATTCTGCTATATGTCACTACAGGGCCTCTTTACTGCATTCTGCTATATGTCACTACAGGGCCTCTTTACTGCATTCTGCTATATGTCACTACAGGGCCTCTTTACTGCATTCTGCTATATGTCACTACAGGGCCTCTTTACTGCATTCTACTATATGTTACTACAGGGCCTCTTTCAGGGCCTCTTTACTGCATTCTGCTATATGTCACTACAGGGCCTCTTTACTGCATTCTGCTATATGTCACTACAGGGCTTCTTTACTGCATTCTACTATATGTCACTACAGGGCCTCTTTACTGCATTCTACTATATGTCACAACAGGGCCTCTTTAAAGGGAACCTAAACTGATAGGGATATGGATGTTTCCTCTTAAACAATACCAGTTGCCTGGCAGTCCTGATGATCTCTTTGGCTGCAGTAGTGGCTGAATCACACACCTGAAACATGCATGCAGCTAATCCAGTCTGACTTCAGTCAGCGCACCTGATCTGTATGCTTGTTGAGGGGCTGTGGCTAAAAGTATTAGAGACACAGGATCAGCAGGGCTGCCAGGCAACTGGTATTATTTTAAAAGGAAAAATCCACATCCTTCTCAGTTTAGGTTCCCTTTAATTCAAACAATCGGCCTCTCTGCATTTCTCCAGACTCAATCAGCCAGCCTGCTGCCTACATAAAGAGCGTTTAATGGTTTTGCAGTTGAACATTTTTGAAAAACAAATAAGTGTAATCCTAAATTTTCTTCCTCATCAGTTCAGCATAAGATTCAGAACAACTGCCCACACCCCCTAAACATACAGCCCCAGCGGACATTACCCTGGAATATTGCATCTTGTCCACGATGTCATCACTGGTCAGCGGGACGAGCCCTGTGGGCGGAGTCAGATGTTAGGAGGAGGGGTCAGAGCAGAAGGTGGACAGTGATGGGGATCTGAGTCATTCTATACTCACCTACTCTGTGTGCAATGAATTCATCGTGTAAGACAGAGGAATTGGCATCTATCTGCACCCAGTCAATGGCTGAAAGAGAAAGGAAGACTTACTGGTTTCTACGTTAGTTTCTATGTTAGGAAGACCCTTATCTCTATTTAAAGGACAACTGACCCGAGAGGGATATGAGGGCGGCCATATTGATTTCCTTTAAACAATGCACATTACCTGGCTGCCCTGCTGACCCGTTGTCCCTAATACTTTCAGTCATAGACCCTGAACAAGCATATGCAGATCAGATATTTGGCTGCATTCGTCACATGCTTACTTCAGGTGGGTGATTCAGACTCTACTGATGCATGAAAGTTCAGCAGGATTCCAGGCAACTGCTATTGTTTAAAATGAAATACATATGGCAGCCTCCATATCCCTCCCAGGTCAGTTGTCCTTTAAACCAGAACCCATTCCAATAAAGTTTTTGTTTGCCTGAATCAGACAATTTGTGCCATCCACTGGGAGGTAAATCCGCCATTGCCTCCCATTTTTAAACTGCTTGTAGTGTATTTAATTATTTTTGGCACCTCTGTTTCTCAATTATCCATAAAATATATCATCCACCCTTGGTGGACAAGTGCTATCCCTTACATTAGCCACATATACACATCCAATCTTGATTGGCCAATCATTGACCAATTTTACCAACTCCATGTCGTATGCGGGCCAACAGACTGAATAGCATGAACAGATTGTTTAAGTAAAACCTCATACTGCATGGACGTGATAAAATTGGCCAATCAAAACTGGGTGTGTGTAACAGGCTTTTTACATCTACAGAGAGCGACTTCTTAACCCTAAATGTATTCTCCCCACCTGCCTATACAGTGGTTGCACATGTGAGTATTTCATTACAGGACATTCCTTATCAATACAGGTGAATACATTCTACACTATAGTGGGCTCTAGATTTCCCCTTTAGTCTTATAATAAAACTTCTGTTTTACAAAGAAACAAAACCAAGTGAGTGGAGATCAGGTGAGCCACGATCACTTTGCTAGAACATCTCAGCTCTACAGAAATCGCTCATTTATATCAGATGTCCCTATGGGGAAAGCAGCAGCTGAAAAGCAGATAAAGAGACTTGGAACTAGTAAGCAGTGAATAATGAGGTCATCACAGGGGGAGGAGACTCACCAATAGTCGGGACTTCTGCTATAAACACACGGCGGATGGAGTTTGCAATCCTGCAAGAAACAAGGCGATAAGTTGGTGAGAAAACCAGACTGAGGGCCTGATATTCATTCTTCCTCCTAACTTTTCTCCCAAGTGATATTTTCACATCTTAAAAATAAAATGCCTTTAAAGAAAATCTGTAATGAAAAAACCTCCCCTGGGGGGTACTCACCTCGGGTGGGGGAAGCCCCCGGATCCTATTGAGGCTTCCCCCGTCCTTCTCGGTCCCACTGCAGCGCCAAAAATCCTCCCAGAGCGGCGGCTCCAGCGCAGGATCCGCTCTCTGCATGGAGATAGGCGAAAATAGCTCTACTGCGCAGGCGCAAGTCTCCTGCACCTGCGCAGTGTAGAAGGGACCCAACGGAGATCGGCTATTTTCGCCTATCTCCGTGAGAAGAGCCGCAACAGCGCCCCCGCTGGAGCCAGGGAAGGTAAATATTGCACAGCCCGACAAGTTGCCGCCTGTGCGCTCCGTGGGCTGCAGCGAGACCGCCGTGGGACACAGGAGGACGGGGGAAGCCTCGATAGGGTCCAGAGGCTTCCCCCTACTGAGGTGAGTACCCCCCAGGGGAACTTTTTTTCAGTACAAGTTTCAACCCGCAAGCAAGAAAATACTCAGAATAATGTTGACAGTACTTTTCCTCCTACTTTTTGGTACTATTTCAATCTGATCCTGAGGCCTTTACTCAATTCAATATTTTTTCCAGGATAGTGATCAGCAAACTTGGCTCTCCAGCTGTTAGGCTGGTTTCACAGTGGGACGTTACCTGCGCACGTTAGAGCAGCCTGTAACGCACCCCACCGCACAGCAATGAAAAATCAATGGGCTGTTCACAGTGCCCACGTTACATTGTAACGCTGCGCCATAATATAACGTACTGCATGCAGTACTTTGTAAGCGGCAGAGCCGTGTTACACTGCTTGCACATGCTCAGTAACATTGGGGAGGAGCGGAGAGCGGCCGGGCACATGGCTAATTAATATTCACTGCACTCAGTGACGTGCAGTGTTTACTTCTTGGAACGGCCGCTCTGTGTGGCGATTGGCCGGGCGGGACCACGTGATGCCGCATGCGTCCAAGAGTGCGCATCACGGCATCACGGACGCCAGAGTGAGCTGCACAACGCGGCTCGCTCTGACGTCCAAAGCAGAGAGCACCAGGCGTTGCGTTAGGGGCACGTTGTGCGACCATAACGTCCCCTAAAACGCAACGTCCTGGTGTGAAACCAGCCTTAAGGAACTGCAAGTCCCACAATGCATCGCGGGAGTCTGACAACCACAATCATGATTCATAAAGGCAAATGCATTGTGGGACTTGTAGTTCCTTAAAGATACTCTGACGCCTCTTTGAAAATCAGTTTTTAGCTCTTATTTATGTTAAAGGATACCACAACTGAAATGTGACATAATGAGATAGACATGTGTATGTACAGTGCCTAGCACACAGATAACTATGCTGTGTTCCTTTTTTTCTTTCTCTGCCTGAAAGAGTTAAATATCAGGTATGTAAGTGGCTGACTCAGTCCTGACTCAGACAGGAAGTGACTACAGTGTGACCCTCACTGATAACAAATTCCCCTTTTTTACCTCTTTCTTGCTCTCAGAAGCCATTTTCTGCTAGGAAAGTGTTTTATAGTTGGAATTTCTTATCAGTGAGGGTCACACTGTAGTCACTTCCTGTCTGAGACAGGACTGATTAAGCCACTTACATACCTGATATTTAACTCTGTCAGGCAGAGAAAGAAAAAAGGAACACAGCATAGTTATCTGTATGCTAGGCACTGTACATACACATGTCTATCTCATTATGTCACATTTCAGTTGGGGTATCCTTTAAGGATCTATTCCAAACCTAAAACGCCGCTATCCCGCGGCAGAATGAGGGTTTTATCACCCTCAAATCCTAGGGCAAAAATCCACAACTTTCTTGGTCTTGGATTTTGCTGCCCGAGGAGGCAGAGCTTACCGCTGTAGCTCTGACTCCATTTGCGTCAATCCACCGCTGATCGCCGCCTCTCCCCGCCCCTCTCAGTGAAAGAAGACTGAGAATTTTTAGAGCCCATTAACACTTAAGTGTTTACTGAAATGCAATTAAACGCAAAAGCGTGTGGTAAATGCAACGTATGTTATCGACAAAATGTGTTTACACTGTGAACAACACAATTGTCATACCGCAACTGCAAAGCATGGAGGGCGATAATGTACTTTTAGGGGACGGAGCAGAAAAAGCTCACAGGGAACAGTTCTACAATCACAGCAGCCAATAAAGCACAAAGCATTGTGATTGGCCAAATAGTGTGGGCGCAGATACTATAGCCTAGGCTACCAGAATCCTAGTAATTCTGGAGAGTGCTGTCCACCCAATCACATTAGCAGAATTTCCCTATGAGCTTTCCTGCTGAGTCCCCCAAACTAGACTAGAGCCGCATGGAGTTTGTATGTTGTATGTTTGTATGTTATCACCAGGTTTATATAGGTTTACTCCGGGGACTTCCACATCTCAATAACAAACTGGTAAGTTTATTAGTTCCCCCCAAACTAGCCTTATAAGATGGCCATACACTATTCAAAAATCACTCAATATGGTTTGCGATCTATATTATGGACATCAGGATTGATATTATTAATATTAAGGGCTAAAATTAATTGAAAGATAGAGCCACAATGCTAATTTTCAATCTGTGTAATATAGTAATATTGATTGTAATATCGACCGAAAACATTAAATCGAGAGATAGTTGAATGGTGCATGGCAAACCTTAGACTAAAGAGGGGAAATTAGACTATGATAGGGATTAGAGTGTGAGCTCCTCTGAGGACAGTCAGTGACAAGACTATGTACTCTGTAATGTGTTGCAATAGATGTCAGTGCTATATAAATACATAATAATAATATGGAAGGACATTACACTATGACTATGGTACAATTAGACTTTGAGCTGCTCTGAGGAGTACATTTGGAATCGGTGCCGGGAGACTTGGGCGCAGGATACAGCCGGTCTATGGCTGATCCTGCTTCTGCACAAGTCCCGGCCGTGTTAATTACTATTCCCCCTCCAGGCCGCCATGGATGGTGGGGAATGATATAAATCGGCTTCCAACGATTGCTGGAGGCCAAATTATTGTGTTTTTCAAGTAACCTCAGCTCCATCTTCTGACGGCGCCGACGTCACTCACCGAGTGCTGCAATAGGTGTGATTCCAATTATAGTCTATGGTGGTGCCGGCTGCGCCCAAATCTAGCAGCGCTGCAAAGCACTGCTCCGGCTCTGAAGACAGTCAGTGACATGGCTATGTACTCTGTAAAGTGCTGCAGGAGATGCCAGTGCTATATAAGTACATAATATTAATATGGTAGGACATTAGATTATGACTATGGTAGGATTAGATTGTGAGCTCCTCTGAGGACAGTCAGTGACATGACCATGTACTCTGTAATGTGCTGCAGAAGATGTCAGTGCTATATAAATACATAATAATAATATGGGAGGACATTAGACTACGACTATGGTAGGATTAGATTGTGAGCTCCTCTGAGGACAGTCAGTGACATGACTATGTACTCTGTAATGTGCTGCAGAAGGTGTCAGTGCTATATAAATACATAATAATATGGTAGGACATTAGACTATGACTATGGTAGGATTAGAGTGTGAGCTCCTCTGAGGACAGTCAGTGACATGACTATGTACTCTGTACAGTGCTGCAGAAGATGTCAGTGCTATATAAATACATAATAATAATATGGTAGGACATTAGATTATGACTATGGTGGGATTAGAGTGTGAGCTCCTCTGAGGACAGTCAGTGACATGACTATGTACTCTGTAATGTGCAGCAGGAGATGTCAGTGCTATATAAATACATAATAATAATATGGTAGGACATTAGACTATGACTATGGTAGGATTAGAGTGTGAGCTCCTCTGAGGACAGTCAGTGACATGACTAAGTACTCTGTAATGTGCTGCAGAAGATGTCAGTGCTATATAAATACATAATAATAATATGGTAGGACATTAGACTATGACTATGGTAGGGTTAAAGTGTGAGCTCCTCTGAGGACAGTCAGTGACATGACTATGTACTCTGTAATGTGCTGCAGAAGATGGCAGTGCTATATAAATACATAATAATATGGTAGGACATTAGACTATGACTATGGTAGGATTAGAGTGTGAGCTCCTCTGAGGACAGTCAGTGACATGACTATGTACTCTGTAATGTGCTGCAGAAGATGTCAGTGCTATATAAATACATAATAATAATATGGTAGGACATTAGACTATGACTATGGTAGGATTAAAGTGTGAGCTCCTCTGAGGACAGTCAGTGACATGACTATGTACTCTGTAATGTGCTGCAGAAGATGGCAGTGCTATATAAATACATAATAATATGGTAGGACATTAGACTATGACTATGGTAGGATTAGAGTGTGAGCTCCTCTGAGGACAGTCAGTGACATGACTATGTACTCTGTAATGTGCTGCAGAAGATGGCAGTGCTATATAAATACATAATAATAATATGGTAGGACATTAGACTATGACTATGGTAGGGTTAAAGTGTGAGCTCCTCTGAGGACAGTCAGTGACATGACTATGTACTCTGTAATGTGCTGCAGAAGATGGCAGTGCTATATAAATACATAATAATATGGTAGGACATTAGACTATGACTATGGTAGGATTAGAGTGTGAGCTCCTCTGAGGACAGTCAGTGACATGACTATGTACTCTGTAATGTGCTGCAGAAGATGTCAGTGCTATATAAATACATAATAATAATATGGTAGGACATTAGACTATGACTATGGTAGGATTAAAGTGTGAGCTCCTCTGAGGACAGTCAGTGACATGACTATGTACTCTGTAATGTGCTGCAGAAGATGGCAGTGCTATATAAATACATAATAATAATATGGTAGGACATTAGACTATGACTATGGTAGGGTTAAAGTGTGAGCTCCTCTGAGGACAGTCAGTGACATGATTATGTACTCTGTAATGTGCTGCAGAAGATGGCAGTGCTATATAAATACATAATAATATGGTAGGACATTAGACTATGACTATGGTAGGATTAGAGTGTAAGCCCCTCTGAGGACAGTCAGTGACATGACTATGTACTCTGTAATGTGCTGCAGGAGATGTCAGTGCTATATAAATACATAATAATAATATGGTAGGACATTAGACTATGACTATGGTAGGATTAGATGGTGAGCTCCTCTGAGGACAGTCAGTGACATGACTATGTACTCTGTAATGTGCTGCAGAAGATGGCAGTGCTATATAAATACATAATAATAATATGGTAGGACATTAGACTATGACTATGGTAGGATTAGACAGTGAGCTCCTCTGAGGACAGTCAGTGACATGACTATGTACTCTGTAATGTGCTGCAGAAGATGTCAGTGCTATATAAATACATAATAATATGGTAGGACATTACACTATGACTGTGGTAGGATTAGACTGTGAGCTCCTCTGAGGACAGTCAGTGACATGACTATGTAGTCTGTAATGTGCTGCAGAAGATGTCAGTGCTATATAAATACATAATAATAATATGGTAGGACATTAGACTATGACTATGGTAGGGTTAAAGTGTGAGCTCCTCTGAGGACAGTCAGTGACATGACTATGTACTCTGTAATGTGCTGCAGAAGATGGCAGTGCTATATAAATACATAATAATATGGTAGGACATTAGACTATGACTATGGTAGGATTAGAGTGTGAGCTCCTCTGAGGGACAGTCAGTGACATGACTATGTACTCTGTAATGTGCTGCAGAAGATGTCAGTGCTATATAAATACATAATAATATGGTAGGACATTAGACTATGACTATGGTAGGATTAGACAGTGAGCTCCTCTGAGGACAGTCAGTGACATGACTATGTACTCTGTAATGTGCTGGAGGAGATGTCAGTGCTATATAAATATATAATAATAATATGGTAGGACATTAGACTATGACTATGGTAGGATTAGAGTGTGAGCTCCTCTGAGGGACAGTCAGTGACATGACTATGTACTCTGTAATGTGCTGCAGAAGATGTCAGTGCTATATAAATACATAATAATATGGTAGGACATTACACTATGACTGTGGTAGGATTAGACTGTGAGCTCCTCTGAGGACAGTCAGTGACATGACTATGTAGTCTGTAATGTGCTGCAGAAGATGTCAGTGCTATATAAATACATAATAATATGGTAGGACATCAGACTATGACTATGGTAGGATTAGAGTGTGAGCTCCTCTGAGGACAGTCAGTGACATGACTATGTACTCTGTAATGTGCTGCAGAAGATGTCAGTGCTATATAAATACATAATAATATGGTAGGACATTACACTATGACTGTGGTAGGATTAGATTGTGAGCTCCTCTGAGGACAGTCAGTGACATGACTATGTACTCTGTAATGTGCTGCAGAAGATGTCAGTGCTATATAAATACATAATAATAATATGGTAGGACATTAGACTATGACTATGGTAGGATTAGAGTGTGAGCTCCTCTGAGGACAGTCAGTGACATGACTATGTGCTCTGTAATGTGCTGCAGGAGATGTCAGTGCTATATAAATACATAATAATAATCTGGTAGGACATTAGACTATGACTATGGTAGGATTAGATTGTGAGCTCCTCTGAGGACAGTCAGTGACATGACTATGTACTCTGTAATGTGCTGCAGAAGATGTCAGTGCTATATAAATACATAATAATAATCTGGTAGGACATTAGACTATGACTATGGTAGGATTAGAGTGTGAGCTCCTCTGAGGACAGTCAGTGACATGACTATGTACTCTGTAATGTGCTGCAGGAGATGTCAGTGCTATATAAATACATAATAATAATATGGTAGGACATTAGACTATGACTATGGTAGGATTAGAGTGTGAGCTGTTTTGAGGACAGTCAGTGACATGACTATGTACTCTGTAATGTGCTGCAGAAGATGTCAGTGCTATATAAATACATAATAATAATCTGGTAGGACATTAGACTATGACTATGGTAGGATTAGAGTGTGAGCTCCTCTGAGGACAGTCAGTGACATGACTATGTACTCTGTAATGTGCTGAAGAAGATGTCAGTGCTATATAAATACATAATAATATGGTAGGACATTAGACTATGACTATGGTATGATTAGAGTGTGAGCTCCTCTGAGGACAGTCAGTGACACGACTATGTACTCTGTAATGTGCTGCAGGAGATGTCAGTGCTATATAAATATATAATAATAATATGGTAGGACATTACACTATGACTATGGTAGGATTAGACTGTGAGCTCCTCTGAGGACAGTCAGTGACATGACCATGTACTCTGTAATGTGCTGCAGATGATGTCAGTGCTATATAAATACATAATAATAATATGGTAGGACATTAGACTATGACTATGGTAGGATTAGATTGTGAACTCCTCTGAGGACAGTCAGTGACATGACTATGTACTCTGCAATGTGCTGCAGAAGATGTCAGTGCTATATAAATACATAATAATAATATGGTAGGACATTAGACTATGACTATGGTAGGATTAGATTGTGAACTCCTCTGAGGACAGTCAGTGACATGACTATGTACTCTGTAATGTGCTGCAGAAGATGGCAGTGCTATATAAATACATAATAATAATATGGTAGGACATTAGACTATGACTATGGTAGGATTAGATTGTGAGCTCCTCTGAGGACAGTCAGTGACATGACTATGTACTCTGTACAGTGCTGCAGATGATGTCAGTGCTATATAAATACATAATAATATTATGGTAGGACATTAGACTATGACTATGGTAGGATTAGAGTGTGAGCTCCTCTGAGGACAGTCAGTGACATGACTATGTACTCTGTAATGTGCTGCAGAAGATGTCAGTGCTATATAAATACATAATAATAATATGGTAGGACATTAGACTATGACTATGGTAGGATTAGATTGTGAGCTCCTCTGAGGACAGTCAGTGACATGACTATGTACTCTGTACAGTGCTGCAGATGATGTCAGTGCTATATAAATACATAATAATATTATGGTAGGACATTAGACTATGACTATGGTAGGATTAGAGTGTGAGCTCCTCTGAGGACAGTCAGTGACATGACTATGTACTCTGCAATGTGCTGCAGAAGATGTCAGTGCTATATAAATATATAATAATAATATGGTAGGACATTAGACTATGACTATGGTAGGATTAGATTGTGAACTCCTCTGAGGACAGTCAGTGACATGACTATGTACTCTGCAATGTGCTGCAGAAGATGTCAGTGCTATATAAATACATAATAATAATATGGTAGGACATTAGACTATGACTATGGTAGGATTAGATTGTGAACTCCTCTGAGGACAGTCAGTGACATGACTATGTACTCTGTAATGTGCTGCAGAAGATGGCAGTGCTATATAAATACATAATAATAATATAGTAGGACATTAGACTATGACTATGGTAGGATTAGATTGTGAGCTCCTCTGAGGACAGTCAGTGACATGACTATGTACTCTGTAATGTGCTGCAGAAGGTGTCAGTGCTATATAAATACATAATAATATGGTAGGACATTAGACTATGACTATGGTAGGATTAGAGTGTGAGCTCCTCTGAGGACAGTCAGTGACATGACTATGTACTCTGTACAGTGCTGCAGAAGATGTCAGTGCTATATAAATACATAATAATAATATGGTAGGACATTAGATTATGACTATGGTGGGATTAGAGTGTGAGCTCCTCTGAGGACAGTCAGTGACATGACTATGTACTCTGTAATGTGCAGCAGGAGATGTCAGTGCTATATAAATACATAATAATAATATGGTAGGACATTAGACTATGACTATGGTAGGATTAGAGTGTGAGCTCCTCTGAGGACAGTCAGTGACATGACTAAGTACTCTGTAATGTGCTGCAGAAGATGTCAGTGCTATATAAATACATAATAATAATATGGTAGGACATTAGACTATGACTATGGTAGGATTAGAGTGTGAGCTCCTCTGAGGACAGTCAGTGACATGACTATGTACTCTGTAATGTGCTGCAGAAGATGGCAGTGCTATATAAATACATAATAATAATATGGTAGGACATTAGACTATGACTATGGTAGGATTAAAGTGTGAGCTCCTCTGAGGACAGTCAGTGACATGACTATGTACTCTGTAATGTGCTGCAGAAGATGGCAGTGCTATATAAATACATAATAATAATATGGTAGGACATTAGACTATGACTATGGTAGGATTAAAGTGTGAGCTCCTCTGAGGACAGTCAGTGACATGACTATGTACTCTGTAATGTGCTGCAGAAGATGGCAGTGCTATATAAATACATAATAATAATATGGTAGGACATTAGACTATGACTATGGTAGGATTAGAGTGTGAGCTCCTCTGAGGGACAGTCAGTGACATGACTATGTACTCTGTAATGTGCTGCAGAAGATGTCAGTGCTATATAAATACATAATAATATGGTAGGACATTAGACTATGACTATGGTAGGATTAGACAGTGAGCTCCTCTGAGGACAGTCAGTGACATGACTATGTACTCTGTAATGTGCTGGAGGAGATGTCAGTGCTATATAAATATATAATAATAATATGGTAGGACATTAGGCTATGACTATGGTAGGATTAGAGTGTGAGCTCCTCTGAGGGACAGTCAGTGACATGACTATGTACTCTGTAATGTGCTGCAGAAGATGTCAGTGCTATATAAATACATAATAATATGGTAGGACATTACACTATGACTGTGGTAGGATTAGACTGTGAGCTCCTCTGAGGACAGTCAGTGACATGACTATGTAGTCTGTAATGTGCTGCAGAAGATGTCAGTGCTATATAAATACATAATAATATGGTAGGTTATCAGACTATGACTATGGTAGGATTAGATTGTGAGCTCCTCTGAGGACAGTCAGTGACATGACTATGTACTCTGTAATGTGCTGCAGAAGATGTCAGTGCTATATAAATACATAATAATAATATGGTAGGACATTAGACTATGACTATGGTAGGATTAGAGTGTGAGCTCCTCTGAGGACAGTCAGTGACATGACTATGTGCTCTGTAATGTGCTGCAGGAGATGTCAGTGCTATATAAATACATAATAATAATATGGTAGGACATTAGACTATGACTATGGTAGGATTAGATTGTGAGCTCCTCTGAGGACAGTCAGTGACATGACTATGTACTCTGTAATGTGCTGCAGAAGATGTCAGTGCTATAAAAATACATAATAATAATCTGGTAGGACATTAGACTATGACTATGGTAGGATTAGAGTGTGAGCTCCTCTGAGGACAGTCAGTGACATGACTATGTACTCTGTAATGTGCTGCAGAAGATGGCAGTGCTATATAAATACATAATAATAATATGGTAGGACATTAGACTATGACTATGGTAGGATTAAAGTGTGAGCTCCTCTGAGGACAGTCAGTGACATGACTATGTACTCTGTAATGTGCTGCAGAAGATGGCAGTGCTATATAAATACATAAGAATATGGTAGGACATTAGACTATGACTATGGTAGTATTAGAGTGTGAGCTCCTCTGAGGACAGTCAGTGACATGACTATGTACTCTGTAATGTGCTGCAGAAGATGTCAGTGCTATATAAATACATAATAATAATATGGTAGGACATTAGACTATGACTATGGTAGGATTAAAGTGTGAGCTCCTCTGAGGACAGTCAGTGACATGACTATGTACTCTGTAATGTGCTGCAGAAGATGGCAGTGCTATATAAATACATAATAATATGGTAGGACATTAGACTATGACTATGGTAGGATTAGAGTGTGAGCTCCTCTGAGGGACAGTCAGTGACATGACTATGTACTCTGTAATGTGCTGCAGAAGATGTCAGTGCTATATAAATACATAATAATATGGTAGGACATTAGACTATGACTATGGTAGGATTAGACAGTGAGCTCCTCTGAGGACAGTCAGTGACATGACTATGTACTCTGTAATGTGCTGGAGGAGATGTCAGTGCTATATAAATATATAATAATAATATGGTAGGACATTAGGCTATGACTATGGTAGGATTAGAGTGTGAGCTCCTCTGAGGGACAGTCAGTGACATGACTATGTACTCTGTAATGTGCTGCAGAAGATGTCAGTGCTATATAAATACATAATAATATGGTAGGACATTACACTATGACTGTGGTAGGATTAGACTGTGAGCTCCTCTGAGGACAGTCAGTGACATGACTATGTAGTCTGTAATGTGCTGCAGAAGATGTCATTGCTATATAAATACATAATAATATGGTAGGACATCAGACTATGACTATGGTAGGATTAGATTGTGAGCTCCTCTGAGGACAGTCAGTGACATGACTATGTACTCTGTAATGTGCTGCAGAAGATGTCAGTGCTATATAAATACATAATAATAATATGGTAGGACATTAGACTATGACTATGGTAGGATTAGAGTGTGAGCTCCTCTGAGGACAGTCAGTGACATGACTATGTGCTCTGTAATGTGCTGCAGGAGATGCCAGTGCTATATAAATACATAATAATAATCTGGTAGGACATTAGACTATGACTATGGTAGGATTAGAGTGTGAGCTCCTCTGAGGACAGTCAGTGACATGACTATGTACTCTGTAATGTGCTGCAGGAGATGTCAGTGCTATATAAATACATAATAATATGGTAGGACATTACACTATGACTGTGGTAGGATTAGACTGTGAGCTCCTCTGAGGACAGTCAGTGACATGACTATGTAGTCTGTAATGTGCTGCAGAAGATGTCAGTGCTATATAAATACATAATAATATGGTAGGACATCAGACTATGACTATGGTAGGATTAGATTGTGAGCTCCTCTGAGGACAGTCAGTGACATGACTATGTACTCTGTAATGTGCTGCAGAAGATGTCAGTGCTATATAAATACATAATAATAATATGGTAGGACATTAGACTATGACTATGGTAGGATTAGAGTGTGAGCTCCTCTGAGGACAGTCAGTGACATGACTATGTGCTCTGTAATGTGCTGCAGGAGATGCCAGTGCTATATAAATACATAATAATAATCTGGTAGGACATTAGACTATGACTATGGTAGGATTAGAGTGTGAGCTCCTCTGAGGACAGTCAGTGACATGACTATGTACTCTGTAATGTGCTGCAGGAGATGTCAGTGCTATATAAATACATAATAATAATATGGTAGGACATTAGACTATGACTATGGTAGGATTAGAGTGTGAGCTGTTTTGAGGACAGTCAGTGACATGACTATGTACTCTGTAATGTGCTGCAGAAGATGTCAGTGCTATATAAATACATAATAATATGGTAGGACATTAGACTATGACTATGGTATGATTAGAGTGTGAGCTCCTCTGAGGACAGTCAGTGACACGACTATGTACTCTGTAATGTGCTGCAGGAGATGTCAGTGCTATATAAATATATAATAATAATATGGTAGGACATTACACTATGACTATGGTAGGATTAGACTGTGAGCTCCTCTGAGGACAGTCAGTGACATGACTATGTACTCTGTAATGTGCTGCAGATGATGTCAGTGCTATATAAATACATAATAATAATATGGTATAGTATTAGACTATGACTATGGTAGGATTAGATTGTGAGCTCCTCTGAGGACAGTCAGTGACATGACTATGTACTCTGTAATGTGCTGCAGAAGATGTCAGTGCTATATAAATACATAATAATAATATGGTATAGTATTAGACTATGACTATGGTAGGATTAGATTGTGAGCTCCTCTGAGGACAGTCAGTGACATGACTATGTACTCTGTAATGTGCTGCAGAAGATGTCAGTGCTATATAAATACATAATAATAATATGGTATAGTATTAGACTATGACTATGGTAGGATTAGATTGTGAGCTCCTCTGAGGACAGTCAGTGACATGACTATGTACTCTGTAATGTGCTGCAGAAG
The DNA here is from genome assembly GCF_040937935.1 of Hyperolius riggenbachi. Taxonomy (NCBI): domain Eukaryota; kingdom Metazoa; phylum Chordata; class Amphibia; order Anura; family Hyperoliidae; genus Hyperolius; species Hyperolius riggenbachi. Next base: position 4,458,274 of record NC_090656.1, read on the forward strand.
ATGTCAGTGCTATATAAATACATAATAATAATATGGGAGGACATTAGGCTATGACTATGGTAGGATTAGAGTGTGAGCTCCTCTGAGGACAGTCAGTGACATGACTATGTACTCTGTAAAGTGCTGCAGAAGATGTCAGTGCTATATAAATACATAATAATAATATGGTAGGACATTAGACTATGACTATGGTAGGATTAGAGTGTGAGCTCCTCTGAGGACAGTCAGTGACATGACTATGTGCTCTGTAATGTGCTGCAGGAGATGTCAGTGCTATATAAATACATAATAATAATCTGGTAGGACATTAGACTATGACTATGGTAGGATTAGATTGTGAGCTCCTCTGAGGACAGTCAGTGACATGACTATGTACTCTGTAATGTGCTGCAGAAGATGTCAGTGCTATATAAATACATAATAATAATCTGGTAGGACATTAGACTATGACTATGGTAGGATTAGAGTGTGAGCTCCTCTGAGGACAGTCAGTGACATGACTATGTACTCTGTAATGTGCTGCAGGAGATGTCAGTGCTATATAAATACATAATAATAATATGGTAGGACATTAGACTATGACTATGGTAGGATTAGAGTGTGAGCTGTTTTGAGGACAGTCAGTGACATGACTATGTACTCTGTAATGTGCTGCAGAAGATGTCAGTGCTATATAAATACATAATAATATGGTAGGACATTAGACTATGACTATGGTATGATTAGAGTGTGAGCTCCTCTGAGGACAGTCAGTGACACGACTATGTACTCTGTAATGTGCTGCAGGAGATGTCAGTGCTATATAAATATATAATAATAATATGGTAGGACATTACACTATGACTATGGTAGGATTAGACTGTGAGCTCCTCTGAGGACAGTCAGTGACATGACTATGTACTCTGTAATGTGCTGCAGATGATGTCAGTGCTATATAAATACATAATAATAATATGGTATAGTATTAGACTATGACTATGGTAGGATTAGATTGTGAGCTCCTCTGAGGACAGTCAGTGACATGACTATGTACTCTGTAATGTGCTGCAGAAGATGTCAGTGCTATATAAATACATAATAATAATATGGTATAGTATTAGACTATGACTATGGTAGGATTAGATTGTGAGCTCCTCTGAGGACAGTCAGTGACATGACTATGTACTCTGTAATGTGCTGCAGAAGATGTCAGTGCTATATAAATACATAATAATAATATGGTAGGACATTACACTATGACTATGGTAGGATTAGAGTGTGAGCTCCTCTGAGGACAGTCAGTGACATGACTATGTACTCTGTAATGTGCTGCAGAAGATGTCAGTGCTATATAAATACATAATAATAATATGGTAGGACATTACACTATGACTATGGTAGGATTAGATTGTGAGCTCCTCTGAAGACAGTCAGTGACATGACTATGTACTCTGTAATGTGCAGCAGAAGATGTCAGTGCTATATAAATACATAATAATAATATGGTATAGTATTAGACTATGACTATGGTAGGATTAGATTGTGAGCTCCTCTGAGGACAGTCAGTGACATGACTATGTACTCTGTAATGTGCTGCAGAAGATGTCAGTGCTATATAAATACATAATAATAATATGGGAGGACATTAGGCTATGACTATGGTAGGATTAGAGTGTGAGCTCCTCTGAGGACAGTCAGTGACATGACTATGTACTCTGTAAAGTGCTGCAGAAGATGTCAGTGCTATATAAATACATAATAATAATATGGTAGGACATTAGACTATGACTATGGTAGGATTAGAGTGTGAGCTCCTCTGAGGACAGTCAGTGACATGACTATGTACTCTGTAATGTGCTGCAGAAGATGGCAGTGCTATATAAATACATAATAATAATATGGTAGGACATTAGACTATGACTATGGTAGGATTAAAGTGTGAGCTCCTCTGAGGACAGTCAGTGACATGACTATGTACTCTGTAATGTGCTGCAGAAGATGGCAGTGCTATATAAATACATAATAATATGGTAGGACATTAGACTATGACTATGGTAGGATTAGAGTGTGAGCTCCTCTGAGGGACAGTCAGTGACATGACTATGTACTCTGTAATGTGCTGCAGAAGATGTCAGTGCTATATAAATACATAATAATATGGTAGGACATTAGACTATGACTATGGTAGGATTAGACAGTGAGCTCCTCTGAGGACAGTCAGTGACATGACTATGTACTCTGTAATGTGCTGGAGGAGATGTCAGTGCTATATAAATATATAATAATAATATGGTAGGACATTAGGCTATGACTATGGTAGGATTAGAGTGTGAGCTCCTCTGAGGGACAGTCAGTGACATGACTATGTACTCTGTAATGTGCTGCAGAAGATGTCAGTGCTATATAAATACATAATAATATGGTAGGACATTACACTATGACTGTGGTAGGATTAGACTGTGAGCTCCTCTGAGGACAGTCAGTGACATGACTATGTAGTCTGTAATGTGCTGCAGAAGATGTCAGTGCTATATAAATACATAATAATATGGTAGGACATCAGACTATGACTATGGTAGGATTAGATTGTGAGCTCCTCTGAGGACAGTCAGTGACATGACTATGTACTCTGTAATGTGCTGCAGAAGATGTCAGTGCTATATAAATACATAATAATAATCTGGTAGGACATTAGACTATGACTATGGTAGGATTAGATTGTGAGCTCCTCTGAGGACAGTCAGTGACATGACTATGTACTCTGTAATGTGCTGCAGAAGATGTCAGTGCTATATAAATACATAATAATAATCTGGTAGGACATTAGACTATGACTATGGTAGGATTAGAGTGTGAGCTCCTCTGAGGACAGTCAGTGACATGACTATGTACTCTGTAATGTGCTGCAGGAGATGTCAGTGCTATATAAATACATAATAATAATATGGTAGGACATTAGACTATGACTATGGTAGGATTAGAGTGTGAGCTGTTTTGAGGACAGTCAGTGACATGACTATGTACTCTGTAATGTGCTGCAGAAGATGTCAGTGCTATATAAATACATAATAATATGGTAGGACATTAGACTATGACTATGGTATGATTAGAGTGTGAGCTCCTCTGAGGACAGTCAGTGACACGACTATGTACTCTGTAATGTGCTGCAGGAGATGTCAGTGCTATATAAATATATAATAATATGGTAGGACATTACACTATGACTATGGTAGGATTAGACTGTGAGCTCCTCTGAGGACAGTCAGTGACATGACTATGTACTCTGTAATGTGCTGCAGATGATGTCAGTGCTATATAAATACATAATAATAATATGGTATAGTATTAGACTATGACTATGGTAGGATTAGATTGTGAGCTCCTCTGAGGACAGTCAGTGACATGACTATGTACTCTGTAATGTGCTGCAGAAGATGTCAGTGCTATATAAATACATAATAATAATATGGTATAGTATTAGACTATGACTATGGTAGGATTAGATTGTGAGCTCCTCTGAGGACAGTCAGTGACATGACTATGTACTCTGTAATGTGCTGCAGAAGATGTCAGTGCTATATAAATACATAATAATAATATGGTAGGACATTACACTATGACTATGGTAGGATTAGAGTGTGAGCTCCTCTGAGGACAGTCAGTGACATGACTATGTACTCTGTAATGTGCTGCAGAAGATGTCAGTGCTATATAAATACATATTAATAATATGGTAGGACATTACACTATGACTATGGTAGGATTAGATTGTGAGCTCCTCTAAAGACAGTCAGTGACATGACTATGTACTCTGTAATGTGCAGCAGAAGATGTCAGTGCTATATAAATACATAATAATAATATGGGAGGACATTAGGCTATGACTATGGTAGGATTAGAGTGTGAGCTCCTCTGAGGACAGTCAGTGACATGACTATGTACTCTGTAAAGTGCTGCAGAAGATGTCAGTGCTATATAAATACATAATAATAATATGGTAGGACATTAGACTATGACTATGGTAGGATTAGAGTGTGAGCTCCTCTGAGGACAGTCAGTGACATGACTATGTACTCTGTAATGTGCTGCAGAAGATGGCAGTGCTATATAAATACATAATAATAATATGGTAGGACATTAGACTATGACTATGGTAGGATTAAAGTGTGAGCTCCTCTGAGGACAGTCAGTGACATGACTATGTACTCTGTAATGTGCTGCAGAAGATGGCAGTGCTATATAAATACATAATAATATGGTAGGACATTAGACTATGACTATGGTAGTATTAGAGTGTGAGCTCCTCTGAGGACAGTCAGTGACATGACTATGTACTCTGTAATGTGCTGCAGAAGATGTCAGTGCTATATAAATACATAATAATAATATGGTAGGACATTAGACTATGACTATGGTAGGATTAAAGTGTGAGCTCCTCTGAGGACAGTCAGTGACATGACTATGTACTCTGTAATGTGCTGCAGAAGATGGCAGTGCTATATAAATACATAATAATATGGTAGGACATTAGACTATGACTATGGTAGGATTAGAGTGTGAGCTCCTCTGAGGGACAGTCAGTGACATGACTATGTACTCTGTAATGTGCTGCAGAAGATGTCAGTGCTATATAAATACATAATAATATGGTAGGACATTAGACTATGACTATGGTAGGATTAGACAGTGAGCTCCTCTGAGGACAGTCAGTGACATGACTATGTACTCTGTAATGTGCTGGAGGAGATGTCAGTGCTATATAAATATATAATAATAATATGGTAGGACATTAGGCTATGACTATGGTAGGATTAGAGTGTGAGCTCCTCTGAGGGACAGTCAGTGACATGACTATGTACTCTGTAATGTGCTGCAGAAGATGTCAGTGCTATATAAATACATAATAATATGGTAGGACATTACACTATGACTGTGGTAGGATTAGACTGTGAGCTCCTCTGAGGACAGTCAGTGACATGACTATGTAGTCTGTAATGTGCTGCAGAAGATGTCAGTGCTATATAAATACATAATAATATGGTAGGACATCAGACTATGACTATGGTAGGATTAGATTGTGAGCTCCTCTGAGGACAGTCAGTGACATGACTATGTACTCTGTAATGTGCTGCAGAAGATGTCAGTGCTATATAAATACATAATAATAATATGGTAGGACATTAGACTATGACTATGGTAGGATTAGAGTGTGAGCTCCTCTGAGGACAGTCAGTGACATGACTATGTGCTCTGTAATGTGCTGCAGGAGATGTCAGTGCTATATAAATACATAATAATAATCTGGTAGGACATTAGACTATGACTATGGTAGGATTAGATTGTGAGCTCCTCTGAGGACAGTCAGTGACATGACTATGTACTCTGTAATGTGCTGCAGAAGATGTCAGTGCTATATAAATACATAATAATAATCTGGTAGGACATTAGACTATGACTATGGTAGAATTAGAGTGTGAGCTCCTCTGAGGACAGTCAGTGACATGACTATGTACTCTGTAATGTGCTGCAGAAGATGTCAGTGCTATATAAATACATAATAATATGGTAGGACATTAGACTATGACTATGGTATGATTAGAGTGTGAGCTCCTCTGAGGACAGTCAGTGACACGACTATGTACTCTGTAATGTGCTGCAGGAGATGTCAGTGCTATATAAATATATAATAATATGGTAGGACATTACACTATGACTGTGGTAGGATTAGACTGTGAGCTCCTCTGAGGACAGTCAGTGACATGACTATGTACTCTGTAATGTGCTGCAGATGATGTCAGTGCTATATAAATACATAATAATAATATGGTATAGTATTAGACTATGACTATGATAGGATTAGATTGTGAGCTCCTCTGAGGACAGTCAGTGACATGACTATGTACTCTGTAATGTGCTGCAGAAGATGTCAGTGCTATATAAATACATAATAATAATATGGTATAGTATTAGACTATGACTATGGTAGGATTAGATTGTGAGCTCCTCTGAGGACAGTCAGTGACATGACTATGTACTCTGTAATGTGCTGCAGAAGATGTCAGTGCTATATAAATACATAATAATAATATGGTAGGACATTACACTATGACTATGGTAGGATTAGAGTGTGAGCTCCTCTGAGGACAGTCAGTGACATGACTATGTACTCTGTAATGTGCTGCAGAAGATGTCAGTGCTATATAAATACATAATAATAATATGGTAGGACATTACACTATGACTATGGTAGGATTAGATTGTGAGCTCCTCTGAAGACAGTCAGTGACATGACTATGTACTCTGTAATGTGCAGCAGAAGATGTCAGTGCTATATAAATACATAATAATAATATGGTATAGTATTAGACTATGACTATGGTAGGATTAGATTGTGAGCTCCTCTGAGGACAGTCAGTGACATGACTATGTACTCTGTAATGTGCTGCAGAAGATGTCAGTGCTATATAAATACATAATAATAATATGGGAGGACATTAGGCTATGACTATGGTAGGATTAGAGTGTGAGCTCCTCTGAGGACAGTCAGTGACATGACTATGTACTCTGTAAAGTGCTGCAGAAGATGTCAGTGCTATATAAATACATAATAATAATATGGTAGGACATTAGACTATGACTATGGTAGGATTAGAGTGTGAGCTCCTCTGAGGACAGTCAGTGACATGACTATGTGCTCTGTAATGTGCTGCAGGAGATGTCAGTGCTATATAAATACATAATAATAATCTGGTAGGACATTAGACTATGACTATGGTAGGTTTAGAGTGTGAGCTCCTCTGAGGACAGTCAGTGACATGACTATGTACTCTGTAATGTGCTGCAGAAGATGTCAGTGCTATATAAATACATAATAATAATATGGTAGGACATTACACTATGACTATGGTAGGATTAGATTGTGAGCTCCTCTGAGGACAGTCAGTGACATGACTATGTACTCTGTAATGTGCTGCAGAAGATGTCAGTGCTATATAAATACATAATAATAATATGGTAGGACATTAGACTATGATAGGATTAGAGTGTGAGCTCCTCTGAGGACAGTCAGTGACATGACTATGTACTCTGTAATGTGCTGCAGGAGATGTCAGTGCTATATAAATACATAATAATAATCTGGTAGGACATTAGACTATGACTATGGTAGGATTAGAGTGTGAGCTCCTCTGAGGACAGTCAGTGACATGACTATGTACTCTGTAATGTGCTGCAGAAGATGGCAGTGCTATATAAATACATAATAATAATATGGTAGGACATTAGACTATGACTATGGTAGGATTAAAGTGTGAGCTCCTCTGAGGACAGTCAGTGACATGACTATGTACTCTGTAATGTGCTGCAGAAGATGGCAGTGCTATATAAATACATAAGAATATGGTAGGACATTAGACTATGACTATGGTAGTATTAGAGTGTGAGCTCCTCTGAGGACAGTCAGTGACATGACTATGTACTCTGTAATGTGCTGCAGAAGATGTCAGTGCTATATAAATACATAATAATAATATGGTAGGACATTAGACTATGACTATGGTAGGATTAAAGTGTGAGCTCCTCTGAGGACAGTCAGTGACATGACTATGTACTCTGTAATGTGCTGCAGAAGATGGCAGTGCTATATAAATACATAATAATATGGTAGGACATTAGACTATGACTATGGTAGGATTAGAGTGTGAGCTCCTCTGAGGGACAGTCAGTGACATGACTATGTACTCTGTAATGTGCTGCAGAAGATGTCAGTGCTATATAAATACATAATAATATGGTAGGACATTAGACTATGACTATGGTAGGATTAGACAGTGAGCTCCTCTGAGGACAGTCAGTGACATGACTATGTACTCTGTAATGTGCTGGAGGAGATGTCAGTGCTATATAAATATATAATAATAATATGGTAGGACATTAGGCTATGACTATGGTAGGATTAGAGTGTGAGCTCCTCTGAGGGACAGTCAGTGACATGACTATGTACTCTGTAATGTGCTGCAGAAGATGTCAGTGCTATATAAATACATAATAATATGGTAGGACATTACACTATGACTGTGGTAGGATTAGACTGTGAGCTCCTCTGAGGACAGTCAGTGACATGACTATGTAGTCTGTAATGTGCTGCAGAAGATGTCAGTGCTATATAAATACATAATAATATGGTAGGACATCAGACTATGACTATGGTAGGATTAGATTGTGAGCTCCTCTGAGGACAGTCAGTGACATGACTATGTACTCTGTAATGTGCTGCAGAAGATGTCAGTGCTATATAAATACATAATAATAATATGGTAGGACATTAGACTATGACTATGGTAGGATTAGAGTGTGAGCTCCTCTGAGGACAGTCAGTGACATGACTATGTGCTCTGTAATGTGCTGCAGGAGATGTCAGTGCTATATAAATACATAATAATAATCTGGTAGGACATTAGACTATGACTATGGTAGGATTAGATTGTGAGCTCCTCTGAGGACAGTCAGTGACATGACTATGTACTCTGTAATGTGCTGCAGAAGATGTCAGTGCTATATAAATACATAATAATAATCTGGTAGGACATTAGACTATGACTATGGTAGGATTAGAGTGTGAGCTCCTCTGAGGACAGTCAGTGACATGACTATGTACTCTGTAATGTGCTGCAGGAGATGTCAGTGCTATATAAATACATAATAATAATATGGTAGGACATTAGACTATGACTATGGTAGGATTAGAGTGTGAGCTGTTTTGAGGACAGTCAGTGACATGACTATGTACTCTGTAATGTGCTGCAGAAGATGTCAGTGCTATATAAATACATAATAATATGGTAGGACATTAGACTATGACTATGGTATGATTAGAGTGTGAGCTCCTCTGAGGACAGTCAGTGACACGACTATGTACTCTGTAATGTGCTGCAGGAGATGTCAGTGCTATATAAATATATAATAATATGGTAGGACATTACACTATGACTGTGGTAGGATTAGACTGTGAGCTCCTCTGAGGACAGTCAGTGACATGACTATGTACTCTGTAATGTGCTGCAGATGATGTCAGTGCTATATAAATACATAATAATAATATGGTATAGTATTAGACTATGACTATGATAGGATTAGATTGTGAGCTCCTCTGAGGACAGTCAGTGACATGACTATGTACTCTGTAATGTGCTGCAGAAGATGTCAGTGCTATATAAATACATAATAATAATATGGTATAGTATTAGACTATGACTATGGTAGGATTAGATTGTGAGCTCCTCTGAGGACAGTCAGTGACATGACTATGTACTCTGTAATGTGCTGCAGAAGATGTCAGTGCTATATAAATACATAATAATAATATGGTAGGACATTACACTATGACTATGGTAGGATTAGAGTGTGAGCTCCTCTGAGGACAGTCAGTGACATGACTATGTACTCTGTAATGTGCTGCAGAAGATGTCAGTGCTATATAAATACATAATAATAATATGGTAGGACATTACACTATGACTATGGTAGGATTAGATTGTGAGCTCCTCTGAAGACAGTCAGTGACATGACTATGTACTCTGTAATGTGCAGCAGAAGATGTCAGTGCTATATAAATACATAATAATAATATGGTATAGTATTAGACTATGACTATGGTAGGATTAGATTGTGAGCTCCTCTGAGGACAGTCAGTGACATGACTATGTACTCTGTAATGTGCTGCAGAAGATGTCAGTGCTATATAAATACATAATAATAATATGGGAGGACATTAGGCTATGACTATGGTAGGATTAGAGTGTGAGCTCCTCTGAGGACAGTCAGTGACATGACTATGTACTCTGTAAAGTGCTGCAGAAGATGTCAGTGCTATATAAATACATAATAATAATATGGTAGGACATTAGACTATGACTATGGTAGGATTAGAGTGTGAGCTCCTCTGAGGACAGTCAGTGACATGACTATGTGCTCTGTAATGTGCTGCAGGAGATGTCAGTGCTATATAAATACATAATAATAATCTGGTAGGACATTAGACTATGACTATGGTAGGTTTAGAGTGTGAGCTCCTCTGAGGACAGTCAGTGACATGACTATGTACTCTGTAATGTGCTGCAGAAGATGTCAGTGCTATATAAATACATAATAATAATATGGTAGGACATTACACTATGACTATGGTAGGATTAGATTGTGAGCTCCTCTGAGGACAGTCAGTGACATGACTATGTACTCTGTAATGTGCTGCAGAAGATGTCAGTGCTATATAAATACATAATAATAATATGGTAGGACATTAGACTATGATAGGATTAGAGTGTGAGCTCCTCTGAGGACAGTCAGTGACATGACTATGTACTCTGTAATGTGCTGCAGGAGATGTCAGTGCTATATAAATACATAATAATAATCTGGTAGGACATTAGACTATGACTATGGTAGGATTAGAGTGTGAGCTCCTCTGAGGACAGTCAGTGACATGACTATGTACTCTGTAATGTGCTGCAGAAGATGGCAGTGCTATATAAATACATAATAATAATATGGTAGGACATTAGACTATGACTATGGTAGGATTAAAGTGTGAGCTCCTCTGAGGACAGTCAGTGACATGACTATGTACTCTGTAATGTGCTGCAGAAGATGGCAGTGCTATATAAATACATAATAATAATATGGTAGGACATTAGACTATGACTATGGTAGTATTAGAGTGTGAGCTCCTCTGAGGACAGTCAGTGACATGACTATGTACTCTGTAATGTGCTGCAGAAGATGTCAGTGCTATATAAATACATAATAATAATATGGTAGGACATTAGACTATGACTATGGTAGGATTAAAGTGTGAGCTCCTCTGAGGACAGTCAGTGACATGACTATGTACTCTGTAATGTGCTGCAGAAGATGGCAGTGCTATATAAATACATAATAATATGGTAGGACATTAGACTATGACTATGGTAGGATTAGAGTGTGAGCTCCTCTGAGGGACAGTCAGTGACATGACTATGTACTCTGTAATGTGCTGCAGAAGATGTCAGTGCTATATAAATACATAATAATATGGTAGGACATTAGACTATGACTATGGTAGGATTAGACAGTGAGCTCCTCTGAGGACAGTCAGTGACATGACTATGTACTCTGTAATGTGCTGGAGGAGATGTCAGTGCTATATAAATATATAATAATAATATGGTAGGACATTAGGCTATGACTATGGTAGGATTAGAGTGTGAGCTCCTCTGAGGGACAGTCAGTGACATGACTATGTACTCTGTAATGTGCTGCAGAAGATGTCAGTGCTATATAAATACATAATAATATGGTAGGACATTACACTATGACTGTGGTAGGATTAGACTGTGAGCTCCTCTGAGGACAGTCAGTGACATGACTATGTAGTCTGTAATGTGCTGCAGAAGATGTCAGTGCTATATAAATACATAATAATATGGTAGGACATCAGACTATGACTATGGTAGGATTAGATTGTGAGCTCCTCTGAGGACAGTCAGTGACATGACTATGTACTCTGTAATGTGCTGCAGAAGATGTCAGTGCTATATAAATACATAATAATAATATGGTAGGACATTAGACTATGACTATGGTAGGATTAGAGTGTGAGCTCCTCTGAGGACAGTCAGTGACATGACTATGTGCTCTGTAATGTGCTGCAGGAGATGTCAGTGCTATATAAATACATAATAATAATCTGGTAGGACATTAGACTATGACTATGGTAGGATTAGAGTGTGAGCTCCTCTGAGGACAGTCAGTGACATGACTATGTGCTCTGTAATGTGCTGCAGGAGATGTCAGTGCTATATAAATACATAATAATAATATGGTAGGACATTAGACTATGACTATGGTAGGATTAGAGTGTGAGCTGTTTTGAGGACAGTCAGTGACATGACTATGTACTCTGTAATGTGCTGCAGAAGATGTCAGTGCTATATAAATACATAATAATATGGTAGGACATTAGACTATGACTATGGTATGATTAGAGTGTGAGCTCCTCTGAGGACAGTCAGTGACACGACTATGTACTCTGTAATGTGCTGCAGGAGATGTCAGTGCTATATAAATATATAATAATAATATGGTAGGACATTACACTATGACTATGGTAGGATTAGACTGTGAGCTCCTCTGAGGACAGTCAGTGACATGACTATGTACTCTGTAATGTGCTGCAGATGATGTCAGTGCTATATAAATACATAATAATAATATGGTATAGTATTAGACTATGACTATGGTAGGATTAGATTGTGAGCTCCTCTGAGGACAGTCAGTGACATGACTATGTACTCTGTAATGTGCTGCAGAAGATGTCAGTGCTATATAAATACATAATAATAATATGGTATAGTATTAGACTATGACTATGGTAGGATTAGATTGTGAGCTCCTCTGAGGACAGTCAGTGACATGACTATGTACTCTGTAATGTGCTGCAGAAGATGTCAGTGCTATATAAATACATAATAATAATATGGTAGGACACTACACTATGACTATGGTAGGATTAGAGTGTGAGCTCCTCTGAGGACAGTCAGTGACATGACTATGTACTCTGTAATGTGCTGCAGAAGATGTCAGTGCTATATAAATACATATTAATAATATGGTAGGACATTACACTATGACTATGGTAGGATTAGATTGTGAGCTCCTCTGAGGACAGTCAGTGACATGACTATGTACTCTGTAATGTGCTGCAGAAGATGTCAGTGCTATATAAATACATAATAATAATATGGTAGGACACTACACTATGACTATGGTAGGATTAGAGTGTGAGCTCCTCTGAGGACAGTCAGTGACATGACTATGTACTCTGTAATGTGCTGCAGAAGATGTCAGTGCTATATAAATACATATTAATAATATGGTAGGACATTACACTATGACTGTGGTAGGATTAGACTGTGAGCTCCTCTGAGGACAGTCAGTGACATGACTATGTAGTCTGTAATGTGCTGCAGAAGATGTCAGTGCTATATAAATACATAATAATATGGTAGGACATCAGACTATGACTATGGTAGGATTAGATTGTGAGCTCCTCTGAGGACAGTCAGTGACATGACTATGTACTCTGTAATGTGCTGCAGAAGATGTCAGTGCTATATAAATACATAATAATAATATGGTAGGACATTAGACTATGACTATGGTAGGATTAGAGTGTGAGCTCCTCTGAGGACAGTCAGTGACATGACTATGTGCTCTGTAATGTGCTGCAGGAGATGTCAGTGCTATATAAATACATAATAATAATCTGGTAGGACATTAGACTATGACTATGGTAGGATTAGATTGTGAGCTCCTCTGAGGACAGTCAGTGACATGACTATGTACTCTGTAATGTGCTGCAGAAGATGTCAGTGCTATATAAATACATAATAATAATCTGGTAGGACATTAGACTATGACTATGGTAGGATTAGAGTGTGAGCTCCTCTGAGGACAGTCAGTGACATGACTATGTACTCTGTAATGTGCTGCAGGAGATGTCAGTGCTATATAAATACATAATAATAATATGGTAGGACATTAGACTATGACTATGGTAGGATTAGAGTGTGAGCTGTTTTGAGGACAGTCAGTGACATGACTATGTACTCTGTAATGTGCTGCAGAAGATGTCAGTGCTATATAAATACATAATAATATGGTAGGACATTAGACTATGACTATGGTATGATTAGAGTGTGAGCTCCTCTGAGGACAGTCAGTGACACGACTATGTACTCTGTAATGTGCTGCAGGAGATGTCAGTGCTATATAAATATATAATAATATGGTAGGACATTACACTATGACTATGGTAGGATTAGACTGTGAGCTCCTCTGAGGACAGTCAGTGACATGACTATGTACTCTGTAATGTGCTGCAGATGATGTCAGTGCTATATAAATACATAATAATAATATGGTATAGTATTAGACTATGACTATGGTAGGATTAGATTGTGAGCTCCTCTGAGGACAGTCAGTGACATGACTATGTACTCTGTAATGTGCTGCAGAAGATGTCAGTGCTATATAAATACATAATAATAATATGGTATAGTATTAGACTATGACTATGGTAGGATTAGATTGTGAGCTCCTCTGAGGACAGTCAGTGACATGACTATGTACTCTGTAATGTGCTGCAGAAGATGTCAGTGCTATATAAATACATAATAATAATATGGTAGGACATTACACTATGACTATGGTAGGATTAGAGTGTGAGCTCCTCTGAGGACAGTCAGTGACATGACTATGTACTCTGTAATGTGCTGCAGAAGATGTCAGTGCTATATAAATACATATTAATAATATGGTAGGACATTACACTATGACTATGGTAGGATTAGATTGTGAGCTCCTCTGAAGACAGTCAGTGACATGACTATGTACTCTGTAATGTGCAGCAGAAGATGTCAGTGCTATATAAATACATAATAATAATATGGGAGGACATTAGGCTATGACTATGGTAGGATTAGAGTGTGAGCTCCTCTGAGGACAGTCAGTGACATGACTATGTACTCTGTAAAGTGCTGCAGAAGATGTCAGTGCTATATAAATACATAATAATAATATGGTAGGACATTAGACTATGACTATGGTAGGATTAGAGTGTGAGCTCCTCTGAGGACAGTCAGTGACATGACTATGTACTCTGTAATGTGCTGCAGAAGATGGCAGTGCTATATAAATACATAATAATAATATGGTAGGACATTAGACTATGACTATGGTAGGATTAAAGTGTGAGCTCCTCTGAGGACAGTCAGTGACATGACTATGTACTCTGTAATGTGCTGCAGAAGATGGCAGTGCTATATAAATACATAATAATATGGTAGGACATTAGACTATGACTATGGTAGTATTAGAGTGTGAGCTCCTCTGAGGACAGTCAGTGACATGACTATGTACTCTGTAATGTGCTGCAGAAGATGTCAGTGCTATATAAATACATAATAATAATATGGTAGGACATTAGACTATGACTATGGTAGGATTAGAGTGTGAGCTGTTTTGAGGACAGTCAGTGACATGACTATGTACTCTGTAATGTGCTGCAGAAGATGTCAGTGCTATATAAATACATAATAATATGGTAGGACATTAGACTATGACTATGGTATGATTAGAGTGTGAGCTCCTCTGAGGACAGTCAGTGACACGACTATGTACTCTGTAATGTGCTGCAGGAGATGTCAGTGCTATATAAATATATAATAATATGGTAGGACATTACACTATGACTATGGTAGGATTAGACTGTGAGCTCCTCTGAGGACAGTCAGTGACATGACTATGTACTCTGTAATGTGCTGCAGATGATGTCAGTGCTATATAAATACATAATAATAATATGGTATAGTATTAGACTATGACTATGGTAGGATTAGATTGTGAGCTCCTCTGAGGACAGTCAGTGACATGACTATGTACTCTGTAATGTGCTGCAGAAGATGTCAGTGCTATATAAATACATAATAATAATATGGTATAGTATTAGACTATGACTATGGTAGGATTAGATTGTGAGCTCCTCTGAGGACAGTCAGTGACATGACTATGTACTCTGTAATGTGCTGCAGAAGATGTCAGTGCTATATAAATACATAATAATAATATGGTAGGACATTACACTATGACTATGGTAGGATTAGAGTGTGAGCTCCTCTGAGGACAGTCAGTGACATGACTATGTACTCTGTAATGTGCTGCAGAAGATGTCAGTGCTATATAAATACATATTAATAATATGGTAGGACATTACACTATGACTATGGTAGGATTAGATTGTGAGCTCCTCTGAAGACAGTCAGTGACATGACTATGTACTCTGTAATGTGCAGCAGAAGATGTCAGTGCTATATAAATACATAATAATAATATGGGAGGACATTAGGCTATGACTATGGTAGGATTAGAGTGTGAGCTCCTCTGAGGACAGTCAGTGACATGACTATGTACTCTGTAAAGTGCTGCAGAAGATGTCAGTGCTATATAAATACATAATAATAATATGGTAGGACATTAGACTATGACTATGGTAGGATTAGAGTGTGAGCTCCTCTGAGGACAGTCAGTGACA
The DNA here is from genome assembly GCF_040937935.1 of Hyperolius riggenbachi. NCBI lineage: Eukaryota > Metazoa > Chordata > Amphibia > Anura > Hyperoliidae > Hyperolius > Hyperolius riggenbachi. The sequence continues at coordinate 4,474,379 of NC_090656.1, forward strand.
TGACTATGTACTCTGTAATGTGCTGCAGAAGATGGCAGTGCTATATAAATACATAATAATAATATGGTAGGACATTAGACTATGACTATGGTAGGATTAAAGTGTGAGCTCCTCTGAGGACAGTCAGTGACATGACTATGTACTCTGTAATGTGCTGCAGAAGATGGCAGTGCTATATAAATACATAATAATATGGTAGGACATTAGACTATGACTATGGTAGTATTAGAGTGTGAGCTCCTCTGAGGACAGTCAGTGACATGACTATGTACTCTGTAATGTGCTGCAGAAGATGTCAGTGCTATATAAATACATAATAATAATATGGTAGGACATTAGACTATGACTATGGTAGGATTAAAGTGTGAGCTCCTCTGAGGACAGTCAGTGACATGACTATGTGCTCTGTAATGTGCTGCAGAAGATGGCAGTGCTATATAAATACATAATAATATGGTAGGACATTAGACTATGACTATGGTAGGATTAGAGTGTGAGCTCCTCTGAGGACAGTCAGTGACATGACTATGTACTCTGTAATGTGCTGGAGGAGATGTCAGTGCTATATAAATATATAATAATAATATGGTAGGACATTAGGCTATGACTATGGTAGGATTAGAGTGTGAGCTCCTCTGAGGGACAGTCAGTGACATGACTATGTACTCTGTAATGTGCTGCAGAAGATGTCAGTGCTATATAAATACATAATAATATGGTAGGACATTACACTATGACTGTGGTAGGATTAGACTGTGAGCTCCTCTGAGGACAGTCAGTGACATGACTATGTAGTCTGTAATGTGCTGCAGAAGATGTCAGTGCTATATAAATACATAATAATATGGTAGGACATCAGACTATGACTATGGTAGGATTAGATTGTGAGCTCCTCTGAGGACAGTCAGTGACATGACTATGTACTCTGTAATGTGCTGCAGAAGATGTCAGTGCTATATAAATACATAATAATAATATGGTAGGACATTAGACTATGACTATGGTAGGATTAGAGTGTGAGCTCCTCTGAGGACAGTCAGTGACATGACTATGTGCTCTGTAATGTGCTGCAGGAGATGTCAGTGCTATATAAATACATAATAATAATCTGGTAGGACATTAGACTATGACTATGGTAGGATTAGATTGTGAGCTCCTCTGAGGACAGTCAGTGACATGACTATGTACTCTGTAATGTGCTGCAGAAGATGTCAGTGCTATATAAATACATAATAATAATCTGGTAGGACATTAGACTATGACTATGGTAGGATTAGAGTGTGAGCTCCTCTGAGGACAGTCAGTGACATGACTATGTACTCTGTAATGTGCTGCAGGAGATGTCAGTGCTATATAAATACATAATAATAATATGGTAGGACATTAGACTATGACTATGGTAGGATTAGAGTGTGAGCTGTTTTGAGGACAGTCAGTGACATGACTATGTACTCTGTAATGTGCTGCAGAAGATGTCAGTGCTATATAAATACATAATAATAATATGGTAGGACATTACACTATGACTATGGTAGGATTAGATTGTGAGCTCCTCTGAGGACAGTCAGTGACATGACTATGTACTCTGTAATGTGCTGCAGAAGATGTCAGTGCTATATAAATACATAATAATAATATGGTAGGACATTAGACTATGATAGGATTAGAGTGTGAGCTCCTCTGAGGACAGTCAGTGACATGACTATGTACTCTGTAATGTGCTGCAGGAGATGTCAGTGCTATATAAATACATAATAATAATCTGGTAGGACATTAGACTATGACTATGGTAGGATTAGAGTGTGAGCTCCTCTGAGGACAGTCAGTGACATGACTATGTACTCTGTAATGTGCTGCAGAAGATGGCAGTGCTATATAAATACATAATAATAATATGGTAGGACATTAGACTATGACTATGGTAGGATTAAAGTGTGAGCTCCTCTGAGGACAGTCAGTGACATGACTATGTACTCTGTAATGTGCTGCAGAAGATGGCAGTGCTATATAAATACATAATAATAATATGGTAGGACATTAGACTATGACTATGGTAGTATTAGAGTGTGAGCTCCTCTGAGGACAGTCAGTGACATGACTATGTACTCTGTAATGTGCTGCAGAAGATGTCAGTGCTATATAAATACATAATAATAATATGGTAGGACATTAGACTATGACTATGGTAGGATTAAAGTGTGAGCTCCTCTGAGGACAGTCAGTGACATGACTATGTACTCTGTAATGTGCTGCAGAAGATGGCAGTGCTATATAAATACATAATAATATGGTAGGACATTAGACTATGACTATGGTAGGATTAGAGTGTGAGCTCCTCTGAGGGACAGTCAGTGACATGACTATGTACTCTGTAATGTGCTGCAGAAGATGTCAGTGCTATATAAATACATAATAATATGGTAGGACATTAGACTATGACTATGGTAGGATTAGACAGTGAGCTCCTCTGAGGACAGTCAGTGACATGACTATGTACTCTGTAATGTGCTGGAGGAGATGTCAGTGCTATATAAATATATAATAATAATATGGTAGGACATTAGGCTATGACTATGGTAGGATTAGAGTGTGAGCTCCTCTGAGGGACAGTCAGTGACATGACTATGTACTCTGTAATGTGCTGCAGAAGATGTCAGTGCTATATAAATACATAATAATATGGTAGGACATTACACTATGACTGTGGTAGGATTAGACTGTGAGCTCCTCTGAGGACAGTCAGTGACATGACTATGTAGTCTGTAATGTGCTGCAGAAGATGTCAGTGCTATATAAATACATAATAATATGGTAGGACATCAGACTATGACTATGGTAGGATTAGATTGTGAGCTCCTCTGAGGACAGTCAGTGACATGACTATGTACTCTGTAATGTGCTGCAGAAGATGTCAGTGCTATATAAATACATAATAATAATATGGTAGGACATTAGACTATGACTATGGTAGGATTAGAGTGTGAGCTCCTCTGAGGACAGTCAGTGACATGACTATGTGCTCTGTAATGTGCTGCAGGAGATGTCAGTGCTATATAAATACATAATAATAATCTGGTAGGACATTAGACTATGACTATGGTAGGATTAGAGTGTGAGCTCCTCTGAGGACAGTCAGTGACATGACTATGTGCTCTGTAATGTGCTGCAGGAGATGTCAGTGCTATATAAATACATAATAATAATATGGTAGGACATTAGACTATGACTATGGTAGGATTAGAGTGTGAGCTGTTTTGAGGACAGTCAGTGACATGACTATGTACTCTGTAATGTGCTGCAGAAGATGTCAGTGCTATATAAATACATAATAATATGGTAGGACATTAGACTATGACTATGGTATGATTAGAGTGTGAGCTCCTCTGAGGACAGTCAGTGACACGACTATGTACTCTGTAATGTGCTGCAGGAGATGTCAGTGCTATATAAATATATAATAATAATATGGTAGGACATTACACTATGACTATGGTAGGATTAGACTGTGAGCTCCTCTGAGGACAGTCAGTGACATGACTATGTACTCTGTAATGTGCTGCAGATGATGTCAGTGCTATATAAATACATAATAATAATATGGTATAGTATTAGACTATGACTATGGTAGGATTAGATTGTGAGCTCCTCTGAGGACAGTCAGTGACATGACTATGTACTCTGTAATGTGCTGCAGAAGATGTCAGTGCTATATAAATACATAATAATAATATGGTATAGTATTAGACTATGACTATGGTAGGATTAGATTGTGAGCTCCTCTGAGGACAGTCAGTGACATGACTATGTACTCTGTAATGTGCTGCAGAAGATGTCAGTGCTATATAAATACATAATAATAATATGGTAGGACACTACACTATGACTATGGTAGGATTAGAGTGTGAGCTCCTCTGAGGACAGTCAGTGACATGACTATGTACTCTGTAATGTGCTGCAGAAGATGTCAGTGCTATATAAATACATATTAATAATATGGTAGGACATTACACTATGACTATGGTAGGATTAGATTGTGAGCTCCTCTGAGGACAGTCAGTGACATGACTATGTACTCTGTAATGTGCTGCAGAAGATGTCAGTGCTATATAAATACATAATAATAATATGGTAGGACACTACACTATGACTATGGTAGGATTAGAGTGTGAGCTCCTCTGAGGACAGTCAGTGACATGACTATGTACTCTGTAATGTGCTGCAGAAGATGTCAGTGCTATATAAATACATATTAATAATATGGTAGGACATTACACTATGACTGTGGTAGGATTAGACTGTGAGCTCCTCTGAGGACAGTCAGTGACATGACTATGTAGTCTGTAATGTGCTGCAGAAGATGTCAGTGCTATATAAATACATAATAATATGGTAGGACATCAGACTATGACTATGGTAGGATTAGATTGTGAGCTCCTCTGAGGACAGTCAGTGACATGACTATGTACTCTGTAATGTGCTGCAGAAGATGTCAGTGCTATATAAATACATAATAATAATATGGTAGGACATTAGACTATGACTATGGTAGGATTAGAGTGTGAGCTCCTCTGAGGACAGTCAGTGACATGACTATGTGCTCTGTAATGTGCTGCAGGAGATGTCAGTGCTATATAAATACATAATAATAATCTGGTAGGACATTAGACTATGACTATGGTAGGATTAGATTGTGAGCTCCTCTGAGGACAGTCAGTGACATGACTATGTACTCTGTAATGTGCTGCAGAAGATGTCAGTGCTATATAAATACATAATAATAATCTGGTAGGACATTAGACTATGACTATGGTAGGATTAGAGTGTGAGCTCCTCTGAGGACAGTCAGTGACATGACTATGTACTCTGTAATGTGCTGCAGGAGATGTCAGTGCTATATAAATACATAATAATAATATGGTAGGACATTAGACTATGACTATGGTAGGATTAGAGTGTGAGCTGTTTTGAGGACAGTCAGTGACATGACTATGTACTCTGTAATGTGCTGCAGAAGATGTCAGTGCTATATAAATACATAATAATATGGTAGGACATTAGACTATGACTATGGTATGATTAGAGTGTGAGCTCCTCTGAGGACAGTCAGTGACACGACTATGTACTCTGTAATGTGCTGCAGGAGATGTCAGTGCTATATAAATATATAATAATATGGTAGGACATTACACTATGACTATGGTAGGATTAGACTGTGAGCTCCTCTGAGGACAGTCAGTGACATGACTATGTACTCTGTAATGTGCTGCAGATGATGTCAGTGCTATATAAATACATAATAATAATATGGTATAGTATTAGACTATGACTATGGTAGGATTAGATTGTGAGCTCCTCTGAGGACAGTCAGTGACATGACTATGTACTCTGTAATGTGCTGCAGAAGATGTCAGTGCTATATAAATACATAATAATAATATGGTATAGTATTAGACTATGACTATGGTAGGATTAGATTGTGAGCTCCTCTGAGGACAGTCAGTGACATGACTATGTACTCTGTAATGTGCTGCAGAAGATGTCAGTGCTATATAAATACATAATAATAATATGGTAGGACATTACACTATGACTATGGTAGGATTAGAGTGTGAGCTCCTCTGAGGACAGTCAGTGACATGACTATGTACTCTGTAATGTGCTGCAGAAGATGTCAGTGCTATATAAATACATATTAATAATATGGTAGGACATTACACTATGACTATGGTAGGATTAGATTGTGAGCTCCTCTGAAGACAGTCAGTGACATGACTATGTACTCTGTAATGTGCAGCAGAAGATGTCAGTGCTATATAAATACATAATAATAATATGGGAGGACATTAGGCTATGACTATGGTAGGATTAGAGTGTGAGCTCCTCTGAGGACAGTCAGTGACATGACTATGTACTCTGTAAAGTGCTGCAGAAGATGTCAGTGCTATATAAATACATAATAATAATATGGTAGGACATTAGACTATGACTATGGTAGGATTAGAGTGTGAGCTCCTCTGAGGACAGTCAGTGACATGACTATGTACTCTGTAATGTGCTGCAGAAGATGGCAGTGCTATATAAATACATAATAATAATATGGTAGGACATTAGACTATGACTATGGTAGGATTAAAGTGTGAGCTCCTCTGAGGACAGTCAGTGACATGACTATGTACTCTGTAATGTGCTGCAGAAGATGGCAGTGCTATATAAATACATAATAATATGGTAGGACATTAGACTATGACTATGGTAGTATTAGAGTGTGAGCTCCTCTGAGGACAGTCAGTGACATGACTATGTACTCTGTAATGTGCTGCAGAAGATGTCAGTGCTATATAAATACATAATAATAATATGGTAGGACATTAGACTATGACTATGGTAGGATTAGAGTGTGAGCTGTTTTGAGGACAGTCAGTGACATGACTATGTACTCTGTAATGTGCTGCAGAAGATGTCAGTGCTATATAAATACATAATAATATGGTAGGACATTAGACTATGACTATGGTATGATTAGAGTGTGAGCTCCTCTGAGGACAGTCAGTGACACGACTATGTACTCTGTAATGTGCTGCAGGAGATGTCAGTGCTATATAAATATATAATAATATGGTAGGACATTACACTATGACTATGGTAGGATTAGACTGTGAGCTCCTCTGAGGACAGTCAGTGACATGACTATGTACTCTGTAATGTGCTGCAGATGATGTCAGTGCTATATAAATACATAATAATAATATGGTATAGTATTAGACTATGACTATGGTAGGATTAGATTGTGAGCTCCTCTGAGGACAGTCAGTGACATGACTATGTACTCTGTAATGTGCTGCAGAAGATGTCAGTGCTATATAAATACATAATAATAATATGGTATAGTATTAGACTATGACTATGGTAGGATTAGATTGTGAGCTCCTCTGAGGACAGTCAGTGACATGACTATGTACTCTGTAATGTGCTGCAGAAGATGTCAGTGCTATATAAATACATAATAATAATATGGTAGGACATTACACTATGACTATGGTAGGATTAGAGTGTGAGCTCCTCTGAGGACAGTCAGTGACATGACTATGTACTCTGTAATGTGCTGCAGAAGATGTCAGTGCTATATAAATACATATTAATAATATGGTAGGACATTACACTATGACTATGGTAGGATTAGATTGTGAGCTCCTCTGAAGACAGTCAGTGACATGACTATGTACTCTGTAATGTGCAGCAGAAGATGTCAGTGCTATATAAATACATAATAATAATATGGGAGGACATTAGGCTATGACTATGGTAGGATTAGAGTGTGAGCTCCTCTGAGGACAGTCAGTGACATGACTATGTACTCTGTAAAGTGCTGCAGAAGATGTCAGTGCTATATAAATACATAATAATAATATGGTAGGACATTAGACTATGACTATGGTAGGATTAGAGTGTGAGCTCCTCTGAGGACAGTCAGTGACATGACTATGTACTCTGTAATGTGCTGCAGAAGATGGCAGTGCTATATAAATACATAATAATAATATGGTAGGACATTAGACTATGACTATGGTAGGATTAAAGTGTGAGCTCCTCTGAGGACAGTCAGTGACATGACTATGTACTCTGTAATGTGCTGCAGAAGATGGCAGTGCTATATAAATACATAATAATATGGTAGGACATTAGACTATGACTATGGTAGTATTAGAGTGTGAGCTCCTCTGAGGACAGTCAGTGACATGACTATGTACTCTGTAATGTGCTGCAGAAGATGTCAGTGCTATATAAATACATAATAATAATATGGTAGGACATTAGACTATGACTATGGTAGGATTAAAGTGTGAGCTCCTCTGAGGACAGTCAGTGACATGACTATGTGCTCTGTAATGTGCTGCAGAAGATGGCAGTGCTATATAAATACATAATAATATGGTAGGACATTAGACTATGACTATGGTAGGATTAGAGTGTGAGCTCCTCTGAGGACAGTCAGTGACATGACTATGTACTCTGTAATGTGCTGGAGGAGATGTCAGTGCTATATAAATATATAATAATAATATGGTAGGACATTAGGCTATGACTATGGTAGGATTAGAGTGTGAGCTCCTCTGAGGGACAGTCAGTGACATGACTATGTACTCTGTAATGTGCTGCAGAAGATGTCAGTGCTATATAAATACATAATAATATGGTAGGACATTACACTATGACTGTGGTAGGATTAGACTGTGAGCTCCTCTGAGGACAGTCAGTGACATGACTATGTAGTCTGTAATGTGCTGCAGAAGATGTCAGTGCTATATAAATACATAATAATATGGTAGGACATCAGACTATGACTATGGTAGGATTAGATTGTGAGCTCCTCTGAGGACAGTCAGTGACATGACTATGTACTCTGTAATGTGCTGCAGAAGATGTCAGTGCTATATAAATACATAATAATAATATGGTAGGACATTAGACTATGACTATGGTAGGATTAGAGTGTGAGCTCCTCTGAGGACAGTCAGTGACATGACTATGTGCTCTGTAATGTGCTGCAGGAGATGTCAGTGCTATATAAATACATAATAATAATCTGGTAGGACATTAGACTATGACTATGGTAGGATTAGATTGTGAGCTCCTCTGAGGACAGTCAGTGACATGACTATGTACTCTGTAATGTGCTGCAGAAGATGTCAGTGCTATATAAATACATAATAATAATCTGGTAGGACATTAGACTATGACTATGGTAGGATTAGAGTGTGAGCTCCTCTGAGGACAGTCAGTGACATGACTATGTACTCTGTAATGTGCTGCAGGAGATGTCAGTGCTATATAAATACATAATAATAATATGGTAGGACATTAGACTATGACTATGGTAGGATTAGAGTGTGAGCTGTTTTGAGGACAGTCAGTGACATGACTATGTACTCTGTAATGTGCTGCAGAAGATGTCAGTGCTATATAAATACATAATAATATGGTAGGACATTAGACTATGACTATGGTATGATTAGAGTGTGAGCTCCTCTGAGGACAGTCAGTGACACGACTATGTACTCTGTAATGTGCTGCAGGAGATGTCAGTGCTATATAAATATATAATAATATGGTAGGACATTACACTATGACTGTGGTAGGATTAGACTGTGAGCTCCTCTGAGGACAGTCAGTGACATGACTATGTACTCTGTAATGTGCTGCAGATGATGTCAGTGCTATATAAATACATAATAATAATATGGTATAGTATTAGACTATGACTATGATAGGATTAGATTGTGAGCTCCTCTGAGGACAGTCAGTGACATGACTATGTACTCTGTAATGTGCTGCAGAAGATGTCAGTGCTATATAAATACATAATAATAATATGGTATAGTATTAGACTATGACTATGGTAGGATTAGATTGTGAGCTCCTCTGAGGACAGTCAGTGACATGACTATGTACTCTGTAATGTGCTGCAGAAGATGTCAGTGCTATATAAATACATAATAATAATATGGTAGGACATTACACTATGACTATGGTAGGATTAGAGTGTGAGCTCCTCTGAGGACAGTCAGTGACATGACTATGTACTCTGTAATGTGCTGCAGAAGATGTCAGTGCTATATAAATACATAATAATAATATGGTAGGACATTACACTATGACTATGGTAGGATTAGATTGTGAGCTCCTCTGAAGACAGTCAGTGACATGACTATGTACTCTGTAATGTGCAGCAGAAGATGTCAGTGCTATATAAATACATAATAATAATATGGTATAGTATTAGACTATGACTATGGTAGGATTAGATTGTGAGCTCCTCTGAGGACAGTCAGTGACATGACTATGTACTCTGTAATGTGCTGCAGAAGATGTCAGTGCTATATAAATACATAATAATAATATGGGAGGACATTAGGCTATGACTATGGTAGGATTAGAGTGTGAGCTCCTCTGAGGACAGTCAGTGACATGACTATGTACTCTGTAAAGTGCTGCAGAAGATGTCAGTGCTATATAAATACATAATAATAATATGGTAGGACATTAGACTATGACTATGGTAGGATTAGAGTGTGAGCTCCTCTGAGGACAGTCAGTGACATGACTATGTGCTCTGTAATGTGCTGCAGGAGATGTCAGTGCTATATAAATACATAATAATAATCTGGTAGGACATTAGACTATGACTATGGTAGGTTTAGAGTGTGAGCTCCTCTGAGGACAGTCAGTGACATGACTATGTACTCTGTAATGTGCTGCAGAAGATGTCAGTGCTATATAAATACATAATAATAATATGGTAGGACATTACACTATGACTATGGTAGGATTAGATTGTGAGCTCCTCTGAGGACAGTCAGTGACATGACTATGTACTCTGTAATGTGCTGCAGAAGATGTCAGTGCTATATAAATACATAATAATAATATGGTAGGACATTAGACTATGATAGGATTAGAGTGTGAGCTCCTCTGAGGACAGTCAGTGACATGACTATGTACTCTGTAATGTGCTGCAGGAGATGTCAGTGCTATATAAATACATAATAATAATCTGGTAGGACATTAGACTATGACTATGGTAGGATTAGAGTGTGAGCTCCTCTGAGGACAGTCAGTGACATGACTATGTACTCTGTAATGTGCTGCAGAAGATGGCAGTGCTATATAAATACATAATAATAATATGGTAGGACATTAGACTATGACTATGGTAGGATTAAAGTGTGAGCTCCTCTGAGGACAGTCAGTGACATGACTATGTACTCTGTAATGTGCTGCAGAAGATGGCAGTGCTATATAAATACATAATAATAATATGGTAGGACATTAGACTATGACTATGGTAGTATTAGAGTGTGAGCTCCTCTGAGGACAGTCAGTGACATGACTATGTACTCTGTAATGTGCTGCAGAAGATGTCAGTGCTATATAAATACATAATAATAATATGGTAGGACATTAGACTATGACTATGGTAGGATTAAAGTGTGAGCTCCTCTGAGGACAGTCAGTGACATGACTATGTACTCTGTAATGTGCTGCAGAAGATGGCAGTGCTATATAAATACATAATAATATGGTAGGACATTAGACTATGACTATGGTAGGATTAGAGTGTGAGCTCCTCTGAGGGACAGTCAGTGACATGACTATGTACTCTGTAATGTGCTGCAGAAGATGTCAGTGCTATATAAATACATAATAATATGGTAGGACATTAGACTATGACTATGGTAGGATTAGACAGTGAGCTCCTCTGAGGACAGTCAGTGACATGACTATGTACTCTGTAATGTGCTGGAGGAGATGTCAGTGCTATATAAATATATAATAATAATATGGTAGGACATTAGGCTATGACTATGGTAGGATTAGAGTGTGAGCTCCTCTGAGGGACAGTCAGTGACATGACTATGTACTCTGTAATGTGCTGCAGAAGATGTCAGTGCTATATAAATACATAATAATATGGTAGGACATTACACTATGACTGTGGTAGGATTAGACTGTGAGCTCCTCTGAGGACAGTCAGTGACATGACTATGTAGTCTGTAATGTGCTGCAGAAGATGTCAGTGCTATATAAATACATAATAATATGGTAGGACATCAGACTATGACTATGGTAGGATTAGATTGTGAGCTCCTCTGAGGACAGTCAGTGACATGACTATGTACTCTGTAATGTGCTGCAGAAGATGTCAGTGCTATATAAATACATAATAATAATATGGTAGGACATTAGACTATGACTATGGTAGGATTAGAGTGTGAGCTCCTCTGAGGACAGTCAGTGACATGACTATGTGCTCTGTAATGTGCTGCAGGAGATGTCAGTGCTATATAAATACATAATAATAATCTGGTAGGACATTAGACTATGACTATGGTAGGATTAGAGTGTGAGCTCCTCTGAGGACAGTCAGTGACATGACTATGTGCTCTGTAATGTGCTGCAGGAGATGTCAGTGCTATATAAATACATAATAATAATATGGTAGGACATTAGACTATGACTATGGTAGGATTAGAGTGTGAGCTGTTTTGAGGACAGTCAGTGACATGACTATGTACTCTGTAATGTGCTGCAGAAGATGTCAGTGCTATATAAATACATAATAATATGGTAGGACATTAGACTATGACTATGGTATGATTAGAGTGTGAGCTCCTCTGAGGACAGTCAGTGACACGACTATGTACTCTGTAATGTGCTGCAGGAGATGTCAGTGCTATATAAATATATAATAATAATATGGTAGGACATTACACTATGACTATGGTAGGATTAGACTGTGAGCTCCTCTGAGGACAGTCAGTGACATGACTATGTACTCTGTAATGTGCTGCAGATGATGTCAGTGCTATATAAATACATAATAATAATATGGTATAGTATTAGACTATGACTATGGTAGGATTAGATTGTGAGCTCCTCTGAGGACAGTCAGTGACATGACTATGTACTCTGTAATGTGCTGCAGAAGATGTCAGTGCTATATAAATACATAATAATAATATGGTATAGTATTAGACTATGACTATGGTAGGATTAGATTGTGAGCTCCTCTGAGGACAGTCAGTGACATGACTATGTACTCTGTAATGTGCTGCAGAAGATGTCAGTGCTATATAAATACATAATAATAATATGGTAGGACACTACACTATGACTATGGTAGGATTAGAGTGTGAGCTCCTCTGAGGACAGTCAGTGACATGACTATGTACTCTGTAATGTGCTGCAGAAGATGTCAGTGCTATATAAATACATATTAATAATATGGTAGGACATTACACTATGACTATGGTAGGATTAGATTGTGAGCTCCTCTGAAGACAGTCAGTGACATGACTATGTACTCTGTAATGTGCAGCAGAAGATGTCAGTGCTATATAAATACATAATAATAATATGGTATAGTATTAGACTATGACTATGGTAGGATTAGATTGTGAGCTCCTCTGAGGACAGTCAGTGACATGACTATGTACTCTGTAATGTGCTGCAGAAGATGTCAGTGCTATATAAATACATAATAATAATATGGGAGGACATTAGGCTATGACTATGGTAGGATTAGAGTGTGAGCTCCTCTGAGGACAGTCAGTGACATGACTATGTACTCTGTAAAGTGCTGCAGAAGATGTCAGTGCTATATAAATACATAATAATAATATGGTAGGACATTAGACTATGACTATGGTAGGATTAGATTGTGAGCTCCTCTGAGGACAGTCAGTGACATGACTATGTACTCTGTAATGTGCTGCAGAAGATGTCAGTGCTATATAAATACATAATAATAATCTGGTAGGACATTAGACTATGACTATGGTAGGATTAGAGTGTGAGCTCCTCTGAGGACAGTCAGTGACATGACTATGTACTCTGTAATGTGCTGCAGGAGATGTCAGTGCTATATAAATACATAATAATAATATGGTAGGACATTAGACTATGACTATGGTAGGATTAGAGTGTGAGCTGTTTTGAGGACAGTCAGTGACATGACTATGTACTCTGTAATGTGCTGCAGAAGATGTCAGTGCTATATAAATACATAATAATATGGTAGGACATTAGACTATGACTATGGTATGATTAGAGTGTGAGCTCCTCTGAGGACAGTCAGTGACACGACTATGTACTCTGTAATGTGCTGCAGGAGATGTCAGTGCTATATAAATATATAATAATAATATGGTAGGACATTACACTATGACTATGGTAGGATTAGACTGTGAGCTCCTCTGAGGACAGTCAGTGACATGACTATGTACTCTGTAATGTGCTGCAGATGATGTCAGTGCTATATAAATACATAATAATAATATGGTATAGTATTAGACTATGACTATGGTAGGATTAGATTGTGAGCTCCTCTGAGGACAGTCAGTGACATGACTATGTACTCTGTAATGTGCTGCAGAAGATGTCAGTGCTATATAAATACATAATAATAATATGGTATAGTATTAGACTATGACTATGGTAGGATTAGATTGTGAGCTCCTCTGAGGACAGTCAGTGACATGACTATGTACTCTGTAATGTGCTGCAGAAGATGTCAGTGCTATATAAATACATAATAATAATATGGTAGGACATTACACTATGACTATGGTAGGATTAGAGTGTGAGCTCCTCTGAGGACAGTCAGTGACATGACTATGTACTCTGTAATGTGCTGCAGAAGATGTCAGTGCTATATAAATACATATTAATAATATGGTAGGACATTACACTATGACTATGGTAGGATTAGATTGTGAGCTCCTCTGAAGACAGTCAGTGACATGACTATGTACTCTGTAATGTGCAGCAGAAATTGTCAGTGCTATATAAATACATAATAATAATATGGTATAGTATTAGACTATGACTATGGTAGGATTAGATTGTGAGCTCCTCTGAGGACAGTCAGTGACATGACTATGTACTCTGTAATGTGCTGCAGAAGATGTCAGTGCTATATAAATACATAATAATAATATGGGAGGACATTAGGCTATGACTATGGTAGGATTAGAGTGTGAGCTCCTCTGAGGACAGTCAGTGACATGACTATGTACTCTGTAAAGTGCTGCAGAAGATGTCAGTGCTATATAAATACATAATAATAATATGGTAGGACATTAGACTATGACTATGGTAGGATTAGAGTGTGAGCTCCTCTGAGGACAGTCAGTGACATGACTATGTACTCTGTAATGTGCTGCAGAAGATGGCAGTGCTATATAAATACATAATAATAATATGGTAGGACATTAGACTATGACTATGGTAGGATTAAAGTGTGAGCTCCTCTGAGGACAGTCAGTGACATGACTATGTACTCTGTAATGTGCTGCAGAAGATGGCAGTGCTATATAAATACATAATAATATGGTAGGACATTAGACTATGACTATGGTAGTATTAGAGTGTGAGCTCCTCTGAGGACAGTCAGTGACATGACTATGTACTCTGTAATGTGCTGCAGAAGATGTCAGTGCTATATAAATACATAATAATAATATGGTAGGACATTAGACTATGACTATGGTAGGATTAAAGTGTGAGCTCCTCTGAGGACAGTCAGTGACATGACTATGTACTCTGTAATGTGCTGCAGAAGATGTCAGTGCTATATAAATACATAATAATATGGTAGGACATTAGACTATGACTATGGTAGGATTAGACAGTGAGCTCCTCTGAGGACAGTCAGTGACATGACTATGTACTCTGTAATGTGCTGGAGGAGATGTCAGTGCTATATAAATATATAATAATAATATGGTAGGACATTAGGCTATGACTATGGTAGGATTAGAGTGTGAGCCCCTCTGAGGGACAGTCAGTGACATGACTATGTACTCTGTAATGTGCTGCAGAAGATGTCAGTGCTATATAAATACATAATAATATGGTAGGACATTACACTATGACTGTGGTAGGATTAGACTGTGAGCTCCTCTGAGGACAGTCAGTGACATGACTATGTAGTCTGTAATGTGCTGCAGAAGATGTCAGTGCTATATAAATACATAATAATATGGTAGGACATCAGACTATGACTATGGTAGGATTAGATTGTGAGCTCCTCTGAGGACAGTCAGTGACATGACTATGTACTCTGTAATGTGCTGCAGAAGATGTCAGTGCTATATAAATACATAATAATAATATGGTAGGACATTAGACTATGACTATGGTAGGATTAGAGTGTGAGCTCCTCTGAGGACAGTCAGTGACATGACTATGTGCTCTGTAATGTGCTGCAGGAGATGTCAGTGCTATATAAATACATAATAATAATCTGGTAGGACATTAGACTATGACTATGGTAGGATTAGATTGTGAGCTCCTCTGAGGACAGTCAGTGACATGACTATGTACTCTGTAATGTGCTGCAGAAGATGTCAGTGCTATATAAATACATAATAATAATCTGGTAGGACATTACACTATGACTATGGTAGGATTAGATTGTGAGCTCCTCTGAAGACAGTCAGTGACATGACTATGTACTCTGTAATGTGCAGCAGAAGATGTCAGTGCTATATAAATACATAATAATAATATGGTATAGTATTAGACTATGACTATGGTAGGATTAGATTGTGAGCTCCTCTGAGGACAGTCAGTGACATGACTATGTACTCTGTAATGTGCTGCAGAAGATGTCAGTGCTATATAAATACATAATAATAATATGGGAGGACATTAGGCTATGACTATGGTAGGATTAGAGTGTGAGCTCCTCTGAGGACAGTCAGTGACATGACTATGTACTCTGTGAAGTGCTGCAGAAGATGTCAGTGCTATATAAATACATAATAATAATATGGTAGGACATTAGACTATGACTATGGTAGGATTAAAGTGTGAGCTCCTCTGAGGACAGTCAGTGACATGACTATGTACTCTGTAATGTGCTGCAGAAGATGTCAGTGCTATATAAATACATAATAATATGGTAGGACATTAGACTATGACTATGGTAGGATTAGACAGTGAGCTCCTCTGAGGACAGTCAGTGACATGACTATGTACTCTGTAATGTGCTGCAGAAGATGTCAGTGCTATATAAATACATAATAATATGGTAGGACATTACACTATGACTGTGGTAGGATTAGACTGTGAGCTCCTCTGAGGACAGTCAGTGACATGACTATGTAGTCTGTAATGTGCTGCAGAAGATGTCAGTGCTATATAAATACATAATAATATGGTAGGACATCAGACTATGACTATGGTAGGATTAGATTGTGAGCTCCTCTGAGGACAGTCAGTGACATGACTATGTACTCTGTAATGTGCTGCAGAAGATGTCAGTGCTATATAAATACATAATAATAATATGGTAGGACATTAGACTATGACTATGGTAGGATTAGAGTGTGAGCTCCTCTGAGGACAGTCAGTGACATGACTATGTGCTCTGTAATGTGCTGCAGGAGATGTCAGTGCTATATAAATACATAATAATAATCTGGTAGGACATTAGACTATGACTATGGTAGGATTAGATTGTGAGCTCCTCTGAGGACAGTCAGTGACATGACTATGTACTCTGTAATGTGCTGCAGAAGATGTCAGTGCTATATAAATACATAATAATAATCTGGTAGGACATTAGACTATGACTATGGTAGGATTAGAGTGTGAGCTCCTCTGAGGACAGTCAGTGACATGACTATGTACTCTGTAATGTGCTGCAGGAGATGTCAGTGCTATATAAATACATAATAATAATATGGTAGGACATTAGACTATGACTATGGTAGGATTAGAGTGTGAGCTGTTTTGAGGACAGTCAGTGAGATGACTATGTACTCTGTAATGTGCTGCAGAAGATGTCAGTGCTATATAAATACATAATAATATGGTAGGACATTAGACTATGACTATGGTATGATTAGAGTGTGAGCTCCTCTGAGGACAGTCAGTGACACGACTATGTACTCTGTAATGTGCTGCAGGAGATGTCAGTGCTATATAAATATATAATAATATGGTAGGACATTACACTATGACTATGGTAGGATTAGACTGTGAGCTCCTCTGAGGACAGTCAGTGACATGACTATGTACTCTGTAATGTGCTGCAGATGATGTCAGTGCTATATAAATACATAATAATAATATGGTATAGTATTAGACTATGACTATGGTAGGATTAGATTGTGAGCTCCTCTGAGGACAGTCAGTGACATGACTATGTACTCTGTAATGTGCTGCAGAAGATGTCAGTGCTATATAAATACATAATAATAATATGGTATAGTATTAGACTATGACTATGGTAGGATTAGATTGTGAGCTCCTCTGAGGACAGTCAGTGACATGACTATGTACTCTGTAATGTGCTGCAGAAGATGTCAGTGCTATATAAATACATAATAATAATATGGTAGGACATTACACTATGACTATGGTAGGATTAGAGTGTGAGCTCCTCTGAGGACAGTCAGTGACATGACTATGTACTCTGTAATGTGCTGCAGAAGATGTCAGTGCTATATAAATACATAATAATAATATGGTAGGACATTACACTATGACTATGGTAGGATTAGATTGTGAGCTCCTCTGAAGACAGTCAGTGACATGACTATGTACTCTGTAATGTGCAGCAGAAGATGTCAGTGCTATATAAATACATAATAATAATATGGTATAGTATTAGACTATGACTATGGTAGGATTAGATTGTGAGCTCCTCTGAGGACAGTCAGTGACATGACTATGTACTCTGTAATGTGCTGCAGAAGATGTCAGTGCTATATAAATACATAATAATAATATGGGAGGACATTAGGCTATGACTATGGTAGGATTAGAGTGTGAGCTCCTCTGAGGACAGTCAGTGACATGACTATGTACTCTGTAAAGTGCTGCAGAAGATGTCAGTGCTATATAAATACATAATAATAATATGGTAGGACATTAGACTATGACTATGGTAGGATTAGAGTGTGAGCTCCTCTGAGGACAGTCAGTGACATGACTATGTGCTCTGTAATGTGCTGCAGGAGATGTCAGTGCTATATAAATACATAATAATAATCTGGTAGGACATTAGACTATGACTATGGTAGGTTTAGAGTGTGAGCTCCTCTGAGGACAGTCAGTGACATGACTATGTACTCTGTAATGTGCTGCAGAAGATGTCAGTGCTATATAAATACATAATAATAATATGGTAGGACATTACACTATGACTATGGTAGGATTAGATTGTGAGCTCCTCTGAGGACAGTCAGTGACATGACTATGTACTCTGTAATGTGCTGCAGAAGATGTCAGTGCTATATAAATACATAATAATAATATGGTAGGACATTAGACTATGATAGGATTAGAGTGTGAGCTCCTCTGAGGACAGTCAGTGACATGACTATGTACTCTGTAATGTGCTGCAGGAGATGTCAGTGCTATATAAATACATAATAATAATCTGGTGGGACATTAGACTATGACTATGGTAGGATTAGAGTGTGAGCTCCTCTGAGGACAGTCAGTGACATGACTATGTACTCTGTAATGTGCTGCAGAAGATGTCAGTGCTATATAAATACATAATAATAATATGGGAGGACATTAGGCTATGACTATGGTAGGATTAGAGTGTGAGCTCCTCTGAGGACAGTCAGTGACATGACTATGTACTCTGTAAAGTGCTGCAGAAGATGTCAGTGCTATATAAATACATAATAATAATATGGTAGGACATTAGACTATGACTATGGTAGGATTAGAGTGTGAGCTCCTCTGAGGACAGTCAGTGACATGACTATGTGCTCTGTAATGTGCTGCAGGAGATGTCAGTGCTATATAAATACATAATAATAATCTGGTAGGACATTAGACTATGACTATGGTAGGTTTAGAGTGTGAGCTCCTCTGAGGACAGTCAGTGACATGACTATGTACTCTGTAATGTGCTGCAGAAGATGTCAGTGCTATATAAATACATAATAATAATATGGTAGGACATTAGACTATGATAGGATTAGAGTGTGAGCTCCTCTGAGGACAGTCAGTGACATGACTATGTACTCTGTAATGTGCTGCAGGAGATGTCAGTGCTATATAAATACATAATAATAATCTGGTGGGACATTAGACTATGACTATGGTAGGATTAGAGTGTGAGCTCCTCTGAGGACAGTCAGTGACATGACTATGTACTCTGTACAGTGCTGCAGGAGATGTCAGTGCTATATAAATACATAATAATAATATGGTATAGTATTAGACTATGACTATGGTAGGATTAGATTGTGAGCTCCTCTGAGGACAGTCAGTGACATGACTATGTACTCTGTAATGTGCTGCAGGAGATGTCAGTGCTATATAAATACATAATAATAATCTGGTAGGACATTAGACTATGACTATGGTAGGATTAGAGTGTGAGCTCCTCTGAGGACAGTCAGTGACATGACTATGTACTCTGTAATGTGCTGCAGGAGATGTCAGTGCTATATAAATACATAATAATAATATGGTAGGACATTAGACTATGACTATGGTAGGATTAGAGTGTGAGCTGTTTTGAGGACAGTCAGTGAGATGACTATGTACTCTGTAATGTGCTGCAGAAGATGTCAGTGCTATATAAATACATAATAATATGGTAGGACATTAGACTATGACTATGGTATGATTAGAGTGTGAGCTCCTCTGAGGACAGTCAGTGACACGACTATGTACTCTGTAATGTGCTGCAGGAGATGTCAGTGCTATATAAATATATAATAATATGGTAGGACATTACACTATGACTATGGTAGGATTAGACTGTGAGCTCCTCTGAGGAAAGTCAGTGACATGACTATGTACTCTGTAATGTGCTGCAGAAGATGTCAGTGCTATATAAATACATAATAATAATATGGTATAGTATTAGACTATGACTATGGTAGGATTAGATTGTGAGCTCCTCTGAGGACAGTCAGTGACATGACTATGTACTCTGTAATGTGCTGCAGAAGATGTCAGTGCTATATAAATACATAATAATAATATGGTATAGTATTAGACTATGACTATGGTAGGATTAGATTGTGAGCTCCTCTGAGGACAGTCAGTGACATGACTATGTACTCTGTAATGTGCTGCAGAAGATGTCAGTGCTATATAAATACATAATAATAATATGGTAGGACATTACACTATGACTATGGTAGGATTAGAGTGTGAGCTCCTCTGAGGACAGTCAGTGACATGACTATGTACTCTGTAATGTGCTGCAGAAGATGTCAGTGCTATATAAATACATAATAATAATATGGTAGGACATTACACTATGACTATGGTAGGATTAGATTGTGAGCTCCTCTGAAGACAGTCAGTGACATGACTATGTACTCTGTAATGTGCAGCAGAAGATGTCAGTGCTATATAAATACATAATAATAATATGGTATAGTATTAGACTATGACTATGGTAGGATTAGATTGTGAGCTCCTCTGAGGACAGTCAGTGACATGACTATGTACTCTGTAATGTGCTGCAGAAGATGTGAGTGCTATATAAATACATAATAATAATATGGGAGGACATTAGGCTATGACTATGGTAGGATTAGAGTGTGAGCTCCTCTGAGGACAGTCAGTGACATGACTATGTACTCTGTAATGTGCTGCAGAAGATGTCAGTGCTATATAAATACATAATAACAATATGGTAGGACATTAGACTATGACTATGGTAGGATTAGAGTGTGAGCTCCTCTGAGGACAGTCAGTGACATGACTATGTACTCTGTAATGTGCTGCAGAAGATGGCAGTGCTATATAAATACATAATAATAATATGGTAGGACATTAGACTATGACTATGGTAGGATTAAAGTGTGAGCTCCTCTGAGGACAGTCAGTGACATGACTATGTACTCTGTAATGTGCTGCAGAAGATGGCAGTGCTATATAAATACATAATAATATGGTAGGACATTAGACTATGACTATGGTAGTATTAGAGTGTGAGCTCCTCTGAGGACAGTCAGTGACATGACTATGTACTCTGTAATGTGCTGCAGAAGATGTCAGTGCTATATAAATACATAATAATAATATGGTAGGACATTAGACTATGACTATGGTAGGATTAAAGTGTGAGCTCCTCTGAGGACAGTCAGTGACATGACTATGTACTCTGTAATGTGCTGCAGAAGATGGCAGTGCTATATAAATACATAATAATATGGTAGGACATTAGACTATGACTATGGTAGGATTAGAGTGTGAGCTCCTCTGAGGGACAGTCAGTGACATGACTATGTACTCTGTAATGTGCTGCAGAAGATGTCAGTGCTATATAAATACATAATAATATGGTAGGACATTAGACTATGACTATGGTAGGATTAGACAGTGAGCTCCTCTGAGGACAGTCAGTGACATGACTATGTACTCTGTAATGTGCTGGAGGAGATGTCAGTGCTATATAAATATATAATAATAATATGGTAGGACATTAGGCTATGACTATGGTAGGATTAGAGTGTGAGCTCCTCTGAGGGACAGTCAGTGACATGACTATGTACTCTGTAATGTGCTGCAGAAGATGTCAGTGCTATATAAATACATAATAATATGGTAGGACATTACACTATGACTGTGGTAGGATTAGACTGTGAGCTCCTCTGAGGACAGTCAGTGACATGACTATGTAGTCTGTAATGTGCTGCAGAAGATGTCAGTGCTATATAAATACATAATAATATGGTAGGACATCAGACTATGACTATGGTAGGATTAGATTGTGAGCTCCTCTGAGGACAGTCAGTGACATGACTATGTACTCTGTAATGTGCTGCAGAAGATGTCAGTGCTATATAAATACATAATAATAATATGGTAGGACATTAGACTATGACTATGGTAGGATTAGAGTGTGAGCTCCTCTGAGGACAGTCAGTGACATGACTATGTGCTCTGTAATGTGCTGCAGGAGATGTCAGTGCTATATAAATACATAATAATAATCTGGTAGGACATTAGACTATGACTATGGTAGGATTAGATTGTGAGCTCCTCTGAGGACAGTCAGTGACATGACTATGTACTCTGTAATGTGCTGCAGAAGATGTCAGTGCTATATAAATACATAATAATAATCTGGTAGGACATTAGACTATGACTATGGTAGGATTAGAGTGTGAGCTCCTCTGAGGACAGTCAGTGACATGACTATGTACTCTGTAATGTGCTGCAGGAGATGTCAGTGCTATATAAATACATAATAATAATATGGTAGGATATTAGACTATGACTATGGTAGGATTAGAGTGTGAGCTGTTTTGAGGACAGTCAGTGAGATGACTATGTACTCTGTAATGTGCTGCAGAAGATGTCAGTGCTATATAAATACATAATAATATGGTAGGACATTAGACTATGACTATGGTATGATTAGAGTGTGAGCTCCTCTGAGGACAGTCAGTGACACGACTATGTACTCTGTAATGTGCTGCAGGAGATGTCAGTGCTATATAAATATATAATAATATGGTAGGACATTACACTATGACTATGGTAGGATTAGACTGTGAGCTCCTCTGAGGACAGTCAGTGACATGACTATGTACTCTGTAATGTGCTGCAGATGATGTCAGTGCTATATAAATACATAATAATAATATGGTATAGTATTAGACTATGACTATGGTAGGATTAGATTGTGAGCTCCTCTGAGGACAGTCAGTGACATGACTATGTACTCTGTAATGTGCTGCAGAAGATGTCAGTGCTATATAAATACATAATAATAATATGGTATAGTATTAGACTATGACTATGGTAGGATTAGATTGTGAGCTCCTCTGAGGACAGTCAGTGACATGACTATGTACTCTGTAATGTGCTGCAGAAGATGTCAGTGCTATATAAATACATAATAATAATATGGTAGGACATTACACTATGACTATGGTAGGATTAGAGTGTGAGCTCCTCTGAGGACAGTCAGTGACATGACTATGTACTCTGTAATGTGCTGCAGAAGATGTCAGTGCTATATAAATACATAATAATAATATGGTAGGACATTACACTATGACTATGGTAGGATTAGATTGTGAGCTCCTCTGAAGACAGTCAGTGACATGACTATGTACTCTGTAATGTGCAGCAGAAGATGTCAGTGCTATATAAATACATAATAATAATATGGTATAGTATTAGACTATGACTATGGTAGGATTAGATTGTGAGCTCCTCTGAGGACAGTCAGTGACATGACTATGTACTCTGTAATGTGCTGCAGAAGATGTCAGTGCTATATAAATACATAATAATAATATGGGAGGACATTAGGCTATGACTATGGTAGGATTAGAGTGTGAGCTCCTCTGAGGACAGTCAGTGACATGACTATGTACTCTGTAAAGTGCTGCAGAAGATGTCAGTGCTATATAAATACATAATAATAATATGGTAGGACATTAGACTATGACTATGGTAGGATTAGAGTGTGAGCTCCTCTGAGGACAGTCAGTGACATGACTATGTGCTCTGTAATGTGCTGCAGGAGATGTCAGTGCTATATAAATACATAATAATAATCTGGTAGGACATTAGACTATGACTATGGTAGGTTTAGAGTGTGAGCTCCTCTGAGGACAGTCAGTGACATGACTATGTACTCTGTAATGTGCTGCAGAAGATGTCAGTGCTATATAAATACATAATAATAATATGGTAGGACATTACACTATGACTATGGTAGGATTAGATTGTGAGCTCCTCTGAGGACAGTCAGTGACATGACTATGTACTCTGTAATGTGCTGCAGAAGATGTCAGTGCTATATAAATACATAATAATAATATGGTAGGACATTAGACTATGATAGGATTAGAGTGTGAGCTCCTCTGAGGACAGTCAGTGACATGACTATGTACTCTGTAATGTGCTGCAGGAGATGTCAGTGCTATATAAATACATAATAATAATCTGGTGGGACATTAGACTATGACTATGGTAGGATTAGAGTGTGAGCTCCTCTGAGGACAGTCAGTGACATGACTATGTACTCTGTAATGTGCTGCAGAAGATGTCAGTGCTATATAAATACATAATAATAATATGGGAGGACATTAGGCTATGACTATGGTAGGATTAGAGTGTGAGCTCCTCTGAGGACAGTCAGTGACATGACTATGTACTCTGTAAAGTGCTGCAGAAGATGTCAGTGCTATATAAATACATAATAATAATATGGTAGGACATTAGACTATGACTATGGTAGGATTAGAGTGTGAGCTCCTCTGAGGACAGTCAGTGACATGACTATGTGCTCTGTAATGTGCTGCAGGAGATGTCAGTGCTATATAAATACATAATAATAATCTGGTAGGACATTAGACTATGACTATGGTAGGTTTAGAGTGTGAGCTCCTCTGAGGACAGTCAGTGACATGACTATGTACTCTGTAATGTGCTGCAGAAGATGTCAGTGCTATATAAATACATAATAATAATATGGTAGGACATTACACTATGACTATGGTAGGATTAGATTGTGAGCTCCTCTGAGGACAGTCAGTGACATGACTATGTACTCTGTAATGTGCTGCAGAAGATGTCAGTGCTATATAAATACATAATAATAATATGGTAGGACATTAGACTATGATAGGATTAGAGTGTGAGCTCCTCTGAGGACAGTCAGTGACATGACTATGTACTCTGTAATGTGCTGCAGGAGATGTCAGTGCTATATAAATACATAATAATAATCTGGTGGGACATTAGACTATGACTATGGTAGGATTAGAGTGTGAGCTCCTCTGAGGACAGTCAGTGACATGACTATGTACTCTGTACAGTGCTGCAGGAGATGTCAGTGCTATATAAATACATAATAATAATATGGTATAGTATTAGACTATGACTATGGTAGGATTAGATTGTGAGCTCCTCTGAGGACAGTCAGTGACATGACTATGTACTCTGTAATGTGCTGCAGGAGATGTCAGTGCTATATAAATACATAATAATAATCTGGTAGGACATTAGACTATGACTATGGTAGGATTAGAGTGTGAGCTCCTCTGAGGACAGTCAGTGACATGACTATGTACTCTGTAATGTGCTGCAGGAGATGTCAGTGCTATATAAATACATAATAATAATATGGTAGGACATTAGACTATGACTATGGTAGGATTAGAGTGTGAGCTGTTTTGAGGACAGTCAGTGAGATGACTATGTACTCTGTAATGTGCTGCAGAAGATGTCAGTGCTACATAAATACATAATAATATGGTAGGACATTAGACTATGACTATGGTATGATTAGAGTGTGAGCTCCTCTGAGGACAGTCAGTGACACGACTATGTACTCTGTAATGTGCTGCAGGAGATGTCAGTGCTATATAAATATATAATAATATGGTAGGACATTACACTATGACTATGGTAGGATTAGACTGTGAGCTCCTCTGAGGACAGTCAGTGACATGACTATGTACTCTGTAATGTGCTGCAGATGATGTCAGTGCTATATAAATACATAATAATAATATGGTATAGTATTAGACTATGACTATGGTAGGATTAGATTGTGAGCTCCTCTGAGGACAGTCAGTGACATGACTATGTACTCTGTAATGTGCTGCAGAAGATGTCAGTGCTATATAAATACATAATAATAATATGGTAGGACATTACACTATGACTATGGTAGGATTAGAGTGTGAGCTCCTCTGAGGACAGTCAGTGACATGACTATGTACTCTGTAATGTGCTGCAGAAGATGTCAGTGCTATATAAATACATAATAATAATATGGTAGGACATTACACTATGACTATGGTAGGATTAGATTGTGAGCTCCTCTGAAGACAGTCAGTGACATGACTATGTACTCTGTAATGTGCAGCAGAAGATGTCAGTGCTATATAAATACATAATAATAATATGGTATAGTATTAGACTATGACTATGGTAGGATTAGATTGTGAGCTCCTCTGAGGACAGTCAGTGACATGACTATGTACTCTGTAATGTGCTGCAGAAGATGTCAGTGCTATATAAATACATAATAATAATATAGGAGGACATTAGGCTATGACTATGGTAGGATTAGAGTGTGAGCTCCTCTGAGGACAGTCAGTGACATGACTATGTACTCTGTAAAGTGCTGCAGAAGATGTCAGTGCTATATAAATACATAATAATAATATGGTAGGACATTAGACTATGACTATGGTAGGATTAGAGTGTGAGCTCCTCTGAGGACAGTCAGTGACATGACTATGTGCTCTGTAATGTGCTGCAGGAGATGTCAGTGCTATATAAATACATAATAATAATCTGGTAGGACATTAGACTATGACTATGGTAGGTTTAGAGTGTGAGCTCCTCTGAGGACAGTCAGTGACATGACTATGTACTCTGTAATGTGCTGCAGAAGATGTCAGTGCTATATAAATACATAATAATAATATGGTAGGACATTACACTATGACTATGGTAGGATTAGATTGTGAGCTCCTCTGAGGACAGTCAGTGACATGACTATGTACTCTGTAATGTGCTGCAGAAGATGTCAGTGCTATATAAATACATAATAATAATATGGTAGGACATTAGACTATGATAGGATTAGAGTGTGAGCTCCTCTGAGGACAGTCAGTGACATGACTATGTACTCTGTAATGTGCTGCAGGAGATGTCAGTGCTATATAAATACATAATAATAATCTGGTGGGACATTAGACTATGACTATGGTAGGATTAGAGTGTGAGCTCCTCTGAGGACAGTCAGTGACATGACTATGTACTCTGTAATGTGCTGCAGAAGATGTCAGTGCTATTTAAATACATAATAATAATATGGGAGGACATTAGGCTATGACTATGGTAGGATTAGAGTGTGAGCTCCTCTGAGGACAGTCAGTGACATGACTATGTACTCTGTAAAGTGCTGCAGAAGATGTCAGTGCTATATAAATACATAATAATAATATGGTAGGACATTAGACTATGACTATGGTAGGATTAGAGTGTGAGCTCCTCTGAGGACAGTCAGTGACATGACTATGTGCTCTGTAATGTGCTGCAGGAGATGTCAGTGCTATATAAATACATAATAATAATCTGGTAGGACATTAGACTATGACTATGGTAGGTTTAGAGTGTGAGCTCCTCTGAGGACAGTCAGTGACATGACTATGTACTCTGTAATGTGCTGCAGAAGATGTCAGTGCTATATAAATACATAATAATAATATGGTAGGACATTAGACTATGATAGGATTAGAGTGTGAGCTCCTCTGAGGACAGTCAGTGACATGACTATGTACTCTGTAGTGTGCTGCAGGAGATGTCAGTGCTATATAAATACATAATAATAATCTGGTGGGACATTAGACTATGACTATGGTAGGATTAGAGTGTGAGCTCCTCTGAGGACAGTCAGTGACATGACTATGTACTCTGTACAGTGCTGCAGGAGATGTCAGTGCTATATAAATACATAATAATAATATGGTATAGTATTAGACTATGACTATGGTAGGATTAGATTGTGAGCTCCTCTGAGGACAGTCAGTGACATGACTATGTACTCTGTAATGTGCTGCAGGAGATGTCAGTGCTATATAAATACATAATAATAATCTGGTAGGACATTAGACTATGACTATGGTAGGATTAGAGTGTGAGCTCCTCTGAGGACAGTCAGTGACATGACTATGTACTCTGTAATGTGCTGCAGGAGATGTCAGTGCTATATAAATACATAATAATAATATGGTAGGACATTAGACTATGACTATGGTAGGATTAGAGTGTGAGCTGTTTTGAGGACAGTCAGTGAGATGACTATGTACTCTGTAATGTGCTGCAGAAGATGTCAGTGCTATATAAATACATAATAATATGGTAGGACATTAGACTATGACTATGGTATGATTAGAGTGTGAGCTCCTCTGAGGACAGTCAGTGACACGACTATGTACTCTGTAATGTGCTGCAGGAGATGTCAGTGCTATATAAATATATAATAATATGGTAGGACATTACACTATGACTATGGTAGGATTAGACTGTGAGCTCCTCTGAGGAAAGTCAGTGACATGACTATGTACTCTGTAATGTGCTGCAGAAGATGTCAGTGCTATATAAATACATAATAATAATATGGTATAGTATTAGACTATGACTATGGTAGGATTAGATTGTGAGCTCCTCTGAGGACAGTCAGTGACATGACTATGTACTCTGTAATGTGCTGCAGAAGATGTCAGTGCTATATAAATACATAATAATAATATGGTATAGTATTAGACTATGACTATGGTAGGATTAGATTGTGAGCTCCTCTGAGGACAGTCAGTGACATGACTATGTACTCTGTAATGTGCTGCAGAAGATGTCAGTGCTATATAAATACATAATAATAATATGGTAGGACATTACACTATGACTATGGTAGGATTAGAGTGTGAGCTCCTCTGAGGACAGTCAGTGACATGACTATGTACTCTGTAATGTGCTGCAGAAGATGTCAGTGCTATATAAATACATAATAATAATATGGTAGGACATTACACTATGACTATGGTAGGATTAGATTGTGAGCTCCTCTGAAGACAGTCAGTGACATGACTATGTACTCTGTAATGTGCAGCAGAAGATGTCAGTGCTATATAAATACATAATAATAATATGGTATAGTATTAGACTATGACTATGGTAGGATTAGATTGTGAGCTCCTCTGAGGACAGTCAGTGACATGACTATGTACTCTGTAATGTGCTGCAGAAGATGTCAGTGCTATATAAATACATAATAATAATATGGGAGGACATTAGGCTATGACTATGGTAGGATTAGAGTGTGAGCTCCTCTGAGGACAGTCAGTGACATGACTATGTACTCTGTAAAGTGCTGCAGCAGATGTCAGTGCTATATAAATACATA
Source organism: Hyperolius riggenbachi (assembly GCF_040937935.1). Classification (NCBI taxonomy): domain Eukaryota; kingdom Metazoa; phylum Chordata; class Amphibia; order Anura; family Hyperoliidae; genus Hyperolius; species Hyperolius riggenbachi. Next base: position 4,503,816 of record NC_090656.1, read on the forward strand.
ATAATAATATGGTAGGACATTAGACTATGACTATGGTAGGATTAGAGTGTGAGCTCCTCTGAGGACAGTCAGTGACATGACTATGTACTCTGTAATGTGCTGCAGAAGATGGCAGTGCTATATAAATACATAATAATAATATGGTAGGACATTAGACTATGACTATGGTAGGATTAAAGTGTGAGCTCCTCTGAGGACAGTCAGTGACATGACTATGTACTCTGTAATGTGCTGCAGAAGATGGCAGTGCTATATAAATACATAATAATATGGTAGGACATTAGACTATGACTATGGTAGTATTAGAGTGTGAGCTCCTCTGAGGACAGTCAGTGACATGACTATGTACTCTGTAATGTGCTGCAGAAGATGTCAGTGCTATATAAATACATAATAATAATATGGTAGGACATTAGACTATGACTATGGTAGGATTAAAGTGTGAGCTCCTCTGAGGACAGTCAGTGACATGACTATGTACTCTGTAATGTGCTGCAGAAGATGGCAGTGCTATATAAATACATAATAATATGGTAGGACATTAGACTATGACTATGGTAGGATTAGAGTGTGAGCTCCTCTGAGGGACAGTCAGTGACATGACTATGTACTCTGTAATGTGCTGCAGAAGATGTCAGTGCTATATAAATACATAATAATATGGTAGGACATTAGACTATGACTATGGTAGGATTAGACAGTGAGCTCCTCTGAGGACAGTCAGTGACATGACTATGTACTCTGTAATGTGCTGGAGGAGATGTCAGTGCTATATAAATATATAATAATAATATGGTAGGACATTAGGCTATGACTATGGTAGGATTAGAGTGTGAGCTCCTCTGAGGGACAGTCAGTGACATGACTATGTACTCTGTAATGTGCTGCAGAAGATGTCAGTGCTATATAAATACATAATAATATGGTAGGACATTACACTATGACTGTGGTAGGATTAGACTGTGAGCTCCTCTGAGGACAGTCAGTGACATGACTATGTAGTCTGTAATGTGCTGCAGAAGATGTCAGTGCTATATAAATACATAATAATATGGTAGGACATCAGACTATGACTATGGTAGGATTAGATTGTGAGCTCCTCTGAGGACAGTCAGTGACATGACTATGTACTCTGTAATGTGCTGCAGAAGATGTCAGTGCTATATAAATACATAATAATAATATGGTAGGACATTAGACTATGACTATGGTAGGATTAGAGTGTGAGCTCCTCTGAGGACAGTCAGTGACATGACTATGTGCTCTGTAATGTGCTGCAGGAGATGTCAGTGCTATATAAATACATAATAATAATCTGGTAGGACATTAGACTATGACTATGGTAGGATTAGATTGTGAGCTCCTCTGAGGACAGTCAGTGACATGACTATGTACTCTGTAATGTGCTGCAGAAGATGTCAGTGCTATATAAATACATAATAATAATCTGGTAGGACATTAGACTATGACTATGGTAGGATTAGAGTGTGAGCTCCTCTGAGGACAGTCAGTGACATGACTATGTACTCTGTAATGTGCTGCAGGAGATGTCAGTGCTATATAAATACATAATAATAATATGGTAGGACATTAGACTATGACTATGGTAGGATTAGAGTGTGAGCTGTTTTGAGGACAGTCAGTGAGATGACTATGTACTCTGTAATGTGCTGCAGAAGATGTCAGTGCTATATAAATACATAATAATATGGTAGGACATTAGACTATGACTATGGTATGATTAGAGTGTGAGCTCCTCTGAGGACAGTCAGTGACACGACTATGTACTCTGTAATGTGCTGCAGGAGATGTCAGTGCTATATAAATATATAATAATATGGTAGGACATTACACTATGACTATGGTAGGATTAGACTGTGAGCTCCTCTGAGGACAGTCAGTGACATGACTATGTACTCTGTAATGTGCTGCAGATGATGTCAGTGCTATATAAATACATAATAATAATATGGTATAGTATTAGACTATGACTATGGTAGGATTAGATTGTGAGCTCCTCTGAGGACAGTCAGTGACATGACTATGTACTCTGTAATGTGCTGCAGAAGATGTCAGTGCTATATAAATACATAATAATAATATGGTATAGTATTAGACTATGACTATGGTAGGATTAGATTGTGAGCTCCTCTGAGGACAGTCAGTGACATGACTATGTACTCTGTAATGTGCTGCAGAAGATGTCAGTGCTATATAAATACATAATAATAATATGGTAGGACATTACACTATGACTATGGTAGGATTAGAGTGTGAGCTCCTCTGAGGACAGTCAGTGACATGACTATGTACTCTGTAATGTGCTGCAGAAGATGTCAGTGCTATATAAATACATAATAATAATATGGTAGGACATTACACTATGACTATGGTAGGATTAGATTGTGAGCTCCTCTGAAGACAGTCAGTGACATGACTATGTACTCTGTAATGTGCAGCAGAAGATGTCAGTGCTATATAAATACATAATAATAATATGGTATAGTATTAGACTATGACTATGGTAGGATTAGATTGTGAGCTCCTCTGAGGACAGTCAGTGACATGACTATGTACTCTGTAATGTGCTGCAGAAGATGTCAGTGCTATATAAATACATAATAATAATATGGGAGGACATTAGGCTATGACTATGGTAGGATTAGAGTGTGAGCTCCTCTGAGGACAGTCAGTGACATGACTATGTACTCTGTAAAGTGCTGCAGAAGATGTCAGTGCTATATAAATACATAATAATAATATGGTAGGACATTAGACTATGACTATGGTAGGATTAGAGTGTGAGCTCCTCTGAGGACAGTCAGTGACATGACTATGTGCTCTGTAATGTGCTGCAGGAGATGTCAGTGCTATATAAATACATAATAATAATCTGGTAGGACATTAGACTATGACTATGGTAGGTTTAGAGTGTGAGCTCCTCTGAGGACAGTCAGTGACATGACTATGTACTCTGTAATGTGCTGCAGAAGATGTCAGTGCTATATAAATACATAATAATAATATGGTAGGACATTACACTATGACTATGGTAGGATTAGATTGTGAGCTCCTCTGAGGACAGTCAGTGACATGACTATGTACTCTGTAATGTGCTGCAGAAGATGTCAGTGCTATATAAATACATAATAATAATATGGTAGGACATTAGACTATGATAGGATTAGAGTGTGAGCTCCTCTGAGGACAGTCAGTGACATGACTATGTGCTCTGTAATGTGCTGCAGGAGATGTCAGTGCTATATAAATACATAATAATAATCTGGTAGGACATTAGACTATGACTATGGTAGGTTTAGAGTGTGAGCTCCTCTGAGGACAGTCAGTGACATGACTATGTACTCTGTAATGTGCTGCAGAAGATGTCAGTGCTATATAAATACATAATAATAATATGGGAGGACATTAGGCTATGACTATGGTAGGATTAGAGTGTGAGCTCCTCTGAGGACAGTCAGTGACATGACTATGTACTCTGTAAAGTGCTGCAGAAGATGTCAGTGCTATATAAATACATAATAATAATATGGTAGGACATTAGACTATGACTATGGTAGGATTAGAGTGTGAGCTCCTCTGAGGACAGTCAGTGACATGACTATGTGCTCTGTAATGTGCTGCAGGAGATGTCAGTGCTATATAAATACATAATAATAATCTGGTAGGACATTAGACTATGACTATGGTAGGTTTAGAGTGTGAGCTCCTCTGAGGACAGTCAGTGACATGACTATGTACTCTGTAATGTGCTGCAGAAGATGTCAGTGCTATATAAATACATAATAATAATATGGTAGGACATTACACTATGACTATGGTAGGATTAGATTGTGAGCTCCTCTGAGGACAGTCAGTGACATGACTATGTACTCTGTAATGTGCTGCAGAAGATGTCAGTGCTATATAAATACATAATAATAATATGGTAGGACATTAGACTATGATAGGATTAGAGTGTGAGCTCCTCTGAGGACAGTCAGTGACATGACTATGTACTCTGTAATGTGCTGCAGGAGATGTCAGTGCTATATAAATACATAATAATAATCTGGTGGGACATTAGACTATGACTATGGTAGGATTAGAGTGTGAGCTCCTCTGAGGACAGTCAGTGACATGACTATGTACTCTGTAATGTGCTGCAGAAGATGTCAGTGCTATATAAATACATAATAATAATATGGGAGGACATTAGGCTATGACTATGGTAGGATTAGAGTGTGAGCTCCTCTGAGGACAGTCAGTGACATGACTATGTACTCTGTAAAGTGCTGCAGAAGATGTCAGTGCTATATAAATACATAATAATAATATGGTAGGACATTAGACTATGACTATGGTAGGATTAGAGTGTGAGCTCCTCTGAGGACAGTCAGTGACATGACTATGTGCTCTGTAATGTGCTGCAGGAGATGTCAGTGCTATATAAATACATAATAATAATCTGGTAGGACATTAGACTATGACTATGGTAGGTTTAGAGTGTGAGCTCCTCTGAGGACAGTCAGTGACATGACTATGTACTCTGTAATGTGCTGCAGAAGATGTCAGTGCTATATAAATACATAATAATAATATGGTAGGACATTACACTATGACTATGGTAGGATTAGATTGTGAGCTCCTCTGAGGACAGTCAGTGACATGACTATGTACTCTGTAATGTGCTGCAGAAGATGTCAGTGCTATATAAATACATAATAATAATATGGTAGGACATTAGACTATGATAGGATTAGAGTGTGAGCTCCTCTGAGGACAGTCAGTGACATGACTATGTACTCTGTAATGTGCTGCAGGAGATGTCAGTGCTATATAAATACATAATAATAATCTGGTGGGACATTAGACTATGACTATGGTAGGATTAGAGTGTGAGCTCCTCTGAGGACAGTCAGTGACATGACTATGTACTCTGTACAGTGCTGCAGGAGATGTCAGTGCTATATAAATACATAATAATAATATGGTATAGTATTAGACTATGACTATGGTAGGATTAGATTGTGAGCTCCTCTGAGGACAGTCAGTGACATGACTATGTACTCTGTAATGTGCTGCAGGAGATGTCAGTGCTATATAAATACATAATAATAATCTGGTAGGACATTAGACTATGACTATGGTAGGATTAGAGTGTGAGCTCCTCTGAGGACAGTCAGTGACATGACTATGTACTCTGTAATGTGCTGCAGGAGATGTCAGTGCTATATAAATACATAATAATAATATGGTAGGACATTAGACTATGACTATGGTAGGATTAGAGTGTGAGCTGTTTTGAGGACAGTCAGTGAGATGACTATGTACTCTGTAATGTGCTGCAGAAGATGTCAGTGCTATATAAATACATAATAATATGGTAGGACATTAGACTATGACTATGGTATGATTAGAGTGTGAGCTCCTCTGAGGACAGTCAGTGACACGACTATGTACTCTGTAATGTGCTGCAGGAGATGTCAGTGCTATATAAATATATAATAATATGGTAGGACATTACACTATGACTATGGTAGGATTAGACTGTGAGCTCCTCTGAGGACAGTCAGTGACATGACTATGTACTCTGTAATGTGCTGCAGATGATGTCAGTGCTATATAAATACATAATAATAATATGGTATAGTATTAGACTATGACTATGGTAGGATTAGATTGTGAGCTCCTCTGAGGACAGTCAGTGACATGACTATGTACTCTGTAATGTGCTGCAGAAGATGTCAGTGCTATATAAATACATAATAATAATATGGTATAGTATTAGACTATGACTATGGTAGGATTAGATTGTGAGCTCCTCTGAGGACAGTCAGTGACATGACTATGTACTCTGTAATGTGCTGCAGAAGATGTCAGTGCTATATAAATACATAATAATAATATGGTAGGACATTACACTATGACTATGGTAGGATTAGAGTGTGAGCTCCTCTGAGGACAGTCAGTGACATGACTATGTACTCTGTAATGTGCTGCAGAAGATGTCAGTGCTATATAAATACATAATAATAATATGGTAGGACATTACACTATGACTATGGTAGGATTAGATTGTGAGCTCCTCTGAAGACAGTCAGTGACATGACTATGTACTCTGTAATGTGCAGCAGAAGATGTCAGTGCTATATAAATACATAATAATAATATGGTATAGTATTAGACTATGACTATGGTAGGATTAGATTGTGAGCTCCTCTGAGGACAGTCAGTGACATGACTATGTACTCTGTAATGTGCTGCAGAAGATGTCAGTGCTATATAAATACATAATAATAATATGGGAGGACATTAGGCTATGACTATGGTAGGATTAGAGTGTGAGCTCCTCTGAGGACAGTCAGTGACATGACTATGTACTCTGTAAAGTGCTGCAGAAGATGTCAGTGCTATATAAATACATAATAATAATATGGTAGGACATTAGACTATGACTATGGTAGGATTAGAGTGTGAGCTCCTCTGAGGACAGTCAGTGACATGACTATGTGCTCTGTAATGTGCTGCAGGAGATGTCAGTGCTATATAAATACATAATAATAATCTGGTAGGACATTAGACTATGACTATGGTAGGTTTAGAGTGTGAGCTCCTCTGAGGACAGTCAGTGACATGACTATGTACTCTGTAATGTGCTGCAGAAGATGTCAGTGCTATATAAATACATAATAATAATATGGTAGGACATTACACTATGACCATGGTAGGATTAGATTGTGAGCTCCTCTGAGGACAGTCAGTGACATGACTATGTACTCTGTAATGTGCTGCAGAAGATGTCAGTGCTATATAAATACATAATAATAATATGGTAGGACATTAGACTATGATAGGATTAGAGTGTGAGCTCCTCTGAGGACAGTCAGTGACATGACTATGTACTCTGTAATGTGCTGCAGGAGATGTCAGTGCTATATAAATACATAATAATAATCTGGTGGGACATTAGACTATGACTATGGTAGGATTAGAGTGTGAGCTCCTCTGAGGACAGTCAGTGACATGACTATGTACTCTGTAATGTGCTGCAGAAGATGTCAGTGCTATATAAATACATAATAATAATATGGGAGGACATTAGGCTATGACTATGGTAGGATTAGAGTGTGAGCTCCTCTGAGGACAGTCAGTGACATGACTATGTACTCTGTAAAGTGCTGCAGAAGATGTCAGTGCTATATAAATACATAATAATAATATGGTAGGACATTAGACTATGACTATGGTAGGATTAGAGTGTGAGCTCCTCTGAGGACAGTCAGTGACATGACTATGTGCTCTGTAATGTGCTGCAGGAGATGTCAGTGCTATATAAATACATAATAATAATCTGGTAGGACATTAGACTATGACTATGGTAGGTTTAGAGTGTGAGCTCCTCTGAGGACAGTCAGTGACATGACTATGTACTCTGTAATGTGCTGCAGAAGATGTCAGTGCTATATAAATACATAATAATAATATGGTAGGACATTAGACTATGATAGGATTAGAGTGTGAGCTCCTCTGAGGACAGTCAGTGACATGACTATGTACTCTGTAATGTGCTGCAGGAGATGTCAGTGCTATATAAATACATAATAATAATCTGGTGGGACATTAGACTATGACTATGGTAGGATTAGAGTGTGAGCTCCTCTGAGGACAGTCAGTGACATGACTATGTACTCTGTACAGTGCTGCAGGAGATGTCAGTGCTATATAAATACATAATAATAATATGGTATAGTATTAGACTATGACTATGGTAGGATTAGATTGTGAGCTCCTCTGAGGACAGTCAGTGACATGACTATGTACTCTGTAATGTGCTGCAGGAGATGTCAGTGCTATATAAATACATAATAATAATCTGGTAGGACATTAGACTATGACTATGGTAGGATTAGAGTGTGAGCTCCTCTGAGGACAGTCAGTGACATGACTATGTACTCTGTAATGTGCTGCAGGAGATGTCAGTGCTATATAAATACATAATAATAATATGGTAGGACATTAGACTATGACTATGGTAGGATTAGAGTGTGAGCTGTTTTGAGGACAGTCAGTGAGATGACTATGTACTCTGTAATGTGCTGCAGAAGATGTCAGTGCTATATAAATACATAATAATATGGTAGGACATTAGACTATGACTATGGTATGATTAGAGTGTGAGCTCCTCTGAGGACAGTCAGTGACACGACTATGTACTCTGTAATGTGCTGCAGGAGATGTCAGTGCTATATAAATATATAATAATATGGTAGGACATTACACTATGACTATGGTAGGATTAGACTGTGAGCTCCTCTGAGGAAAGTCAGTGACATGACTATGTACTCTGTAATGTGCTGCAGAAGATGTCAGTGCTATATAAATACATAATAATAATATGGTATAGTATTAGACTATGACTATGGTAGGATTAGATTGTGAGCTCCTCTGAGGACAGTCAGTGACATGACTATGTACTCTGTAATGTGCTGCAGAAGATGTCAGTGCTATATAAATACATAATAATAATATGGTATAGTATTAGACTATGACTATGGTAGGATTAGATTGTGAGCTCCTCTGAGGACAGTCAGTGACATGACTATGTACTCTGTAATGTGCTGCAGAAGATGTCAGTGCTATATAAATACATAATAATAATATGGTAGGACATTACACTATGACTATGGTAGGATTAGAGTGTGAGCTCCTCTGAGGACAGTCAGTGACATGACTATGTACTCTGTAATGTGCTGCAGAAGATGTCAGTGCTATATAAATACATAATAATAATATGGTAGGACATTACACTATGACTATGGTAGGATTAGATTGTGAGCTCCTCTGAAGACAGTCAGTGACATGACTATGTACTCTGTAATGTGCAGCAGAAGATGTCAGTGCTATATAAATACATAATAATAATATGGTATAGTATTAGACTATGACTATGGTAGGATTAGATTGTGAGCTCCTCTGAGGACAGTCAGTGACATGACTATGTACTCTGTAATGTGCTGCAGAAGATGTGAGTGCTATATAAATACATAATAATAATATGGGAGGACATTAGGCTATGACTATGGTAGGATTAGAGTGTGAGCTCCTCTGAGGACAGTCAGTGACATGACTATGTACTCTGTAATGTGCTGCAGAAGATGTCAGTGCTATATAAATACATAATAACAATATGGTAGGACATTAGACTATGACTATGGTAGGATTAGAGTGTGAGCTCCTCTGAGGACAGTCAGTGACATGACTATGTACTCTGTAATGTGCTGCAGAAGATGGCAGTGCTATATAAATACATAATAATAATATGGTAGGACATTAGACTATGACTATGGTAGGATTAAAGTGTGAGCTCCTCTGAGGACAGTCAGTGACATGACTATGTACTCTGTAATGTGCTGCAGAAGATGGCAGTGCTATATAAATACATAATAATATGGTAGGACATTAGACTATGACTATGGTAGTATTAGAGTGTGAGCTCCTCTGAGGACAGTCAGTGACATGACTATGTACTCTGTAATGTGCTGCAGAAGATGTCAGTGCTATATAAATACATAATAATAATATGGTAGGACATTAGACTATGACTATGGTAGGATTAAAGTGTGAGCTCCTCTGAGGACAGTCAGTGACATGACTATGTACTCTGTAATGTGCTGCAGAAGATGGCAGTGCTATATAAATACATAATAATATGGTAGGACATTAGACTATGACTATGGTAGGATTAGAGTGTGAGCTCCTCTGAGGGACAGTCAGTGACATGACTATGTACTCTGTAATGTGCTGCAGAAGATGTCAGTGCTATATAAATACATAATAATATGGTAGGACATTAGACTATGACTATGGTAGGATTAGACAGTGAGCTCCTCTGAGGACAGTCAGTGACATGACTATGTACTCTGTAATGTGCTGGAGGAGATGTCAGTGCTATATAAATATATAATAATAATATGGTAGGACATTAGGCTATGACTATGGTAGGATTAGAGTGTGAGCTCCTCTGAGGGACAGTCAGTGACATGACTATGTACTCTGTAATGTGCTGCAGAAGATGTCAGTGCTATATAAATACATAATAATATGGTAGGACATTACACTATGACTGTGGTAGGATTAGACTGTGAGCTCCTCTGAGGACAGTCAGTGACATGACTATGTAGTCTGTAATGTGCTGCAGAAGATGTCAGTGCTATATAAATACATAATAATATGGTAGGACATCAGACTATGACTATGGTAGGATTAGATTGTGAGCTCCTCTGAGGACAGTCAGTGACATGACTATGTACTCTGTAATGTGCTGCAGAAGATGTCAGTGCTATATAAATACATAATAATAATATGGTAGGACATTAGACTATGACTATGGTAGGATTAGAGTGTGAGCTCCTCTGAGGACAGTCAGTGACATGACTATGTGCTCTGTAATGTGCTGCAGGAGATGTCAGTGCTATATAAATACATAATAATAATCTGGTAGGACATTAGACTATGACTATGGTAGGATTAGATTGTGAGCTCCTCTGAGGACAGTCAGTGACATGACTATGTACTCTGTAATGTGCTGCAGAAGATGTCAGTGCTATATAAATACATAATAATAATCTGGTAGGACATTAGACTATGACTATGGTAGGATTAGAGTGTGAGCTCCTCTGAGGACAGTCAGTGACATGACTATGTACTCTGTAATGTGCTGCAGGAGATGTCAGTGCTATATAAATACATAATAATAATATGGTAGGACATTAGACTATGACTATGGTAGGATTAGAGTGTGAGCTGTTTTGAGGACAGTCAGTGAGATGACTATGTACTCTGTAATGTGCTGCAGAAGATGTCAGTGCTATATAAATACATAATAATATGGTAGGACATTAGACTATGACTATGGTATGATTAGAGTGTGAGCTCCTCTGAGGACAGTCAGTGACACGACTATGTACTCTGTAATGTGCTGCAGGAGATGTCAGTGCTATATAAATATATAATAATATGGTAGGACATTACACTATGACTATGGTAGGATTAGACTGTGAGCTCCTCTGAGGACAGTCAGTGACATGACTATGTACTCTGTAATGTGCTGCAGATGATGTCAGTGCTATATAAATACATAATAATAATATGGTATAGTATTAGACTATGACTATGGTAGGATTAGATTGTGAGCTCCTCTGAGGACAGTCAGTGACATGACTATGTACTCTGTAATGTGCTGCAGAAGATGTCAGTGCTATATAAATACATAATAATAATATGGTATAGTATTAGACTATGACTATGGTAGGATTAGATTGTGAGCTCCTCTGAGGACAGTCAGTGACATGACTATGTACTCTGTAATGTGCTGCAGAAGATGTCAGTGCTATATAAATACATAATAATAATATGGTAGGACATTACACTATGACTATGGTAGGATTAGAGTGTGAGCTCCTCTGAGGACAGTCAGTGACATGACTATGTACTCTGTAATGTGCTGCAGAAGATGTCAGTGCTATATAAATACATAATAATAATATGGTAGGACATTACACTATGACTATGGTAGGATTAGATTGTGAGCTCCTCTGAAGACAGTCAGTGACATGACTATGTACTCTGTAATGTGCAGCAGAAGATGTCAGTGCTATATAAATACATAATAATAATATGGTATAGTATTAGACTATGACTATGGTAGGATTAGATTGTGAGCTCCTCTGAGGACAGTCAGTGACATGACTATGTACTCTGTAATGTGCTGCAGAAGATGTCAGTGCTATATAAATACATAATAATAATATGGGAGGACATTAGGCTATGACTATGGTAGGATTAGAGTGTGAGCTCCTCTGAGGACAGTCAGTGACATGACTATGTACTCTGTAAAGTGCTGCAGAAGATGTCAGTGCTATATAAATACATAATAATAATATGGTAGGACATTAGACTATGACTATGGTAGGATTAGAGTGTGAGCTCCTCTGAGGACAGTCAGTGACATGACTATGTGCTCTGTAATGTGCTGCAGGAGATGTCAGTGCTATATAAATACATAATAATAATCTGGTAGGACATTAGACTATGACTATGGTAGGTTTAGAGTGTGAGCTCCTCTGAGGACAGTCAGTGACATGACTATGTACTCTGTAATGTGCTGCAGAAGATGTCAGTGCTATATAAATACATAATAATAATATGGTAGGACATTACACTATGACTATGGTAGGATTAGATTGTGAGCTCCTCTGAGGACAGTCAGTGACATGACTATGTACTCTGTAATGTGCTGCAGAAGATGTCAGTGCTATATAAATACATAATAATAATATGGTAGGACATTAGACTATGATAGGATTAGAGTGTGAGCTCCTCTGAGGACAGTCAGTGACATGACTATGTACTCTGTAATGTGCTGCAGGAGATGTCAGTGCTATATAAATACATAATAATAATCTGGTGGGACATTAGACTATGACTATGGTAGGATTAGAGTGTGAGCTCCTCTGAGGACAGTCAGTGACATGACTATGTACTCTGTAATGTGCTGCAGAAGATGTCAGTGCTATATAAATACATAATAATAATATGGGAGGACATTAGGCTATGACTATGGTAGGATTAGAGTGTGAGCTCCTCTGAGGACAGTCAGTGACATGACTATGTACTCTGTAAAGTGCTGCAGAAGATGTCAGTGCTATATAAATACATAATAATAATATGGTAGGACATTAGACTATGACTATGGTAGGATTAGAGTGTGAGCTCCTCTGAGGACAGTCAGTGACATGACTATGTGCTCTGTAATGTGCTGCAGGAGATGTCAGTGCTATATAAATACATAATAATAATCTGGTAGGACATTAGACTATGACTATGGTAGGTTTAGAGTGTGAGCTCCTCTGAGGACAGTCAGTGACATGACTATGTACTCTGTAATGTGCTGCAGAAGATGTCAGTGCTATATAAATACATAATAATAATATGGTAGGACATTACACTATGACTATGGTAGGATTAGATTGTGAGCTCCTCTGAGGACAGTCAGTGACATGACTATGTACTCTGTAATGTGCTGCAGAAGATGTCAGTGCTATATAAATACATAATAATAATATGGTAGGACATTAGACTATGATAGGATTAGAGTGTGAGCTCCTCTGAGGACAGTCAGTGACATGACTATGTACTCTGTAATGTGCTGCAGGAGATGTCAGTGCTATATAAATACATAATAATAATCTGGTGGGACATTAGACTATGACTATGGTAGGATTAGAGTGTGAGCTCCTCTGAGGACAGTCAGTGACATGACTATGTACTCTGTACAGTGCTGCAGGAGATGTCAGTGCTATATAAATACATAATAATAATATGGTATAGTATTAGACTATGACTATGGTAGGATTAGATTGTGAGCTCCTCTGAGGACAGTCAGTGACATGACTATGTACTCTGTAATGTGCTGCAGGAGATGTCAGTGCTATATAAATACATAATAATAATCTGGTAGGACATTAGACTATGACTATGGTAGGATTAGAGTGTGAGCTCCTCTGAGGACAGTCAGTGACATGACTATGTACTCTGTAATGTGCTGCAGGAGATGTCAGTGCTATATAAATACATAATAATAATATGGTAGGACATTAGACTATGACTATGGTAGGATTAGAGTGTGAGCTGTTTTGAGGACAGTCAGTGAGATGACTATGTACTCTGTAATGTGCTGCAGAAGATGTCAGTGCTACATAAATACATAATAATATGGTAGGACATTAGACTATGACTATGGTATGATTAGAGTGTGAGCTCCTCTGAGGACAGTCAGTGACACGACTATGTACTCTGTAATGTGCTGCAGGAGATGTCAGTGCTATATAAATATATAATAATATGGTAGGACATTACACTATGACTATGGTAGGATTAGACTGTGAGCTCCTCTGAGGACAGTCAGTGACATGACTATGTACTCTGTAATGTGCTGCAGATGATGTCAGTGCTATATAAATACATAATAATAATATGGTATAGTATTAGACTATGACTATGGTAGGATTAGATTGTGAGCTCCTCTGAGGACAGTCAGTGACATGACTATGTACTCTGTAATGTGCTGCAGAAGATGTCAGTGCTATATAAATACATAATAATAATATGGTAGGACATTACACTATGACTATGGTAGGATTAGAGTGTGAGCTCCTCTGAGGACAGTCAGTGACATGACTATGTACTCTGTAATGTGCTGCAGAAGATGTCAGTGCTATATAAATACATAATAATAATATGGTAGGACATTACACTATGACTATGGTAGGATTAGATTGTGAGCTCCTCTGAAGACAGTCAGTGACATGACTATGTACTCTGTAATGTGCAGCAGAAGATGTCAGTGCTATATAAATACATAATAATAATATGGTATAGTATTAGACTATGACTATGGTAGGATTAGATTGTGAGCTCCTCTGAGGACAGTCAGTGACATGACTATGTACTCTGTAATGTGCTGCAGAAGATGTCAGTGCTATATAAATACATAATAATAATATAGGAGGACATTAGGCTATGACTATGGTAGGATTAGAGTGTGAGCTCCTCTGAGGACAGTCAGTGACATGACTATGTACTCTGTAAAGTGCTGCAGAAGATGTCAGTGCTATATAAATACATAATAATAATATGGTAGGACATTAGACTATGACTATGGTAGGATTAGAGTGTGAGCTCCTCTGAGGACAGTCAGTGACATGACTATGTGCTCTGTAATGTGCTGCAGGAGATGTCAGTGCTATATAAATACATAATAATAATCTGGTAGGACATTAGACTATGACTATGGTAGGTTTAGAGTGTGAGCTCCTCTGAGGACAGTCAGTGACATGACTATGTACTCTGTAATGTGCTGCAGAAGATGTCAGTGCTATATAAATACATAATAATAATATGGTAGGACATTACACTATGACTATGGTAGGATTAGATTGTGAGCTCCTCTGAGGACAGTCAGTGACATGACTATGTACTCTGTAATGTGCTGCAGAAGATGTCAGTGCTATATAAATACATAATAATAATATGGTAGGACATTAGACTATGATAGGATTAGAGTGTGAGCTCCTCTGAGGACAGTCAGTGACATGACTATGTACTCTGTAATGTGCTGCAGGAGATGTCAGTGCTATATAAATACATAATAATAATCTGGTGGGACATTAGACTATGACTATGGTAGGATTAGAGTGTGAGCTCCTCTGAGGACAGTCAGTGACATGACTATGTACTCTGTAATGTGCTGCAGAAGATGTCAGTGCTATTTAAATACATAATAATAATATGGGAGGACATTAGGCTATGACTATGGTAGGATTAGAGTGTGAGCTCCTCTGAGGACAGTCAGTGACATGACTATGTACTCTGTAAAGTGCTGCAGAAGATGTCAGTGCTATATAAATACATAATAATAATATGGTAGGACATTAGACTATGACTATGGTAGGATTAGAGTGTGAGCTCCTCTGAGGACAGTCAGTGACATGACTATGTGCTCTGTAATGTGCTGCAGGAGATGTCAGTGCTATATAAATACATAATAATAATCTGGTAGGACATTAGACTATGACTATGGTAGGTTTAGAGTGTGAGCTCCTCTGAGGACAGTCAGTGACATGACTATGTACTCTGTAATGTGCTGCAGAAGATGTCAGTGCTATATAAATACATAATAATAATATGGTAGGACATTAGACTATGATAGGATTAGAGTGTGAGCTCCTCTGAGGACAGTCAGTGACATGACTATGTACTCTGTAGTGTGCTGCAGGAGATGTCAGTGCTATATAAATACATAATAATAATCTGGTGGGACATTAGACTATGACTATGGTAGGATTAGAGTGTGAGCTCCTCTGAGGACAGTCAGTGACATGACTATGTACTCTGTACAGTGCTGCAGGAGATGTCAGTGCTATATAAATACATAATAATAATATGGTATAGTATTAGACTATGACTATGGTAGGATTAGATTGTGAGCTCCTCTGAGGACAGTCAGTGACATGACTATGTACTCTGTAATGTGCTGCAGGAGATGTCAGTGCTATATAAATACATAATAATAATCTGGTAGGACATTAGACTATGACTATGGTAGGATTAGAGTGTGAGCTCCTCTGAGGACAGTCAGTGACATGACTATGTACTCTGTAATGTGCTGCAGGAGATGTCAGTGCTATATAAATACATAATAATAATATGGTAGGACATTAGACTATGACTATGGTAGGATTAGAGTGTGAGCTGTTTTGAGGACAGTCAGTGAGATGACTATGTACTCTGTAATGTGCTGCAGAAGATGTCAGTGCTATATAAATACATAATAATATGGTAGGACATTAGACTATGACTATGGTATGATTAGAGTGTGAGCTCCTCTGAGGACAGTCAGTGACACGACTATGTACTCTGTAATGTGCTGCAGGAGATGTCAGTGCTATATAAATATATAATAATATGGTAGGACATTACACTATGACTATGGTAGGATTAGACTGTGAGCTCCTCTGAGGAAAGTCAGTGACATGACTATGTACTCTGTAATGTGCTGCAGAAGATGTCAGTGCTATATAAATACATAATAATAATATGGTATAGTATTAGACTATGACTATGGTAGGATTAGATTGTGAGCTCCTCTGAGGACAGTCAGTGACATGACTATGTACTCTGTAATGTGCTGCAGAAGATGTCAGTGCTATATAAATACATAATAATAATATGGTATAGTATTAGACTATGACTATGGTAGGATTAGATTGTGAGCTCCTCTGAGGACAGTCAGTGACATGACTATGTACTCTGTAATGTGCTGCAGAAGATGTCAGTGCTATATAAATACATAATAATAATATGGTAGGACATTACACTATGACTATGGTAGGATTAGAGTGTGAGCTCCTCTGAGGACAGTCAGTGACATGACTATGTACTCTGTAATGTGCTGCAGAAGATGTCAGTGCTATATAAATACATAATAATAATATGGTAGGACATTACACTATGACTATGGTAGGATTAGATTGTGAGCTCCTCTGAAGACAGTCAGTGACATGACTATGTACTCTGTAATGTGCAGCAGAAGATGTCAGTGCTATATAAATACATAATAATAATATGGTATAGTATTAGACTATGACTATGGTAGGATTAGATTGTGAGCTCCTCTGAGGACAGTCAGTGACATGACTATGTACTCTGTAATGTGCTGCAGAAGATGTCAGTGCTATATAAATACATAATAATAATATGGGAGGACATTAGGCTATGACTATGGTAGGATTAGAGTGTGAGCTCCTCTGAGGACAGTCAGTGACATGACTATGTACTCTGTAAAGTGCTGCAGCAGATGTCAGTGCTATATAAATACATAATAATAATATGGTAGGACATTAGACTATGACTATGGTAGGATTAGAGTGTGAGCTCCTCTGAGGACAGTCAGTGACATGACTATGTACTCTGTAATGTGCTGCAGAAGATGGCAGTGCTATATAAATACATAATAATAATATGGTAGGACATTAGACTATGACTATGGTAGGATTAAAGTGTGAGCTCCTCTGAGGACAGTCAGTGACATGACTATGTACTCTGTAATGTGCTGCAGAAGATGGCAGTGCTATATAAATACATAATAATATGGTAGGACATTAGACTATGACTATGGTAGTATTAGAGTGTGAGCTCCTCTGAGGACAGTCAGTGACATGACTATGTACTCTGTAATGTGCTGCAGAAGATGTCAGTGCTATATAAATACATAATAATAATATGGTAGGACATTAGACTATGACTATGGTAGGATTAAAGTGTGAGCTCCTCTGAGGACAGTCAGTGACATGACTATGTACTCTGTAATGTGCTGCAGAAGATGGCAGTGCTATATAAATACATAATAATATGGTAGGACATTAGACTATGACTATGGTAGGATTAGAGTGTGAGCTCCTCTGAGGGACAGTCAGTGACATGACTATGTACTCTGTAATGTGCTGCAGAAGATGTCAGTGCTATATAAATACATAATAATATGGTAGGACATTAGACTATGACTATGGTAGGATTAGACAGTGAGCTCCTCTGAGGACAGTCAGTGACATGACTATGTACTCTGTAATGTGCTGGAGGAGATGTCAGTGCTATATAAATATATAATAATAATATGGTAGGACATTAGGCTATGACTATGGTAGGATTAGAGTGTGAGCTCCTCTGAGGGACAGTCAGTGACATGACTATGTACTCTGTAATGTGCTGCAGAAGATGTCAGTGCTATATAAATACATAATAATATGGTAGGACATTACACTATGACTGTGGTAGGATTAGACTGTGAGCTCCTCTGAGGACAGTCAGTGACATGACTATGTAGTCTGTAATGTGCTGCAGAAGATGTCAGTGCTATATAAATACATAATAATATGGTAGGACATCAGACTATGACTATGGTAGGATTAGATTGTGAGCTCCTCTGAGGACAGTCAGTGACATGACTATGTACTCTGTAATGTGCTGCAGAAGATGTCAGTGCTATATAAATACATAATAATAATATGGTAGGACATTAGACTATGACTATGGTAGGATTAGAGTGTGAGCTCCTCTGAGGACAGTCAGTGACATGACTATGTGCTCTGTAATGTGCTGCAGGAGATGTCAGTGCTATATAAATACATAATAATAATCTGGTAGGACATTAGACTATGACTATGGTAGGATTAGATTGTGAGCTCCTCTGAGGACAGTCAGTGACATGACTATGTACTCTGTAATGTGCTGCAGAAGATGTCAGTGCTATATAAATACATAATAATAATCTGGTAGGACATTAGACTATGACTATGGTAGGATTAGAGTGTGAGCTCCTCTGAGGACAGTCAGTGACATGACTATGTACTCTGTAATGTGCTGCAGGAGATGTCAGTGCTATATAAATACATAATAATAATATGGTAGGACATTAGACTATGACTATGGTAGGATTAGAGTGTGAGCTGTTTTGAGGACAGTCAGTGAGATGACTATGTACTCTGTAATGTGCTGCAGAAGATGTCAGTGCTATATAAATACATAATAATATGGTAGGACATTAGACTATGACTATGGTATGATTAGAGTGTGAGCTCCTCTGAGGACAGTCAGTGACACGACTATGTACTCTGTAATGTGCTGCAGGAGATGTCAGTGCTATATAAATATATAATAATATGGTAGGACATTACACTATGACTATGGTAGGATTAGACTGTGAGCTCCTCTGAGGACAGTCAGTGACATGACTATGTACTCTGTAATGTGCTGCAGATGATGTCAGTGCTATATAAATACATAATAATAATATGGTATAGTATTAGACTATGACTATGGTAGGATTAGATTGTGAGCTCCTCTGAGGACAGTCAGTGACATGACTATGTACTCTGTAATGTGCTGCAGAAGATGTCAGTGCTATATAAATACATAATAATAATATGGTATAGTATTAGACTATGACTATGGTAGGATTAGATTGTGAGCTCCTCTGAGGACAGTCAGTGACATGACTATGTACTCTGTAATGTGCTGCAGAAGATGTCAGTGCTATATAAATACATAATAATAATATGGTAGGACATTACACTATGACTATGGTAGGATTAGAGTGTGAGCTCCTCTGAGGACAGTCAGTGACATGACTATGTACTCTGTAATGTGCTGCAGAAGATGTCAGTGCTATATAAATACATAATAATAATATGGTAGGACATTACACTATGACTATGGTAGGATTAGATTGTGAGCTCCTCTGAAGACAGTCAGTGACATGACTATGTACTCTGTAATGTGCAGCAGAAGATGTCAGTGCTATATAAATACATAATAATAATATGGTATAGTATTAGACTATGACTATGGTAGGATTAGAGTGTGAGCTCCTCTGAGGACAGTCAGTGACATGACTATGTACTCTGTAATGTGCTGCAGAAGATGTCAGTGCTATATAAATACATAATAATAATATGGGAGGACATTAGGCTATGACTATGGTAGGATTAGAGTGTGAGCTCCTCTGAGGACAGTCAGTGACATGACTATGTACTCTGTAAAGTGCTGCAGAAGATGTCAGTGCTATATAAATACATAATAATAATATGGTAGGACATTAGACTATGACTATGGTAGGATTAGAGTGTGAGCTCCTCTGAGGACAGTCAGTGACATGACTATGTGCTCTGTAATGTGCTGCAGGAGATGTCAGTGCTATATAAATACATAATAATAATCTGGTAGGACATTAGACTATGACTATGGTAGGTTTAGAGTGTGAGCTCCTCTGAGGACAGTCAGTGACATGACTATGTACTCTGTAATGTGCTGCAGAAGATGTCAGTGCTATATAAATACATAATAATAATATGGTAGGACATTACACTATGACTATGGTAGGATTAGATTGTGAGCTCCTCTGAGGACAGTCAGTGACATGACTATGTACTCTGTAATGTGCTGCAGAAGATGTCAGTGCTATATAAATACATAATAATAATATGGTAGGACATTAGACTATGATAGGATTAGAGTGTGAGCTCCTCTGAGGACAGTCAGTGACATGACTATGTGCTCTGTAATGTGCTGCAGGAGATGTCAGTGCTATATAAATACATAATAATAATCTGGTAGGACATTAGACTATGACTATGGTAGGTTTAGAGTGTGAGCTCCTCTGAGGACAGTCAGTGACATGACTATGTACTCTGTAATGTGCTGCAGAAGATGTCAGTGCTATATAAATACATAATAATAATATGGGAGGACATTAGGCTATGACTATGGTAGGATTAGAGTGTGAGCTCCTCTGAGGACAGTCAGTGACATGACTATGTACTCTGTAAAGTGCTGCAGAAGATGTCAGTGCTATATAAATACATAATAATAATATGGTAGGACATTAGACTATGACTATGGTAGGATTAGAGTGTGAGCTCCTCTGAGGACAGTCAGTGACATGACTATGTGCTCTGTAATGTGCTGCAGGAGATGTCAGTGCTATATAAATACATAATAATAATCTGGTAGGACATTAGACTATGACTATGGTAGGTTTAGAGTGTGAGCTCCTCTGAGGACAGTCAGTGACATGACTATGTACTCTGTAATGTGCTGCAGAAGATGTCAGTGCTATATAAATACATAATAATAATATGGTAGGACATTACACTATGACTATGGTAGGATTAGATTGTGAGCTCCTCTGAGGACAGTCAGTGACATGACTATGTACTCTGTAATGTGCTGCAGAAGATGTCAGTGCTATATAAATACATAATAATAATATGGTAGGACATTAGACTATGATAGGATTAGAGTGTGAGCTCCTCTGAGGACAGTCAGTGACATGACTATGTACTCTGTAATGTGCTGCAGGAGATGTCAGTGCTATATAAATACATAATAATAATCTGGTGGGACATTAGACTATGACTATGGTAGGATTAGAGTGTGAGCTCCTCTGAGGACAGTCAGTGACATGACTATGTACTCTGTAATGTGCTGCAGAAGATGTCAGTGCTATATAAATACATAATAATAATATGGGAGGACATTAGGCTATGACTATGGTAGGATTAGAGTGTGAGCTCCTCTGAGGACAGTCAGTGACATGACTATGTACTCTGTAAAGTGCTGCAGAAGATGTCAGTGCTATATAAATACATAATAATAATATGGTAGGACATTAGACTATGACTATGGTAGGATTAGAGTGTGAGCTCCTCTGAGGACAGTCAGTGACATGACTATGTGCTCTGTAATGTGCTGCAGGAGATGTCAGTGCTATATAAATACATAATAATAATCTGGTAGGACATTAGACTATGACTATGGTAGGTTTAGAGTGTGAGCTCCTCTGAGGACAGTCAGTGACATGACTATGTACTCTGTAATGTGCTGCAGAAGATGTCAGTGCTATATAAATACATAATAATAATATGGTAGGACATTACACTATGACTATGGTAGGATTAGATTGTGAGCTCCTCTGAGGACAGTCAGTGACATGACTATGTACTCTGTAATGTGCTGCAGAAGATGTCAGTGCTATATAAATACATAATAATAATATGGTAGGACATTAGACTATGATAGGATTAGAGTGTGAGCTCCTCTGAGGACAGTCAGTGACATGACTATGTACTCTGTAATGTGCTGCAGGAGATGTCAGTGCTATATAAATACATAATAATAATCTGGTGGGACATTAGACTATGACTATGGTAGGATTAGAGTGTGAGCTCCTCTGAGGACAGTCAGTGACATGACTATGTACTCTGTACAGTGCTGCAGGAGATGTCAGTGCTATATAAATACATAATAATAATATGGTATAGTATTAGACTATGACTATGGTAGGATTAGATTGTGAGCTCCTCTGAGGACAGTCAGTGACATGACTATGTACTCTGTAATGTGCTGCAGGAGATGTCAGTGCTATATAAATACATAATAATAATCTGGTAGGACATTAGACTATGACTATGGTAGGATTAGAGTGTGAGCTCCTCTGAGGACAGTCAGTGACATGACTATGTACTCTGTAATGTGCTGCAGGAGATGTCAGTGCTATATAAATACATAATAATAATATGGTAGGACATTAGACTATGACTATGGTAGGATTAGAGTGTGAGCTGTTTTGAGGACAGTCAGTGAGATGACTATGTACTCTGTAATGTGCTGCAGAAGATGTCAGTGCTATATAAATACATAATAATATGGTAGGACATTAGACTATGACTATGGTATGATTAGAGTGTGAGCTCCTCTGAGGACAGTCAGTGACACGACTATGTACTCTGTAATGTGCTGCAGGAGATGTCAGTGCTATATAAATATATAATAATATGGTAGGACATTACACTATGACTATGGTAGGATTAGACTGTGAGCTCCTCTGAGGACAGTCAGTGACATGACTATGTACTCTGTAATGTGCTGCAGATGATGTCAGTGCTATATAAATACATAATAATAATATGGTATAGTATTAGACTATGACTATGGTAGGATTAGATTGTGAGCTCCTCTGAGGACAGTCAGTGACATGACTATGTACTCTGTAATGTGCTGCAGAAGATGTCAGTGCTATATAAATACATAATAATAATATGGTAGGACATTACACTATGACTATGGTAGGATTAGAGTGTGAGCTCCTCTGAGGACAGTCAGTGACATGACTATGTACTCTGTAATGTGCTGCAGAAGATGTCAGTGCTATATAAATACATAATAATAATATGGTAGGACATTACACTATGACTATGGTAGGATTAGATTGTGAGCTCCTCTGAAGACAGTCAGTGACATGACTATGTACTCTGTAATGTGCAGCAGAAGATGTCAGTGCTATATAAATACATAATAATAATATGGTATAGTATTAGACTATGACTATGGTAGGATTAGATTGTGAGCTCCTCTGAGGACAGTCAGTGACATGACTATGTACTCTGTAATGTGCTGCAGAAGATGTCAGTGCTATATAAATACATAATAATAATATGGGAGGACATTAGGCTATGACTATGGTAGGATTAGAGTGTGAGCTCCTCTGAGGACAGTCAGTGACATGACTATGTACTCTGTAAAGTGCTGCAGAAGATGTCAGTGCTATATAAATACATAATAATAATATGGTAGGACATTAGACTATGACTATGGTAGGATTAGAGTGTGAGCTCCTCTGAGGACAGTCAGTGACATGACTATGTGCTCTGTAATGTGCTGCAGGAGATGTCAGTGCTATATAAATACATAATAATAATCTGGTAGGACATTAGACTATGACTATGGTAGGTTTAGAGTGTGAGCTCCTCTGAGGACAGTCAGTGACATGACTATGTACTCTGTAATGTGCTGCAGAAGATGTCAGTGCTATATAAATACATAATAATAATATGGTAGGACATTACACTATGACTATGGTAGGATTAGATTGTGAGCTCCTCTGAGGACAGTCAGTGACATGACTATGTACTCTGTAATGTGCTGCAGAAGATGTCAGTGCTATATAAATACATAATAATAATATGGTAGGACATTAGACTATGATAGGATTAGAGTGTGAGCTCCTCTGAGGACAGTCAGTGACATGACTATGTACTCTGTAATGTGCTGCAGGAGATGTCAGTGCTATATAAATACATAATAATAATCTGGTGGGACATTAGACTATGACTATGGTAGGATTAGAGTGTGAGCTCCTCTGAGGACAGTCAGTGACATGACTATGTACTCTGTAATGTGCTGCAGAAGATGTCAGTGCTATATAAATACATAATAATAATATGGGAGGACATTAGGCTATGACTATGGTAGGATTAGAGTGTGAGCTCCTCTGAGGACAGTCAGTGACATGACTATGTACTCTGTAAAGTGCTGCAGAAGATGTCAGTGCTATATAAATACATAATAATAATATGGTAGGACATTAGACTATGACTATGGTAGGATTAGAGTGTGAGCTCCTCTGAGGACAGTCAGTGACATGACTATGTGCTCTGTAATGTGCTGCAGGAGATGTCAGTGCTATATAAATACATAATAATAATCTGGTAGGACATTAGACTATGACTATGGTAGGTTTAGAGTGTGAGCTCCTCTGAGGACAGTCAGTGACATGACTATGTACTCTGTAATGTGCTGCAGAAGATGTCAGTGCTATATAAATACATAATAATAATATGGTAGGACATTACACTATGACTATGGTAGGATTAGATTGTGAGCTCCTCTGAGGACAGTCAGTGACATGACTATGTACTCTGTAATGTGCTGCAGAAGATGTCAGTGCTATATAAATACATAATAATAATATGGTAGGACATTAGACTATGATAGGATTAGAGTGTGAGCTCCTCTGAGGACAGTCAGTGACATGACTATGTACTCTGTAATGTGCTGCAGGAGATGTCAGTGCTATATAAATACATAATAATAATCTGGTGGGACATTAGACTATGACTATGGTAGGATTAGAGTGTGAGCTCCTCTGAGGACAGTCAGTGACATGACTATGTACTCTGTACAGTGCTGCAGGAGATGTCAGTGCTATATAAATACATAATAATAATATGGTATAGTATTAGACTATGACTATGGTAGGATTAGATTGTGAGCTCCTCTGAGGACAGTCAGTGACATGACTATGTACTCTGTAATGTGCTGCAGAAGATGTCAGTGCTATATAAATACATAATAATAATATGGTAGGACATTAGACTATGACTATGGTAGGATTAGAGTGTGAGCTCCTCTGAGGACAGTCAGTGACATGACTATGTACTCTGTAATGTGCTGCAGGAGATGTCAGTGCTATATAAATACATAATAATAATCTGGTAGGACATTAGACTATGACTATGGTAGGTTTAGAGTGTGAGCTCCTCTGAGGACAGTCAGTGACATGACTATGTACTCTGTACAGTGCTGCAGAAGATGTCAGTGCTATATAAATACATAATAATAATATGGTAGGACATTAGACTATGACTATGGTAGGATTAGAGTGTGAGCTCCTCTGAGGACAGTCAGTGACATGACTATGTACTCTGTAATGTGCTGCAGAAGATGTCAGTGGTACAGTGACTGCAGACGGGACCCCTATGCGTGCGGGGGTACAGGGGGGCACACAGCTCTGCAGACAGGTCCTCTTGGTGTGATAGGGGACTCAGGAATGGGACAGGCAGACCCCAGCAGGCCTCGTGTAGGGGGGGCGGGCGGCGCTCTTACGCCAGGTCGGTGTTCTCGACGATGAATTTGACGTTCTCGTCGCTCAGCTCGGTGATGCGGACGGTCGGCTGATTGGCGTACGGCATCTTGTTCACCCAGACCGGAAACCGGCATGAGAGAGCTGCCTAGGAACCGGAAGTGATGGGATAGAGAGGACCCGGAAGCGAGCAGGCAGTGGAGGGAAGAGCAGGAAGGGGCGGGGTCAGCAGGAGTCACGTGTCCCCCCACAGAGCTGCAGCATGGCAGAGTTTGTGCAGCGCCGGGTGGAGGATCAGATCCCCGAACTAGAGCAGCTGGAGAGGGTCGGACTCCTCAGCCGGGGGGAGGTCAGGTCAGAGCTCGGCCTAAAACTACCTACTTACCCTCCAGCCACCCACTGTCTCCCCTGAGCCCCACATCCCCTCATATCCCTCCAGCCACCCACCATCTATCCCGAGCCCAAGTCCTGCCTCTCCTGACCCCACACCCCCTCCTCACCCCCTGGGGAGGTCAGGTCAGAGCTCGGCCTACAACTACCTACTTACCCTCCATCCACCCACTGTCTCCCCTGAGCCCCCCATTCCTTACTAACCTCCACACCCCTCCATCCATCTACTGCTCTCTCTCTCCTGACTCCCACACCCCCTCATACCCCTCCAGACACACTCCATCTATCCTGAGCCCAAGTCCTGCATCTCCTGACCCCGCACCCCCTCCTCACCCCGGGGGGAGGTCAGGTCAGAGCTCAGCCCAAACCCTCTCATTACCTTCCTAATGTCCACAACCCTCCTCCATCCATCTACTGCTGTCTCCTGAACCCCAAGATCTGAGCCCCACAGCACAAACCCCTCATCACCTTCCATCCACCTGCTCTCTCCTGAGCCCAAACCCCTCCTCCACTTTCAAATCTCTATACCCCTCCAGCCACCTGCTGTCTCCCCTGACCCCACACCCCAAGTCCTGTCTCTTCTCACCCCACACTCCAAGTCCTGTCTCTTCTGACTCCACACCCTGTGTCCTGTCTCTTCTCACCCCACACCCCAAGTTCTGTCTCTTCTCACCCCACACCCCAAGTTCTGTCTCTTCTCACCCCACACTCCAAATCCTGTCTCTTCTGACTCCACACCCCGTGTCCTGTCTCTTCTCACCCCACACTCCAAATCCTGTCTCTTCTGACTCCACACCCCGTGTCCTGTCTCTTCTCACCCCACACCCCAAGTCCTGTCTCTTCTCACCCCACACTCCAAGTCCTGTCTCTTCTGACTCCACACCCCGTGTCCTGTCTCTTCTCACCCCACACCCCAAGTTCTGTCTCTTCTCACCCCACACCCCAAGTTCTGTCTCTTCTCACCCCACACCCCAAGTTCTGTCTCTTCTCACCCCACACCCCAAGTTCTGTCTTTTCTCACCCCACACCCCTTGTTCTCTCTTCTCACCCCACACCCCTTGTTCTGTCTCTTCTCACCCCTTGTTCTGTCTCTTCTCACCCCACACCCCAAGTTCTGTCTCTTCTCACCCCACACCCCAAGTTCTGTCTCTTCTCACCCCACACCCCAAGTTCTGTCTCTTCTCACCCCACACCCCTTATCCTGTCTCTTCTCACCCCACACCCCTTGTCCTGTCTCTTCTCACCCCAGTGAATCAAATCAAAATCGTGATTTCTGATAGAAATCGCTCAATTCAATCTCTTCCTAAAATCGTTCAGGCCTAGATTCAGCCTTCTACATCTCCCAAGACTGGTGGCAGAGCATAGATCTCTTTAGAATTTGGGGTCTCCTCTCGCTATCAGAGGCAGAGCATAGCAGTTCCCTATGGAATGATCTCTCCACTTCAATGAGCGTGGGTCCTGCCAGCAGGAATGCTCTCCCACCATCATTAAAATGACAGTGCCCCTTCTTGTGTCTCCACAGACAGTGTAGACTCCTCCCCTTCCACTCTTTAGCCCCACCTCCTCACTTCTCTGCTCCCGGTTGTGTTTTTAGATCCGTCATAAAAAAAAGAACAGCATTGGAATATAAGCTGAAGAGGAGGACAGTGGAAAAGGAGGACTTTATTGGTTATGTACAGGTACCAAACTTTATCACATTGTATATCATTTGAGATTGCACCCAGGGTGAGACGTTTGATACATACCTTGTAATAACTGCTTTTGTCTCTGCAGTATGAAATCAACTTCCTCGAGCTGCTGAAGAAGAGGCGGCAGGTAAAGCTCATTTTCACCTATACATTGTTTTGGACTCATTCTGCCACTTTCGGCCTCATGTGTGAAGTGTGTGTTGTAGGGCAGTGTCTTTCTTCGCACACATTCCTCTGCTCACGCTGCTGGTTCTAGGATAAGCGAGAGCATGTAAGAGTGCTACTGATTGATTGTAATCACCAGGATTTCCTTTAGGCCTCGTTCACACTGCACATGTTGCCGTCCGTATTTTGTGCGGAGAGGCAGACATGCAGGAATATCAGAAGTGCATAGACTGCACTGTATGATATTTACATTATATGTGTTGTGGTCCACAACCGCATGCTACACACTTTTTTATCAAACACTACTACATGGGAATGGGATCAGCCACCCAACGCATACAAACGCAGATTGCGTGCGAACGTATGCGTTGCATTCCGATCGCACGGTCATCTGCGGGTTGTAATGATCAAAACCCTGCAAAGTACAGGTGCCCTCAAAAAACATAATTGCACTTGGTAGAGATGTTCTCAGAAGGGGGGCTTTTTATTTGTTGATGTTGCTTTTCACCCACTTTAGAAAGTGCAGTTGGATTTTTTATTTTTTTACATCTTAAAATGGGATTATACTATACATTTTTGCTTTTAAAACCTTAAACATAGTAGGAAGAAAACACCCTATAAGACTGCTCTGATGTAATTTTGATGCATATTTATGCCTCGCTGAATCTGACTAATATAATTGCCGGCTGCAGGACAGTTCACTATTCCAGTGATTGACCCCAAGGCTATCTAGTGGCTATTGGCTAGTGTGTGGGCACCTTTTTACGGTGACCATACCAGGCGACTTGGCAACTGATTATTATAATCGGCTTGGATGAAAATCTGTGCTGCCAAGAGCATGCTCGATCAATGATGCGACAAATTTCAGGCTGAAATTGGTCACATGTATGGATGGGACATGCTGCAAGAAGTATGGCCGGCATGCTCGATTGGGTGCGCAGTGGTTACTGTGTGTGATATCAGGACCCGTGACAAAGTGCCCCAAGCAGTATACTTCATCTGTCAGTGTGTGCCGCTGGTTCCTCACTCTGTCCATACATGCGCCCCATGTGGTTGCCGTTGTATATGTGCGCGTGTGTGTGATGTCACACATGCACCCATGTGACGCCGGCAACCACGCTGGGCACGTGTATGGATGGAGGGCGGAGCCAGCGGCACAAACTGACAGATGAAGTATACTGCACGGGGCACTGGGGTGCACATTGTACTTGGGGGGGGTGCAGTGGATGCAGCATGACAAGCCCGAATCCAAGAGATTTTATTCTGAAATCGATTGGAAATTGGCCTGCAGTGTATGGACAGGCGACAGATTAGATCTCTCTCATATCACGACGATCCGAGAGAGATCTATTTCTTGGTCAATCTGCCCATACTTTGCTAGGTGGATGGGCACCTGTAGACTTGTGATTAAATATTTAGTAAGCAAGTAAATAAGATGGTTCTGTTCTTCCCCCTTTGTACAGCAGAAACTTTTCTGTCTTGTTTACACACTATAGGACAGATGAGCGATATTACATTTTCACTAAAGATGATCAGGAATCATCACCACTAAGAATGAGAACCTAGCGTGTGCATGTACATCTTGATTCGGGCTTTGCTGACAGGAGGAGAGAGCAGATTGATGACCTCAGCAGAGTGCCGCTTCTCTTTGGCAGTTCAGTCAGCAGGCTTGGAGTGTCCATGACCAAGTTTTATATAATTGCAGTGATCGAGGAGCTGGCTTTGATGTCTGGCAGAGTTACCTGACTCTCAGGACTGGCTGGACAGTATTACAGATGTGATGGCTCACTGTATCTCGGCATTGCCTTTAGCTGCTTGTAGCTGTAAAATATCTGTGAATGATCCGTATCAGAGGGCAATGGGACTATGTAACGCATGAGAATAGATCTATTCTGTGCTCTCTCCTCAGCGGATTGGCTACTCGTTCAAGAAGGATGAGATTGAATACGTCATTGTACAGAGAATCCACCAGCTGTTTGGCCGGGCCACCAACAAGTGGAAGGTGGGTGTCTTGAAGTTCTGGATATTGATGAACAAAATATTCATCCAGTATGCTAATTACTAGGGATGATCAGAGAGATGCAAATACTCCTGTTTATGCACATTTTTATGCAAATATGTGCAGTTTTAAAATGGACCAATCAGTTTAAATTGATTGGTCCATTTTGAATCTGCCTATATTTGCATAAAAGTTTGCATCAACCCTGAAAGTACAGTAAAAAATATACAATTTATTCACAGCTCCATAAAATTGCAACGCGTTTCGCAGTCAACAGTCCCGCTTCATCAGGCAGTACAGGAGCATATAAAAGTGGTTCAGGTGTCACAGAGGCGCTCACACGCTTTATGGACCTGAACCAGTTTTATATGCTCCTGTACTGCCTGATGAAGTGGGACTGTTGACTGCGATTTAATGGAGCTGTGAATAAATTGTATATTTTTTTACTCTGCATTTGAGTATATGTCCACTACCAGAGGGAGGTAAGTCCACCTCGACCTCCCTCTTTTTATCATTTTTAGAACCTTGTTTTACTCTGCTTGGCTCCTCTGTTCGTACATATTACAGCACGGTTAAGTCCACCCCTGGTGGAGGGGTTCTTTCCCCATTTTCCTATCTACAGAGAGCGACGTTTATACCTGAGTGGGGTCAGGTACTAATACTCCCCACCTGCCTGTCAAGTGGTTGCCTGATGGTAACCCACCTTTGTGAGTATAAGAACATTGACATTATTTTATATATTGAGCTTACCAGACAATATTGCACTATTGGGCTCTTGGTGTCCTCTGTTTTGTTTTTACAAGCATCAACCCTGAAGTATTTGCATATCATTGATCATCCCTACTGATGACTATTAACAAATCACTCCGGACTTATCCAAATCGAGAACTGGTAATTTATGAACCGGCAGCTGTGTGAATTTATCAACTGCCAGTTAATGAAGAGTTCTGGATTATGATCCACCCCTGTACATTTCTCTTTCCTGGTCAATAGGAGTTTTAATACAGGGTGAATTGTTTCCCTGTCCTTAGTTCTGGGTATGGTTAGTCTGATCTGCTGTGTATGCAGTGCACCTGCTATTTCCCCCCAGGTACTACACGTCTGCTTTGTGGTTCCTTATGTCATTTCTGTGTGTTTGTTTTTCAGGATGACCTGCAGCTCTGGATGTCTCATGTTGCTTTCTGTAAAAAATGGGTATGTTTTCTTATGGTTGTATTAAAGACGCAGAACCTGTCGGGTGGCTGTGTCTTGTCACAGTAGATGCTTCCATCCAGCACTTCTGTCCCCTCAGAATGATCCTATCACTGTATGATGCTACAAGGGGTGCTGCTAATTGGTGCCGGCACCGTTACCTGGATTATGGAGGAATGTGAAGCTTCCTCTGCTGCAGAGTACCCTCAGTTGTAGCATGCACCAGCCGTCCTGACAGGTTCTCTTCATTTACCCCTCACTCTCCGGGGTTATTCCTCAACAATATCTGCTTGTCTGTTTTCAGAACTTCAAAGTCCAGCTCAGTAAAATATTCTCCTCTTTGTTGGCCATCCACCCGGATAAACCAGGTACGTGAGACCGCGCTGTGACTGAGAGACTGTAGGCAGGTCCGGCGTGCTGCATTGCGTATGTTTGGGAGTTTGTTTTCTCTGCACATCAGACTTCCTGTCTTGCATCACAAATTATCATTATCGTACATGGCACTGTAGTCTTCAGTAAAGCTGTGTACAGACATAGATCACTTCATTCCTGGGTGTATGAGGTATGAGTGAGAGGGATATGGAGGCTGCCATATTTATTTCCTTTTACACAGTGCCAGTTGCCTGGCAGCCCTGCTGATCATTCTGCCTCTAATTCTTTTAGTCACAGCCCCTGAACAAGCATGCAGCAGATCAGGTGATGTGATAGAAGTGTGACTGAATTAGCTGCATGCTTGTTTTAGGTGTGTGATTCTGACACTACTGATGACAGAATGAGCAGCAGGACTGCCAGGGAACTGGTATTGTTTAAAGGGAAATAAATATGGCCGCCACTATTTACTTTAGATGTCTGTTTTAGATGTCCTTTTAATACCTATGCATATGGAGCGGAAGCAGACGGAGTTCCTGGCTGGAATCACACAAGTCTGCTGAGCTGAGAACCATGTTCCAGTCTCTTGCATTATGATTATTTTTTTTTTTTTTTACTGTTGTCACCCAGATGTTTTATTAACCCCTGAGCCTCCGTCTTCCAGCTGCCAGTATGTGCGGCAGAGGCAGTCACTTCATAACCTCATTTCCTCCTCTTGTCAGGTCTCTGGATTATGGCTGCTAAGTGGGAATTTGAGGATCAGCTGTCAGCGGAAAGTTCCAGACACCTCTTCCTGCGGGCCCTGCGCTTTCACCCAGACTCCGCCAAACTGTACCAAGAGGTGGGTGTGTCTTCCTGGTACACAAGG
This sequence comes from Hyperolius riggenbachi, assembly GCF_040937935.1. Lineage (NCBI taxonomy): Eukaryota > Metazoa > Chordata > Amphibia > Anura > Hyperoliidae > Hyperolius > Hyperolius riggenbachi. Next base: position 4,536,302 of record NC_090656.1, read on the forward strand.
CAGTATGAAAAAAGAAACCCAAAAACTAGATACTTAAAGGGGAACTGAAGTAAGAGGTATACGTAGGCTGCCATATTTATTTCCTTTTAATAAATACCAGTTGCCTGGCAGCCCTGCTGGTCTATTTCTCTGCAGTAGTATCTGAATAACACCAGAAACAAGCATGCAGCTAATCTTGTCAGATCTGACTTTAAAGTCTGAAACACCTGATCTGCTGCATGCATGTTCAGGGGCTATGGCTAATAGTATTAGAGGCAGAGGATCAGCAGGACAGCCAGGCAACTGGTATTGCTTAAAGGTTATAAATATGGCAGCTTCCATATCCCTCTCGCTACAGTTCCCCCTTTAAGAAAAGGGAAGCCTCTTCCCATGTCCTCCTGGCCTCCACCTGAAACATATCCGGCAAGAGCTTATCGAATATATGGCTGCGCTCCACACAGTGTACAAACACGGCCATACTGTGCCTATGTGAGAATGGTCATGCCTGTATGTATGCATGGCTTAGTGCGCAGGCACGGCCCTACTCGCACAGGCATATATTTTAATTTTTTTTCCCCCATTCAATTCCCTGCAAAATCGATCACTTGAATCCATACCTTTTACAATGTCAGCAGGGAGAAGTGGCAGCACTTCCCAAAACGAGCTGCATCTGAATACCTAACAGCATGCAGAGCCTAATTATAGGTTGGATTAGAGGTCTGCATCAGGTCGGGTACCCACGGGTTTCCCCCCCCCCCCCCCCCCGAAATGTGGGTTGGGGTCCGGTACCCATTTAGATTTAGTCGGTAGCGGAGGTGCGGGTACCAGATTCACCAAAAAGCAATTTGTGGGGTGCGGGTAGCGGGGGTGCAGGTCTGAAAAATTAGTCTCACACATGGCATCAGGTCGGGTACCTGCGGGTTATCCGAAATGTGATTCGGGTAACCATTTTGACTTAATCGGGTTGCGGGGCTGCGAGTACCAGATTCACCAGAAAGCAGGCTGGACTGCGGGTGAAGGTCTGTAAAATTAGACCCACACAGGCCTCTAGGCTGGATACACATCTTGCATTCAAAACAGATGCACCAAGGTAACATTAATTGGGTTTTTTTGGTTTTGTTTTTTATAAACAGTGAAAAAAATGGCAGTCTTTGCTTCGGCACTGCGGCGATTTATAACGCGGTGTGCAAGGGGCTTTAAATAAATTCCAGGGAGAAAAGTGTTGGAAAATTGAGTGGAAATCCATGTATGGCCTACTTCTGTAAATCAGCCCCACTAGTCTGCAGCACAGACTCTGTATATTGCAGCCTGTGTGAGACGCCTACTGGGGCTTGTGCGTATTACGCTGTATAAATGACATGTAAGTGAGCTTTTGTTGTTCTCTTGTAGTATTTCCGGATGGAGCTAATGAATGCAGAGAAACAGAGGAAGGAGAAGGAGGAGCTGGACAACGCAAAGATGGACATTGTAAGACTATTGTGCGTTTGGTCTGTTGTGCTCTGGCCTGTATGAAGCCAGCATTCCAGTAGCTCTACAATCCCTTTTGCTTGTAAATCATTATCTCCTGTGCTAGAAATAACCTCTAATGTCTGAAGGTGATTAGAAGTTCTGGTCTTGTGATCAGTTTTGGCAGCAACACAATAACACAATGATAAATCCACTGAGTTGTAGGCGGGCTGTACTGGGAGTGGCCTAGGTGAACAGAGAATTATCTTGGCATATAAGTGGGCAGGGCAAGACTGCACACTCCTATCATATAGGTCTCAAAGGACAACCTTGTCTCAGTGAGGCTGGTTTCACAGTAAGACGTTGCGTTTTAGGGGACGTTATGTTCGCATAACATGCCCCTAACGCAACGCCTGGTGCTCTCTGATGTGGACGTCAGAGTGAGCCGCGTTGTGCAGCTCACTCTGGCGTCCGTGATGCGTACTCTTGGACGCATGCGGCATCACATGGTCCCGCCCGGCCAATCGCCGCACAGAGCGGCCGCTCCAGGAAGTAAACACTGCACGTCACTGAGTGCAGTGAATATTAATTAGCCATGTGCCTGGCCGCTCTCTGCTCCTCCCCAACATTACTGAGCATGTGCACGCAGTGTAATGCGGCTCTGCCGCTTATAAAGTACTGCATGCAGTACGTTGTCTTATGGCGCAGCGTTACTAAGTAACGCAACGTGGGCACTGTGAACAGCCCATTGATTTTTCATTGCTGTGTGGTGGGGTGCGTTACAGGCTGCTCTAACGTGCGCCTGTAATGTCCCACTGTGAAACCAGCCTTAAAGCTCATTTCTGTCACACTGTTTATGGGCTGAGATGATGTTAGAGGGGGTGGTACCATCCAAATGTAAAAAAAAAAAAATTGCCTACAAATGATTTAGTGCCTGAAAAATATATGCAACCTCCTCTTTTTTTTTTTTTTTTTTTTTTTTTTTTTTCCTAAAATCTGTCCTCCAATTTTTATCTTCATTTTACCTGGTTTGCGTGCCTTTGCCTAACTTCGGCTTTACCCTGCGCCCAATTCTCCCGGCAGCTTAATTATATGTATGCCCCTTTTCCCCTAAGGCTTCTTGCACACCAAGACGTGTTAGGTGCCACGTTAAGGTCGCATAACGTGCACCTAACACAACGTATGGTGCTGCAAGAGCCGACGGTAGAGTGAGCCGCGTTAGGCGGCTCAATTCCTATAATGTCTCCCAGAGTGGCGCTGATTGGCCAGCGGGACCACGTGATGCGGAGCGAGACACTCCGCATCACGTGGTCCCGCCGGCCAATCAGCTGCTGCCAGTGCAGTGAATATTAAGTAGCCATGTGCGCGGCTACTGTAGCTGGCTCTCCCCGCCTCCTCTCCGCCCCCCACTGCGCATGTGCAAACAGTCTAACGCGGCTATAGCCGCTCCAACGCCGTAGCATGCTGCACTTTGCAGAGAACGTGCAGCATTACATGTAACGCAACGTGGGCTGTGTGAACAGCCCACTTGTGTTACATTGCTGTGCGTTGGGGGAGCGTTACAGGCGCACTAATGTGCGCCTGTAACGTCTTGGTGTGTAAGCAGCCTTAATGTTAACCTCCAGACTAAAAATCTACTCAGCAGAACTGAAAAGGCTTGGTGTTTCTTTAACAGTTTCACAGCATCAGAACTTTTTTTCTTACCCAAGCCTCATTTTTAGCTGCACAGAAGAGAACTGCCCGGGCATTTTTCCCCTGATGCTGTGCAAAGCATGATTTTTTTTTTTTTTTTTTTTTTTTAAATTTGAGATTTGAAGCCTAGCGCACGCAGCTGGGAGGGGTGATCAGGACACAGGACAGTTGGAACTGTGTCTCCTACTCCTTGTCACCTCCTTTCAACCCAAAAGATGGCTGCCCTCATGAAATCACACACATTTGCCTGTTCTTTTAAAACAATGTGAGTAAGAGATTATATTACCTATCTATGTTAATTAACATAACTAATGTAACTTAATGACAGTATGCTTGTTTAGGCTGAAGTTCCTCTTTAATGTGGGGTAATTATTATATGCCAGGTTAAGCTGAGGCAAATTAAAGGACCTACAGTTGCAAAAAATTGCAAAAATGTAAAATCCATGTGTATACATACTTATAAGTAGTACATTTTTCATAGAGTAAACAGCACTATAAGTTACTTGTCTGCTGTGTTGCTGTCACTTACAATAGGCAATAATAATCTGACAGATCTGTCAGGTTTTGAAGTAGTTCATCTCCGCATGGGGAATTCTCAGCATTACCTTTATTATTTACTCCCTGGAAAGGATCTATACAAAGATGCCAGCCGGCCTGCTGTCTTGCCCACTTTTTTGAAATTTGTTCTGAGTAACGGCAATTCAGTAAGTGCTTTTAAAAAATAAGGAACTCTAATGCTAGGTACACACCATACAATTTTCTGTTAGATTTACCTGCCAAATCAATTTTTTTCCAACATGTCTGATCTGAATTTTGTTCGATTTGATGATCCTTTTTTCTTTTTTTTTAATCATTTTTTCAATCGTTTTTTGATTTTCATAGAATTGAACGAAAATTGATAAAAAGAAAAAAAAATGATTTAATAATCGAAATTCAGATCGGACATGTTGGAAAAAATCTATCTGGCATGTAAATCTAACAGAATATTATGAATATGGTGTGTACCTAGCATCAGAATCCCCCATGAGGAGATGGACTATTCCAAATCCTGTGAGATTTTTTTACACCTGATCTGCATGCTTGTTCAAGGTCTGACTAAAAGTATCGGAGGCAGAGGATCAGCAGGACAGCCAGGCAACTGGTATTTGTTTGAAAGGAAATGAATGTGGCAGCCTTCATATACCTCTCACTTCAGTTGTCCTCTAAAGGAATGCTGAGCTGAAAATAAACTGATGAAAAAAACAATTGTATCTATCCTCCTACTCCTAAAATAACTCGTATTTTTCAGACTATAAAATATCCCACAGTCTTATATTTAAATCTACTTTTTTAAGTTTTTGTTATTTCATTGTCTCTGCTCAATGACACCCTCACCGAAGTATGCCAGAGCTAGAATCTGATCGATTGTACCTTTATCTCTTTCCTGCTCTCAGAAGACATTTTGTGTTTTATAGCCGTCATTCCTTATCAGAGGATTAAGCTATAGTCCAGGTCCTGACTGGACATACCAGATGTTTAACTCTTTCAGGCAGAGAAAGAAGATAAAGAACACAGCCTAGTATTTGAGTGCTAGGCACTGTACATACACAGGTCTATCTCATCATGTCACCTTCGTATTCCTCTAAGCGCCAATAAAGAGGGAAAGTTCAAAAAAAGTAAACCACATCCTATAACAGTGATGGCTAACCTTGGCGCGCCAGCTGTGACAAAACTACAAATTTCCATCATGCCTCTGCCTCCCTGAGTTATGCTTAGAGCTGTCAGTATTGCAATGCCTCATGGGACTTGTAGTTCCACCACAGCTGGAGTGCCAAGGTTAGCCATCACTGTCCTATACCAATAATACGCAAGGACCTCATGGAGTTTCCTCACCCTTCTCCATATCATGGTCTGGTCTTTTTCCTGACAGGGGGAAGCGGGGTACTCTGAGGACATCCTGAATGGAGAGCTGGCCCGGGTGGTCTACAAGATTGCAGTGGAGAAGATAAAAGGTGAGTGGGCTACAGCATGTGACCAGGGCAGCTGCTGATTGGACGGTTGGATGACTCCTCTCTTTTCCTCTCTGCAGGGGCGGAGTTCCACTTAACGCTGCTTTCTCTTGCTAAGAAGTTCTCGTTTACGGAACAGCTGCAGAAGGAGATCCTGTCTGAGTGAGTAAATGACGTTCATCTCTTGACAAGGATCGTCGGGTGTGAACAGCAGTAACCCGCATGCTCCGCCCTTTTACAGCGCTGAAACTCCGCCCCCTTTATCAGCAAGACCACAACGGCCATTTTTATCCGAGGTGTTCTGAAACTAGGTCACAGAGCTTCAGAACACTTTTGAAAACAAAAAAAACCCTGCCACGTTGGTTTTGCTGAAGTTTCAGACCACTAATGATTGGTGGGTGTCAGGAAGGGCGTGTGTTGCTGCATCTGACACCCAACAATCTGAGATAGAGCTTTGCATTAAAAGTTTTACAAATTATAACATAGGTTCCCTTTAGTATCACAGCTGAATTTGCATGAACAATTTTCACCTGATGCATTTTGTGATTCAAAACCGCTTCTGCAGAGGCCAGAAATTGCAGCGCTGTGCTTCTGCATGATTTAATATTTGGATTTAATTTTTTTGTTTTACCTTATCTGCTGCATAAGGTATCTGGGACGCGGACTGTGATCTCTCTAATTGCATCTGCTCTTGTGTCCTGAGCACAGTCCTTTATACTTTATGGTAACGTAACGCCATTCCTGTGTCCAGCCTGCAGACTCTCCATGCAGAAGACCCCCTCACCTGGGACTTCCTAGCCCGCCAGGAGCTCTCGGCTAAAGCTTTGCCATCAGCAGAATACACCTCCAGTCAGAGCAAAGCCCAGGAGGCTGCACGGCAGGAGGAGCGCTGCAGCCAGATGTACGAGACCGCACTGAAATCCGTCTGCACAGGTCTGACTCCTCTACTGTGTGGTGGTATGGCCCAGAGATGGGAGGCCTGACCCTTCTGCTGTGTGGTGGTATGGTCCAGAGATGGGAGGTCTGACCCCTCTGCTGTGTGGTGGTATGGTCCAGAGATGGGAGGTCTGACCCCTGTACTAGGTGGTGGTATGGCCCAGAGATGGGAGGTCTGACCCCTCTGCTTTGTGATTGTATGGTCCAGAGATGGGAGGTCTGACCCCTCTGCTTTGTAATGGTATGGTCCAGAGATGGGAGGTCTGACCCCTCTGCTGTGTGGTGGTATGGCCCAGAGATGGAAAGTCTGACCCTTCTGCTGTGTGGTGGTATGGCCCAGAGATTGGAAGTCTGACCCCTCTGCTGTGTGGTGGTATGGCCCAGAGATGGGAAGTCTGACCCCTCTGCTGTGTGGTGGTATGGCCCAGAGATGGGAGGTCTGACCCCTCTGCTTTGTGATTGTATGGTCCAGAGATGGGAAGTCTGACCCCTCTGCTGTGTGATGGTATGGTCCAGAGATGGGAGGTCTGACCCCTCTGCTGTGTGGTGGTATGGTCCAGAGATGGGAGGTCTGACCCCTCTGCTGTGTGGTGGTATGGTCCAGAGATAGGTCTGACCCCTCTGCTGTGTGGTGGCATGGCCCAGAGATGGGAATGTGCTGCATGACTCATGTTGTCTCTCCTTTCCTGCAGAGTCTATGTGGGATCTCTACATCACCTTCTGCCTGGAGAGACACAAGCGCAACACCAACAGCAAGGAGCTCCAGCAAAAGGTGAGGGACCCGCTACATAAACACTGATCTCACTGTGTCTGTATGTTGCCTAGATAGATACTGCTGTGTAGAGATGTCCTCCTGCTTACATGCAATTTGGCCCAGTTATTATTATTTAGTATGTATATAGCGCTAACCTCTTCCGCAGCGCTGTACATAGTCATGCCACTGACTCAGAGGAGCTCACAATCTAATCCTACCATAGTCCATAGTCCTATGTCCTACCATATTATGTATTTATATAGCACTGACATCTTCTGCAGCACATTACAGAGTACATACTCATGTCACTGACTGTCCTCAGAGGATCTTACACTCTAACCCTACCATAGTCATAGTCTAATGTCCTACCATATTATTATTATTATTATTATTATTATTATTATGTATTTATATAGCACGGACATCTTCTGCAGCACATTACAGAGTACATAGTCATGTCACTGACTGTCATCAGAGGAGCTCACACTCTAATCCTACCATAGTCATAGTCTAATGTCCCACCATATTATTATTATGTATTTATATAGCACTGACATCTTCTGCGGCATATTACAGAGTACATAGTCATGTCACTGACTGTCCTCAGAGGAGCTCACACTCTAATCCTGTCATAGTCTAATGTCCCACCATATTATTATTATGTATTTATATAGCACTGACATCTTCTGCGGCATATTACAGAGTACATAGTCATGTCACTGACTGTCCTCAGAGGAGCTCACACTCTAATCCTGTCATAGTCTAATGTCCTACCATATTATTATGTATTTATATAGCACTGACATCTTCTGCGGCATATTACAGAGTACATAGTCATGTCACTGACTGTCATCAGAGGAGCTCACACTCTAATCCTACCATAGTCATAGTCTAATGTCCTACCAGATTATTATTATGTATTTATATAGCACTGACATCTTCTGCAGCACATTACAGAGTACATAGTCATGTCACTGACTGTCCTCAGAGGAGCTCACAATCTAATCCTACCATAGTCATAGTCTAATGTCCTACCAGATTATTATTATGTATTTATATAGCACTGACATCTCCTGCAGCACATTACAGAGTACATAGTCCTGTCACTCACTGTCCTCAGAGGAGCTCACACTCTAATCCTACCATAGTCATAGTCTAATGTCCTACCAGATTATTATTATGTATTTATATAGCACTGACATCTCCTGCAGCACATTACAGAGTACATAGTCATGTCACTGACTGTCCTCAGAGGAGCTCACACTCTAATCCTACCATAGTCATAGTCTAATGTCCTACCATATTATTATGTATTTATGTAGCACTGACATCTTCTGCAGCACATTACAGAGTACATAGTCATGTCACTGACTGTCCTCAGAGGAGCTCACAATCTAATACTACCATAGTCATAGTCTAATGTCCTACCATATTATTATTATATATTTATATAGCACTGACATCTCCTGCAGCACATTACAGAGTACATAGTCATGTCACTGACTGTCCTCAGAGGAGCTCACACTCTAATACTACCATAGTCATAGTCTAATGTCCTACCATATTATTATGTATTTATATAGCACTGACATCTTCTGCAGCACTTTACAGAGTACATAGACATGTCACTGACTGTCCTCAGAGGAGCTCACAATCTAATCCTACCATAGTCATAGTGTAATGTCCTACCATATTATTAATATGTATTTATATAGCACTGACATCTTCTGCGGCATATTACAGAGTACATAGTCATGTCACTGACTGTCCTCAGAGGAGCTCACACTCTAATATTACCATAGTCATGTCCATTGTGTCCTATTTAGGGGGAAGCCAATTAACTTATCTGTAAACATACACATTATGTGCGGATGGTGAACTGGGGACGCAGTGCTGCCAGGCGAAAGCGCTATCCAAAAGATAGGATAAAAAGAGGATCGCTCTGTGGTGCGTTAACATTTTGACAATCAAAAGGATAAAAAGTTGCACTTACAAGATGTAAATGGTGTTAAAAACAAATCACCGAATGATAGGTAGCGAGGAATCCCTTCTTCCCTCTCCTCTATCCGAATCCCGTACCAGGGGTGTCCAGATCTCTCACAGACAATCGGGGTGGGGTAGAGCATTGGGGTCCTCAATCACAGTGCCTGCAGCATCCTGATGCGTTTCAGCGTGCTTTCGCCTTCATCAGATCAGAGAGTTCTATCCACTACACCACCATGCTGCCGTCATTCCCAAGCTACATGCAATCAAAAGACAAATTCCACGAGCTGCTTGTTCTCTCCTTCTTACTCTCTCTCATATTCTGTCCTTCCAGTTTCCTCTCTCTTCCTCACCCTTCCTCCCCTCTCTAGTTCCCCCTCTCTTATGTTATACTGTGCTGATGATCTGTGTGTTTCCACCGCCAGAGGCAGGAGAGGCTGCTGTCTGCTTTCCGCCAAGCACATGAAGCCCACCTGTTACCGCAAGCTAGATACAAAGACTGGGTGAGTAGAAGTGCCAAGGTGCAGCTTTTCTGTATTGAAAAATGAGGTGGGGGGGGGGGGGGGGGGTTAGGATGCTAGCAAATATAGTACGCATTTGATAGCTGGATAATGCACGGGTTAAGGACTCTGCCTCTGACACAGGAGAGCTGGATTGGATTCTCAGCTCTTCCTGTTCAGTAAGCCAGCACCTATTTATTAAAGAGGATTTGGACAAGTCTCACTAACACTGCTACTGCCCATAGACTGCCCCTAGTGGCTGCAGCTCCGGCCTAACACTGCTACTGCCTATAGAGCGCCCCCTTGTGGCTGCAGCTCTTGCCTAACACTGCTACTGCCCATAGACTGCCCCTAGTGGCTGCAGCTCCGGCCTAACACTGCTACTGCCTATAGAGCTCCCCCCTAGTGGCTGCAGCTCTGGCCTAACACTGCTACTGCCTATAGAGCGCCCCCCTAGTGGCTGCAGCTCCGGCCTAACACTGCTACTGCCTATAGAGCGCCCCCTTGTGGCTGCAGCTCTTGCCAAACACTGCTACTGCCCATAGACTGCCCCTAGTGGCTGCAGCTCCGGCCTAACACTGCTACTGCCTATAGAGCTCCCCCTAGTGGCTGCAGCTCTGGCCTAACACTGCTACTGCCTATAGAGCTCCCCCCTAGTGGCTGCAGCTCTGGCCTAACACTGCTACTGCCTATAGAGCGCCCCCCTAGTGGCTGCAGCTCCGGCCTAACACTGCTACTGCCTATAGAGCGCCCCCTTGTGGCTGCAGCTCTTGCCTAACACTGCTACTGCCCATAGACTGCCCCTAGTGGCTGCAGCTCCGGCCTAACACTGCTACTGGCTATAGAGCTCCCCCCTAGTGGCTGCAGCTCTGGCCTAACACTGCTACTGCCTATAGACTGCCCCTAGTGGCTGCAGCTCTGGCCTAATACTGCTACTGCCTATAGAGCGCCCCCTTGTGGCTGCAGCTCTTGCCTAACACTGCTACTGCCTTTAGAGCACCCCTAGTGGCTGCAGCTCCGGCCTAACACTGCTACTGCCTATAGAGCGCCCCCTAGTGGCTGCAGCTCCGGCCTAACACTGCTACTGCCTATAGAGCGCCCCCTAGTGGCTGCAGCTCCGGCCTAACACTGCTACTGCCTATAGAGCGCCCCCTAGTGGCTGCAGCTCCGACCTAACACTGCTACTGCCTATAGAGTGCCCCCTAGTGGCTGCAGCTCTGGCCTAACACTGCTACTGCCTATAGAGCGCCCCCTAGTGGCTGCAGCTCTGGCCTAACACTGCTACTGCCTATAGAGCGCCCCCTAGTGGCTGCAGCTCTGGCCTAACACTGCTACTGCCTATAGAGTGCCCCCTTGTGGCTGCAGCTCTTGCCTAACACTGCTACTGCCTTTAGAGCACCCCTAGTGGCTGCAGCTCCGGCCTAACACTGCTACTGCCTATAGAGCGCCCCCTAGTGGCTGCAGCTCCGACCTAACACTGCTACTCCCTATAGAGCGCCCCTAGTGGCTGCAGCTCCGGCCTAACACTGCTACTGCCTATAGAGCGCCCCCTTGTGGCTGCAGCTCTTGCCTAACACTGCTACTGTCTATAGAGTGCCCCCTAGTGGCTGCAGCTTTGGCCTAACACTGCTACTGCCTATAGAGCGCCCCCTTGTGGCTGCAGCTCTTGCCTAACACTGCTACTGCCTATAGAGTGCCCCCTAGTGGCTGCAGCTCTGGTCTAACACTGCTACTGCCTATAGAGTGCCCCCTAGTGGCTGCAGCTCCGGCCTAACACTGCTACTGCCTATAGAGCGCCCCCTTGTGGCTGCAGCTCCGACCTAACACTGCTACTGCCTATAGAGCACCCCCTTGTGGCTGCAGCTCTTGCCTAACACTGCTACTGCCTATAGAGAGCCCCCTAGTGGTTGCAGCTCCGGCCTAACACTGCTACTGCCTATAGAGCGCCCCCTAGTGGCTGCAGCTCTGGCCTAACACTGCTACTGCCTATAGAGCGCCCCCTAGTGGCTGCAGGTCTGGTGCTTTGAGTCCGACAGGAGAAAAGCGCGGTATAAATGTTCTGTGTCTTGTTAGGACACAGAACATTTATATCGGTAGGTAGACAGTTTAAAAGGAACCCGAGGTGACAGACATATGGAGGCTGCCATATTTATTTTCTTCTAAATACCAGGCTTTAATTAAAAAAAAAAAGTGTGTGATGTAACAAAAAAAATGAGATCTACCAGTACTTACCCGTGGCTTCCTTCAGCCCCCGGCAGCCGATCTGTCCCTCGCCGCAGCTCTGGGGTCCCCTCCGTTCCTCCTCACCAGGTCAGCATCTTCTGCACCTGTGCAAAACACTCCAGGCACTGTTAGAAGATGCCAACCTGGTGAGGAGGAACGGAGGGGACCCCAGAGCTGCGGCGAGGGACAGATCGGCTGCCAGGGGCTAGAGGAAGCCCCAGCTAAAGTAGATCTTATATTTTTGGTTGTTTTTTTTTTTTACACCTTGCAAATTTCCGGGCTGTCCTGATCATTCTGGTCAGTGGGTTCTGAATCGCACACGTGAAACAAGCATGCAGCTGTTCTTGTCAGATATTTGTCAAACACCTGATCTTCATGCTTGTTCAGGGTTTGTTTGTTGGTTTGTTTGTTTGAAGAGGTTTTTATACTCCAATAAATTGTTGAGCTTAGTTCTCACTATAGTAAGTGATTTGGAGATCGCTTCAGTAGGAGGTTTTTGTTATTGATCTCCATTTGTTTTATCTCCTCCAGTAATTTTCTCTTTCTCATAGCTGTATGTTTAATCAGAATCCCTGTAAAGCCTTGTACACACGTGCAACTTTTCCGCCCAGCCATTGTCCAGACTTGGTCTGTTGTACGATAGTTAGGCGTGAACAAATGACTAGGCGCTCATGCTACTGTTAGCGTACCATGCACTCTCAAGCTACGTGTGCTCTCTGAAGCTACGCGCGTTCCATTGAAGGGACGCACCGTGGTATGTAGCCCGACCGCGATACTTTACTAGCGCAATTGCTACTTTAATGTAGTAGCGGCCACACTAGTAAAGTATTGTGGTCGCCTTACCATCGCATGGCACTTCAAAGGAGCGTGTGTAGCTTACGTGACGTATCGTGCATTCGCTGGTAACACGCTGCTTAGTGTAGTAATGAACCAAGCCCTGGGTGCGTGGCTGATCAAGGGTGGATTGTCCGATCCAACCAACGGATTAACTTGCACCTCTGTGGGGCTGATATCGTGCTGTTGTTGGCGTGTGTATAACTTATTTGAACGATTTGAACTTCTTTTTTGTAATAAAACTTTTTATTGAAAAAATTTTCATACAGATACAAACATAAGAAACATACAGACAAAGTCTAGGAACATCTGTCGTCCATGACTTAAGAGACCATCTGTCTTAGGTATTATTTATAAAGTTGCATATGTAAAGACATAAATGAACATCTTAATATTATTATTAAGTCTCAGATACAATTATTGTATTGAGCTGTTTCAACAGCAATTCAGGAAGACTGATGAGTAGAAAAGATAAGAATAAAGAAGTAAAGATACCAGAGAAAACAAAAGAAGAGAGAATAGAGGAAGAGACAGAGTATAGAAAAGGGAGGTCTTGGTTAGGGACCTCAGGTGATAGAAAGAAAGAAAAGACAGATCAGGTTGCTTATATTCCACGTCCACTCCTCTGAGCATGAGTGTGAATAGGTCACAATTTTGGAAGTTGGTTCACCCTCATGTATTTAATAGGAGTACATAGGGTTACAGCTATTCTACGGAGAGCATAGGGCCCCTAACAGGAGCTAGGTCCCCTTTAGAAGAACTTGCTTCTTGAGGTAATACTCTGAATAGAAGGGCCTTCGCTTCATCTGACTCTCTGTATTCGTACCATACCGCCCACTTTTTAGTAAAAGCTTCATTCCAGTCATGAGCGCTATGATAAAGGTCATCCAATCTACAAATCTCATTTAATTCAGAGAAAACCTGTGTGATAGTTGGGATATTAGTGCTTTTCCAATTGCGAGCAATAAGTAATTTAGCTATAATCATTAATGTTCCTGTTAGGTTTTTCTTGGCTTGGGATATTTTCCCTGGATATAAATTTAGTAAAGCAATTGTTGGTTTAAATGGGAGATTTTCCGAATACAGAGAGTTGTTTAGATCAAATATCATTCTCCAAAAACTCTTTATCATTGGGCAGCCCCACCAGGTGTGGAAATAGGTGCCTATATGTCTTTGGCATCGCCAGCATATGTCAGACTCATCTCTTCCAAATTTGGCAGTCAGATAGGGGCATCTATACCACCTTGCTAAGATTTTGTAGTTCCTTTCCTGGAAGGAGGATGAAATGGAGGATTTATGGGTCAGAAGAAAGATTTTTTCCCATTGCTCATCCTTAAGTTTTTCCCCTATGTCAGTGTCCCATCTTGAGGTTATACGAAGAAGATGTTTTGTGCTGGAGGTGCAAACTAACTCAGAATATAGGAGAGAGATTTTATGTTCTGTATTTAACAGTGGAGAACAGAGGTTTTCAAACGAAGTAAGGCCCCTATGTACATTAGATTTCGGGGAAAGGGAGCTATAAAAGGTTCTTAATTGTCTCCAAGTGAACCAGTTGATATTTGGTCTATTGTTAGGATTACCAAGGCACTCCCATTGCAGGATATTGTTTACTCCCAGAATATGGCAAACCTGAGGCCAAAATTCTCGATCCCATCCCAGTAGGGAATTGATATGGAGCCCTATGGAGAGAAGAGGGTTATCTATTAAGGACATAAGAGGGCTTGGCATAGTAGATAGTTTATAGATGTCCCTAACCAGGTCCCAGCCTTTTAAGATTACTTGTGGGGCGAAAGCTAAAGTGTCTTTCTTGGGCCTCAATATCGGTTTTACCCAAAGTAAAGCTCTTGGGTCGCTTTCTGAGAATGCCGTATCCAACAGGACCCATTGTTTAGATTGTCTGCATTGAAACCAATCTACTATCTGTGTCAAGATGACTGCATGATAGTACGCACGGATATCAGGGAGACCCATTCCTCCCCCTTCTTTCGGGCGGCTAAGTAACTTTGGATGAATACGGTGTGGTTTCTTGTCCCACACAAAATTCAAGAAATTTTTCTGAATCTTTTTAAGGATAGAGCTGGGTAGCCACACTGGTAGGGCCTGCATAACATAAAGGAGCTTTGGTAACACATCCATTTTCAACACGCAGATTCTACTAGACCAAGAAAGACAGAGTTCTCCAGCGTTCAAGATCATTGCAAATTCTAGATATTAGCGGTGGGAAGTTGAGCTGAAACAGGTCATTGGGATCTTTAGAGATGAACACCCCTAAATATTTGATCTTACTGTGCTGCCATTTAAAGGGGAATGAGGTTGCCAGGTGCTGGACATCCTTTTCAGGAAGGGTTATATTAAGCACTTCGGTTTTGGATATGTTTATTTTGAAATTGCTTAATGCGCCATATGCAGATAATTCCTGTAGTATATGTGGAAATGCTACAATAGGATTGGATATATATAGCAATAAATCGTCGGCAAAAAGGGCCAGTTTAGCTTGTGAATTCCCATATTGGATTCCCTGAATGGATGGGTTGCTCCGAAGTGCCACTGCTAGATGCTCCATACAGTCCACATATAAAAGGGGGGACAGGGGGCACCCCTGCCTAGTACCATTTCGCACTTGAAAGGAATCCGACAGGGTCCCATTGATCTTCACCCTGGCCGAAGAATCACCATATAATGCCATTACTTTTTCAACAAATTTTGGACCAAGTCCCAATTGGAGTAATGCACCCTCCAAGAACTGCCAATGGACCCTGTCAAATGCCTTCTCCGCGTCAACCGAGACCACACATAGAGGCTTCCTGATGCGTTGGGCTCTATGGATGATAGAGATTGTTTTAAGAGTATTATCTCTAGCTTCTCTTTTAATCACAAATCCTGTTTGATCATTGTGTATGATTCCAGGGAGTAAGGGTTTCAGTCTTTCTGCCAACATTTTAGAGTAGAATTTAAGATCTAGGTTTATCAGAGAGATAGGGCGGTAGTTTGAGCACAGAGACGTATCTTTCTCTGGTTTTGGGATCACAGTGATATGTGTAGTGAGGGCCTGCGGGGGGAAGGTTTGTTCATTAGAGATATAATTAAAGGCTGATAACATTAGGGGGGATAGTAGGGATCCAAATTTCTTATAGAAGGAACCCGTGAATCCATCTGGGCCAGGGCTTTTACCTGATTTAGTAGCCTTAATACACTCCATCAGTTCCTGACTGGAGAAGTCTTGATCTAATTCTTCCTGGAGTTCAGGGGAAATAGAGGGTAATTTGTTCTCTGTAAGATAGGTGTCTAAACGACTCTTGAATTCCTGGGGACGTGCCTCACTTAATTCATTTTTTAGGTTATAGAGGGATTCGTAGTAACGTTTAAATGTATCAGCAATTTCAGATGTTTTGAACACTTTGTTGCCATTTGATTTTGCAATAGAGAGAATATTCGAGGCATTAGTCCTGGGGTGTAAGTGGCGGGCCAAGAGTCGTCCACACTTACCCCCATGCTCATAGATCATTCCTCTAAGACGCATCCTGTCAGATAGGGACTTCTCATCAAGCCGGGATAATAAGTTATGTCTAGTATTTGAGAGTTCAAGCTCTATAAGTAGAGATGGGTTTCTTTTAAGATCATCTTCGAGTGTGGCTACTCTGAGAAATAATGCTTTGATCTGAGCTCCTCTCTCTTTTTTAATTCTAGCGCCATGGGATATCAAAGTTCCACGTAAAGTACACTTAAGAGCTTCCCATTTCATGCTTGGAGCTGTATCATCATTACTATGATCTTGGATGAAAAGTTCTATGGCTCGTTTGATATCCGATACGCATGTAGGGTCTTTAAGTAGATTATCATTAAGTCTCCATGTGTGTATATAATTTCCTGACTTACCTATCGCAAATGAGCAATATACAGGGGCATGGTCAGACCAGACCCTGTTTCCTATTGAGGTCTGCATATTTCTGTCTAACAGGAATTGAGGAACCATAATGTAGTCTATGCGACTATGAGATCTATGGACATGGGAATAGAAGGTGTAGTTACGCTCATTAGGGTGTAACGTCCTCCAGGAATCGACCAGGGAAAGTGAATGTAGTTTATGACGTATTTGGGATACCGCTTTAGTTGGTATAGAAGATTTTTGTGATGAGGAATCCCAATGGGGATTTAAACAGAAGTTAAAATCGCCACAAAGAATAATATGGCCCTTCGCAAAGGAAGTCAGCTTATTGAGGATATGAGAAAGTTTCTGGGTCTGATTTTGATTGGGAAGATATATGTTGGCTATAGTGTATTTAACATTATCTATTGCTATGTTTATGAACAAGTATCTACCCAGAGGATCTGGCACCATATCTATGAATGAGGCTTTAAAGGATTTGTGTAGGCCTACAGACACCCCTTTGGATTTCCCGTCTGGATTAGGACTATGAAACCATCTATCATACCATCTAGATTTAATGTTGGGGGTAGAGTCAGCTCTAAAATGTGTTTCCTGTAGGGCTAGAATGGATGTATTTTGTTTATGAAAATGATATAAAACTTGGGATCGTTTTTGAGGGATATTAAAACCTTTAACATTAAATGTTGCAATTACACATTCAGCCATTTATAAAAGAAAGAGATTTGGAGAACCTCCATTGTCTTACCATTAGTTGACCTATTGGGTATAGTGTAGGACCTACATGTGTGAACATAGGCATCTTTGGAGAGGAAATGAAAACCCGTATCTGAGGAAGAAAGGAAGAACCTACAAAGAAAGACGCACACAGACAACATATACATACTGAAAGTTGGTACACTAGTACCATTATCTCTCATTCTCCTGTTTTGATCAGAAACAATTCGTGCACCTTCCAGAGTGCTATAGACAGCACTCTCGGTAGGGGCTCTGATCTGGGGAATGTGGGAACACATGGCGAGGGCGCTCCCCCGCCTCACCGTAGCGAATATGATCATAATGATATCAGCTCACTAGGCTTTTCTTAATACTTTGTGAATTAACAGTAAGATATATAACCAATTAACCAGGTGACCAATAACATCAATTAAAGGAAGAAAACAGATAAGAAATATTTAACTTTTGGACATCCCTCATTAGGCCATCCTCCGCTTACAAGCAGTATAGGGATACCATAGACGCCAGACCCCTTCTATGTATGCTAGCGCAATAAATCCGTGTTTATGCACCTTGTAATGATTGCAAAAACTTCCATATATATTGTTATGCATTATATAAAGTGGTGAGGGTCGTCCCCCATCCTCCCCCCCCCCCCCCCCCCCCCTCAAAAAACATATAAGGGAGGGAGAGGAGGGAGGGAGCTAAACCCCCCCCCCCCCCCCCCCCCCCCCCCAAATTAAGTATAGACTCATCGTTCTTCAATAGTATGTAAGAGCAATAACACCTGAACAGTAATAAGATATAACTGGAATTCTGCATCCCTATGAAGGAACACTCCATAATGTACACTCCTGAAGTAATGAAATAAACAATCGTTGATCTCGAAAAAAGAGTGTAGTAAACTGTAATGATGTGCAATCTTGCGATATAGTTTAAATTCAGCCATAGAGGCCAAGAAAAGGAGGTCACATTGTTCCTGAGTGATGTGCAATCTTGCGATCAGGTTAGACTCTTGTTGTCCGATGGGGGAAAGTACTGCAGTGGTCTGTCATAAGGTGCCGTCCTGCGTGTAATCACCTTTCAACTCAGGGCTAATGTTAAAGCCTCATAGGTACACAGTCTGAATAATCTCAAAGGGGTCAAGACACTTTTATAAAATTTTCAAAATGGTTTTCAATGAAGGCAGCAATTGAAAAGATCTTTATCTTCTGCGACGATTCTCTCGTCTATTTACGGTTTCCCATCTATCTCTCTGTGGAAGAGCTGAGGACTCTTGGGATTGAGAGAAGGGCCAATCTGGAATATTAATTAATGGAAGATCAAAAGTCGAGCGAATCTTGGGAAGGTCACTTGGATTTTTGAAGATCATGGATTTACCCTCATGAGATATATGGAGTGCGAAAGGATAACCCCAATGGTAGCTGATTTCCTTATCCCTCAATGCTACCAGGAGAGGACGAACCGCTCTTCTGAGTTGTAGAGTAAGAGTGGAGAGATCAGCCATAAGTTGGATCTTTGCCCCATCAAAGTCAATCTCTCCCTGTCTCCGGGCTGCATTCATAATGGCCTCTTTTTCCCTGTAGAAATGCACTCGACATATTATATCTCTCGGTCTAGGTGGATTGGTAAGGAGGGGGCCCAGCGCCCTATGTGCTCTATCAATCTCAATCTTCTGATCGTCAGGTGCGCCTAAAATCTGTTTAAATAGCCCCTCAACAGTCGGCATAATCTCAGGCGGTTTGGTTGACTCGGGGATTCCCCTGATCCTAATATTGTTGCGTCTGTGTCTATTTTCTATATCATCCATTTTTAGGAAGATGGTATTAATATTCTGAGTATTATCCGCAGTGGCCCTTTCCTGTCTGTCCATTCTGTCTTCTAATGAGTCTTGTCGTTTTTCCACCTCCTCCACCCTATGCACTATTTGGCCTACCTCCTGGCGAAACTCAGTCATCTCCTTTTTATAAATCTCCTCCATCCTAAGAATAAGTCTCTCAAAGTCCTGCTTGGTTGGTAAAGAGCGAACATAATCTTGTATGTCCATTTCGATATAGGAATCAGAGCTCAAGGAGACTGCTGGGGATGGAGGGCCTGAGCCAAGATGGCGCTCAGTGTTTGCGGCCTGTTGTTTCGGATAGTCTCCCCCTAAGTTACGATCAGCGTCTGGCGTCTGTCGCAAGGCCGAGACGCCAGACGGACCTGCCGCTGTTAGAGGAGGCGAGCCACAATTGCCACGGGGAACCGAGATGTTGCGTGGAGAGGTCGGATATGACCCTCCTTGTTGTGGTAAGGGCGAAGGCGAGGACCGCAGTTCAAGCGTGCGGTCTGCTTCAGAGAGCGTGGGTGAGGTGGTGACTGACCTGGACTGAGGTGCGTTGTGGGTGTCTTGCTCGCCGGGAGAGTCTCTTTGGTGTTTCGGAGGAGTAGGCGCTGTTTTCTGCTGTACTCGTGGCGACGCCATATTGTCTCCTTCCGCCTCTTCCAGTCTCCGCTCTAGCGGCTTCAAAAAGCGGAGGATGTGCGCGGAGCTGCGGTGTCTGGGTGATCTCTTATTCCCCCCCTTCTTCTTAGGGGGTCCCATGTGATGTCTGGTGTGCTTTAGTTGGAGCTATAAGGCTGAATATACAGCGAGGCAACGGGAGCTCTAGGAAACGTGTCCTCACTCCGCCATGCGTAGACCACGCCCCGCCTTGAACTTCTTTTTAAAGTGTATCCAATATAAGCTTTTACTCATTGCATAGTTGTGTTCCTTTCATATAGTTTATAGGGCGTTCCTCAAGCCAAATACTTTTTGTTTTGTTTTAATACCCGAATTCCCTATAAACTAAACAAACCACACCCACCGCTCCTCCAGTGCCTTGGCACTCTGAGACCCATGTAGCAAGGGATTATGGGAGCTCAGTCTCGGCAGGAGGAGGAGGTGGTGTTACTAGCCAGAGATTTCAGAGGCAGAGGGGAGGAGGAGAGGGGAGTGAAGTTTTCACAGGCTGAGGGCTGGAGATGCTATCAGCTTGCCTGTGTGTAATGTGACAAACAGAACATGGCTGCCCTCATTGTATCACAGGAAGAAATGATCATAAACTGTTGAAGCTGTTTGCAGCTAGATTTACTGTCTAAACTTTAGATAAGATATATAGACAAGTTATTTGTTATAGTTAGTTTTTCATCTCGGAACCGCTTTAATGTCGCCATATCGTGCAGTTTGTCGTTCCGCTTGCCTGTGCAGTATGCAAAGAGTTGATCATTCAGTTAGTTGGTGCACGGAAGAGGCAAGTTGTATAATCGTTTAATAGTGTGCTTTTGCTGGACACGTGTACGAGACTTGAGAACACCCTTTAGAGTGTCTCAGGGTGTTTTCTCAGATATTCCTGTCATCCGGTTGTTGTAAAAGTCTTTTAGATTGGTAATTTGCTTTTACTTTGTATGTGGTGGGCATGAGGTGATGTGACCATATTGTACGGTCATCACTTCCTCAATTTATGCATTCACGGTACAGGATATGGGTGTTGTTGGGATTCAATTTTGTGTGTGTGTGTGTGTGTGTGTGTGTGTGTGTGTGTGTGTGTGTGTGTGTGTGTGTGTGTGTGTGTGTGTGTGTGTGTGTGTGTGTGTGTGTGTGTGTGTGTGATTATTTAATAAGTGGCATTCTAAGGTCATTGCTTTGTCGATCTGAAAGGGGGAAGGTGTTACCAGTGATGCTCTGCAAGGGCACCTGAAGTGAGAAGAATATGGAGGCTGCCATATTTTTCTGTTAAACAATACCAGTTGCCTGGCAGCCCTGCTGGTCTATTTGGCTGCAGTAGTGTCTGAATGACACCAGAAACAAGCATGCAGCTAATCTTGTCATATCTGTCAATGTCAAAAACACCTGATTTGCTGCATGCTTGTTCAGGGTCTATGGCTAAAAGTATTAGAGGCAGAGGATCAGCAGGACAACCAGGCAACTGGTATTTCTTAAAAGGAAATAAATATGGCAGCCTCCATATCACTCTCATTTCAGATGTCCTTTATGTTCTCATTTTGCATGAGTCAGGATTATGAGCATCTCTAGTTTTTGCTGTTCTGAATTTGAACATTGAGGGTTTTGAGATTATTAAATTAATTACTTTCTATTACTGCCTCCTTTTTAATGCTGGAACGTCAGATCTCGCTGCTGGTGGAGTTTGGGCAGGCGGATTTAGCGATGGACATCTCCTCTACCGCTACTGAGCGCTTCGGTTCTTCCGTAGAGATGTGGCAGACGAGGCTGGAACTTGTCATCACCCAGAAGGCTGAGCAGGTGGAGCGCGTGTTTGAAGAGGCGTTCACCAAAGTGAAAGCCCAGGTACTGGTCCTGTCTTCCTCACAGCGGCACCAGATGCCGGTACTGGTCCTGTCTTCCTCACCGCGGCACCAGATGCCGGTACTGGTCCTGTCTTCCTCACAGTGGCACCAGATAACGGCACTGGTCCTGTCTTCCTCACAGCGGCACCAGATGCCGGTACTGGTCCTGTCTTCCTCACAGTGGCACCAGATAACGGCACTGGTCCTGTCTTCCTCACAGCGGCACCAGATGCAGGTACTGGTCCTGTCTTCCTCACAGTGGCACCAGATGCCGGTACTGGTGCTGTCTTCCTCACAGCGGCACCAGATGCCGGTACTGGTCCTGTCTTCCTCACAGCGGCACCAGATGCCGGTACTGGTGCTGTCTTCCTCACAGCGGCACCAGATGCCGGTACTGGTGCTGTCTTCCTCACAGCGGCACCAGATGCCGGTACTGGTCCTGTCTTCCTCACCGCGGCACCAGATGCCGGTATTGGTCCTGTCTTCCTCATAGCGGCACCAGATGCCGGTACTGGTCCTGTCTTCCTCACAGCGGCACCAGATGCCGGTACCGGTCCTGTCTTCCTCACCGCGGCACCAGATGCCGGTACTGGTCCTGTCTTCCTCACAGCGGCACCAGATGCCGGTACTGGTCCTGTCTTCCTCACAGCGGCACCAGATGCCGGTACTGGTGCTGTCTTCCTCACAGCGGCACCAGATGCCGGTACTGGTGCTGTCTTCCTCACAGCGGCACCAGATGCCGGTACTGGTCCGGTCTTCCTCACAGCGGCACCAGATGCAGGTACTAGTCCTGTCTTCCTCACAGCGGCACCAGATGCCGGTACTGGTCCTGTCTTCCTCACCGCGGCACCAGATGCAGGTACTAGTCCTGTCTTCCTCACAGCGGCACCAGATGCCGGTACTGGTCCTGTCTTCCTCACCGCGGCACCAGATGCCGGTACTGGTCCTGTCTTCCTCACAGCGGCACCAGATGCAGGTACTAGTCCTGTCTTCCTCACAGCGGCACCAGATGCCGGTACTGGTCCGGTCTTCCTCACAGCGGCACCAGATGCCGGTACTGGTCCTGTCTTCCTCACAGCGGCATCAGATGTTGGTACTGGTCCAGTCTTCCTCACAGCGGCACCAGATGCCAGTACCGGTTAGAGATCTGTCTGTTGTACATGTGACCTGTGTCAGTGTCCTCAGTATGTGTTTGGCTTATTTGCAGGACAGTATACCTCTCTGGACACTAATGGTGGAATGGAATGAGACGCAGAGAAGTCCAGAGGACACAGAGGCCATGTATGAGGTAAAGCAGACATAAAGTTCAAATCACAAAGCCTTACAGCATGTGGTGAAGCAGAAACCGGCTGAGTTTACCAATCCTCTTGTCAAAATGTCAATTCACTTCTGCTGTTACTACATGGAAAACCGGAATCACCGACTAGTGAGGTAACTTACAGACCTGTACGGTAAATGCCTCATAAATGTCAATTCACAAGGATTAGAGCGTGCAGTAACACAAGTGAGATTTTTGATATTTTATCTCCAGCCTGTCGGTTACGAACAATCAGCCATTCTGTAATATGGAAGGGCAAAGGAGCCAGGCAATAGGGAGAGTAATGCTGTCTAGCTACTCACCCCATTGGTACCGATGTACTGCTGGGCAGGACATCAGAAAATAAGGCACCAGATGCAGGGCGCAGGCATAGAGATTTCCCCTGTATTCCTTGAGATGTGAACAGGGAAATACTGATACTGAGTGCAAGAGGCGGCACGCAGATGTAAAGGGACATTGGGGATGCCTTTTACTCTTGTAGGACAGAAGCAGCAACTTGCAAAGGAATGGCTCATGTTTTAAAGAAGCACTCCAGTGAAAATAATGTAGTAATAAAAGTGCTTAATTTTTAGAATAATTATGTATAAATGATGTACTCAGTGTTTGCCCATTGTAAAATCTTTCCTCTCACTGATTTACAGTCTGACACTTATCACATGGTGACATTTTTACTGCTGGCAGGTGATGTCACTGGAAGGAGATGCTGCTTGCTTTTTTTTGCAGTTGGAAACGGCTGTTATTTCCCACAATGCAACAAGGCTCCCACAGTGTGATGTCAGCACCATGGTCCTGACATCACACTGTGGGAGGAGTTTCACCACAATATCAGCCATACAGCGCCCCCTGATGATCAGTGTGAGAAAAGGAATAGATTTCTCATGTAAAAGGGGGTATCAGCTACTGATTGGGATAAAGTTCAATTCTTGGTCACGGTTTCTCCTTAAAGAGAACCCGAGGTGGGTTTTAACCTCCTTGCCGGTTCAATTCCTCCGGCAAGGAGGCAGCGCAGGTTTGTTTTTTGTTTTTGTTTTTTTTGTTTAAATCATGTAGCGAGATAGCCGCTGAGCGGCGGCATCCCCCCACCCACTCCGATCACCTTCGGCGATCAGAGTAAGCAGGAAATCCTGTTCAGAACGGGATTTCCTGCAGGGCTTCCCCTGGCGACGGGGCGGGATGACGTCACCGACGTCATGGACGTCATAGGGAATCCCGATCCGCCCCTCAGCGCTGCCTGGCACTGATTGGCCAGGCAGCGCAGGGGTCTGGGGCGGGGGAAGCCGGCGCGGCGGATCGGCGGCAAGCGGCGGCGATCGGAAGTTACAAGCAGCTAGCAAAGTGCTAGCTGCTTGTAACAAAAAAAAAATTATGCACATCGGCCCAGCGGGGCCTGAGAAATCCTCCTGCGCAGGTTACCCCGAACTGAGTTCGGGGTAACCGGCAAGGAGGTTAATAATGCTATTAGGACGCAGAGGCTGGTTGTGCATACTATCACCAGCCTCTGTTACTATACTGTGTCCCCACAGCTCCCCCCCCCCACGCTCTGCTGTCCCCATAAATCAAACTGCCGTGCTAGCTTCATACAGCGTGTCACCAGCAGGTTGTTTACATCCAGGATGTCACTCTCTGCCGCTCCCCCGCCTCCTCTATAGCGCCGCTTCCCGCCCCGTCACCTTCCCTCCCCGCCTCTGTAAGCTGATTGGAGGGAAGGGAAACAGGCGGGGATCGGCGCTATATAGGTCCGTACACACATCATATTTTTATCTGCATATGAGTAGCCAATTTTAGCGTTTCTATATGTAGTATGAGAGCTTACCTACAGTCCATGAGATTCAAAATCTGTTGACCTTCTTACTACATGGCAGTGGTAAAATTGGCCAGTCATCTGCAGGTTAATATTGGATGTGTGTACGGAGGCATAAGCTTGGTACACCCAATTATGATTGGCCAATCGCTAACCTGGTTTACCACCTCTATGTAGTACGAGTTTACCTACACAATCTTGTTCATAGTATTGAATATCTGTGGACCCTCCTACTACATGGAGATGGCAAATTGTTCAGTGATTGGCTAATTGTAGCAGGCTTTAGGCAGAGCACTTGTACCGGAAGAATCATCACAGCTCTGGCCAGAAGTGGAAGAACATCCCCATAGCAGAACGCAGCTTGCTGCAATACACTGCAATATGTTGGTGCTTCACAAATCACTCATAATAGTAATAATACACGTCTCATTTCTGCAGAAACTCGTCCTAAAACCGGCCGTCACCAGGACCATGAAGGTGAAATATCTGGACTGGGCTTATCGGACGCAGGGCTACAAGAAGGCCAAGAAAGTGTTCAGCAGGTGACTGTTACATTTTATTGCAATTTCTGCCTGTCGCGAGAGGCGGAGCACTGTTGTGTGTTACCATGGGGGTGGAGCAATGTGCTGCTTTATAGAGGGGTGGAGCATTGATCTAGTTATACTGCTCTCTGAGAGGCGGAGCATGGTGCAGCATTATAGAGAGGCGGAGCATGGTGCAGCATTATAGAGAGGCGGAGCATGGTGCAGCATTATAGAGAGGCGGAGCATGGTGCAGCATTATAGAGAGGCGGAGCATGGTGCTGCACTGCAAGGCGAGGCAGAGCATTGTATAACATTAAAGAGAGGCGGAGCATTATGCACTGCTCTCGGGGTGAAGCACTGATCTCCTTTATACTGCGCTGCAAGGAGAGGCGGAACATTGTGTAACATTAGAGAGGCGGAGCATAGTGCTGCACTGCAAGGAGAGGCGGAGCATTGAGCAGCGCTATGAGGGGTGAAGCATGGTGCAGCATTATAGAGAAGCAGAGTAATGTGCTGTTATATGGCACTGTAGAGGTCAAGCTTTTTCCTGATTATACAGAAGCAGCACAAACTCTGGTACTTTAGGGCACATTGTACTGTCCAGCTATGTGAGAGGTTAGGTTGTGCCAGAGGTCATGATATGTGGTTGAGAGAGCAGGCCAGGCACAGTAGCCCAAACCACGAAGCTCTGATTGCTGAATGTGGTGCTGTGTTCAGTGAACCTCTTGCATTTGTGTCAGATGGAGGATTTCTTCCTGGGGTTTTGTTTTTTGTTTTTTTGTTTTTTGTTAAGGCTCCTTTCACACTATAGGAGTTTGTGTTGGGTGGAACAAATCCCTTGTGTTATATGGGGGCTTTCTCGCATGCTCCAATGCTGCGTACACAACGCGCTGCTGCACAAATATCTCACACTTCTGCCAAGCATGACTAAAGGCAGCTGTGCTGCACCGGAGAGACTGCGGTGTGACATGGGACTTTATCTCACCACCTTTGTGTTTTGCAGTTTACATGAGAATCGCCCCTTCTCTGAGGACTTTTTCCAAAAGATGATCGCCATAGAGAAAGAGCAGGTGAGTCTGGAAGAGGCAGTGATTAGCAAAGTCTGTGTGCTCCTCCCTACTATCTTTACTCCTCCCCACTTTCCTTGCTCCTCCCCACTTTCCTAGCTCCTCCCCATTACCCTTGCTCCTCCCCATTATCCTTGTTCCTCCCCATTATCCTTGTTCCTCCCCACTTTCCTAGCTCCTCCCTACTATCCTTGCTCCTCCCCACTTTCCTAGCTCCTCCCCACTTTCCTTGCTCCTCCCCACTTTCCTTGTTCCTCCCCATTATCCTTGTTCCTCCCCATTATCCTTGTTCCTCCCCATTATCCTTGCTCCTCCCCACTTTCCTTGCTCCTCCCCACTTTCCTAGCTCCTCCCCATTATCCTTGTTCCTCCCACTTTCCTAGCTCCTCCCCATTATCCTTGTTCCTCCCCACTTTCCTAGCTCCTCCCTACTATCCTTGCTCCTCCCTACTATCCTTGCTCCTCCCCACTTTCCTTGTTCCTCCCCACATTCCTTGTTCCTCCTCCCTATCCTATCCACTAGTTTCTGGAAACTCAAACCTCCCATCATGCGTTGTGATGTAAGAACAGGAAATTCAGCAGCCATGCATTGGCGATCTGAGGGTTGGTCCAGGTCACATTTTAAAGACAACTGAAATGAGAGGAATATGGCGGCTGACATATTTAATCTTAAACAATACCAGTTGCCTGGCTTCCTTGTTGATCCTCTGCCACTAATACTTTAAGGGACTTACGAGGCAAACACACAAAAAAAAGTTAATTACCTCATGGCCATTGCAGTGCTCCTAGCTGACTATCAGCGCCTGGCCTGTCACTGTGTGGCCCTCTGTTAGCATTATCCAAGCTGAAGTGCAGGCCCAGGGTCGCCCTATCAATTTGCGATTAAAAACGTCGCTTTAAAAAAAATCCTGCATCTGCGCAGTTCTTAGCCGCTAGTGCGGCTGCGCAGGTTATCTGGCCTGTCCCCGGCCCGTCCTCGCTCCCTTCATTCAACTCTGTACATCATGTGGGCGTGTCCGCACGACCGCCCACATTGACTGTTTGAGGGACAAGTCACGTCTCCCCACGCTCAGCGCTGCTTGTCTCGGCTGAGGGGGCGTGGCTAACTTGTCCCTCAATCAGTCATGTGGGCGGCCGTGCGGACACGCCCACATGATGTACAGAGTTGAATGAAGGGAGCGAGGACGGGCCGGGGACAGGCCAGATAACCTGCGCAGCCGCACTAGCGGCTAAGAACTGCGCAGATGCAGGATTTTTTTACAGCGACGTTTTTAATCGCAAATTGATAGGGCGACCCTGGGCCTGCACTTCAGCTTGGATAATGCTAACAGAGGGCCACACAGTGACAGGCCAGGTGCTGATAGTCAGCTAGGAGCACTGCAATGGCCATGAGGTAATTAACTTTTTTTTTTTGTGTGTTCGCCTCCTAAGTCCTTTAAGCCATAGACTCTGAACAAGCATATGCAGATCAGGTGCTTTGAGTGCATTAGCTGCATGCTGGTTTCAGGTGTGTGGTTCAGACATTACTGCAGCCAAATAGATCAGCAGGGCTGCCAGGCAACTGGTATTGTTTAAAGGACTCTTGATGAGGAGGCTGCCATAATTTATTTTATTTTAAACAATACCAGTTGCCTGGCTGTCCTGCTGATCTTTCTGGCTGTCTGAATCACACACCTGAAACGAGCATGCAGCTAATCAGGTCACATTGCAGTCAGAAACATCTGATCTGCTGCATGCTTGTTCAGGGTCTAAAAGTATTAGAGGCCGATGAGGACAGCCAGGTAACTGGTATGGTTTAAAAGGAGGTAATGCTGACAGTCCTCACCTCAGCTGCCCTATAAATCTGCTGCAGGTGTGATGGATGCCGGATACTCCCCAGCCCTGCAGGACACTGTCGGTGTGATGGATGCCGGATACTCCCCAGCCCTGCAGGACACTGTCGGTGTGATGGATGCCGGATACTCCCCAGCCCTGCAGGACACTGTCGGTTAGGCCACATATCAGCGCTATGTATCGGCGTGACATTGTCATTCTTCCCTCCTCAGGAGCGCAGTAAGATGGACAGTCTGCGGGAATACTATGAGCGGGCACTGCGGGAATTCGGCTCCACAAGCCCCGGTGAGTTCTTTTCCCGTATTGTCACTAGGGACGGTCATTATTCAGAGTATATGCTAATTTATGCAGCTTGGAAATGGACCAATACATACAGCAGCTACACATCAATGCACAGCCAGTGTGAAGCCTGCGGGTTGGAATACTCAGCTGTGGCCAGAGCTCTCCTATTGGTCGGTTAAAGGACACCCGAGGGGAAAATAAACTAATGAAATAAACAATTGTATCTATCCTCCTTCTCCTAAAAATGACTTTTTAAGATATTCCACAGTTTTATTTTATATTTAAATCTACTTTTTAAGTTTTTACTGTTTTTGCTCAATGGCACATTCATTGAAGTATGCCAGAGCTAAAATCTATGAACTAATGATCCTTTTTATCTTTCCTTCTCTCAGAAGCCATTTTCTGCCAGGAAAGTGTTTTATAGTTATAATTTCTTTTCAGTGAGGGTCACACTGTAGGCTGACTCAGACAGGAACAGCCACTTACTTACCTGATGTTTAACTCTTTCAGGCAGAGAAAGAAAAAAAGGAACACAGCCTAGTTATTTGTGTGCTAGGCACTGTACATACCCATGTCTATCTCATCATGTCACTTCCGGTATCCTTTAAGCCAGTAAGGACCAATACAAGGCTTGGGAATGGGTTGGGCCACGGTCAGATTTCAGCCACCTATCTACCAACTTCTGCTCATTATTTCTTCATTTCTGAAATGTGTTCAGGATTTCCCAGGCTCTCTTTTATATGCATATAAGAGAACATTAACTACACATTTAAAAACGTTTTATTTGTTTTTGTAAAGCATTGTAGTTTTTGCACGATTAAAGGGACACTTAAGTCAAGAATAAAAAAAAAATCAGTTTTACTCACCTGGGGCTTCTACCAGCCCCCTGCAGCCGTCCTGTGCCCTCGCCGTTACTCGCAGATTCTCCTGTCACCCGCCGCCAGCTAGTTTCGTTTTCGCTGACGGAGTTTCTGTGCCTGAGCAGGTCTGGCCACGCATATCCTTCTTCCTGCGCAGGCACAGGATGCTATTGCGGACGGGAACGCAAAGAAAAATACACGTGGCCAGGCCTGTCAGAGAAAATTAAACTAGCTGGCGGCGGGGGACCGGAGGCTCTGTGAGTGACTACGAGGGCACAGGACAGCTGCAGGGGGCTGGTAGAAGCAGAACTAGCTGGCAGCGGGGGAGCAGAGGATTAGTGAGTGGCTGCGAGGGCACAGGACGGCTGCAGGGGGCTGGTAGAAGCCCCAGGTGAGTAAAACTGATTTTTTTTTTTTTTTAGTCCTGGCTTAAAGAGACACTGAAGCGAGACTAAATCTCGCTTCAGGTCTTATATATAGCAGGGGCACGTGTGCCCCTGCTAAAACGCCGCTATCCCGCGGCTTAACGGGGGTCCCTTCACCCCCAACCCACCCCCCGCAAACCTGGGTCGGAAAAAGGTCGCTGGAGCTGATCTTCCTGGAGGCAGGGCTAACGGCTGCAGCCCTGCCTCCAGTCGCGTCTATCAGACGCGCATCGCCGCCTCTCCCCCGCCCCTCTCAGTGAAGGAAGACTGAGAGGGGCGGGGGAGAGGCGGAGGTACGCGTTTGACAGACGCGCATGGGGCAGGGCTGCGGCGGTTAGCCCTGCCCCAACCAGGAAGCGCTCCCCCGCTGCTCGGAGGGGGTTTGGGGGGACAGGGACCCCCGTTAAGCCGCGCTATAGCGGCGTTTTAGCAGGGGCACGCATGCCCCTGCTAGCTATGAGGTCTGAAGCGAGATCTATTCTCGCTTCAGACTCTCTTTAAAGCAGATCCGAGATGAAAAATTAACTATAACAAGTAACTTGTCTATATATCTTATCTAAAGTTTAGATAGTTTACACAGCAAATCTAGCTGCAAACAGCTTTAATAAAATATGATTGTCTTCCTGTGATACAATGACAGCAGCCATATAGTTTGTAAACATTACACAGAGGCAGGCTTATCTGTATCTTGAGCAAAAAAACCTAACCCCCCCCCCCCCTCCTCCTCCTCCTCCCTTCTCTTTCTGAAATCTCTGGCTAGTAATACCTCCTCCTCCTCCTGCCCAGACTGAGCTCCCGTGAGCCCTTCATACTGTCTAAAAATGCCAAGGCACTCTGAAAACCTGTGGGCGTGGCTTGTTTAGTTTATAGGGAATTAGCATTACAACAAAGTATTTGGCTTGAGGAATGCCCTATAAACAATAGGAAAGGAACACAATTATGCAATGAGTAAAAGTTCATCTTGGATCCACTTTAAGTGTCCCTTTAAAGAGGAAACTGTTCATAGACACTCGGTGACAGACAGCTGAATGCTCACTTCCAGCTAGTCTGAAATCCCGCCTCCATTTATATGGAAGTGGGCCATTGCTCTGTCAGCTGAAGCCACACCTACTTATTGAGAGCCTATCAGATCTTTAGACTGACAAGGAAATGAGAGGAGTGGGTGGGGGCAGGCAGCTGGAGAAAAAGGTGAGGAGCTTTGCATTCATATAGCAGATATTTTCTGAGTTATTTTGTTGTTTTTGAGTCACATTGCTGCAGCAGAGTCAGAGCATCTGTGCCAGTGACTTATGCCTAATATTCACCATGAGATTTTCTGGCAGGTTTACTGCCAGATCGACTATTTCCAGCATGTCGATTTTCTGTTCACTTCGATTGGAAATCAGAACGGACGTGCTGGAAATAGTCGATCTAATCTTGTGTATTAGGCATTATAGATCTGTACACACACTAGAACCAGTGATCTGCAAACTTGGCCCTCCAGCTGTTAAGGAACTACAAGTCCCACAATGCACAGCGGGAGTCTGCCAGCCCCAGTCATGATTCATAAAGGCAAATGCATTGTGGGACTTGTAGTTCCTTAACAGCTGGAGGGCCAAGTTTGCAGATCACTGCACTGGACTAATCCTGACCAAGGCTGCCACTAAAGACCTCCTCAGCTGAGAATGGAGTGTACAGCGGCCCCACTAGAACGGCGAGAGAACCGGCATCATATTGCTTGAACGCAGCGTTTCTCAGCGATCTGCCTCCTCTGTCCTGCCGCACATTGGCCGTCCTCCACCCTCCATAGTGACAATGAGTCGCTAGCCTACAGGTTAGTGACATGTCTGTACACTCTTGTTCTTAATTTGCTGTCCAGCTATAGTCTCGGAGGGCGCGGGAACCATACGTATTGTACGGCTGTCAGTGAGTTGGCCGCCGGGAGAGACGAATGACTGCTTTCCCTAATGTCACAAAACTACCCGGCGGCGTTAACCTTTGTAGCGGTAACCACGAGCTAGCCTTGCGTTGGAGAACCGCAGCTCAGAGCGATACCCCTGAGCTACACTCGTGGTCGCCGCCGGGAGGTCCATGCAGAGCATTGCGCACAACTAGCGTTCTCACTCACCTCCCGGGTGATCCAGACACTGGCAGCCATTCCACTTCCTGTCCACGGAAGCTGTGCATCTCCCTCGTCAGATCGCCGACTGTCGTCATGACGACAGCCGGCTATCTCACTATAGGGTTACAGCGCTGCCCGGAGGACGGAGGGAGAACTGCATCGCTGAATCCCAAGGAGGTGAGTAAGTGCAGCGGCTTCTCCAGGCACTCGGGAGGACGGCGAGGGACGCTGCGGTGGTCATGGGGCTGGAGGAAGTCCTAGGTGAGTATAAATTCTTTTCATTTCGCGGTCACAGGTACACTATAAGATGCACTAATAGTCTGATGCTGATGATCACTGCCCAGCCTCATGTGTGCCCTATTCCCCTCCTCACAGATCTGTGGCTGTCTTATATAAAGGAAGAGCTGAGTCATCCACAAGGGAAGCCAGAGAACTGTGGCGCCATCCACTGGCGGGCCATGAAGGTGCTGGAGGGGGAGAATGTGGAGACGTTTGTGAATAAATACACATTGCTGCAGACGGGACACTTATAGCCACATATTCTACAATGCTTATCGCCTATTCATGTTCAATAAATTCTGTTTTTCTGACAGTTCTGGAAATCTTTTATTAGACATCTGGGAGAGGATTCCCTGAGCAGCCAATCACAAGCTAGAACGGCTGAAACCAGATTGGTTGCTCAGGACAACCGCTTCCATTTTGTTTTAATGGACAAGCTTTTTGACTGAACACCTTTTAAAGAGGAACTCCAGTGAAAATAATGTAATAAAAAAACTGCTTCATTTTTACAATAATTATGTATAAATGATTTAGTCAGCGTTTGCCCATTGTAAATTCTTTTAAATCCCTGATTTACATTCTGACATTTATCACATGGTGACATTTTTACTGCTGGCAGGTGATGTCACTGGAAGGAGATGCTGCTTGCTTTTTTTGGCAGTTGGAAACAGCTGTTATTTCCCACAATGCAATGAGGTTCACCACGGTCCTGAAATCACACTGTGGGAGGAGTTTCACCACAATATCAGCCATACAGCGCCCCCTGATGATCCGTTTGTGAAAAGGAATAGATTTCTCATGGGAAAGGGGGTATCAGCTACTGATTGGGTGAAGTTCAATTCTTTGTTACGGTTTCTCTTTAAAGGACCACTATCGTGAAAAAAGTAGACAGTCTGACAGGTTTTGGGCCAGTCCATCTCCTCATGAGGGATTCTCAGGGTTTTCTTTGTTTTCAACAGCATTTCCTGAACAGCAGTTTAATATATAGTAATATATCCGCCAGCCTCCCTACTCACTTGCTGTTGAAATCAAACCAACAAAATAGTGTGCAAGTGAGTTGGGAGGCTGGCTGGTATCTTACTATTTTGGCAGTTAAACTGCTGTTCAGGAAATGCTGTTGAAAACAAAGAAAACCCTGAGAATCCCCAATGAGGAGATGGACTGGCCCAAAACCTGTCGGTTCTGTCAGATATGAACTGCCTACTTTTTTCACGATAGTGGTCCTTTAATAAAGCGGAGTGACTTTAGTAATGTGTGGTTTTTGTTTTTTTTTCCATCTAGGCCCTTGTTTTACCTTGCAATCAGCATCCCATAAATGCCCAGTTGGTGACGTACTGCAGGAAAGTCATGTGACTGTGGCAACGAGAGTGTGTGAGGAACAAGAGACAACCTCTCGCGCCTTCTCTGCATTGTGCAGCATAGGATTGTGCTGAGGTGTCAGTCATTTGCTGTTGCCAAGCAACGGTCACTTCATGCCGGTGTAATAACCGCTTGTGCCGCCCATATGCTGCTCAGCCTAAAGTTGCCCATTAACGGTACAATTTTTTGCACCAAATGCGATCTTTCGTTGCGATTTTTATGATAAAATTGTACACGATCAAACTGGCAGGCTCGGGGTGATAGGCTGAAGCCTACAACACTTGGTCACAGTGATTGGCTGGCGGGGGGAGGGAAAATTGTAAAACAAAAAAAAGGCACACATTTATTTAAAAAAAAAATGTTTACAAAAAAAAAAAAACCATCCTAGAAGAGCGATCCTTGCCCACCAACAGAGAGCTCTGTCATTGGGCAGAAAAGGGGGGGAGGGGTTAGCAAATCACTTGTGTCCTGAGTTGTGTGGCCCTCCAGCGAGGCCTTAAATGAGTTATCATGTATTTAGTACTAAAATAAATGCTACTTACCCGGGGCTTCCTCCAGCCCCAAGTTCCCAGCATGTCCCTTGCCTTCCCGGGCCGCGGTGATAACGTCAGGCCGACCTGGAGGTTGGCCTGTACTGCGCCTGTGCGAGCAGCGCTGTCAATCACTGTCATGCAGACCGCGCAGGCGTCATTGCGGGGAGAGCTGCGGCGAGGGACATGCTGGGAGCTTGGGGCTGGAGGAAGCCCCGGGTAAGTAGCACTTATTTTAGTACTAAATGCCTGATAACTCTAAAGCTGCAGTGGCCCAATTACCAAAAAAAATGGCCTGGTCTTTAGGGGGGTTTAACACTGGGGTCCTCAAGTGGTGAAAAACTCTGAAGCTAAAATAAATGATCTTTACCTGCTAGTTTGCATAAGGTGTATGAGAAGTGAAACGCTGTATTCCAGCAGCAAAACAAGTGCTTTATACCTCCCAAATCCCCTGGCAAACATCCATGACTTTCAAAGTTGTGGATTTTGCTGCCTGGGGAAGCAGAGCTTAGTGCTGTAGCTCTGCCTCTAATGAAGTCAATCTCATGCCTCTCCCCTGCCTCTGTGAAGGAAGATTGGGAGAGGCGGAGAATGACTTCAGTAGAGGCAGGACTACAGCGCTAAGCTCTGCCTCTTTCAGGAAGCGCTCCCAGGATTCCCCCCCCCCGGGGATGGGGGGGGGTTATAAACCCCTCGTTTTGCTGCTGGAATGCGGCGTTTCACTTCTCGTACTCCTTATGCAATCTAGCAGGTAAAAATTTTTTTGCTTCACTCTCTTTAAGGCTAGTGACACACCAGGACGTTGCGTTTAGGGGACGTTATAGGGCACATAATGTGCACCTAACGCAACGCCTGGTGCTCTTCTATGTGGACGTCAGAGTGAGCCGCGTTGTGCAGCTCACTCTGGCGTCCGTGATGCGTACTCTTGGACGCATGCGGCATCACGTGGTCCCGCCGGCCAATCACCGCACAGAGCGGCCGCTCCAGGAAGTAAACACTGCACGTCACATGTGCCTGGCCGCTCTCCGCTCCTCCCCAACACGACTGAGCATGTGCAAACAGTCTAACGCGGCTTAAGCCGCTGTAACGCCGTAGCATGCTGCACTTTCACTACAACGTACAGCGTTGCATGTAACGCAACGTGGGCTGTGTGAACAGCCCACTTGTGTTACATTGCTGTGCGTTGGGGGAGCGTTACAGGCGCGTAACGTCCCTGTGTGGAAGCAACCTAAAGGTGGCCACACACTATACAATTAAGATTCAATTTTTTACTAATTCGATAATTTTGATAGGTTGTCCAGAAAAATCGAGCTTTTCTTTGTTTTCAATCAATTAAATCAGATTAACTTTCCTGTTTTTTTTTTTTTGGTTTGGAGATTAGAAATTTCAGACCAACTTTATCAAGAATTGTATGGCGTGTGATGGATTGTTAATTACTTGATGTACAGATCCAATCAATTTTTTCTGAGGTTTCAATTACTTTATTCATGATTGGGGAAAAGTTGAATGTCAGAAAAATTGATTGCTATTCTTGAATTGAACAGATATTTAAAAAAAAAATTGTATGGTGTTTGTGTGGCCACCTTAAATGTCACCACATGCTTCAGCTCCGTCATCATCTGTGGACAAATTACTGCGCATGCCTGATTTGTTGCTGCTAAGTATTTTCAAAGTCTCTGCCTGCCTCCGCCCCCTCAGCAGTGACATCATAAAATCCACCCACTGCCATCCCTGCCTACCACCGCCCCCTTGGCAGCAACATCGTAGAATCTGCCTGTCGCTGTCCCTGCTTGCCTCCGCCCCCACCAATTAAATGTCCATTTTTTTTTTCAATGCGAAGTACAGTCAGGCCCAGTTCACATCTGCGTTTTTTGCGAAGCCGGCCGTACGGATCTGGCCATCAGGATCAGGTAAAAACTGTCATTTCTTACAGCCAGTGTGCTGTAAACTGTCAGTTTTCTATTTTGTTCCTATGCAGCTGCAAAACCTTCCATTTCGCTAAGCCGTCTGGAAAATTGGGTCCTGCTGCTTTTTATTTTTTGTCTGTTCCGTGGAATGGACAATGGAACTGTACGGCCGGTTCTGTTAGCAAATGCAGATGTGACCCGAGCCCGAGTTGCACGTCTCTATTTCTGCTGCTCCACAACTCTGTCGGGAAGCCAAGCGTCTCTGTATCTGTAAAGAGTCTACTTTGGGGAGGAAAATCCACCACTACCTGCTTTTAATACATTTGATACTTGTACTGGTGCATCTGTTTCAACTTACAGTTCATATTATAGTCCATCCCTGGTAAAGGGGTGTTACCCCCTTCCCCCTCTTTTTTCTTTCCACCGAGAGAGACTTCTTAACCGGAGTGAGGACAGGTCTAATCTCCCCACCTGCCTATATAGTGCTTGCCTGAATGGTAACCCCGTTTGAGTATAATTCATTCATCTCTATTATTCAACACCTGCAACCTAACGTACTACCCCATTGTGGGCTCTGTTTCCTGTTTGTATACTCCAGATCCAGTGTTTTGTGGCTGCACTTGTTATGGGTGTGAAGATCATGATGGCTGCACTTGTTTTAGGTCCCTCGTGGGATGGGCCCTAAGGTCATAAGGTACACGAAGGGAAGAGGTGTGACCATTGGCGCAGACTGCCCGCCCCCCCCCAAAAAAAAAAGCTCTCGCCCCCTGGGAGGTTGATCCACAACTGCTACCACCACTAAAAAGATTACCAACAAAACCTCCTCCAACAAGCATACAAAAAAAAAAACCACTAAATTGGTAAGAACTTCCAAGAAGCACCTGTGTTATAGTCTGCAGAAGCTCATCGGCAGCATTCAGAAAGCTTTAGACGGTTAAACAAAAAAAACAGTCAGGAAATTTCTAAATGCAGTATTTTTCATTTTTTTTTTAAAGCAAAACTGAAAAGAAAATAATCAAAGGGGCACTATGGCGAAAAATTAAAAAATTTAAAATATGTGCAAACAGACAAATAAGTAGGGTTTTTCCAGACTAAAATGAGCCGTAATTACTTTTCTCCTATGTTGCTGTCACTTACAGTAGGTAGTAGAAATCTGCCATTACCGGCAGGTTTTGGGCTAGTCCATCTCTTCATGGGGGATTCTCAGCAAGGCCTTTATTCTTTATAAAGATATTCCCTAAAAAGGATTTAAACAATGATGCTGGCCAGCCTCCCTGCTCGCTACACAATTTTTTGGCAGTTGGACAGAGCAACTGCCATTCACTAAGTGCTTTTGAAAATAAATAAATCCCCTATGAGAAGATGGGCTAGTCCAAAACCTGTCGCTTCTGTCAGATTTCTACTACCTACTGTAAGTGACAGCAACATAGGAGAAAAGTAAAAAGTAATTTATGGCTCATTGTACTCTGGAAAAATGTACTTTTCTGTTTGCACATATATTAAATTTAAAATTTCCGCCAGTGCCCCTTTAAGGGTTTCACTTACCTGGTGCTTCTGCCAGCCCCCTGCAGCCGATGCTCTGGTCCCGTGCCGCGGCTCACTCTCACGTTCAAGTGCACTGCGCTGCGCGGCCCCTCCTCAAGTAACGTCCGATCACATTGGGGCTCACCGTATTCTACTGCCGCACGGTGAGCCGCAGGGAAAAGGCAACTAGTGTTGCCTAGTAACGGTGGCCGTCAGGAAGTGATGTCACACTTCCTGGTACAGACCCGAACACTCGCTGCCTCTTCCCTGCAGCTGACCACTCAGCAATACAATGCGGTGAGCCCGAACGTAATCAGAACTTACTGGAGGAGGGGACCGCAAGCGGAGGAGGGGGAAGGGAGCGGAGCACACCAGGTATCTACGGCAGCCGCAAAAACCTCCGCTTTCACGATCCCAATATTGTCATTCCCCTGATCACAATTTTTTAAACCGAAATCGTTCAGCCCTAGTTGGCGTCACACCCTGACCTGGACTTAGGTTGCTTTTATCCCTTCTCTTGCTTGCTCCCCCCCCCCCCCCCCCCGGTCTTTTTCCTCCCTGTGTTCCCTCCTCTCTCCCACTTTTTTTTTTTAATTCTGGAAATGCTGCAGTTGATGCCAAATGTTTCATTTTCACTGAAAGCCTATACTTTGTTGTTTCTTTAAGGGCTGGTTCACACGGACACTTGGCGGCGTTCGGAAGCCGTGTTGTCCTGTGACGTCTCGTCAGGAGGCGGCGGTGCAGCGATCGTCGGCTTCACGTTGCGATCAGTGTTTTTCATCCCAGTAAGGGGACATGAAGCAGCGGCGGCTAAGCGACCCTGGACGCCGCATGGGGCTTCTAGGGTACCCCTAAAACAACAGGGAACATCAGTATCGAAATGTCGCGTTTGCGTAATCACTGGTAACCACGCAATGCTAAACGCTCCCATTCACTTGAATAGGAGTGTTTAGCCGACGAGTCCCGAACGCTTGTCAGTTAACACCAAACGTCCGTGAGAACCAGCCCTATACGGGCAAGTAAACCTAAGCCTTCAGTTTAATATGGTGGATAGCCATGTAAATGCTGTAACCTGTCATGTTGGAATACTTTATACTGCTGTTAATTGCAATTTGTACAACTATTTCTGACTGAAACACTGCAGACATCTGTTTGTACTGTTACTTTAACAATAATGCTTCAAATGTTAATTTATAAATGAATAATGAAAGGGTTTTATTAACTGCGTTATTTTACTAGAGTTCCGCTTTAAGTATAGATAGGTACACAACTGTTTGCAAGCAGAGCTAAATGTGTATTTAAAAAAACAGATTCATACAAAGATGCTGGCCAGCCTCCCTGCTCGCTGCACTTTTTTGGCAGTTGGACAGAGCAACCGCCATTCATGTGCTTTTGATAAAAAAAACAGAATCCACCATGAGGAGATGGGCTAGTCCAAAACCTGTCGGTTCTGTCAGATTTCCACTGCTTACTGTAAATGACAGCAACATAGGAGAAAATGTATGGCTCATTTTACTCTGGAGAAACTGCACTTATCTGTATGTTTACATATATTTTAAATGTTAAGATTCTCATGACAGTGTTCCCTTAAAGCATATGTGTCAAACTCCAGCCCGTGGGCCAAATCTGGCCCTCTGAGCCATTAGATTTGGCCCTCAGGTGGTTTCCCCACTTTGCATTACGTTTGACCAACTCTAAACCACCAGAGAAACTATATTGGCGGGTAATCCTTAGATCATCATATGGGGAGAGGGAAAACAGGGAACTGTATAGGGGAGGGAGGGGTACTATTAGACACCAGGGAGAGAGGTGGCCACTAGACATTGAGGTTGGTCCCAGAGTTCAATTTCGGCCCACTTTGTATTTGAGTTTGACACTCCTGCCTTAAAGGGACTCAGAGCTGAAAACAAAAAGTTTTATACATACCTAGGGAACCGGGTCCCGTCAGTCGGAGCCAGTCTGACGTAAGAGAAGTGCACTTTTTGCGTATCTCTCCAGCAGCTGCTGGAAAGATATGTAGAGGGCGCACTTCTTCGGCATAGACTGGCCGCGACTGACATCCGTGACGGGGCCCGGTTCCCGAAGCTGCGGGCGGACGGCGGCGTGGGAGCGACCGGAGAGGATGGGGCTGGAGGAAGCCCCAGGTATGTATCAAAGTTTTTATTGTTTTCATCTCTGGTACACTTTGAGACTCTCCCTTGTTCAATTTCCATGCAATTGAGCACAGAAATATAGATAGCATAGATTAATACCTGCCCAATGATTTGTACAAGTTGTGTGTCCAAATGGCTTGAGAAAAGCAAGATTGTCTGTCCGATGCTGCTGCTCCTCCCAGTCTGACTGCTGCTGTTTGTAGACAAATATGTACACTCACACAAGCTTTATAGAGATCTGGATTTACTGTTTTCACACAATCGGATTACATGGCGTTTTGTTTTTGTCTTTTTTTCTTGTGAACTGAACTTTAAATGTGTAACAGCTGCCCAGTCCAGCGAAGGTCAGACAACGGGAGAACCTGATTGGCTACTATCGCTTTCTTGAGTATTCTCCGGCGATTGTACAGTCCAGTGTTCCGTCCACGCACCATCAGACACTACACATAAAACATAAGCAACATAGACTGCAAGCTCTACGCTGCAGAGACTGGTCACCTGAGCGCTAGAGGCAGAATAAGCAGTCGCAGCTCACACAGCAGCATATAAACCTATAATACACACAGTAAGGTGCAAACGTGGCAGGGGGTGGGGCCAGACCTTCACCGGCGCTGGTTCAGTCCCGTCAGATTCTTCAGCTGGAACAGAAGACATGAGAGTTGGTGGCAACAGAGTATATATGGTGCAAAAAGGACATACTGACCGTGTCTGAAGGGTTGTCTTTTTGGGTCTGCTCAA
This sequence comes from Hyperolius riggenbachi, assembly GCF_040937935.1. Classification (NCBI taxonomy): domain Eukaryota; kingdom Metazoa; phylum Chordata; class Amphibia; order Anura; family Hyperoliidae; genus Hyperolius; species Hyperolius riggenbachi. The sequence goes on from NC_090656.1 coordinate 4,576,267, forward strand.
CATCTGGCATTTACATTACAAGAAATAAAACCCTTCATTTCAACATTTTATTATTAATTTAGTGCAAGGACAGTCTCCTCAGTATGGCCGTTATTCAATTAACGTTTCCCCCAAGCAAGAAGTTTTGAATTGAGGCGATACCATTTATTAATCATCTGGTCCGCAAGTGAGGAGGATCTTCTCCAATTTCACAGGAATAGCAATGCCTTTCACTCAACAATCAAACTGAAACTAAGCTACTCTTACACTGAGATGAACTTCCTGGATAACACCATATACATCGGGGGTGGGGAAGGGGGGGGGGGCATCCTACAAACTTCTAAAAAATGGTATCATCCCGATTCAAAGCTTCTTGCTTTTACTGATGGCTAACACGGGACAATACTCTACTGCATACATATCAAACTCCGGCCCGTGGGCCAAATCTGACCACCAGAGCCATTCCATTTGGCCCTCAAGTGGTTTCCCCACTTTATGTTTGGACCACTAAGGAAGGTATATTAGAGGTAAAGCCCAGATCAACAGGGAAGCCATATGGGAGAGAAAGGGGGGGGGAAGCACTAGACACTAGGGAACTGTATAGGGGAGGGAGGGGGCCAACCTGGGAACTTTATAAGGGAGGATGGTGCCCAATAGGCATCAGGATTGGCCCGCGACTAGGTCACTGGTGTACAATTTCAGCCCACTTTGTACTTGAGCCTGACATCCCTGCTCTGCTGCTACTACTTTTTGTCCTAGGTGATATTTGAAAATGCCCTTTTAGCCACCAGCAAGTAAGAAAATACTCAGAATAATTCTAGCAGTACTCTTTCACCTACTTGGTATTTTTCTAAATGCAGAGTGCTTAACCTCCCTAGCGGTATTGACGGTTATACACGTCAATACAAGACACATGCATACACGTCAATACTCCCCTGCACTGTATACTAGGCTCTTGCTTGACACACTTTGGTAAGTTACAGGAAAAAAAGGTTATGCAAATTAATTGGATCACTTTTTGCACAGAAATCCTGTGGAAATTGAGCGCCAGGGAGGTTAAAGGATACCCGAGGTGACATGATGAGATAGACATGTGTATGTACAGCGCTTAGCACACAGATAACTATGCTGCGTTTCTTTTTTTCTTTTCCTGAAAGATTTACTACTTAGCGATCGCCCCACGCCAATGGGCGTGGTCGCGGTGGTAGCCCCAGGACCGCCTAACGCCAATTGGCGTCAAGTCCTGGGGCTGGGATTTGCAGGAGATTGCGCGCAGGCTGCTTGAAGGGCGGAGCTCCGCCCCGACTTCAGTCTCCGAGCCGCCATTGCCACTCGGGAGACTGTTAGACGGCGAAAACGCCGCCTTTACCCGTTGTACAGCGCTGCGATCAGCAGCAGCGCTGTACTGGGGACAGCCGTGTGACACGGCTGTCCCCTCTAAAACTGCAAGAGTGATCCGCTGTCATGGGCTGAAGCCTATGACAGCCGATCACACTGATTGGCTGGCGGGGGGAGGGAGGGAGGGATTTATACATATAGAAAAACAGCACATTTTTATTAAAAAACAATTACATAAACATTGATAAACAAATAAACACAAAGTGTGTGTGTGTGGGGGGGAACACTTGTGTGCTGAGTTGTATGGGCCTGCAGCTCTGCCTTAAAGCTGCAGAGACCCATTTAGTTAAAATTGCCCTGGTCTTGGGGGGGAGGTTCCACTGCAGTCCTCAAGTGGTTAAAGTGTACCAGAGCTGGAATAAAGTAAACGTTTTATACATACTTGGGGCGTCCTCCAGCCCCATGTGCATGGATCACTCCCATGCCGCCATCCTCAGTCTTCTGCAGCACCGGTATCGGGTCCTGTCTCTTCCTCCAGTCACGGCCAGTCTGCGCAAAAGAAGTGCACCCTCTACGTATCTCTCTGGCAGCTGCTGGAAAGATACGGAAATAGCGCACTTCACTTGCGTCAGACTGGCCACGACTGGAGGAAATGACAGGACTCGGTACAGAAGAGGGAGAAGACTGAGGACGGTGGCATGGGAGCTATCCGTGTGCATGGGGCTGGAGGAAGCCCCAAGTATGTATAACACGTTTACTTTATTCCAGCTCTGGTTTCCTTTAAACCCCAGGAATTATAGCCATAAAACATGTTCCTGGCAGTAGATGGATTCGGAGAGCAGGAAAGTAGATTTAAATGTAAAATAAAACTGTGGGATGTCCTAAAAACCCATAGCCTCTCAACTCGAGTCCTGGCCTCTTCCTGGTGGCTTCGTAACTCGCCGCTAGAGCTCCACGCTTGCTGTCATGTGACCACAGTGAGTCAGGAGCTCTAGCATGCAATTACGAAGCTGCCAGGGGAGGACTCGAGCTGCAGCCAGGAGAGGCAGCTGTGGTTATGGGTAGACTTCCAATACGTACTTTGCATATTGGGGTCCTGCACATATTATATCACCCAAATATAATCCATCCTTACCACTTTTATCCCAAAATTTTTATACATTTGTTATAACGCACTCACCGTAACAGCGGCTCCCATCAGCCCCTGAATGACGGCTTCTCCCGTGGAGGTCACCTATAGAGAGATCCACAATCATTTCTATACGAGACACACAACCCAGCCATAAGGATCTTAATAAATGGGCTTGGAGATTTCAGCCACACCAATTACTTAGTAACCCTCTCCAACCCAATGTCGGATTAGGAAAACATGGCTGCCGCGAGGGGTGCTGTTGCCAGATAAAATCACTTTGATCGCCGCTGGCCCCTTCCTCAAGCGCTGCACCACGTGATAAACATATTACATGGTCACATTTGGGCCTGCCCCCCAATGGCCACTGCACCAATCAGAAACTGCAGACAGCTGAAATGTCTATAGGATAATCTTTAAACAGTACACACCTGTTTCACGGACTTCCCCATGGTCATGGCCTCAGATACTCGATTCTGCAGAAAGCTCCAGGTGTCCTCAAAGTCTGGCGAATTGTCTTGCATCATAACCAGCTCAGTAGTGTTATATATCCCGGCAAGGACCGCCCGGCGGGTGTACCAGCTGACCTGCAGAACAGACACTCAACCAATGAGAAGTAGTGCAACAGTATAAAAAAAAAATGAGTTGCACTTACCCGGGGCTACTGCCAACTTCCTGCAGCCGCCCTGTGCCCACAAAGTTACCAAACAATCCTTCGTTTCCCCGCTGCCACTCACTTTCACTTCTTGCAGGCGGAGTCCACTGCACCTGCCTGGCCCTGGCCACGCCCATCCTCATTTGGTGCCTGCACAGGAACGTGTAGAGGATGTGTGTGGCCAAGGGGCAATGGAAATCGACTTAGAAGTTGGATTCCACTATGTGAAGAACAGCGAGCTGCGGCGGGGGAACAGAGGATTCCTTGGAAACTGTGGGCACAGGGCGGTAAGTGAAACATTTTTTTTTTTTAGAAGTCTTCAGTTCTGCTTTAAAGGACAGCTGAACTAAGAGGGATATGGAGGCTGCCATATGTATTTCCTTTTAACCAATACCAGTTCCCTGGCAGCCCTGCTAATCTATTTGGCTGTAGTAGTGTCTGAATGACCCACCAGATGTGACAATGTCAGAAACATCTGATCTGCTGCATGCTTGTTCAGGGGCTATGGCTAAATGTATTAGAGGTAGAGGATCAACAAGACAGTCAGGCAATGTGCATTGTTTAAAAGGAAATAAATATGGCAGCCTCCATATCCCTCTCACCTCAAGTGTCCTTTAAAGGAGAAGTGAATGTATTCTGGGGTAACTGTCCTATGTCCCTGCACATAAACATGAAGAGCCATACTCCCCTCTCATGAATGATGCTGACGTCCTGCGCGGCTGGAGCCAATCTCACGCATAGTGAATTGAAAATCCCCCGTTCGCTTGCTGGGTGGACTTTAGAAGTTGGAATATTCAGTTAGCTTATTTAGCAGCCAGCAGGAAATGCTACATTCAGCCAGAGAGGACACGGGGCTCGTGCAGCTGAGGTGAGTATTGCTCTGTCTGTCTCTCAGGGACGCAGGTCAGCTGAATAAGGATACCTGAGCACTAGGATTTATTTTATTTAGCACAAATGACTACGAGACGCTAACAAACATATGGATTTACATCTGTATTTGATTTTCCAGCCAAGAAAAACAAAAGTTTGCTTTCTTAAAACAGAAAGAATTTGCGATAATTCAGGTTGGAGTGAGCTCGAGATGTCTCCCAGAGCAACACTGCTGAATATATGCAAATTAACCATTGTACCCTTAGAAGCCTTTTGTACCCTTTTTTACCCTTTTCCAGCCAAGAAGTAATATTTTACTCACGTCCGTAGATTGGTCTCCAGCATAATGCCAAATGTCATCCACCAAGGAAGTCAGCAGCTTCAGGCTAGTGGGAATATTCTGTGGTAAGAGGAGAATTCCGATGGCCTGGAAGAGAGAAACGTCAGCCAATCACAGCCCTGCTCATTTCATGACCACGCCCTTCCACTACACTAATTTCAAGCTGCCAGTGACCTAAAGCCTGGCACACACATACAATTCTGATTGGCCAATTTTATCACCTGCATATAGTAAGAGAATTTACCTGCACAATCTGTTCATAATATTCAATATCTGCTGGCCCCTTATACTACAAGGAGGTGGTAAAATTGATCAATCAAAATTGAAGGTGTGTATCAGACTTGAAGCTCTGCACACCGGATACATATGAATTGGTCGCTGGGAGACTTGGGCGCAGGATACAGCCGATATATAGCTTACCCTGCTGCTGCACAAGTCCTGGTGGCGTTATTACTATTCCCCCTCCAGGTCCACGTGGATGGTGGGGAATTATATTACTCAGCTGCCAGCTATTGCTGGCGGCCGGATTATAGTGTTTTAAATGTAACTTCAGCTCCGTCTTCTGACAGCACCGAAGTTACTCGCTGTGTGCCGCTATAGCAGTAATTCCAATTACAGCCTATGGTGGTGCCAGCTGCGCCCAAATCTCCTGCGCTGTTGTTACAGCACTCGCTGTATACCTACTTGACCGCCTTTTCTTGAAATGGATGAGAAATGACAGGTGCGCCAAGAATCAATAAAAAAAAAAAAAAAAAAGTTTCCTAATGACAGATTATTGTCTACATGGAACGCTCCATCCTGGCAGATCAGTTGAAACAATATTTGCCGTTAGTCATTTGTACTGAACGATAACATATGACTGCTCCATTGAAACGGTTAGATACTCACTTCCACTTCTGATTCCATGAGGCACATGGCCAGGGCCAGGCATGCACACCAGCCTGCGACTGAGCCAGTCGTGAGGGGGATATGGAGGCTGCCATATTTGTTACCTTGTAAACAATCCCAGTTGCCTGGCAGCCCTGCTGATCTCTCAGGCTGCAGTAGTGTCTGAATCACACACCTGAAACAAACATGTGGCAAATGCTGTCAAACTTTATTTAAATATCTGATCTGCATGCTTGTTCAGGGGCTATGAGTAAAAGTATTAGAGGCAGAGGATCAGCAGGGCGGCCAGGCAATCTGCAGTTAAAAAAAAAAAAATATTGCAGCCTCCATTTACCTCTCACTTCAGTTGTCTTTTAAAGAGACTCTGTAACAACATTTTCAGCCTTTTCTCTACTATCCTACAAGTTCTTATATTTATTCTAAAGTGCTCTGGCTTGCTGCTGCCTTCTTTAGTTGCTCCATTGCTGTAATAAATCAAATGTACTCTCCTTTGTCAGGCTTGTCGGCCCAAAGAGGAAGTGGCTGTAATTGTTTACAGACAGGAGGAGGTTACGCACTGATAGCCCTGCTCTGAGTCTCTGAGTCTTTCACACACTGAAAACTGTGCAAAGCAGAGCTCACACATTCCCTGCTCTCAGTAACTCAGTATCATCTACTGATAAAAGCTGATCATTGTGAGAAGCATAGCTCATAGACTATTGCAGAATGCAGACACAGACCTGCTATCAGTAATCACTACTAAAGATTGCAGCATTCTTTACAAGGTAAAACTTCTTCTAAACTATGAAATAAACTCTAAAGGCTGAATTTATTGTTCAATAATATAACCTTTATAGAAACTGTAATGCAGTTTACAGGAACATGCAATATTATGATGCACTTCCTGTTTGGCAGCCATGCTTTTTTTGGGCCAGGATCCTGGTGGGGAGCAGCGAAAATGTGACAGAGGGGGGCAGGAGATGAAAACCTACAGGCTGGTATGTTTATTTCTATGAGGTTTTTAGGTTGCAGATTCTCTTTAACAAAACACGGTGGTAGATGTGTGTGTGGGGCCAAAGGTTAACCATTTACTTTAAACTGTCTGTGAACCCCCCTTTTTCAGTGCACCGCTGCTTAGGATTACAGTCCAGAGAGCTGGAAAATCTATGTGCAGATGAGGCCAGTGGGAGGAGCATCCGGCAGTTCATGAGACTGTGAAATAAGGATATCCACCCTGTCCTCCTGATACCGGCATACTTGAGACTGGCATATTTGGCTGGTATGCCAGGATGTACCTGAGGCCAGTGCCCGATATACGGGATAAGCATCCTCAGGCGAGCTTCCAGAGCGTCTCTCAGGAAATCCGCCGTCTCCTTCTTCCTGGGACAAAACACAAATACACAGAGTTACACTGCTGCTGAGGAATATGCTTTCCATCGCGCCATAAGAGCCGTGCTATTAAAAAGAGAGTCTGAAGAGATTTAAAATACCCGTTTTTATTCAGCAGGTCGCTTCAACATTATAATCCAAACTGATTCACAGAATCCTCGCGGCAGAACGAGGTCTTTTCCCCCATGAAATCCCCGGGAAAAATTACACAACTTTCCGGGTCGTGGACTTTGCTGCCCGGGGGAGGCAGAGCTTTGTGCAGTAGCTCTGCCTCCAGTCCAGTCAATCTCCACCGATCTCCGCCTCTCCTAGTCTTCTTTCACTGAGAGGGGAGAGGCGGAGATTGAAGTGAGCAGAGGCAGAACTACAGTGCAAAGCTCTGCCTCCCCTGTGCAGCAAAATCCACGACCTGCAAAGTCATGGAATTTTTCCCCGGGGGTAAAGACCTTGTTCTGCCGCAGGTATGCAGCGAATCAGTTTGGATTGTAATGCTGAAGCGACCTGCTGAATAAAAACTGGTATTTTAAATCGCTCTAGTCTCTTTTTAACTCTCCACTTCTACATTGTAGACCAAGACCCTTCTGAAATAACTCCAACTAATAGACATCCCCATAAACAGTATAAGGTCAGCACTAACCGCGTACACGTTAAGGGGGCGTGTGCTCATCTGGGCGCAGGGAGAAGCTGAAAGACGGCTCTCCCTGCGCCAGGCAATCATGGGGAACATAACAGATAGATCCCCCTGCCGATTACTTTTTCTGTTGGTCGTGTAATGTGGGGTTCGGCTATTTTCGGCACCTGAAATACCGTGTTTCTTTTTTCGTAATTTAGGCTCTGGGTATTGCCAGAATTACACAGTGAGCATTACAGTTTATGGGACGATAAAATTCGGTGCTGCGCCCGCTGAAATGACCTGCTACGGCACTATCCACGCATTCTATTAAATGCAAGAACATCAAGTCATAGCTGGGCTTGTGACCTTCTCTTAAAGGACAACTGAAGTCACAGGGATATGGAGGCTGCCATGTTTATTTCCTTTTAAACAATACCAGTTGCCTGGCAGCCCTGCTGATTTCTTTGACTGCAGTAGTATCTGAATAACACCAGAAACAAGCATGCAGTTAATCTTGTCAGATGTGACAATAATGTCAGAAACCCCTGATCTGCTGCATACTTGTTCCTGGCCACTAGGGGGGTTTAAAGGAACCTAAACTGATAATAGGAAATAAATATGGCAGCCTTTATCATATCCCTCTCCTTACAGTTGTCCTTCAAAGAGAAACTTTAACCCAGGATTACACTTCATCCCAATCAGTAGCTGACACCCCCTTTCCCACGAGAAATATTGACCTTTTCTCTAATAGAGCAGCTGGGGCGTCTATATGGCTGAATATTGTGGCGAAACCCCTCCCACAGTGTGATGTCATCCTGTCTATGAACCCCGCTGCCTTGTGGGAGATAACAGCTGCTGCTATCAGCCAAGAAAGAAGTACTTCCCTCTGCGCATGAATATATAATCTTATAGGCCATCACATTGTTAGAGGGTGGGTTTATAAAAAAGGACAGTCGGTGCTGTCTGTTTTTGTCTGCCAGTAGTAAAGATGCTGACCAGCAGCCTCATGGTGGAACAAACATGAAGGAATTACACAGCTTATATCAACCATCTCTTGATCTATCTCAGTGATGGCTAACCTTGGCACTCCAGCTGTGGTGGAACTACAAGTCCCATGAGGCATTGCAATACTAACTCGGGGAGGCAGAGGCATGATGGGATTTGTAGTTTTGTCATAGCTGGAGTGCCAAGGCTAGCCATCACTGATCTATCTTCTCTTTTATGCCTTATCACTCTGCAATGTATTGATTTATTCCCCCCCCCCTTCTATTATATTTCAGTAAAGTTCCTGTTTAATTGGTGACTATGTGACGTACACATTGCAGGATCATCACATGACCAGACTGACAGATTTGCATAGAAGACTCACTCTGCGTTGCCTAGCTGCACCAGTTTGTTCTCCTCCTCCAGCAGTTGGGACAGCTTGGCGTTACACTGGGACACGAAATGCAGGGCGAGCTCACTGCCTCCGCTCTCGAACAGGCCGGCTGCTGCCACGGACAGGTCCAGAGACTGCGGAGAGAGACACGCAGGTCACACAGGCTGCCTCCAGCACACACACTAGCACAGTGATGGCTGACCTTGGCACACTCCAGTTGTGGTGGAACTACAAGTCCCATGAGGCATTGCAATACTCTGACAGCTCTAAGCATAACTCGGGGAGGCAGAGGCATGATGGGATTTGTAGTTTTCTCACAGCTGGAGTGCCAAGGTTAGCCATCACAGACACTAGCAGAAGATCTATGAGGTAATGTGTTACCTTGGCTCCGGCAGCGATGGCGTCAGAGCTCCAGCCATGCTCCGGCACAAACTCCAAGGCTGCAGAGAGGATCCTCTGCTGGAGCTGCTCCTCGCTCTCATAGCCTTCCGACTCCTCTCCACCCTGATCTGTGTACCTAGAAGACAGCAACACAGCGACAATCACTACAGGCGGCGGGATCCATCTCCTCTATGCACCATATCTGCACCATTTATACCATACTACAATATTATAAATAAATATAAAATAAAAATAGTTACCTTAGGAACTTTTAATATGTATGTCATGAGGGTGTATTACTGTTATTTTTGTAAATAAAGGCTTGATATAGTATACAAAAAAAAAAAAATTACACAGGAAAAAAAAAACACCCGTTTCCAAATAAAATATTATCGCCATACATTGTACTTGGGACACAATTTAAACATTGTAATAACTGGGACAAATGGGTAAATAAAACAAGTGGGTTTTATCTATCATAGCACATTTTATTTTAAAACTATAATGGCTGAATTTGGCTGATTTTTTTATTCTTATTGTTACCTTAAAAATGCATATAAAATAAAATAATTCTTAGCAAAAAGTACCACCCAAAGAAAGCCAGCCTACTTTGTGGCAAAAAAAAAAACCCAAAACATATATATATATATATATAGATCATTTCTGTGTGATAAGTAACGATAAAGTTATTGGCGAATGAATGGGAGAAGCGTGATGTGAAAATTGCTCTGATTTTTAAGGGGAAAAAAAACCTGTGGTTGGGAAGTGGTCAAAAAGTGTACCTAAACTGATGGGATGAGAATAACTCAGTACCATGCTTACTTAAAGTGGTCTGAAAGTCAGCATGTCTACTTTACTCTAAAAGTTTACTTAAAGATTTAAAGCTACTATACCAGATTGTTAAACACAGCACCTTTCCCTGCCATGTAAAGGCTATTCAGCTTGAAATCCGCATCCAGACTGGAGATAACAGAATCTTTGTTTACATTCCAATGTTGTTACATTTGTGTGTAAACAACTGAGAACACTCTCTGAGAAGCTGTCTCTGCTTCAGGCATACACACAGTTCAGAACAGCTCACTAGAAGATTTTAATATATATTAAAAAGCAACTGGAATAAAATGCAATGGCAGCTTTCAGGGTAAGAGAAAGTACACTTTGGAAACTTGTAATTTGAAGATGGACAATACGTGTGTGGCAAATATGATAACTGTCTGAGTAATATAACGTAGGAAAATACATTTTTATTGAATGTTATGTCAGAGTTTCCGACCACTTTAAGGGTGGCATACACTTGATGTATCGCCAGAGGGACGATTATATACAGTGGATCCCTCTCTGATTGAATCTGATCAGAGTGGGATCAATTGCCTGGCCACAGCGTTTTCCAATAGATTTCCTGCTGCTGCCACCTGCCAGGCTGCCTTTTCAGTGTAAAAGTGCCCCTTGCCTCCTCAGGTGTTTGCCGCAACTGCGACGCCTGTACGCGACTCAGCACATGTAGCGTTGCGTGGTACCGGCACTCGCGGTGACGGTCTACACTGGAGGCCAGGAGTTGTGCCGGAGGCCAGGAGAGACTTGAGCACGGCTGCACTGGGAATAGAGAGGACGACACACAATTGGGGGGACGCTGGCCGGGTGTCCGTCGCTCACCACAGTATCGAACACGGTTACCGCCGCTCACCCAATCAAAATTTTTCTGCCATTCCCGATTCATGCAATGGGTCGACTTCAGCCAGAAATTGATTGAAATCAGGCAGTCAATGGTACGGCACTATCACTCAGGCAGCCATGACACGGCACGGATTCTCTTCCAATTCGAATCGTTCGGGCCGTAATAGCAAGTAATGTATGGGCACCCTTAGAGCCCTTTTCCACTTCCAGCGATTGCACTGCTGAATCGCAAAATCGCTAGGGATTTTTAAAATGCCAGGGTTTGCAAAATAACATAGGAATTGCGGTAGGTATTTTCCACTACCACGATTCGATTTTTACCAAAGCGCGATCGCCCCTCGGAGAGATTCTTACTGCAACTTTGCAATGTAATGTATTGCAGAAGCAAAATCGTAATTGCGTAAAAAAATAGTGATTTGCGCAATCGCTAGCGTTTAGCAATTGCGATTGCTAGTGGAATAAGGCCCTTACAGTTTGCCTGTATTCACTTTCTATTTCCCTGCAAGGGTTAATAAAGCAGTGCTTTACCTATGCAAATTAGGAAGTCAAGCTGCAGCTCTCCCAAAAGTAAATAAATACCCCCAAACACCTTGTAGTATCTCTCTGAACAAACCCCAATGGTAATAGGATAGCACAGGAAAGTGTAAAGGTCATTACTTCTCAGCTGTGTGCATCTTGGACTGGTGTGGCTCTGTAACGCCAGGTGCACACAATACAAATGATTTACCTGCCAGATCGATTTTCTCCAACATGTCCGATCTTAACCTCTCGCCGAACAAACGCAGCGGGAGCCCCAGGACCACTACATGCCGATTGGCATGAATGGCTTCCTATGGGGCTTGCACTCTGATGACGGAGCTCTGCCCTCGGTCTCGGAGACTGTTAGATGGCGAAACCGCCGTCTAATAACTAAGAACAGTCCCTGGGGGACACAGGAGCGATCTGCTATGAGAGGTTGACTGCGGGAGGGAGGGAAAGTTAATAAAAAATTAAATTAAAAAAAAAAAGGAGAGAGAGAGAGAGAGAGAGAGGAATAAGAATAATTTACAAAAAAATAAACAAAAACAATGGGTGAGCGATCTGGGGTGAGCGATTAGACCCAACCAACAGAAAGCTCTGTTGGTGGGGAGAAAAGGGGGGAGGGAAATCCCTTTTCCTTTTAAATTAATACCAGTTGCCGGACTCTCCTGCTGATCCTGTGTCTCTAATACTTTTAGCCACAGCCCCTGAACAAGCATGCAGCAGATCAGGTGCTCTGACTGAAGTCAGACTGGATTAGCTGCATGCTTGTTTCAGGTGTGTGATTCAGCCATTACTGCAGTCAAAGAGATCAGCAGGACTGCCAGGCAACTGGTATAGTTTAAAAGGAAATATCCATATCCCTCTCAGCTAAGGTTCCCTTTAACACCACGGTCCTCAAGTGGTTAATTTCAATCGATTTTCAGATCAATTTACGTTCAGTTCTGTGGAAATGGATCGAAAAATCGATCGAAAATTAAGGTCAGACATGTTGGAAAAAAATCGATCTGGCAGGTAAATTTAACAGAAAATTGTATGGCGTGTACCAAGCATCAAGCCTTGTACACACGCCTGACTTTAGTTAATTGTCATCAGCCGCCTCAGCCGACAATCAGGCGTGTGTACGGCACACGATGACCCCCTATGCCCAACCTGCGAGCAATCCCCCGGGCAGATCTACCCAACCCCATCGCTCATGCTGCTCTCCAGCCTGCCGTGTGACAGGACGCATGCCCCTCCTTCACCCCCGCATAGCAACACAGCTGACATGAATGTGTACAGCACAGCCCAGCGATGTCACCCAAGCGGATCAGCTCCCGATCCCCAATGGGCAAAAACAGGTATGTGTACACACCTTAAGATTTCAGGGGCATAAAAAAATAAAAGTGAAAGTGATGCACCATGGGAAATCACAGCTGCTCTCTTAAAGAAAACCTGAACTGAAAATTAAAAGTTAAAATAAGCATACACAGGTCATACTTACCTCCCATGTAGTCTACTCCTCAGTGTTTTTCTCCTCTCCCGCGTCCTGTTTGTTCACTGTGATCAAGGGAATTTTCCGTCCTCCATTTTGAAAATGGCCATTACCCATAACAGCTTTCTGGTCAGCACACAGTGAAACTGTAACATCGCCCACTTGAGCCATAGGGAAACATGGACATTAATAATAATAATATAATAATCCGAACATTTGTATAGCGCTTTTCTCCTGTCGGACTCAAAGCGCTCAAGAGCTGCAGCCACTGGGACGCGCTCAAGAGGCCACCCTGCAGTGTTAGGGAGTCTTGCCTTGAACTCCTTACTGAATAGATACTTGACCTAGCCAGGATTCGAACCCTGGTCTCCCATGTCAAAGGCAGAGCCCTTAACCAGTACACTATCCAGCCAGCTTATTACCTGGTACATCAGTTTTCCTCTCAGCTATAACTGACAGCAACTGATATTTTACTGACAGCAACTGATATATTTCAGATCTGACAAAATGTTGTCAGAACTGGAAGGGATTATTGTCAGCAGAAAATGGTGAGCTTCTGAGAGGAACTGATGGCAAGGTAACTATGTAATGTTCATTTGAAGTTACCTCATGTGTTTATTTTAAATCGTTTTACCAAGTACAGGTTCTCTTTAAGGCTGAATTACTGCAAATACCTTCTGGTTTTTTATTCTGTTCTTTTATTGAACAAAATTAGAGTAACACAGAACAGAGCAATATAGCAGATCATCCAAAAATCATGATAATAACTTCAGTGACACGAATGATATCCTTCAGGTAAATCGACAATATATCATAACCAACATAATGTCCTGGTTAACATCACATAGAAGGTCATTATAATTTTGACACAGAAAAATAGCCATAGTAGACAGGATAGCTACATATTAAGACCAATATAAAGCCCTAACGCAAAACATTTTAAACAGAAAACATACAAAAACGCAAAAAATCCACTGTAGAATGTTTCAATATTGTACGTAGCTGCCTATTACACCCCTAACAGTTATATAGGGTAAAATAAAGTCCCATATATATTATTTGATTATCTCCATAACATTGGTTAAACACTTTTCCCTTCAAAAGTGCTCATTCCCCTTCTCGTTCATAATTCTCATCCCAATAATCCCAAACCCGTTTGAAGGCCTCTTCTTTCTCATTAACCATATCTGTCAAGAGTCCCATAGTCTTAACCCAATGTACTCTGCATACAACCTCCTCCACCCTAGGGACCAAGCTCCTTCTCCAACATACCTTCTGGACCACTATCGCAAAAAAAGAAGGCAGTTCAAATCTAACAGAACTGACAGGTTTTGGGCCAGTCCAGCTCCTCATGGGGGATGCTCAGGGTTTTCTTTGTTTTCAACAGCACTTTCTGAACATCAGTTGCAAAGTATAACTGACAAAATAGTGTGCAAGTGAGTAGGGAGGCTGACTGGTATCCTACTATTTTGGCAGTTAAACTGCTGTTCAGGAAATGCTGTTGTAAACAAAGAAAATCGTGAGAATCCCCCATGAGGAGATGGACTGACCCAAAACCTGTCGGCTCTGTCAGATTTTAACTGCCTACTTTTTTTCACGATAGTGGTCCTTTAAGAAGGCAGAATTATACTTGATTTTTAGTAAGAGTGCTTTTCAGTCTCTTTTAGCCCATTATATTTTCCTAGCGGTTCTGGGTCACCGTAAGCTGTCTGGCTATTCTGTCCATAAGATTATCAATCAAAAGGGTAAAAGAGCAGCAGGGTGTCAGGTGCCATGATGCCATTATTCTGTATGAGAAGTGTGAGAGACAACCTACTAAAGACATAAAGATCAGTCTGGAAGCTGAGCCCGCATCATTATAAAAGGGAAAAAAAAAAAAAAAAGAGAACGCTTTTCTTCCTCTGCACCCTTTTTGGGACACTGCTGGAATGTGCAATGTATGAATTTTTATTAACTACTTTGGCCTCCTGGACGTACTAGCTACGCCTAGGAGGCCATGTGCGTGCGTGCGCGCGCTCCCGGTCCGCGGTTCGTTAGCCTGGCAATCAGTGAATCGGGCTATGGTGCCCGATCACTGATTCCTCTCCCCCGCAGAAAAAGCGACAGCTTCTCTCGGAAGCTTCGCTTTTTCTGGCTGTTGCGTCCCCCATGCGTCTCTCTAAGCGTATGCTACGCTTACAGTGATGTCATGTAAACAAACTCATGGCCGCCATCTTGTGGCCAAAAAGTAAAACTACAACTAAAGTAAAAAAAATAAAACTCAACACGCATTTACACTCTAAGATTACTGTTTACATCCCACCCTCCCAAAAAATACCCAAATAAAATGTTTAATAAAAAAAAACAAAAAAAAAACATTACAATAAAAAAAACACATGTAAATATTTACCTAAGGGTCTAAACTTTTTAAATATCAATGTAAAGATTAAATATTTCTATATTTTTTTTTTATTATAAACTTGTAAATAATGATAGATGCAAAACGGAAAAAATGCACCTTTATTTCCAAATAAAATATTGTCGCCATACATTGTGATAGGGACATAATTTTAATGGTGTAATAACCGGGACATATGGGCAATTACAATACGTGAGTTTTAATTATAGAGGCATGTATTATTTTAAAACTATAATGGCTGAAAACTGAGAAATAATGAATTTTTCCAGTTTTTTTCTTATTCTTCCTGTTAAAATGCATTTACAGTAAGGTAGCTGTTAGCAAAATGTACCACCCAAAGAAAGCCTAATTGGTGGCGGAAAAAACAAGATATAGATCAGTTCATTGTGATAAGTAGTGATAAAGTTATAGGCTAATGAATGGGAGGTGAAAATTGCTCGGATGCATAAAGTGAAAACGGCTGAAGGCTGAAGTGGTTAAAGGATACCAGGAGGGACATGGGACATGATGAGATGGACATTGGTATGTACAGTGCCTAACACACAAATAACTAGGCTGTGTTCCTTTTTTACGTTCTCTGCCCGAAAGAGTTAAATATCAGGTATGTAAGTGTCTGACTCAGTCCTGACTCAGGCAGGAAGTGACTACAGTGTGACCCTCACTGATAAGGAATTCCAACTATAAAACACTTTCCTAGCAAAAAATGGCTTCTGAGAGCAGGAAAGAGATAAAAAGGGACATTTCTTATCAGTGAGGGTCACACTGTAGTCACTTCCTGTCTGAGTCAGGACAGAGTCAGCCACTTACATACCTGATATTTAACTCTTTCAGGCAGAGAAAGTGAAAAAGGAATACAACATAGTTATCTGTGTGCTAGGCACTGTACATACACATGTCTATCTCATTATGTCACATGTCACTTTGGGTATCCTTTAACTTTTAGCTAAAGTTTTGGGCCTGTTTCCTAAATACAGGTGGAGAAACCCTAATGTTATCATTTGTTTGAATACATAATTTTTTTCTACACTATTTATGCGTATATAAACTTTTTTATTTCTTCCCTTTTCAAGGGACTTGAGCAGGAGCCGGGTAAGCCATATACCGGCTGTATCCTGCGCCCAAGTCTCCCGGCGGCGATTTCACTCATATGTCTCCAGCACCCTCTACTTTTAACCACTTATATTATAAAAGGGGGGGGGGAGGGGGAAGGATGCCTCTAGGTTCCTCTGATTACAGAATGAGTACTTTATATAATATAGTGGGCCCCATGTGATCAGACTGTGGTATACAGCTATGAAAAAGCAGTTTAGTGCTAGCAATCTGCAGAGACATAAAGTGGATAAAGTGGAGCAATTGTGCGTCAGGATTGCTATGCCAGCCACATGCATACAGCTAGGATGACGCATATACAGGTGGATCCGCAGTACCTGGGAGGTGAAGAACTCTGCTCATCCGATTGGTCTACCTGTTCACCGTCAGTGAATGGTGGAGGAGGGCTCTTCTGATCGTCATTATATCGGGCAGGGGACGACACCCACAATAAGCGTGCCGACCGCACGGCTGGAGCTGCCAGGCCTGGAGGGAAGAACACAGGATAATGGGTAACAAGGAAGGAGGGAGCATTGCTGATGGGGCACACTGTGAAAAATATCATAAAGCTGGGATACCAAACAACTCCGTGTTCAGGGGGGAGGGGGGTGAGCAGATAGGATAGCGTCTCCCCCAGTGCTGCTGGCAGAGTTGGGGTTTTCCAATGGATTGACTTGCAATTACGGCACACTACCAAGACCATGGAAATGCATAAATGTGTTATGTAGCCAATTACACATCTCTGCGACAAAGATGGTTGTGTGATACAGCTCTGAGGGCTGGTTAACACTTGGCGATTTTTCAGCGCTTTGCTGATCGCCGGCGATCCAAGTGACGCTGTAGCCGTAAATCACATTACGGTCTATGGCGGGGGCCTGGTGTGCCCAAATTTCTTGTGCCTTTTCTGCCTTACTCAACTTTTAATTGCATACCACTCCATTTTCATGGTAACTGTCATATACGTCAGACTGACTATTTCATAAAAAGTTGCATAACGGTTCAGCTGGTATACTGCCACTGTGGGCTGCATTCAATAAACAGCAGTAATCAGAATAACATGCATTTAGTCTTACACGGAATGAATAGAGCTTACTATGTAGCATGTAACATACCACATTCTGCTCTACTCACTGTGCAGTAAGACTTTATGCACGCTATTCTGATTACCGCTGTTTAGTGCATACATCCCTTCATTACCTAGGGGAAAGGAAGGTCATCTGTAGATATGGCCAGTGAGATGCTAAAAATTTCAGCGGACATTATTACTATTAGTATTTATATAGTGCTGACATATTACGTAGCGCTGTAGTTTAGGGCCAATTTTGAGGGGGAAGCCAATTAACTTATCTGTATGCCTTTAGAACGTGGGAGGAAAGTGGAATGCCTGGAGAAACCGCATGCAGACACGGGGATAACATACAAACTCCTTGCATATGTTGACCTGGCTGCAATTCAAACCAGCGACCCATCATTGCAAGGCAAGAGTGCTAACCACTAAACCACCATGCTACCCACTAAGCTAACAGACAAGCTTGGCACTGGGCTCACTGAGAGGAGGTGAGGGTTACAAAACAGGGGATGGGGAGTAGGACAAGACAGAAAAACATGTAATATGTGGGGCTTAAGGAAGGGAGGTGTTGGGCACCAAGTAAGAGAGAAATTAAGAATGATTGGGGGGGGGGGGATAAACATTGACAGTTCTGATTAGGGGGCCTGTTTAGGAATGGGGGTGGGTGGGGGGGACTGAGCAGATCAGGGAAGAGACAGAGAGAGGGGAGAGCAGAGGCTGAGGGGTATTTGGTAGGGGGGGGGGAGGGGGTAGACTGTGCACAGCCCAGGGAAGAGAGAGAAGGGGAGATTGGGAGGGGAGAAGGAAGGGGGGTACTCTGGGCAGATCAGGGAAGGGAGAGAGAGAAGGGAAGATTGGGAGGGGAGAAGGAATGGGGAAGGAAGGGGGGGGGGGGTACTCTGGGCAGATCAGGGAAGGGACAGGGGGGGGGGGGGGACATTTGCAGGTCAGGGCAGCAGGCTGGCTGGATGGAGAGAAGGGAACACACAGCTGCAGAGATTATGGAGATTGGGGGGAATCTGTATAACATAACAACCAGTCAGGATCACACACCATCTGTTTGACCTAATCTGTCCCTGCAGTGCAGGCGTCACTTCCGGTAACTCTCCCTCAAGGTCACCTCCCCCTGTCCCCGGGCGCCGCCCTCCCGCCTCCCCCCCCGCACTGCCCGCTCCTCACCCGGTCCCGCTCGCCCTCTCAGCAGCAGAAGCCTCGCCCCGCCCGCCGCTCTCAGCGCCCGAACAGCTGCGGCCGCCGCCATCGTGTAAGCTGGCGGAGGGGGCGTGGCTGGGAGTGTGTGCACTCGGACGCTGCCAGCACTTGGGCGGGGCCATGGCGAGGCGCATCACTTCCGGCGGAGTCGGGGCGGAAGTAGCGGAGAGAGCAGCGCTGTGGCTCGCGGAGCAGGTGGAGAGCGGAGTTACCCGACAGACAGAAGGTAAAGGGATGAGGGGGCGGGGCCAGGGCCACAGTCACGTGACTGGCGACCCCCTGTGTGAGGAGCCTCTGCTGGAAGCTGCTGGTCTCTCAGGGCAGGATGGGAGCTTCCAGCAGAGGCTTCTCACACAGGTGCCTGCTGGCCTCAGTAATACCAGCTACACACCATACAATTTACCTGCCACATCGATTATTAACAACATGTCCAATCTGATTTTCCGATCGATTTTTGTTCACTTTTATGAAAATCGATTGGAAAATCAATCGAAGTTCAGATCGGACATGTTTGAAATAATCGACGTGGAAGTAAATCCGCCAGAAAATTGTATAGTGTGTGTACCAGGCATTAGGAGATTGACAATTTGACCAATTTCAGCCTGAAATTGGTCACATTGACGATTGGCCGTGCTCTCGGTGGCATCGATTTTCATCACATTCAATAATAATTATCAAAACTGATGATCGACTCACTGCCAAGTCTACTGATGTATGGCCACCTTTAGCTAGAGCCGTGTACATTTCAGAGTGACACAGGAACTGATGAGCAGGAAGGGCTCAGCCTCACTGTAAGCGCTTTTCTGAGCTTGAGATTGATTTTTTTCACGTATGCGATCGTGGCGATTTTTACGTGATTTTTATGTAATGAAAGTGAATGGGAACGATTTTTAAAAAGTGCTCAGCAAGCGCAAAGCAATCACAAAGCGCTCAGAAAAGTGCTTATAGTGTGGCAGAACCCTCAGTGCTGTAATCTACTGGGCAAGAGAGAGTTTTTACGCTGACACCACAAACTTATCACAACTTTACTGACAGCCCACATTAATTACTTTTTTACTGACAGTTGGCAACAGTGCAGCCAATGTGCTGTGACACATTTATGTGTGGTGACAGATCATTTGTCGCCACTTCCTAACCTGGGGACAAAGTTCTATTATACTCACCTGGGGCTTCTTTCAGCAACCCCCCCCCCCCTTCCTTCTCCCAGCCTGACATGTCCCGTGGCTTTCTTCCAGTCATCTCACCACTATGTCCCTCTGAAGGCTCACCGCCTGGACCCGTCGCAGGCTACTGGGCGTGCACCTCCTTGACCTGTACCCCCCTGACCAAAAAAGCGCAATATGCCACCGGGACAAGCCTAGTGTGATCTGAGCCTCAGTAATGTTGTGATCAGTGGTGTCGGGATCACCATAGCTACTGCTATGTGTCTCATAGCCAAGGGGGGATTGGTATGGGTGGCCAGTAGCGATACAGGGGTCCGCTGCAGAGAACTCGCCTCTCCGGGTTCCATCAGTGATCTATCTCCACTATCCATCCCCATCGCTACTTAGCATTGGGGTGAGTTATACGGTCTACCTATACAGGGGACCCCCAGACTTCCTATAGTGAGGGGTCTTCCTATACTTGGGGGGGCTCCTCTGCCTACGTCTACTGGTGGCCGCTCTAGCTACCTGTGCTGTGATCACAACTGGCTGCCTAGACTTTGGGACTACCTATACTGTGGTGATAATATGGCTTCCTATACTAAGGAGGCCCTCTGGCTACCTATACTGGGGGTCACACCTGACTACCTATACTGGGGGTCACACCTGACTACCTATACTGGGGGTCACACCTGACTACCTATACTGGGGGTCACACCTGACTACCTATACTGGGGGTCACACCTGACTACCTATACTGGGGGTCACACCTGACTACCTATACTGGGGGTCACACCTGACTACCTATACTGGGGGTCACACCTGACTACCTATACTGGTGGACACACCTGACTACCTATACTGGTGGACACACCTGACTACCTATACTGGGGGACACACCTGACTACCTATACTGGGGGACACACCTGACTACCTATACTGGGGGTCACACCTGACTACCTATACTGGGGGTCACACCTGACTACCTATACTGGGGGTCACACCTGACTACCTATACTGGCAGGCCACTTATAGTGGGGGAATGCTACATAAGGGTCCTTTTCCACTACTCTGCGTTTTGCGCTCTGATTCTGATTGCTAACGGATCGTAAAATGCTGAGTACAGTAAAACTAATGGAAACGGCAATAAGCATTTCATTTAGTGTGATCTGATTGCGCCGCCTTTTTGGTCTGAGCGCAATCGTCGCCCTGCCGCGTTTTGTACGCGATAGAGCGCTGCTATTCTGAGTATAGTAAAACAAACAAAATCGCATTAGTGGAAATTGGTTTGAAACACAATTGCAATCATATTTCATAGTGGAAAAGACCCCTAATACTAGGGGCCCCTCTGGCTACCTATACTTGGTGGAGGGGCCCCTCTGGCTACCTATACTTGGTGGAGGGGCCCCTCTGGCTACCTATTCTTGGTGGAGGGGCCTACTTCTGGCACCCTATACTGGGGACTACCTAAAACTGGAGGTCCCGCTGGAAACCAACTACTGGGGGGTACCTAAAGCTGGGGGCCCCTCTGGCTATTTATACTGGGGGTAGCTACTTATTACTGGAGGTCCCGGGACCCGCAATGCCTCTGCAGGTCTTCTGTGTTATGTCACAGCAAGGTGTAAGAAACAAAAGTAATGATCTGCACAAATGCTATAAAAATGAGTCCTTAATTTACAATGCGAGCAGCTTTTGTGGTTTTCCACTAAAATTTCCAGTATTATTTACAATTTTACATTATTTGTGCAGATCATTATTCATGTGTCTGGATTCTAGACCTGGCTGATCTTGCACTGGTGGAGATGCTGTACTGAGTCGCAGGGCTGTGGAGTCCGTACAAAAATCATTCAACTCCGACTCCTACGTTTATGAAACCTCCGCCTCCAAGTACCCAAAATTACTCCGAATCTTCGACTTCTTAGTCTATTACTTACCAGAGCTGTGAATTTGGTACATAAATCACCCGACTCCTCAGTTTATGAAACCTCCAACTCCCACTCAAGGTACCCAAAATTACTCCGACTCTCCGACTCCACAGCCCTGCTGAGTATAGAATGTACATACAGTGTAGTCTCTTACCTGCTGCAGGATGGATAGCTGGATGCTGCACTGAGCGATGTACGCATAATGTGTACCAATAACCCACAAGCGTATGTCTCTATTTTCTCTTTTCTCCTCTGCAGGATGGAAGGGTTAACAGACTGGGTGTCCCCGGGCAAGCACGTGGCGGTGACGTGGGACGCTTCCTCCTCCCCTGACAGCCTCCAGGACTTCATAAAGAAGGTGCAGGAAGCTGCGGCCCCAAACGGGAAGGTTTCCGTGGAGAATCTGGACCGCCTGCTGTTGTGTGAGTTCAGTGTGAGAGTGATACTAATTAAAGCGGACCTGAACTCAGAACTTCCTCTCTGCTCTAAAAGTCAAGCAACAGCATAATAATGTTTAAAGAAAAACATTTATTTGTTGCAGCTGATACAAATCCTGCAATAAATCTGCAGTGTGTCTACTTCCTGCTTTCATGGAAGCAGACATAGGGTTAACATCTTGTGTTTACAAATGAGCTTATCTGCAGTCTCTGCCGTGGCAGTCAGGTGACACAGGGGAGAGATCAAACTGCAACTTATGATTAGTCACAGATGAGGGGGAAATAGGGCCCTTTTCCACTAGCAATCACAAACGCCAGCAATTGCGATTTTTCATTAATTCTGTTATGCGATTTGTGATTTTTTCTTTGCATTGCATTATCATTGTAAAAAATCGCTCCAGAAAGCGATTGCGATTTGCGATTTCCAAATCGAATCACTGTAGTGGAAAATACTTCTCGTGATTTCTATGATAAAGTAACAACCCTAGCGATTTAAAAATTACTAGCGATTTGCGATTCAGCAATTGCAATCGCTCTAGTGGAAAAGGGCCCTTAGACAGGCTAAATTCTCTAAATACATTCAGGGTGCGTTTCTCTCTGTTTTCCTTCTGTCCTGTGCAAGAGTTCAGGTCCCCTCTCACAAGAGTGGCCAGTTGCTTAATGAGCGTTAGTTTGGCATATCCAGGCCATACGAGTAAGTAGGTGTGTCAGTATGTATTCTCTTGTCATGGTTAGTAATTGACTCTTGTTCCTTTGGCAGCGGCACATGCGGATTCCAGCTTCGATGTGGTTCTCCTCGGATTGGTCCCGGGAAGTGTCACTGCGCACAGCTCCGATGTCCTGGCTGAAGTCACTCGGATACTGAAGCCCGGAGGGGCAGTGGTTGTACAGGAGCCGACCGACCTCCAGGCTGGTGAGACTGCGGCTTTATCAGTGAATACCTCTCCCTCTGATGGTTGTGTAATGCCTCAGCTGATAGATATTCTGGCTCCAGGAGCATGCGTGTGATTTCTGCAGATAACTTCACGCTTCCTGTCAGCTCAGCTATTAAAGGGAACCTGAAGTAAGAGTTATATGGAGGCTGCCATATGTATTTCCTTTTAAGCAATACCAGTTGCCTGGCAGCCCTGCTGATCCTCTGCCTCTAATGCTTTTAGCCACAGCCCCTGAACAAGCATGCAGCAGATCAGGTGTTTCTGACATTATTGTCAGATCTGACAAAATTAGCTGCATGCTTGTTTCAGGTGTTATTCAGACACTACTGCAGCCACATAGAGCAGCAGGGCTGCCGGGCAACCAGTATTTTTTATAGATATAAGGTATGGCAGCTTCCATATCACTCTCACCTCGGGTTCCAGAGCCGGCAATCCCCCAATAAAATATACATACCTGGGGCTTCCTCCAGCCCCCTCTGGCCTGATCACTCCCATGGCATCCTATTCTCCCTCTACGTTCCTCCGGTACTGGCCATGGAAAATCCACCATTCGGCGCATGCGCAGTCCGGCCAGGCGCGCTCCCCTTTCTCGCTCCTGCAGCTGGGAGTGCTCTGCGACTGCGCAGTAATACTGTGCACAACGCTCCAGGCGATGTGATGCACAACGGGAGCGCGCTCACAGCCGGGCCGCGCATGCGCAGTAATACTGTGCACAATGCTCCAGGCGATGTGATGCACAAAGGGAGCGCGCTCACAGCCGGGCCGCGCATGCGCAGTTGGCCCGGGACTGGAGGACTTTCCGGGGCCAGTACCGGAGGAATGGAGAAGAGAATGCTGTGGGAGCCAGAGGAAGCCCCAGGTATGTATATTTTATTGAGGGATCGCCATCCCAGGATCACTTTAACCATACACACGCCAGATGAAGCTCGGCAGAGGCGGTCGTTATTGAATCAGTGTGTGTACAGAAGCTTCCAACCCCTCTCGACCAACGATGCATCCTGGCAGATCGCTTTGCCACTCACCGGGCTCTTCGTGACATCACTCCCATTCCGGTCCGTCACAATGCTCCTCTGAGGACAGTCAGTGACATGATTATGTAGTCTGTAATGTGCTGCAGAAGATGTCAGTGCTCTATAAATACATAATAATAATAATAATATGGTAGGACATTACACTATGACTATGGTAGGATTAGAGTGTGAGCTCCTCTGAGGACAGTCAGTGACATGACTATGTACTCTGTATAGTGCTGCAGAAGATGTCGGTGCTATATAAATACATAATAATAATATAGTAGGACATTAGACTATGACTATGGTCGGATTAGAGTGTGAGTTCCTCTGAGGACAGTCAGTGACATGACTATGTACTCTGTAATGTGCTGCAGAACATGTCAGTGCTATATAAATACATAATAATCATAGGCGTCCGCACATACGGCAAAACCGGGCATCTGCCCGAGCCTGGCCGCCCGCTACCCCCCCCCCTGGCCGCGTGCCCATGCAGCCAGAAGGAGGGGTCCAGCGCAGAGAAGAGAGAGAGCTATGGGCACAGTGGGGAAGGGCGGACGTCTCCCCCCCTTCCCTCACCTTAGGGGGCTCTCTCTCCCTCGCTGTCCCCTCCGGAATGAAGTGTGCAGTGGCTGGGCAGCGGGCGGAACTTACCTCGTCTCGCTCCTGCGCCGGAAGTTCTGGTGCCGCACTCTGGTCTGGATCAGACCAGAGTAGCGGCTAATCCATCCAGCGCGTGCGACGAGAGGAGGTAAGTTCCGCCCGCTGCCAGCCGCTGCACACTTCATTCCGGACTCCAGAGGGGAGAGCGAGAGAGGGAGGGAGAGCCCCCTAAGGTGAGTGCCCATAGCTCTCCCTCTTCTATGCGCTGCTCCCCTCCTGCTGGGGCACACATGGCAACTTTTTCTGGGGACATATACCCCCTACCTACATATACTGGGACATATACCCCCTACCTACATATACTGGGACATATACCCCCTGCCTACATATACTGGGACATATACCCCCTGCCTACATATACTGGGACATATACCCCCTGCCTACATATACTGGGACATATACCCCCTGCCTACATATACTGGGACATATACCCCCTGCCTACATATACTGGGACATATACCCCCTGCCTACATATACCCCCTGCCTACATATACCCCCTGCCTACATATACTGGGACATATCCTCCTGCCTACATATACTGGGACATATCCCCCTGCCTACATATACTGGGACATATACCCCCTGCCTACATATACTGGGACATATACCCCTGCCTACATATACTGGGACATATCCCCCTGGCTACATATACTGGGACATATACCCCCTGCCTACTTATACTGGGACATATACCCCTGCCTACTTATACTGGGACATATACCCCTGCCTACATATACTGGGACATATACCCCTGCCTACATATACTGGGACATATCCCCCTGGCTACATATACTGGGACATATACCCCCTGCCTACATATACTGGGACATATACCCCTGCCTACATATACTGGGACATATACCCCTGCCTACATATACTGGGACATATACCCCTGCCTACATATACTGGGACATATACCCCTGCCTACATATACTGGGACATATACCCCTGCCTACATATACTGGGACATATCCCCCTGGCTACATATACTGGGACATATACCCCTGCCTACATATACTGGGACATATACCCCCTGCCTACATATACTGGGACATATACCCCCTGCCTACATATACTGGGACATATACCCCCTGCCTACATATACTGGGACATATACCCCCTGCCTACATATACTGGGACATATACCCCCTGCCTACATATACTGGGACATATACCCCCTGCCTACATATACTGGGACATATACCCCCTGCCTACATATACTGGGACATATACCCCCTGCCTACATATACTGGGACATATACCCCCTGCCTACATATACTGGGACATATACCCCCTGCCTACATATACTGGGACATATACCCCCTGCCTACATATACTGGGACATATACCCCCTGCCTACATATACTGGGACATATACCCCCTGCCTACATATACTGGGACATATACCCCTGCCTACATATACTGGGACATATACCCCTGCCTACATATACTGGGGACATATACCCCTGCCTACATATACTGGGGACATATACCCCTGCCTACATATACTGGGGACATATACCCCTGCCTACATATACTGGGGACATATACCCCTGCCTACATATACTGGGGACATATACCCCTGCCTACATATACTGGGCACATATACCCCTGCCTACATATACTGGGCACATATACCCCTGCCTACATATACTGGGCACATATACCCCTGCCTACATATACTGGGCACATATACACCTGACTACATATACTGGGCACATATACCCCTGGCTACCTGTTCTGGGGACATCTCTACCCCTGGCTACCAGTTCTGGGGACATCTATACCGCTGGCCACCTATTCTGGGGACACCT
Organism: Hyperolius riggenbachi; assembly: GCF_040937935.1. NCBI lineage: Eukaryota > Metazoa > Chordata > Amphibia > Anura > Hyperoliidae > Hyperolius > Hyperolius riggenbachi. The sequence goes on from NC_090656.1 coordinate 4,602,567, forward strand.
ATAGACCTGGGGCTACCTATTTTTGGGGAACCACTGCTGTCAGATTGAGTGTATTTTGGGGAACTGCTGCCAGGTGAGAGGTGTCTACATATTAAGGGGGCATTCTGCCTATTTATGTGAAAAGCTGTCTATTTATGTGCCTCATGTCTGCTGAATTTGTCTTGTTGCGGGCCTCATGGTTACTGACTTTGTCTTGTTGGGGGCCTCATGATTTGTTGGGGGCCTCAAGATTGCTGAATTTGTCTTGTTGGGGATCACATGATTGCTAACTACGAGACTATGGAAAGAGCTGAATCATCATCATATGAGACAATAGCATTAAACCTACTTTTTCCGCTTTTTAAAACAGAAAATGAAACTGGGAGGTTCTAAAAAAATGAATATTTTTTTCAGGAGTACGATGGATGAGTTGTTTATCTTCACAGTTTATTTTCAACTTAATTTTCCATAATGTTCATGTATGAGTTAAAACGTTTGAATTTAGTTTAAATTGCTGTTGGCACTTTGTGATAGTAAAGTGACTTTGCAGTTTGGACACTCGACCTCCAAAAGGTTCGCCACCACTGTCCTAATCTAATGTCCCACCATTGCTTAGTTCATGTAAACTTGTCTCCACCCACGACCACACCCACATTCTGGTTCATGACCACACCCATTTATCGGCGCGCTACGCGCGCCGCATGACGTAGCTCCAACACCAACCCAGATTTGCGGCGCGCTTTTTGCTCCCCACTTTTTGCCCCCCCCTGGAAAATTTTCTGCGGACGCCCATGATAATAATAATATGGTAGGACATTAGACTAGGACTATGGTAGGATTAGATTGTGCGCTCCTCTGAGGACAGTCAGTGACATGACTATGTACTCTGTAAAGTGCTGCAGAAGATGTCATATGTATTCTGTAATGTGCTGCAGAAGATGTCAGTGCTATATAAATACATAATACTAATATGGTAGGACATTAGGCTATGGTAGGATTAGATTGTGAGCTCCTCTGAGGACAGTCAGTGACATGGCTATGTATTCTGTAATGTGCTGCAGAAGATGTCAGTGCTATATAAGTACATAATAATAATATGAGGACTTTAGACTATGACTATGGTAGGATTAGAGTGTGAGCTCCTCTGAGGACAGTCAGTGACATGACTATGTACACTGTAATGTGCTGCAGAAGATGTCAGTGCTATATAAATACATAATACTAATATGGTAGGGCATTAAGACTATGGTAGGATTAGATTGTGAGCTCCTCTGAGGACAGTCAGTGACATGGCTATGTATTCTGTAAAGTGCTGCAGAAGAAGTCAGTGTTATATAAATACATATTACTGTTTATTTAAAAGGTGTGACTTTAAAGTGGTATGATTTCCTGTATACAGAGGAATGTAAAGGTGTGATTTAATCTATAGACAAGGTTATCCGTCACCCTCAGTTATAGCACGCTGTATAATGACCACCTCCTTTTATCACTTTGTGTCTCCAGCAGATCAAAGCTCCAAACTCAGGTCTCCTTCCCGCCTCTTCTCCAGCCTCACTCTGTCCGGCATGACCACTGTCACGCAGGTAGGTCATCATGGGGACAGCCATTTTCTTGTAGCCTGATTCCCTTGTCTTGTGTCTAGAATAAAGCCTACCATATACTATTAATGTAGTCATCAGAAGACTGACACGCCCTCTGGTCAATGTACTTGTGGCGAGGCTGTAGCAGGACACGCCCTCTGGTCACTGTACTCATGGCGAGGCTGTAGCATGACACGCCCTCTGGTCACTGTAATCATGGCAAGCCTGTAGCATGACACGCCCTCTGGTCACTGTACTCGTGGCGAGGCTGTAGCATGACACGCCCTCTGGTCACTGTAATCATGGCAAGCCTGTAGCTTGACACGTCCTCTGGTCACTGTACTCATGACGAGGCTGTAGCCTGACACGCCCTCTGGTCACTGTACTCGTGGCGAGGCTGTAGCATGACATGCCCTCTGGTCACTGTACTCATGGAGAGGCTGTAGCATGACACGCCCTCTGGTCACTGTACTCGTGGCGAGGCTGTAGCATGACACGCCCTCTGGTCACTGTAATCATGGCAAGCCTGTAGCCTGACACGTCCTCTGGTCACTGTACTCATGGCGAGGCTGTAGCCTGACACGTCCTCTGGTCACTGTACTCATGGCAAGCCTGTAGCATGACACGCCCTCTGGTCACTGTACTCATGGCAAGCCTGTAGCATGACACGCCCTCTGGTCACTGTACTCATGGCAAGCCTGTAGCATGACACGCCCTCTGGTCACTGTACTCATGGCAAGCCTGTAGCATGACACGCCCTCTGGTCACTGTACTCATGGCAAGCCTGTAGCATGACACGCCCTCTGGTCACTGTACTCATGGCAAGCCTGTAGCATGACACGCCCTCTGGTCACTGTACTCATGGCAAGCCTGTAGCATGACACGCCCTCTGGTCACTGTACTCATGGCAAGCCTGTAGCATGACACGCCCTCTGGTCACTGTACTCATGGCGAGGCCATAGCTTTCACTACCAATACAAATTCAGGAATCTGAAATAAAAATTCCTAATGATGTTTAGATTTAGACATAAGATGCCCATACAGCTAGCGATGTATCTAGCAATGTATGGGCAGATCGGCTAATCGAATCTGATACAGAGCTATTGGCTGCCTATACATGACAAGCCGATTCCCAATCGATTCCAGCCCTTTATCACGCCTAAACTCACTTTAGGCATGATAAGTTTAGGCGTGATAAGTTTAGGCGCGATAACTATAGCACCAACTGGGTTAGCACCGCAGTGCACAGCTGATCAAAAGTTTTGCGCTAGCAAAGTCAGGTGCACTTCGCATAGAGTTTAATTGCGCTGCTTTGCGTGCGGGACTTTGCGCGCGATCTAAACTTATCATGCCTAAACTTATCACGCCTAAACTTATCACGCCTAAACTGGCTTTTCACCAGCGTGGTGCAATGGTTATCACGCCTAAAGTCTCTAACTGGGTTAGCAGCGCTTTGTGAATCGAGCCCAGGAATCTGTTTTGTGATGTCAGGCCGCCCCCTCTGTCACATTTCTTGGTCGTTGCGATATTGCACGCTATTACCGCCACAAACCCGATCAACCGCGTCAGACGGGGATTTTCCAGCATGGGCGATTGATACATTGGACTGGTTTAGGCTTGAGATTGGTCAAATTGTCAATCAGGTATGCTTGTTACTTCACCAATTTTCATCCAGTTCGATAAAATGATTGAACCAGATGGTCGATCGGGCTGCGATTCTGCTAGATGTGTGGCCAGCTTTAGCGAAAGATATCACTTTAAATTATAGGTAAAATTACAGACTAAAATGTCATAATGTATTTATCTCCCTGATAAGTAAATCATAGTAATGGTGCTCGCTGCCTAGATTGTGACTATTATCAGATGCAATTCTGAAAACCTCCCAGATCCCAGTACAGCATCTGCAAGGTAGATGGAGAGGATTGCCTGGTGGATGGAGGCATCCATAAATGATAAAAGGAGCGTTTGTTTACCTCTCCTGTAGAACCTAATAGTCAAAATATTTATTGCACAAAATGACCAGGATCAGACAACGCGTTTTGCTGGAGTTCTCTGCTTCATCAGGTCAATCCTTGAGGTGCTGGTGACAGATCTCCTTTTGCCATGTGGTATATTATTGACCTGATGAAGCGGAAAATGCCTGTGAAATGCATTGTCAGATCCTCTTTATATATAATAAATATTTTTTCTTTTAAAGAGAATCTGTATTGTTAAAATCGCACAAAAGTAAACATACCAGTGTGTTAGGGGACATCTCCTATTACCCTCTGTCACAATTTCGCCGCTCCTCGCCGCATTAAAAGTGGTTAAAAACAGTTTTAAAAAGTTTGTTTATAAACAAACAAAATGGCCACCAAAACAGGAAGTAGGTTGATGTACAGTATGTCCACACATAGAAAATACATTCATACACAAGCAGGCTGTATACAGCCTTCCTTTTTAATCTCAAGAGATCATTTGTGTGTTTCTTTCCCCCTGCAGCTATCTTCCACTGAAGTGTCAGGCTGTTTCTTCCTGCAGAGTGCAGACAGCTCTGCCTGTATGTAATTTCTCAGTATGTGAAAGCCCAGCCAGCTCAGAGGAGGATTTATCCAGCTTGTAAAAGATAATAGAGTAAAGAGAAGCTGCACTAATCTAAATAACACACAGGCAGTGTGCAGAGAGGGGCCTGGAGGGGGGAGATGCATCACAGAACCACAACACTGAAGAACTTGGCAGCCTTCCAGACACAGGCTGACAAGTCTGACAAGAGAGAGATAAGTTGATTTATTACAGAGATGGTGATAGTATAAAGTGCTGCAGTAAGCCAGAACACATTAGAATAGCTTTTGGAACTTGTAGGATGATAAAGTCTCTTTAAGTTGATTTGGGCTATTAGGTTCTACAGCAGAGGTAAGAAGCCAACTACTGCCTTTCCTTTTTAAATTGTCTTAAATATTTTATTATTTTTGGCACCTCTATCCTCCAGTCTGTCACTGCTGCTTTTTTTTTTTAGTACCTTCCCATTAGGGGCCAACTGTATTATCAGATATACAGTGGTGTGAAAAACTATTTGCCCCCTTCCTGATTTCTTATTCTTTTGCATGTTTGTCACACTTAAATGTTTCTGCTCATCAAAAACCGTTAACTATTAGTCAAAGATAACATAATTGAACACAAAATGCAGCTTTAAATGATGGTTTTTATTATTTAGTGAGAAAAAAAACTCAAAACCTACATGGCCCTGTGTGAAAAAGAAATTGCCCCCTGAACCTAATAACTGGTTGGGCCACCCTTAGCAGCAATAACTGCAATCAAGCGTTTGCGATAACTTGCAACGAGCCTTTTACAGCGCTCTGGAGGAATTTTGGCCCACTCATCTTTGCAGAATTGTTGTAATTCAGCTTTATTTGAGGGTTTTCTAGCATGAACCGCCTTTTTAAGGTCATGCCACAACATCTCAATAGGATTAAGGTCAGGACTTTGACTAGGCCACTCCAAAGTCTTCATTTTGTTTTTTCTTCAGCCATTCAGAGGTGGATTTGCTGGTGTGTTTTGGGTCATTGTCCTGCTGCAGCACCCAAGATCGCTTCAGCTTGAGTTGACGAACAGATGGCCGGACATTCTCCTTCAGGATTTTTTGGTAGACAGTAGAATTCATGGTTCCATCTATCACAGCAAGCCTTCCAGGTCCTGAAGCAGCACAACAACCCCAGACCATCACACTACCACCACCATATTTTACTGTTGGTATGATGTTCTTTTGCTGAAATGCTGTGTTACTTCTACGCCAGATGTAACGGGACACGCACCTTCCAAAATGTTCAACTTTTCTCTCGTCGTCTCGTCGGTCCACAAGGTATTTTCCAAAAAGTCTTGGCAATCATTGAGATGTTTTTTAGCAAAATTGAGACGAGTCTTAATGTTCTTTTTGCTTAAAAGTGGTTTGCGCCTTGGATATCTGTCATGCAGGCCATTTTTGCCCAGTCTCTTTCTTTTTAGTGGAGTCATGAACACTGACCTTAATTGAGGCAAGTGAGGCCTGCAGCTCTTTAGATGTTGTCCTGGGGTCTTTTGCAGCCTCTCGGATAAGTTTTCTCTGCGCTCTCAGGGTAATTTTGGTCGGCTGGCCACTCCTGGGAAGGTTCTTCACTGTTCCATGTTTTTGCCATTTGTGGATAATGGCTCTCACTGTGGTTCGCTGGAGTCCCAAAGCTTTAGAAATGGCTTTATAACCTTTACCAGACTGATAGATCTCAATTACAGTACTTTTGTTCTCATTTGTTCCTGAATTTCTTTGGGTCTTGGCATGATGTCTAGCTTTTGAGGTGCTTTTGGTCTACTTCTCTGTGTCAGATATCTCTCAGCCTGGGGCTGACTACAGAAATTGAACTCAGGTGTAATAAACCACAGTTAAGTTATTTTTTAACAAGGGGGGCAATCACTTTTTCACACAGGGCCATGTAGGTTTTGAGTTTTTTTTCCTCACTAAATAATAAAAACCATCATTTAAAACTGCATTTTGTGTTCAATTATGTTATCTTTGACTAATAGTTAACGTTTTTTGATGAGCAGAAACATTTAAGTGTGACAAACATGCAAAAGAATAAGAAATCAGGAAGGGGGCAAATAGTTTTTCACACCACTGTATGACCAGCGGGGACCCTTGCAAGCCCAGGCAGAGGGGGTTATTCCTCCGTAGTCCTTATTTGTTGATTTCAGATTATTTGCATGTTACCCTATTTGTGAGTAGCATGTTATACTGTTTTGCTTCTGTTTTTTCCATCTTCTTTGTGTTTTTCCTGGTTCTGGAGTTTGCTGGTCCATCACCTTGCAGAATAGCGGGGATTGGCGGTCGTGTTGTTTGAGTGACTGCATCATATAGAGAACGGTGGTACCTGAGTCTAGCACATTGCAGCCACTATTCAGCAGAGTGACAGCTCCTCTTTACTTTCTGGGTGCTGCACTGGGGACCAGAACGGCTGCTGCACGTGTATTTTGTATAGGCACATCTTCACTACCAATATTTACTTCCTCAGAGGAAGATGGGTAACAGCAATTTGTGGCTCCAATAAACCTTTTCCAAGGGTACTGTTTATACAGATATTGTTGCTTTCTAATACTAGGGCCACTTGGTGACCTGTTTATGCTGTTTCCTCCACAGATTCTGCAGAGACCTCTGACAGCGGAACAGAAGCAAACAGTGAAGGAACATCTGGGCCATTCTGGGGGTGATCTGGTGATTGTCAGAGTGACAGCTAAAAAACCAAACTATGAACTTGGCTCTTCGAAGCAGCTGTCGCTCCCCAAACGCTCTGTTGCAGGTATGGGGTGCACGCGAGATGGGTAAATACTGCTGTGATGTATTACATTGGGGGTCAGGTTACAGGGGGCTGACTACTAGTAGGTGGGATATTGGAGAGTTATTTATAGGTAAGGTGGCTGGGTGGTGTAATGGTTAAGTGCTCTGCCTGTTCAGTAAGCTGAACCTATTCAGTAGGAGACCTTCGGCAAGTCTCCCTAACGCTGTTACTGCCTATAGAGCGCGTCCTAGTGGCTGCAGCTCTGGCGCTTTGAGCCCGCCAGGAGAAAAGCTTGATATAAATGTTATTTGTCTTGTCTTGTAAGATGACCTCATCACACTCAAAGTAGATAGTGGGGAGAGGCACACCTTTCCGTAATATGGGTGCATAACCATGGATGCTAGCAACACCCAAAAGACAGTCCAATAGTAGTAAGGATTGGTTAGCACTCCAGCTTCTCAAGTGAGCAAATGTTTTATTCTTCAATCATGTCAACACTTAAGTTAACAATTGTTTTGGGGCCAGCAAGGGTCCCCTTCATCAGAACAGTGCACCCTTGCTGGCCCCTATTACTACTATTGACCTCATCACACTGCCTTCCAATAGGATGACGTTAATGCGGTCCTTTCCAGTAGGATGACCTCCTTGCGGTCCCTTCAGATACGATGACCTCATCGTGGTCTCTTCCGATAGGATGACCACATTACGGTTCCCCTCCAATAGGATGAGCTCATCGCGGTGGAAGGGGGTCTAGTACAAAATGCTTTGCAAGCCAATTATTTTGGAAGTGAACGTCCTTCAGTAGTGTAAGCTTGTAGTGCCTGTCTCAGCTGTAAAGAGCGCAGTCGTGTCTTTAAGAGGCCTTGCAGCGCCATGCAGCTAGTGTCAGTCAGCTGCAGCTTGGTTTAGACGAGATGCCATTCCTCTCTCGTTCCAACGCATCTTTGGGACACCTCGGTGGGCTTCAGAAGCCCTCGCGTCCCTGAGAGCTACTGAAGTCAGGTACATCCATACGGCGCCTTCTCCTGACCCTGTCAGCTTGTTCACTGCTGAGCAGAGGCAGACGGGAGTCTTTGGGTCTTCCAAATCAGCTATGCTAAATTTGAACAGCGACACTACTGATGGTTCAGTCGGCTTCCCCTCCCTAAGAGCTGTTCCTGGAATGTGGAAGGGGCAGGATTATCCCCCAATGTGTTACATTAGTCATTTTTTCTTTGCTGTCTGCACAGTGCTCTGGAAAATGTCTGCACTGTACAGTATAAAGGCCTAGTAATAATAATAGTGATAAGTATGTGATAATCGGGCTATTTCTGGAGGACTCACTTTCTTCCTCGTATCATATTGGATCTATTATTTATGATTGTGTAGTTATAGACATTCCAGAATGTTGTCATGATGAGAAATGACAAGATGTTCCTTAAATACTCGTCTCTTCCTATCAGGTAAACCAGCCGTGGACCCGGCCGCTGCCAAGCTGTGGACGTTGTCTGCCAATGACATGAATGATGATGATGTGGTCAGTTGAACAGTTTTACTGGTGATAGACTGAAGTGTTTACACCTTGCTTGATAGGTGTTTCTGTACTGATTCATAATCTGTATTCTTCCCTTGTACACCCAACTGCCGCTCCGCCTGTACGCCCAACTGCCGCTCCGCCTGTACGCCCAACTGCCGCTCCGCCTGTACGCCCAGCTGCCGCTCCGCCTGTACGCCCAGCTGCCGCTCCGCCTGTACGCCCAGCTGCCGCTCCGCCTGTACGCCCAGCTGCCGCTCCGCCTGTACGCCCAGCTGCCGCTCCGCCTGTACGCCCAGCTGCCGCTCCGCCTGTACGCCCAGCTGCCGCTCCGCCTGTACGCCCAGCTGCCGCTCCGCCTGTACGCCCAGCTGCCGCTCCGCCTGTACGCCCAGCTGCCGCTCCGCCTGTACGCCCAGCTGCCGCTCCGCCTGTACGCCCAGCTGCCGCTCCGCCTGTACGCCCAGCTGCCGCTCCGCCTGTACGCCCAGCTGCCGCTCCGCCTGTACGCCCAGCTGCCGCTCTGCCTATACACACCCAACTCCTGAACACCCAACTGCTGCTCCCCATGTACGCCAATCTGCTGTTCTCTCTGTACACACCCAGTTCCTGTCTGCACTGTACACCCATAATGCTCAGAGTTTCTACCGGGAACGTTAATGTTTACTCAGAGTAGTCGCAGCAGTGCACAAACCTTAGGGAAATATCCATGTAGACTTCAGACCAGGGCTGTGGAGTCGGAGCAATTTTGGGTACCTGGAGTCGGAGTCTGTGGTTTCATAAACTGAGGAGTCTCGGAGTTGGAGTCGGATGAATTTTGAACCAACTCCACAACCCTGCTTCATACAGTCCTCAGTCTGGTCCCCCGTTATGTAGCCTTCATATATTTCTTCGTTCCATACCTGTTTTGTCTCTCCGCTATCTCAGCTGCTTATCCACTGTGTCATATGTATGTTATAAAATGTAACAGAGGCTGATGCTGGTCTTTCTCTCCAGGATCTCTTGGACTCTGATGAGCTTTTGGACCAGGATGATCTGACGAAGCCTCTTCCCTCCTCACTTAGGGCTGCAGGCTGTGGAGAGGGCACTGAGAAGAAACGCAAGGCCTGCAAGAACTGGTAAGCGGTGTACCTAACGTAACATAGGTCGGAGCAGAGGTGTCCCTCAACCAACCCATCTTGGACAGGCGACACATCCTGCCTTAGATTTCCTGACGTGCAGAGGACACGCCCTACCCTAGAGACAGATTTTCTGACATGCAGAGGACACACCTGTCACAGGGCCCCTAGTGGCCAGACCGCAAATTGCCTTCCAATCGGTTTCAGCACACAGACCATGCAAGCTGTGGTCGCGATCGGTGCACAGAAACCGCTGGAATTCTGTCAGCAGACTGATTAGGAGGGAGCCTGTGAGTTACGGTAATTACGAATTACACACTATTTCAGGGTATAACTGCCACCACCTCTGTTTTCTGAGACAGAGGAACTCACTGACTGGCTGAGCCTAGATCTACAAATAAAAACGGTTAAATCCACTCTATTCTGTCTAGCTAGCAACAAAAGTAACGTCTCTTCAGAAGTCAGGGTTCAATTTCTGTATGGCTGAATAATAGGGTAGCTGAACAAACAACTGACGATAGCGTTGGTTTATTAATGCAATATAAATAATTAATATATATAGAAAGTCGTTAAAATCAAAAATTATAGAGACAAATTGATAACACAGTATGAAAATAAAAAGGGAGAATATACTTAATTTGTGAAAAGATGTCCTTTCTGGGAAAATCATAAAGTTCTTAGTTTCAATTCAGTTCAGTTATTAGCAAAGTTCTTTTGTTTCAGTTCCAGAGCAAAGTCCAAACAAGATGGCCGCTAACCACGTGTCCTCTGGCTAGCAGCAGACAGGCTCTTATACAGATGGAATTTGGAAGACTGAGGTCCGCCTGCTGGTGCTTTTGATGACGCTGGCTCGGGGGTGTGGCCGTGCCTGCCTCCTCTGAATTACCAACCAACCACAGTTCAAGTCCTTGGGGAGAGATTTAGGCTTAAACGTATAAAATGCCGTAACTCATAAACGATACATGTCATATTTAGGTGGATAGCAGATTCCTAATTGTCAGAAAATACCGATTAATAAGATATCAGACGTGACTAAGGCAGAGGGTCCAGTTCCTGAGAAGGGTCATACCTCAACAACCGGATGGGCTATTGCAATGAATTTTATACCAGCACGTTGGGCAGATTTTAACGAATACGACTATATGAATTTTATAGTTGTGCGATATACGGTCTCCGTATAACAGACAAGAAATCATCCAACACATGCATTCAAATCTGCCCTTATCGGTGCCAGCCAGTCTGGTCCCCAACTGTGAGGAAAGCAGTTCTTTGAATAGGCTCATCATTTGGTGACTATGGACATCTCCCTGAGGTAATTAAAAGTAAACATTCTTCTTGGACACAAGCATTGTCCAAGCTAAATTAACACATCCCCCAGGGCTTTTACAGGGATTCTCTCAGTTAAAACCAAACCTCCCAGCTGTTCCTAGTCAGAGGGAGATTACACATCACTTCTCGGTTTAACGATTTGTGTCGCAAACCGACCGCAATTGCGTTTTCGCCGACTGGGCGTCGCCCGGCGTCACAACACCCTACCCTAGAGACAGATTTCCTGACATGCAGAGTACACACCCTACCCTAGAGACAGATTTCCAGACATGCAGAGTACACACCCTACCCTAGAGACAGATTTCCTGACATGCAGAGTACACACCCTACCCTAGAGACAGATTTCCTGACATGCAGAGGACACACCCTACCCTAGAGACAGATTTCCTTACATGCAGAGGACACACCCTACCCTAGAGACAGATTTCCTGACATGCAGAGGACGCGCCCTACCCTAGAGACAGATTTCCTGACATGCAGAGGACGCACCCTACCCTAGAGACAGATTTCCTGACATGCAGAGGACGCGCCCTACCCTAGAGACAGATTTCCTGACATGCAGAGGACGCAGCCTACCCTAGAGACAGATTTCCTGACATGCAGAGGACGCACCCTACCCTAGAGACAGATTTCCTGACATGCAGAGGACGCACCCTACCCTAGAGACAGATTTCCTGACATGCAGAGGACGCACCCTACCCTAGAGACAGATTTCCTGACATGCAGAGGACGCACCCTACCCTAGAGACAGATTTCCTGACATGCAGAGGACGCGCCCTACCCTAGAGACAGATTTCCTGACATGCAGAGGACGCACCCTACCCTAGAGACAGATTTCCTGACATGCAGAGGACACACCCTACCCTAGAGACAGATTTCCCGAGATGTGGAGGACACACCCTACCCTAGAGACAGATTTCCTGACATGCAGAGGACACACCCTACCCTAGAGACAGATTTCCTGACATGCAGAGGACGCACCCTACCCTAGAGACAGATTTCCTGACATGCAGAGGACGCACCCTACCCTAGAGACAGATTTCCTGACATGCAGAGGACACACCCTACCCTAGAGACAGATTTCCTGACATGCAGAGGACGCACCCTACCCTAGAGACAGATTTCCTGACATGCAGAGGACGCACCCTACCCTAGAGACAGATTTCCTGACATGCAGAGGACGCACCCTACCCTAGAGACAGATTTCCTGACATGCAGAGGACGCGCCCTACCCTAGAGACAGATTTCCTGACATGCAGAGGACGCACCCTACCCTAGAGACAGATTTCCTGACATGCAGAGGACACACCCTACCCTAGAGACAGATTTCCCGAGATGTGGAGGACACACCCTACCCTAGAGACAGATTTCCTGACATGCAGAGGACACACCCTACCCTAGAGACAGATTTCCTGACATGCAGAGGACGCACCCTACCCTAGAGACAGATTTCCTGACATGCAGAGGACGCACCCTACCCTAGAGACAGATTTCCTGACATGCAGAGGACACACCCTACCCTAGAGACAGATTTCCTGACATGCAGAGGACACACCCTACCCTAGAGACAGATTTCCTGACATGCAGAGGACACACCCTACCCTAGAGACAGATTTCCTGACATGCAGAGGACGCAGCCTACCCTAGAGACAGATTTCCTGACATGCAGAGGACGCACCCTACCCTAGAGACAGATTTCCTGACATGCAGAGGACACGCCCTACCCTAGAGACAGATTTCCCGAGATGTGGAGGACACACCCTACCCTAGAGACAGATTTCCCGAGATGTGGAGGACACACCCTACCCTAGAGACAGATTTCCTGACATGCAGAGGACACACCCTACCCTAGAGACAGATTTCCTGACATGCAGAGGACACACCCTACCCTAGAGACAGATTTCCCGAGATGTGGAGGACACACCCTACCCTAGAGACAGATTTCCTGACATGCAGAGGACACACCCTACCCTAGAGACAGATTTCCGGACATGCAGAGGACACACCCTACCCTAGAGACAGATTTCCTGACATGCAGAGGACACACCCTACCCTAGAGACAGATTTCCTGACATGCAGAGGACACACCCTACCCTAGAGACAGATTTCCTGACATGCAGAGGACGCACCCTACCCTAGAGAAAGATTTCCTGACATGCAGAGGACGCACCCTACCCTAGAGACAGATTTCCTGACATGCAGAGGACGCACCCTACCCTAGAGACAGATTTCCTGACATGCAGAGGACGCACCCTACCCTAGAGACAGATTTCCTGACATGCAGAGGACACGCCCTACCCTAGAGACAGATTTCCTGACATGCAGAGGACGCACCCTACCCTAGAGAAAGATTTCCTGACATGCAGAGGACGCACCCTACCCTAGAGAAAGATTTCCTGACATGCAGAGGATGCACCCTACCCTAGAGACAGATTTCCTGACATGCAGAGGACGCACCCTACCTTAGAGACAGATTTCCTGACATGCAGAGGACGCACCCTACCCTAGAGACAGATTTCCTGACATGCAGAGGACGCACCCTACCCTAGAGACAGATTTCCTGACATGCAGAGGACACACCCTACCCTAGAGACAGATTTCCTGACATGCAGAGGACACACCCTACCCTAGAGAAAAATTTCCCAAGATGTGGAGGAGGAATCCTTTCTAAAAAAAATTATCTCACATATAGAAGCCTTAACTTGTTTTCTGTGTGGAGTTTTTTTGACATGTAGAAGCCTTACAGGGCAACTGAGAAGAATATGGAGGCTGCCATATTTATTTCCTTTTAAGCAATACCAGTTGCCTGGCTGTCTTGCTGATCCTCTGACTTTAATACTTTTAGCCATAGCCCCTGAACAAGCATGCAGCAGATCAAATTTTTCTGACATTGTCAGATCTGACTAGATTAGCTGCATGCTTGTTTCTGGTGTGATTTTCCTGCAGCCAAATAGATCAGCAGGACTGCCAGGCAACTGGTATTGTTTTAAAAGGAAATAAATATGGCAGCCTCCGTACACCTCTCACTACAGTTGTCCTTTAACTTGTCCTCTAGGTAGATTTTCTGACATGTAGAAGCCTTAGCCTCCCTGGCAGTATGATTATTTCCAGATTTATTTATTTTTCCAAAAGCGGTGCAATTTTTTTTTTCCCTACAACTTTTCAGACCCTAAAAAAAATCATCCCGCTAGATAGATCTGCGGCAGCCCTGCACATTCCATACCTTCGATGGATCCATCCAACTCGGGGTTACCGCTCTGAGCTGCGGATTTCCGTCCCGAGCCTGACACGGGGTTACCGCTAAGGAGGTTAACTTGTCCTCTAGGTGGATTTTCGGACATTTTAGAAGCTTTAGTCTTCTGGGTGGATTTTCTCACTTGTAGAAGAGGAATCCGGTAATGCAGGCTAATTTCCTGACATACTTAGAGCACGTTTCCACTGTGCACGGCATACGTCCTGCGAAACGCGGCGCCGGCACAGCTGTGATGCGAGACGCATCCGGATTTCTGTAGCCGGCGCAATGACACATTGGTGCTTCTTTTCCCCCACAAGCGAATCAGTCGGCAGCCCTACTGACTTTAACAGGCAGCATTTCCCTCGGAAGTCGAGTAAGTGGACCCTGTTTGTAGGTGGATTTCTTGATGTGGGAAGGAGGTCTCCTGTCCTCTATAAACCTCCTGATTTAATCCTCTGGCTCAGGATAGAGAGAACTCCGGCCTCTCAGCAGATTTGTTCCTGTGTTTCCTGACACGTTGCTGTTTCTCTTGCAGTACATGTGGATTAGCGGAGGAGCTGGAGGAGGAGAAAAAGCAATCTGCCCCCAAAGCAGCCCCTTCAGCATGTGGCAATGTGAGTATAATGACCAGATGCACTGCGGGAGTGATGGAGAAGGCGGAGTCAGCGAGGAGGCGGGCTGCTGAAAAGTTGTGGGCGAGAAGACAGGACACACTGTGGTTAGGGGAGGGCTTGTGTCTATCATGTGACAGGATACACTGTGGTTAGGGGAGGGCTTGTGTCTACCATGTGACAGGATACACTGTGGTTAGGGGAGGGCTTGTGTCTATCATGTGACAGAATGCGCTGTGGTTAGGGGAGGGCTTGTGTCCATCATGTGACAGGATACACTGTGGTTAGGAGAGGGCGTGTCTATCATGTGACAGGGTGCACTGTGGTTAGGGGAGGGCTTGTGTCCATCATGTGACAGGATGCACTGTGGTTAGGGGAGGGCTTGTGTCTATCATGTGACAGGATACACTGTGGTTAGGGGAGGGCTTGTGTCCATCATGTGACAGGATACACTGTGGTTAGGAGAGGGCGTGTCTATCATGTGACAGGGTGCACTGTGGTTAGGGGAGGGCTTGTGTCCATCATGTGACAGGATGCACTGTGGTTAGGGGAGGGCTTGTGTCTATCATGTGACAGGATGCACTGTGGTTAGGGGAGGGCTTGTGTCTATCATGTGACAGGATGCACTGTGGTTAGGGGAGGGCTTGTGTCTATCGTGACAGGATGCACTGTGGTTAGGGGAGGGCTTGTGTCTATCATGTGACAGGATGCACTGTGGTTAGGGGAGGGCTTGTGTCTATCATGTGACAGGATGCGCTGTGGTTAGGAGAGGGCGTGTCTATCATGTGACAGGATGTGCTGTGGTTAGGGGAGGGCTTGTGTCTATCATGTGACAGGATACACTGTGGTTAGAGGAGGGCTTGTGTCTATCATGTGACAGAATGCGCTGTGGTTAGGGGAGGGCTTGTGTCCATCATGTGACAGGATACACTGTGGTTAGGAGAGGGCGTGTCTATCATGTGACAGGGTGCACTGTGGTTAGGGGAGGGCTTGTGTCCATCATGTGACAAGATACACTGTGGTTAGGGGAGGGCTTGTGTCCATCATGTGACAAAATGCGCTGTGGTTAGGAGAGGGTGTGTCTATCATGTGACAGGATGTGCTGTGGTTAGGGGAGGGCTTGTGTCTATCATGTGACAGGATACACTGTGGTTAGGGGAGGGCGTGTCTATCATGTGACAGGATACACTGTGGTTAGGAGAGGGCGTGTCTATCATGTGACAGGATACACTGTGGTTAGGGGAGGGCTTGTGTCCATCATGTGACAGGATGCGCTGTGGTTAGGGGAGGGCTTGTGTCTACCATGTGACAGGATGCACTGTGGTTAGGGGAGGGCTTGTGTCCATCATGTGACAGGATACACTGTGGTTAGGGGAGGGCTTGTGTCTACCATGTGACAGGATACACTGTGGTTAGGGGAGGGCGTGTCTATCATGTGACAGGATACACTGTGGTTAGGGGAAGGCTTGTGTCTATCATGTGACAGGATGCACTGTGGTTAGGGGAGGGCTTGTGTCCATCATGTGACAGGATGCACTGTGGTTAGGGGAGGGCTTGTGTCTATCATGTGACAGGATGCACTGTGGTTAGGGGAGGGCTTGTGTCTATCATGTGACAGGATGCACTGTGGTTAGGGGAGGGCTTGTGTCTATCATGTGACAGGATGCACTGTGGTTAGGGGAGGGCTTGTGTCATGTGACAGGATACACTGTGGTTGGGGAGGGCTTGTGTCTATCATGTGACAGGATGCACTGTGGTTAGGGGAGGGCTTGTGTCATGTGACAGGATACACTGTGGTTAGGGGAAGGCTTGTGTCTATCATGTGACAGGATGCACTGTGGTTAGGGGAGGGCTTGTGTCCATCATGTGACAGGATGCACTGTGGTTAGGGGAGGGCTTGTGTCTATCATGTGACAGGATGCACTGTGGTTAGGGGAGGGCTTGTGTCTATCATGTGACAGGATGCACTGTGGTTAGGGGAGGGCTTGTGTCTATCATGTGACAGGATACACTGTGGTTATGGGAGGGCTTGTGTCTACCATGTGACAGGATACACTGTGGTTAGGGGAAGGCTTGTGTCTATCATGTGACAGGATGCGCTGTGGTTAGGGGAGGGCTTGTGTCTATCATGTGACAGGATGCGCTGTGGTTAGGGGAGGGCTTGTGTCTACCATGTGACAGGATACACTGTGGTTAGGGGAGGGCTTGTGTCTATCATGTGACAGGATACACTGTGGTTAGGGGAGGTGGCATGTGTATCATGTGACAGGATACACTGTGGTTAGGGGAAGGCTTGTGTCTATCATGTGACAGGATACACTGTGGTTAGGAGAGGGCGTGTCTATCATGTGACAGGACACACTGTGGTTAGGGGAAGGCTTGTGTCTATCATGTGACAGGACACACTGTGGTTAGGGGAGGGCTTGTGTCTATCATGTAGCAGGACGCACTGTGGTTAGGGGAGGGCTTGTGTCTATCATGTGACAGGATGCACTGTGGTTAGGGGAAGGCTTGTGTCTATCATGTAGCAGGACGCACTGTGGTTAGGGGAGGACTTGTGTCTATCATGTGACAGGACACACTGTGGTTAGGGGAGGGCTTGTGTCTATCATGTGACAGGATGCACTGTGGTTAGGGGAAGGCTTGTGTCTATCATGTGACAGGATGCGCTGTGGTTAGGAGAGGGCGTGTCTATCATGTGACAGGATGCGCTGTGGTTAGGAGAGGGCGTGTCTATCATGTGACAGGATGCGCTGTGGTTAGGGGAGGCTTGTGTCTATCATGTGACAGGACGCACTGTGGTTAGGGGAGGGCGTGTGTATCATGTGACAGGATGCACTGTGGTTAGGGGAGGGCTTGTGTCTATCATGTGACAGGACGCACTGTGGTTAGGGGAGGGCGTGTGTATCATGTGACAGGATACACTGTGGTTAGGGGAGGTGGCATGTGTATCATGTGACAGGATACACTGTGGTTAGGGGAGGGCTTGTGTCTATCATGTGACAGGATGCACTGTGGTTAGGGGAGGGCGTGTCTATCATGTGACAGGACGCACTGTGGTTAGGGGAGGGCGTGTCTATCATGTGACAGGATGCACTGTGGTTAGGGGAGGGCTTGTGTCTATCATGTGGCAGGATGTGCTGTGGTTTGCGGAAGGCTTGTGTCTATCATGTGACAGGATGCACTGTGGTTAGGGAAAGGCTTGTGTCTATCATGTGACAGGATACACTGTGGTTAGGGGAGGGCTTGTGTCTATCATGTGACAGGACGCACTGTGGTTAGGGGAGGGCGTGTGTATCATGTGACAGGTTGCACTGTGGTTAGGGGAGGGCTTGTCCATCATGTGACAGGATGCACTGTGGTTAGGGGAAGGCTTATGTCTATCATGTGACAGGATGCGCTGTGGTTAGGGGAAGGCTTGTGTCTATCATGTGACAGGATGCGCTGTGGTTAGGAGAGGGCGTGTCTATCATGTGACAGGATGCGCTGTGGTTAGGAGAGGGCGTGTCTATCATGTGACAGGATGCGCTGTGGTTAGGGGAGGCTTGTGTCTATCATGTGACAGGACGCACTGTGGTTAGGGGAGGGCGTGTGTATCATGTGACAGGATGCACTGTGGTTAGGGGAGGGCTTGTGTCTATCATGTGACAGGACGCACTGTGGTTAGGGGAGGGCGTGTGTATCATGTGACAGGATACACTGTGGTTAGGGGAGGTGGCATGTGTATCATGTGACAGGATACACTGTGGTTAGGGGAGGGCTTGTGTCTATCATGTGACAGGATGCACTGTGGTTAGGGGAGGGCGTGTCTATCATGTGACAGGACGCACTGTGGTTAGGGGAGGGCGTGTCTATCATGTGACAGGATGCACTGTGGTTAGGGGAGGGCTTGTGTCTATCATGTGGCAGGATGTGCTGTGGTTTGCGGAAGGCTTGTGTCTATCATGTGACAGGATGCACTGTGGTTAGGGGAGGGCTTGTGTCTATCATGTGACAGGACGCACTGTGGTTAGGGGAGGGCGTGTGTATCATGTGACAGGTTGCACTGTGGTTAGGGGAGGGCTTGTCCATCATGTGACAGGATGCACTGTGGTTAGGGGAAGGCTTATGTCTATCATGTGACAGGATGCGCTGTGGTTAGGGGAAGGCTTATGTCTATCATGTGACAGGATGCGCTGTGGTTAGGGGAAGGCTTGTGTCTATCATGTGACAGGATACACTGTGGTTATGGGAGGGCTTGTGTCTATCATGTGACAGGACACACTGTGGTTATGGGAGGGTGTGTGTCTATCATGTGACAGGATACGCTGTGGTTAGGGGAAGGCTTGTGTCTATCATGTGACAGGATGCACTGTGGTTAAGGGAGGACTTGTCTATCATGTGACAGGATGCATTGTGGTTAGGGGAGGGCGTGTCTATCATGTGACAGGATACACTGTGGTTAGGGGAGGGCTTGTGTCTATCATGTGACAGGATGCGCTGTGGTTAGGGGAGGGCTTTTGTCTATCATGTGACAGGATGCACTGTGGTTAGGGGAGGGCTTTTGTCTATCATGTGACAGGATGCACTGTGGTTAGGGGAAGGCGTGACAGGATGCACTGTGGTTAGGGGAGGGCTTGTGTCTATCATGTGACAGGACGCACTGTGGTTAGGGGAAGGTTTGTGTCTATCATGTGACAGGATACACTGTGGTTAGGGGAAGGCTTGTGTCTATCATGTGACAGGATACACTGTGGTTAGGGGAGGGCTTGTGTCTATCATGTGACAGGATGCGCTGTGGTTAGGGGAAGGCTTGTGTCTATCATGTGGCAGGATGTGCTGTGGTTAGGGGAGGGCTTGTGTCTATCATGTGACAGGATACACTGTGGTTAGGGGAGGGCTTGTGTCTATCATGTGACAGGATGCGCTGTGGTTAGGGGAAGGCTTATGTCTATCATGTGACAGGACACACTGTGGTTAGGGGAGGGCTTGTGTCTATCATGTGACAGGACGCACTGTGGTTAGGGGAGGGCGTGTGTATCATGTGACAGGTTGCACTGTGGTTAGGGGAGGGCTTGTCCATCATGTGACAGGATGCACTGTGGTTAGGGGAGGGCTTGTGTCTATCATGTGACAGGACGCACTGTGGTTAGGGGAGGGCGTGTGTATCATGTGACAGGATGCACTGTGGTTAGGGGAAGGCTTATGTCTATCATGTGACAGGATGCGCTGTGGTTAGGGGAAGGCTTGTGTCTATCATGTGACAGGATACACTGTGGTTATGGGAGGGCTTGTGTCTATCATGTGACAGGACACACTGTGGTTATGGGAGGGTGTGTGTCTATCATGTGACAGGATACGCTGTGGTTAGGGGAAGGCTTGTGTCTATCATGTGACAGGATGCACTGTGGTTAAGGGAGGGCTTGTGTCTATCATGTGACAGGATGCATTGTGGTTAGGGGAGGGCGTGTCTATCATGTGACAGGATACACTGTGGTTAGGGGAGGGCTTGTGTCTATCATGTGACAGGATGCGCTGTGGTTAGGGGAGGGCTTTTGTCTATCATGTGACGGGATGCACTGTGGTTAGGGGAAGGCGTGACAGGATGCACTGTGGTTAGGGGAGGGCTTGTGTCTATCATGTGACAGGACGCACTGTGGTTAGGGGAAGGTTTGTGTCTATCATGTGACAGGATACACTGTGGTTAGGGGAGGGTGTGTGTCATGTGACAGGATACACTGTGGTTAGGGGAAGGCTTGTGTCTATCATGTGACAGGATACACTGTGGTTAGGGGAGGGCTTGTGTCTATCATGTGACAGGATGCGCTGTGGTTAGGGGAGGGCTTGTGTCTATCATGTGGCAGGATACACTGTGGTTAGGGGAGGGCTTGTGTCTATCATGTGACAGGATGCGCTGTGGTTAGGGGAAGGCTTGTGTCTATCATGTGACAGGATGCACTGTGGTTAGGGGAGGGCGTGTCTATCATGTGACAGGATGCACTGTGGTTGGGTAGGGGGGAGGTGTATCATGTGACAGGATGCGCTGTGGTTAGGGGAGGGCTTGTGTCTATCATGTGACAGGACGCACTGTGGTTAGGGGAAGGTTTGTGTCTATCATGTGACAGGACGCACTGTGGTTAGGGGAGGGCTTGTGTCTATCATGTGACAGGATGCACTGTGGTTAGGGGAAGGTTTGTGTCTATCATGTGACAGGACACACTGTGGTTAGGGGAGGGCGTGTCTATCATGTGACAGGACGCACTGTGGTTAGGGGAGGGGGGTGTGTATCATGTGACAGGATGCACTGTGGTTGGGTAGGGGGGAGGTGTATCATGTGACAGGATACACTGTGGTTAGGGAAAGGTTTGTGTCTATCATGTGACAGGATGCACTGTGGTTAGGGGAGGGGGGTGTGTATCATGTGACAGGATGCACTGTGGTTAGGGGAGGGGTGTGTGTATCATGTGGCAGGATGTGCTGTGGTTAGCGGAAGGCTTGTGTCTATCATGTGACAGGATGCACTGTGGTTAGGGGAGGGGGGTTTGTATCATGTGACAGGATACACTGTGGTTAGCGGAAGGCTTGTGTCTATCATGTGACAGGATGCACTGTGGTTAGGGGAGGGGGGTGTGTATCATGTGACAGGATGCACTGTGGTTAGGGGAGGGGGTGTGTATCATGTGACAGGATGCACTGTGGTTGGGTAGGGGGGAGGTGTATCATGTGACAGGATACACTGTGGTTGGGGAGGGTGTGTGTGTATCATGTGACAGGATACACTGTGGTTAGGGAAAGGTTTGTGTCTATCATGTGACAGGATGCACTGTGGTTAGGGGAGGGGGCATGTGTATCATGTGACAGGATACACTGTGGTTAGGGGAGGGCTTGTGTCTATCATGTGACAGGATACACTGTGGTTAGGAGAGGGCTTGCAGACTGTGCGATTGAAGCTGTGCTAAATGTCTTTCTCTCCGTTAGTGTTATTTAGGGGATGCTTTCCGCTGTGCCAGTTGCCCGTACCTCGGAATGCCGGCGTTCAAACCAGGAGAGAAGGTGCTGCTGAACACCAGCCAACTGCAGGACTCCTAGTTACCTTTGTGCGTCTGTCTGACTTTGTGTGTATATATAGAAAATGTTAATAGCATGTTTATTATTTACAATAAAAGTTTTCTCACCTCCTCTCCTGATTGATTGCACTGCCTGATCATGTGACAGTGATCATGTGACCGTTCTTAGGCGGAAGCTCTGCAGTTTGGTTTCTTAGCTTAGTCATGCTGCACTGTCTGCTGGTAACAGAGATCATGTGACCCTCACTCAGGAAGGCTAAATAAACTCTCCTGACTCTCATTGTTTGCATTGTCTGATCAGGTGACTGAGTGATCATATGACCATACAAATAAGGAAGCTAAGTAAACGAAATAAACTCATGAGTGGGAAAAAAAAAGCGAGCTGATGGCAAGTTAAGCTGCGTGTATTTTTTTTCTAGTTTATTCAGCGCTGGGACCCACAGGAGCTGTTTCAGCCCCACTTTAGAATCACCAACGTTTTAATAAGCGCTACGCTAATGAAAGTCAATGGAGATGATTCCACAGGAGAGACTGCGGTATCGTAACCATGGATCCTGCAGCAATTGTGGAGCAATTGCACTTCAATTTAAAGTATAAGATTGCTGCAAAATCACTGTGCAAAGCAACCTTGCAGCGATTTTACTATCCAGAACTACAAAAAAAAAAGGAAATCCCAATTGCCGTACAAAATCGCTAGCATTAAATTTAAATGTGCGTTAAAATCAAGCGAAATCGTTGGAAATGCTTCTAAAATTGCTACAAAAAGCACTTGGTGATTTGCATTTTCCTATTTCAATTTCTAGTGGGCCCCAGTCCTCAGTGTGGATCAATAAAAGGCCTAGTGTAGGTTATTAGGCTTTGGTATAGTTTAACCACTTAATGACATGCTGACTTATAAAAACGACCTGCTAGAGCCTCTTAAAGAGAACCCGAGGTGGCATGTTTATTCTGGGCGCCCTCCCGCAGCCTCCCTGGCGATCTTAATAGAAAGCCAGGGAGGTTAACTTAGCTGTAGGGATAACAGTTGTGCCTGGATGAGTGAATCTGTGAATGCATTTGTTTGAACATTTGCATGTGAGAGTGCGAAGGGTTAATAGATTTTTGCTGTTTTCTAGCCACACCCCCTTCAGCACCTCCCTTTCCTTAATAACTTATATAATGTCGTAACTAGAGGCGATGTGCCTGGATATATGTATTTTTTTTAATTGGCAAATGAAAGGGATGAGCACTGAAAGGGGAAAATCGCTCTTGTCCGTTAGGGCCCGTTCGCACTTACAATCGCAGTTTTGCGGGAGTGATTTTCTTGCGATTAGCGCAGAAAAATCACTGGACACTGCATCGGTTTTGAAGCGATCACGATTAGCGTGCTTTGCACGTTAATCACGATCGCTAATCGCGGAACGCTCGTCGCCGGCAAATTGCTGCATGCAGCGCGGTTGCGGTTATCGCTAACCGCAACCGCGGCAGTGAGAACACTGCCACTCGCTACATTGTGTAGCGGTTTTTGCTAAACCGCTAGTGGTTTGCCGTGAGCGGGAATCGCGCGATTCCCGCTCAGGTGAGAAAGGGCCCCTAGGGTAAAAAACACATTGGGGTGAAGTGGTTAAACAACTATCAAATAACTTTTTCTGTAAACCCCACATTTCTATAGAGCTTTTAGCCAGCAACACTAGAAAGCTTTTCAGAGGTCTCTCAGCACAGCCTGTGTGAAAGGAAAGCTTTGTTTACCAGCTGTTTTGTAACAATTTTGTGTTGGCATCAGGGGGAGGGGGAGGCAGAGCTGAACTGTAACCTGGCTGTAAACTGTTTCCTTTACACTGTGAGGCAGAGAGAGAGACACTCCGACAGGAACACAGAGCTTCAGCTGATCTTTATTTACACACATTTGAAGCTATTATTCTGCTTTCTATCATTCTGAACACATTTTACTCACAGTATTAGAGCCAGTGAGGACTGTTTCTGTATGCTGGATGTGCTGGACACAGTCCTCCACAGTAATGCTCACAGTGAACTGTTCCCTATAAATGTCATTTTCTTCACATGAAACAAAAAAATGAAAAAAAAAAACCTTTGTTTTGCTATTTGCCAGTAATTACTGGAAATATATGTGGCATTTAAAATTTTAGTTAACTTTTATAGTTGTCCTTTAACAAGGTGCTCAGTAATGATCCAATTCCCCAAGGGGACAACCGATCGATCAGAAACGGTCGTACAGGCCCAGCAATGAAGGGGAAATAAGAAATCAGATCAGACCAAAGAATCATTCTGAAATTCAGGTCGATGGAATGATCGATAGAGCAATCGTTCATCAATCTCCACCATTAATGGCACCCGATCAATCATACGAACGTTGGTTCTGCAGATTGTACCACTAATAGGCACCTTAAAGACACTCAGAGATAAAATAAATGCAACATTTTTTACTTACCCGGGGCTTCCTCCAGCCCCATGAGCATGATGGATGTGTCCCTCACTGTCCTCCCGCGATCAGCCCCGGTAACTGGCTCAGTCGCGTCCAGTCTGGGCCTTCTGCGCATGCGCGGACCTCCCCTCCACAGTAGACCCAGACTGAAATGACTAAGCCAGTTACCGTGGCTGATCAGTGGACCGTGGGAGGATGGCGAGGGACGCATCCATGCTTACAGGGCTGGAGAGAGCCCCGGGTAAGTAAACCATGTTGCATTCATTTCATCTCAGTCTCTATGAATGTTCAGGTTCTGTGTGAGAAAAATCACTACAATAAGAGGGTTCTGGAAATGTGACGTGATAAATCTTGAAATTCTCCAGAACCAGACATTGAGGAAGCGGGTTATATTTCTGTCTTTCTGTGCCATTCATAGTTCAGGCAGAATCGGGTGAATGGATGAATACTATAGGCCAGGGGTCTCTAACTCAATTTACCTGGGGGCCGCAGGAGGCAAAGTCAGGATGAGGCTGGGCCGCATAAGGGATTTCACAGAAAAAGTCTTCAAATGTGCACACAGAACGTCTTCCCATATAACTGTTATGATGGCATGTCATTTCCGTAATCGGCAGCTCCCGCCCCCCGTCCCTTGCATTGATTTTTATTTCGATTCAAAATCAAATTTACACTGAAGCGAACCATTTTGCCTATATTACCTTATAGTTCGCTGCAGTGCTCCCATTACAAGTAATCCGCCGTGTCCCTAAATCGCCCAAGGGGCAATCCGCCGGCATTTCCTGGAAGGGGCAGAGCTTTCAGCTTCAGCTCTGCCCCTCCTGACCTCAATCGCAGTGCATCGCCGCCTCTGCCCGCCCCTCTCACTCTTCCTTCACAGAAAGGGACAGGGAGAGGCGGCGATCCGTTCGGCGATTGACGTCAGGAGGGGCACAGCTGGAAGCTCTGCCCCTCAGCGCAGTTGTGGATGTTTGCCCGGGGGATTTGGGGGCTCTGCAACCCTCGTTTAGCGGCGGGGATGCGGCGGATTACTTGGGAGCACTGAAGCGAACTATAAGGTAAAATAGGCAAAAATAGTTCGCTTCCATGTCTCTCTTGCTTTTGCCTGGCGCGGGCCACAAAATATTGTATCGAGGGCTGCAAATGGCCCGCGGGCCGCGAGTTTGAGACCCCTGCTGTAGTCAGTGACTGTGTGTCTGGGTTCTCCTTTCAGGTCACGGCTACTGAGTAATTCAAGCACTTGGATTATTAGTTAAAGTAAACCTAAAGTCACCCCCAAAAAATGAGATGAACTCACCTGGGGCTTCCCTCAGCCCCCTGCAGACGATCGGTGCCCTCGCAGCTCCGCTCCGATGTCCCAGGACCCGCCGGCGAGCACTTCCGGTTTCGCCGTCACCGGCCGACAGGCATGGGAACGCGAGTGATTGTTCGTGTTCCCAGCCTGAATATCGCTCCCTATGCAGGAGGCCGCAATAGCAGCATAGGGGGCGATATACAGGCTGGGAACGCGAACAATCACTCGCGTTCCCATGCCTGTCGTCCGGTGACAGCGAAACCGGAAGTGTTCGCCG
Organism: Hyperolius riggenbachi; assembly: GCF_040937935.1. Taxonomy (NCBI): domain Eukaryota; kingdom Metazoa; phylum Chordata; class Amphibia; order Anura; family Hyperoliidae; genus Hyperolius; species Hyperolius riggenbachi. The sequence goes on from NC_090656.1 coordinate 4,628,250, forward strand.
GCGGGTCCTGGGACATCAGAGCGGAGCTGCGAGGGCACGGATCGTCTGCAGGGGGCTGAGGGAAGCCCCAGGTGAGTTCATCTCATTTTTTGGGGGTGACTTTAGGTTTACTTTAATGAATGTGAAGTCAGAAGAATTCCCCTCTCATAGCTTTCTACGGTATATCCTGCCAGTCAAAATAGGTTTATCTTTTACAGAGACTTAGGCTATATTTGCTGGGGGAAATTATGTTTTGACTCTTGTGGTATATACAGTATGTGTTATGTTTGCACCGCACTTTATGTTCTGCAATCCTGACGAAGCCCTTCAGGGTGAAACATGTTGAGTTTTATGTGGCTTGCACTGAACATATTAACACTAGTATAAATCTACCCTCGCCAGTATTTGGGTGGATACACCTTTATAAGCACTGTGTGAGTAGGAAAGAGATTTTATTTTTGATTGGCTTTTAGAGCCTTAAAGGGAAGGTTCAGGGAGGGTGGGGAAAAAATAAAAATCAATTTCCACTTACCTGGGGCTTCCTCCAGCCCGTGGCAGGCAGGAGGTGCCCTCGCCGCCGCTCCGCAGGCTCCCGGTGGCCGACCCGACCTGGCCAGGCCGGCTGTCAGGTCGGGCTCTTCTGTGCTCCAAGTCCTGGCACTTCTGCGTCCCACGCCGGCGCTCTGACGTCATCGGACGTCCGCCGGGCTGTACTGCGCATGCGCAGAACTACTTCATCTGCGCAGTACAGCCCGGCGGACGTCCGATGACGTCAGAGCGCCGGCGTGGGACGCAGAAGTACCAGGACTTGGAGCGCAGAAGAGCCCGACCTGGCAGCCGGCCTGGCCAGGTCGGGTCGGCCACCGGAAGCCTGCGGAGCGGCGTCGAGGGCACCTCCTGCCTGTCACGGGCTGGAGGAAGCCCCAGGTAAGTGGAAATTGATTTTTATTTTTTCCCCACCCTCCCTGAACCTTCCCTTTAAAGGGAACCTAAACTGAGAAGGATATGGATTTTTCCTTTTAAAATAATACCAGTTGCCTGGCTGTCCTGCTGATCCTTTTAGCCACAGCCCCTGAACAAGCATGCAGATCAGGTGCTCTGACTGAAGTCTGACTGGATTAGCTGCATGCTTGTTTCAGGGTGTGATTCAGCCACTATTGCAGCCAAAGAGATCAGCAGGACTGCCAGGCAACCAGTATTGTTTAAAAGGAAACATCCGTATCCCTCTCAGTTAAGGTTCCCTTTAAAGCCTAGGTTCTCAACGTGTGGTACGCGTACCCCAGGGGGTACTTCTGATGATTCCAGGGGGTACTCGGGCTTGAAAAACTTAAAGGTGGCCATACATGGTACAATTTTTCAATGAAATTATTTAGTTCGATTATTCTGTTAGATCGAATATAAAGATTTTTCCAGCATGTCCGATCATTTTTCCCGAAAAACCGTGATAATCGTTCGAATTTCTTGATCGAAAAAAAAAATATTTTCAACTTTCATTCAATTCGATCATTTAGATTGAATAAACGGGAAAATTGAACGTTTTTATTGTATCTGGTATGGGCACCATAACTAAAAATAACAAATTTAGAGGAGAAAAGGATAAATACTAGTTAAACAACACCAAATTAGTGTTTTAGCTAATTCAAAGCAATTGTAAATGTTTAGAAATTGTTTAGAGCCAATTATCATGTACTATGATTAAATATATATTTCTCAAGGGGTACTTGTGATAATGTTTACCATGCTAGGGGGTACTTGGTGAGTACAGGGTTTGAAAAGGGGTACATACCAATAAAATGTTGAGAAACACTGCTTTAAAGGTTACCTGAAAATTACAAAATTAGATACTTACCTAAAGAGAGGGAAGCCTCAGTATACTATTAAGGCTTCCCTCTGTGGTTTGCTGTCCCCCGTCGCTGAGCGCGGCCCCCCAGATGATTAGCGACAAGGTTACCGATGTAACCCTGCGTGTGTGTCACTGCAATGGATACACACACACCAAGGGTTAAATATGCATTAACTTTTTATGGGAAGTGCTGCTGTAAAGGGCAGGTTCCCCCAGGGGGAGCCCATGAGCAGGAAAGAGACGAGAGACGCTGAGCATGTGCAGGAGGAAATGGCAGTTGGGTTTTGGCAGTTGACGGCTAGTGAGGGGGAGGAGCCTAGTAAGGACTGAGTTGATGATGCAGCAAGAAATAAGCGTGATGTCAGAGGAAATAGAGCAGAGACCAAAACAGAGACCAGCCATTGGTGAGACAGACGGAGCAAGTCCGAGGCACAGATAAGGGAGCACTACTGAAAACTAACGTAAGGAAGAGAAAGTAAAAATGACCTGTAACAGAAAACAGCAGAGACAGCGGAGCAGCAATGCATACAAGAGTGAGACAGAGAAAAGGGGCCCATACACTGGTCGATTACAGCCATCGATCGATTCTATGGAATTGATCAGAATTTGATTCTTTCAAATCTATCGATCGATTGATTTGCGGACAATTTCAATAGATTTGATCTATCTGGCAGGATGGAAAATCTAGGTGGATCGGCTGCTGGCAGCTGATCGATGGCCCATAGAGTTGCATTGGATCTAATGGTCCAATAATGCATTTAGATAGATTTCTAATAGCTTTCATTCTGAATTCTATTGGAAATCTGTTCCTTGTATGTGACAGGCATCTGATGGTCGAATCTGCTCCAAATCTATCAGTGTATGGCTACCTTATGAAACAGAGCAGAGCTAATGACCCCTTGGATTTTCCTGCAGTAAAACCTTAAAGGAGAACTGTAGTGAAAGGTATATGGAGGCTACCATATTGATTTCCTTTTAAAGGGAACCAGAGACGAAGCACCCTTGTGTATTTTACCATGTATATCAGTAAGAACATTAGAGAAAACACTTACCATGCTGTCTGTTTCACCCTCACTGCTAAAAGTGTCTGTTAGCAGCAGTCACAAGAATCCCAGACTGAGCAATTAAATCTGGCTTTGCTGGGAATGATTATTGCTGAGTCATTATAGCAAAGCCACAAGGGGGCAGGCTTGGGCTTGAAATAACACCACAGAAGACAGACTTAGCTATAATATTTCTGTAGCAAAGCTAGACGGAGCAGCCTGACTTCTCAGTCGGGGATTCTTATCAGACGTGATAACAGTCAGATTACACAGAGAACAATGAAACAAAGGGCAGATTAGGTGTTTACTGTCATGTTCCCACTGATTTATAAGGTAAAATAGGAGAGGGTGCTTCATCTCTGGTTCTCTTTAAGCAATACCAGTTACCTGGCTATCCTGCAGATCCTCTGCCTCCAATACTTTTAGCCCTAGACCCTGAACAAGCATGCAGCAGATCAGGCGTTTCTGACATTATTGTAAGATCTGACAAGATTAGCTGCATGCTTGTTTCTGGTGTGATTCACACTACTGCAGCCAAATAGATCAGCAGGGCTGCCAGGCAACTGGTATAGCTTAAAAGGAAATCAATATGGTAGCCTCCATATACCTCTCACTACAGTTCTCCTTTAAACAAACATGAAACAGTGAGAGACAGGTTGAGATAAGAGCTTCAGAAAACAGCACTGTAACAGACCAAGCTTTGTTGAGAGCTCAGAGAAGCTCTTTTGCATAGATAACAACTGAAGTTTCTTAAAGGATACCAGAGCTGAAATAAGCTAGATAAACTGCCCCCGATATCTACCTAAATGCCCCTCCAGCAGCCACTTCCTGGGCAGCAATGCATGCAAGGGTGAGACAGAGAAACAAGTGACAAGATTATAGAAAAAGAGTGAAGACTGCAGTGCAGTGTCTGGAGAGATTGTGTGACAACAGCTGGCAGGCAAGATACAGAGAAGACAGCAGTGAAGAAAGCTTAAAGGAGAACTGGAGTGAGAGTTATATGGAGGCTGCCATATTTATTTCCTTTTATGCAATACTAGTTACCTGGCTGTCCTGATGATCCTCTGCCTCTAATACTTTGTCATGGGCCCTGAACAAGCATGCAGCAGATCAGGTGTTTCTGACATTATTGTCAGACCTGACAAGATCAGCTGCATGCTTGTGTCTGGTGTGATTCAGACACTACTGCAGCCAAATAGATTAGCAGGGCTGTCAGGCAACAGATATTGTCTAAAAGGAAACAAATATGGAAGCCTCCATATTCTTCTTACTTCAATTGTCCTTTAAAAGACAGCGGTGAAGAGGTGGCAGACAGCTGAATGCTGTGTGAGGAAAATTCTTGCAAGTTGATGCTAATAAACTACCATAGGGTTGCCGTGGTATACCGCGGTTTGATTGTGCATGATAATCATACCATGCACAATCCTGTTATAGCGGTTTCTGTGGGGGGACGGTGTGACGCAGCGGCTGGGAAGTGACGCAATAGCGAGGGCACGAATAGTGGCGGGGTGAAAGAGATACTCACTTGACAGGGATCCTGCGCATGTAACACTTACTTCTTCCTGCTTCCTGTTCTTGCGTTCCAGCTCCCTGTAACAGCACCCTCCAGCAGAGAATGTACCAGGTTATGCTGGGCCATTTCTAGGATAATTCCTGATATAGCAAACTTCTGACATAAACCACTTTTCCTGGTCCCTTGAAGTTTACTACAATGAGCAGTGGCGTAGCTAAGGAGTTGTGGGCCCCGATGCAAGTTTTACATTGGGCCCCCCAAGCACTCTATACATAACAATTGATACAGCGCACCAAAACCTGACAATGGCAACTACAGTGTCAGAGGTGCAAGAAGGGGATGGGGAACAGTTTAATGATTCCTTCTATTTAAAGTATCTATAGAAGTGATCATTATGAGCACAGGACCAATAGAGAGCTAATACTGCAGCTAAGGGGAGGGCCCCTGTGGCCCAAGGGCCCTGATGCGGTCACAACCCCTATTGCTACGCCCCTGACAATGAGATTATACTGTATAGGAATTCCGAAAAGGGTGAAATCAGTTATCAGGAACTGTGTGGTATCAGTTGAACGTCAGAATGTTCAGTGCCGTGATTGCTGGAAAATCCCACTTCCCAGGGACTCTCCATAAAGTCGATCTTATGTAGGAATCCAGAGGATGGTACAAGCAGGAGGTATCTGATATCAGGAACGCTCCTTTGTGTCCTGGCAACGTTGGAATCCAGAGGTCAGTGTTGTCAGGAGGTACCAGCTATCAGGGACTCTCCGCAGTGTTATTCTAGGGTAGGGATCCAGAGGTCGGCAGTGAATGAAGGGACCGTATTATCAGCGCTCTTATCTAGCAGTGGAAAGGTCACATACAGTAGTTAGTCATTAGGCAATGACACGCCTTCATCCAGAGTCCTCTCTACCAGGCTCTTCCAGACACACGGGACCCATGTATGGAGGCACCTGACACCAGTCCAGGTGGGTAACACTTACATTAGGATTTTAAGGATTAGGTGGTTTATCTGTTCTGTGCAATGATGACGGAGGGTCTTAAAAACCGTTTGCACAAGGCAGACTATTGCTGTGGAACCTCAAGTCCCAGCAAGCCTCACCACCAGCCAACAAGGAGTGTAAGGGGCAGTCAGCAAAGTATGCAGTGACTTCTGGTTTCCTATCAGGGCTGTACACAGGACAGGCCGCAGATAAGAGCGTGCAGGAGAGATGTAGATCAGTCTGTTCAGTAGAGATCAGCTGGCAATACATCTAGTGATTAGGCCTGATCAGGCCTGGATTTCCCTCACAGAAGCCTACAGGCACAGATGTCCTGGCACCTTAGATTTTGCCTTCAGCGAACCTACAAGCCCCCACCGAACTGCTCGGCAAGTGTGCTGGCTGTCACTTCTCTCTGCTTCACTAGCCCATCATAGGTAGCTACAGGTGCCCCTTAGCAGAGCCGGGACAAGGTCCTCCAGCACATAGCCGGCCTTTGACTTGAGCAACTGGAGCGGTCGCTCAGGGGGCTGGCTTCCAAGGGGGCACCTATAGCTGGTTGCCTATACTGAGAGCACCTATATCTGACTTCCTATACTGGGGGCACCTATACCTGGCTACCTATACTGGGGGCACCTATACCTGGCTACCTATACTGGGGGCACCTATACCTGGCTACCTATACTGAGAGCACCTATACCTGATTTCCTATACTGGGGGCACCTATACCTGGCTACCTATACTGAGAGCACCTACACCTGATTTCCTATATTGAGAGCACCTATACCTGATTTCCTATACTGGGGGCACCTATACCTGGCTACCTATACTGAGAGCACCTACACCTGATTTCCTATATTGAGAGCACCTATACCTGATTTCCTATACTGGGGGCACCTATAGCTGGCTACCTATACTGAGGGCACCTACACCTGATTTCCTATACTGGGGGCACCTATACCTGGCTACCTATACTGGGGGCACCTATAGCTGGCTACCTATACTGAGGGCTCCTACACCTGATTTCCAATACTGGGGGCACCTATACCTGGCTACTTATACTGAGGACACCAACACCTGACTATCTATGGGGGAGACCTACAACTGACTTCCTATACTGAGGGCACCTATGCTTGGCTACCTATACTGAGAGCACCTACACATGAGATCCTATACTGGGGGCACCTATAGCTGGCTACGTATGGGGGGGACCTACAACTGACTTCCTATACTGGGGGCACCTATGCTTGGCAACCTATATTGAGGGAACCTACACGAGATGCTATGCTGGGGGCACCTATACCTGGCTACCTACCTATACTGAGTCTGATGGCATTTTTTCCTTTTGGGGGGGGGGGCGCACTGCACCTATAATGTGTGGTGCTAATTGTCTGTGCTGTGCTATCATTCCAAATGGGGTGGGGGCTAAATGTCCCACTGATTGTTTTTATTAATATTCCTGAAAGGTTCTAGCCTTCATTTTTTAAGTTTATTCAGGATAATGCACTCTTTCCATCCATTTTGTGGTTATTAATAGTTACATAGTTATTTGGGTTGAAAAAAAGACATACGTCCATCGAGTTCAACCAGAGAACAAAGTATAACACCAGCCTGCACCCTCACATATCCCTGCTGATCCAGAGGAAGGCACAACACCAGCCTGCTCCCTCACATATCCCTGCTGATCCAGAGGAAGGCACAACACCAGCCTGCTTCCTCACATATCCCTGCTGATCCAGAGGAAGGTAAAAAACCCTTACAAGGCATGGTCCAATTAGCCCCTAAAGGGAAAAAATTCCTTCCCGACTCCAGATGGCAATCAGATAAAATCCCTGGATCAACATCATTAGGCATTACCTAGTAATTGTAGCCATGGATGTCTTTCAACGCAAGGAAAGCATCTAAGCCCCCTTTAAATGCAGGTATAGAGTTTGCCATGACGACTTCCTGAGGCAATGCATTCCACATCTTAATCACTCTTACCGTAAAGAACCCTTTCCTAAATAAATGGCTAAAACGTTTTTCCTCCATGCGCAGATCATGTCCTCTAGTCCTTTGAGAAGGCCTAGGGACAAAAACCTCATCTGCCAAGCTTTTATATTGCCCTTTGATGTATTTTTACATGTTAATTAGATCCCCTATAAGGCGTCATTTCTCTAGACTAAATAAACCCAGTTTATCTAACCTTTCTTGGTAAGTGAGACCTTCCATCCCCTATATAAATTTTGTTGCTCGTCTCTGCACCTGCTCTAAGACTGCAATATCTTTCCTGTAATGTGGTGCCCAGAACTGAATTCCATATTCCAGATGTGGCCTTACTAGAGAGTTACACAGGGGCAATATTATGCTAGCATCTCGAGTTTTTATTTCCCTTTTAATGCATCCCAAAATTTTGTTCGCTTTAGCTGCAGCGGCTTGGCATTGAGTACGATTATTTAACTTGTTGTCGATGAGTACTCCCAAGTCCTTCTCCAAGTTTGATGTCCCCAACTGTATCCCATTTATTTTGTATGGTGCTAGACCCTTGGTACGACCAAAATGCATGACCTTACATTTGTCAACATTGAATTTCATCTGCCATTTATGTGCCCATATAGCCATCCTATCCAGATCCTGTTGCAATATGACACTATCTTCCTGAGAGTTGATGATTCTGCACAATTTTGTATCATCTGCAAAAATAGCAACATTGCTCACTACTGCATCTACTAGGTCATTAATAAATAAATTGAAGAGCACTGGACCCAGTACAGACCCCTGTGGGACCCCACTGCTAACAGTCACCCATTTTGAGTATGATCCATTGACCACAACCCTTTGTTTTCTGTCCATTAGCCAGTTCCCTATCCATGCACACAGACTCTTCCCCAGTCCTTGCATCCTCAACTTTTGCACCAGACTTCTGTGGGGAACAGTGTCGAAGGCCTTTGCAAAGTCCAAGTATATCACATCTACAGCATTCCCAATATCCATATTAGCATTCACTACCTCATAAAAGCTGAGTATGTTAGTCAAACAGGACCTGTCTTTAGTAAACCCATGTTGATGCTGAGAAATAAGATTATTTTCTACTATGAAGCCATGTATAGTATCTCTTAGTAACCCCTCAAATAGTTTGCATACAACTGATGTTAAACTTACAGGTCTATAATTTCCTGGATCAGATTTTTTGCCCTTCTTAAATAATGGGAAAACGTGGGCTGTACGCCAATCCACTGGGACTCTGCCAGTTGCAAGAGAGTCACAAAAGATAAGATAAAGGGGTTTATCTATAACTGAACTTAAAGGGACTCCGAGCTCTGAAAAAAAAGGAAAGTTGTACTCACCAGGGGCTTTTTCCAGCCCAGTGCTGGTCGGGAGGTCCCACGCCGGCGTCCTGGCTCCTCTCCTTCTCCCCACTCCGGAATGGCTGGCAGGCCGCAGCCCGGGCGACACTCTCCCGAGTGTCGGGCTGCTTCTTCCGCATATGACGCGGATTACGTCACACGCCGGCCGCCTCGCGTCATCACGGCGGCCGGCGTGAAAGTACTGCGCATGCGCGAACAAAGCGCGAGGCGGCCGAGGTGATGACGCGAGGCGGCCGGCGTGTGACGTAATCCGCGTCATATGCGGAAGAAGCAGCCCGACACTCGGGAGAGTGTCGCCCGGGGCTGCGGCCTGCCAGCCATTCCGGAGCGGGGAGAAGTAGAGGAGCCAGGACGCCGGCGTGGGACCTCCCGACCAGCACTGGGCTGGAAAAAGCCCCTGGTGAGTACAACTTTCCTTTTTTTTCAGAGCTCGGAGTCCCTTTAATTCCCTTAGGACCCGAGGATGCATGCCATCCGGGCCAGGTGCCTTGTCTATTTTTAATTTATTTAGTCTTGCCTTCACTTCTTCCTGCGTTAAGTATTTAATATTACAGTGGGAAGATTGAGACTCTTCTGAATCTGTAATTTGCAAGGGATGTTTCCCTTGTGAAGACAGAAGCAAAGAAAGCATTTAATAACTCTGCCTTACCTTGGTCATCCACCATTGAGTTCCCATCCTCATCCTTTAGGAGTCCTATACAGTCAACCTTTCTTTTTTTTAGAGTTGATGTACTTGTAAAACTTCTTTGGGTTAGATTTGATATCCCTAGCGATTTGATTTTCAGCTTCAATCTTTGCCAGCCTAATTTCTTTTTTACAACTTTTATTGCACTCCTTATAATTGCTTAGTGCAGCCTCGGTCCCCTCCTGTTTTAGGACCTTATAGGCATTCCTTTTCCCCTTCATTTTATCCCTAACCTTTCTATTCATCCATAGAGGTCTTTTTTTATTCCTAGACATTTTGTTTCCATATGGGATATACATACTGCAATATTGATTGAGTATAAGTTTAAAAGCTTGCCATTTCCCTTCAGTGTCCTCCCCTTGTAGTACATTATCCCAGTTCACCAAACTTAGTGCCTGCCCGAGTTGATTGAACTTTGTTTTACTAAAATTCATAGTTTTAGTGGTCCTGCTGCCCCGTGGCCTATCAGTCACCAGATCAAACGTTATGATGCTGTGATCACTATTTCCCAAATGTTCTTGAACCTGCACATTTGATACATTATCTGGTCTATTAGAAATGATCAGATCCAGTAACGCATTCCCCCTAGTTGGTTCCGTTACCATTTGAGTCAAGTAATTGTCCTGTAGTGCTGCCAGAAATCTGCTGCTTTTACCAGAATGGGTAGCCTCAATACTCCAGTCAATGTCTGGAAAGTTGAAGTCGCCCATAATTATGACCTCATTTTTACTTGCAGCTTTTTCAATCTGCTGTAGTAATCGCAGTTCTGCAGCTTCATTAATAAGAGGTGGCCTGTAGCATACCCCAATAAGCAATTGGCAACTTTTATTTCCACCATGAATATTTACCCAAACGGACTCCACATCTTCGCAATCTTCCTCCATCTCATCGTTGAGGACAGCTGTAAGAGAATTCTTAACAAAGAGACAAACCCCTCCACCTTTTTTCCCTGTTCTATCCCTCCTAAACACTTTGTATCCCTCTAAATTTGCTAATAGTATTTTTCTATTATGTATATATATGTGATGTGTCACGGAAATTTGAGCATTTGGTGTGATGTGTTACGACTTCAAAAAGGTTGGGCATCGCTGTCCTAGGAGTGAACTCAGGAGAAAAGGTGAAGAGAGTGTGTGTGTGTGTGTACGCATGATGCAGATAAAGGGGGAGGAGGGGGGGGACAAAAATCAGATTTCGCTCAGGGCGCTGTGAACCCTAAGGCTGGCCCTGCTCCAGCACCCAAGGCTGAGACACCAAAGTGCGCCCCTCCATCCCTCCCACCCCAGCTGGCACAGGAGTAGCTGGACTGGTGAGATTTTAATGCATGGGGGGAGGGAGGGCCATTAACTTTTGTGGGGGGGGGGGGGGGGAGGCAGCCAGACGTCGGAGGCACAAACACAAGGTCAATTCCCAAGAGATTGTATGCTGAAATCGATCAGGAATCGGACTGTTGTGTATGGGCAGCCAACAGATCTGTCTGTTAGTCGCTCTCCCCATATGTAAGGGGCCAGCAAGGTATTCAGTGACTTGCTTTTCCAGAGCGGCTGTAACTTCTGGTTTCCTATCAGGGCTGTACACAGGACAGGCCGCAGATAAGAGGGTGCAGGAGAGTCTTAGATCAGTCTGTTCAGCAGAGATATGGAGAGAGCTGGTGGGACGACTTCTACTGACGATCATGTTGTTTTCTGCTTACTAGCTCTGCTCTAGATGTCTTACGCCATCCCTGGTCATGGGCCCCGCTGCGAGCTGCAGAACAGGAAAACGCAAGCGCCGGAACCCGTCTCTGCCCCGCGGACCTGCGGAGAGCCGCCTGGACATCAACCAGGCCACGGAGGAGGAGCTAATGACGTTACCGGGCATCTCTCGGGCCTTGGCCCAGAGCATCACAGTGCACAGACGTAAGATTCGCGGCTTCCGCAAGGTGGAGGATCTGGCCCTGGTGACCGGGGTAGGAGCTGAACACATGCTGCAGTTGCGACCGGAGATTACGGTGGGGTTGGCAGCCCAACAGCTGGCAGCTAGCAACGGCACGCTTAAGACAGAGGAAGAGAACGCCAAGACTGACGGAAATGAAGAGCAACAGCCAGGAATTACCTAACGGGAGTCTTAATCCCATCATGCCCAGCGCCCCAGAGATCAAGAAACCAGGCATACTGAACTGATAGGACTAATACGGGTAAAAATATATTTACATTTTGTTTCTGTCTGTCACGGAATCTCTGTTGGGAAACGGTGGCCATGAAGGCGGAAGGGCTGGGAAAATGCTCAGACAATGGTAAGAGAGCAAAGAGCAGAACTCAGAACTACCAATCGGAAGCCTGCATTTTGGAAGCGTCCACTCATAGTGACTCTCTGCAATCAGATTTATGACATTTTGTACTAATTTTATGAGGTTTTCATGTTTTTTAAAAATATGAATGCATAAATAAAATGTGTAAGAATGATCATATGATATTCCATATCAGGGGCAACTATACCAGGCTACCTATATTGGGGGCACCTATACCTGGCTACCTATCCTGGGGGCACCTTTACCTGACTAGCTATACTGGGGACACCTATACCAGGCTACCTATACTGGGGGCACCTATACCTGGCTTCCTATACTGGGGGCACCTATACCTAGCTACCTATACTGGGGGCACCTATACCTGGCACAGAGCAGGGACAAGGTCCTCCAGCACCCAAGGCTGAGACACCAAAGTGCGCCCCTCTATCCCTCCCAACTCAGCTGTCACACACTGATTGCTATTAGACTAAGAGGGCCACAGGGCCCACAACCTCCCCTACACCTTAATATCTAGTTATCTGGCTTGCAGTCACTGCTATGTATCCCCTTTTCTTATTTCTTTCTGCTTCATACACAATTAGGAATGACAGCTGAATGAATTGTGCGCCCCCTCCTACACTGCGCCCTGAGGCTGGAGCCTTTCCAGCCTATGCCTCGGCCCGGCTACCTATCCTGGGGGCACCTTTACCTGACTAGCTATACTGGGGACACCTATACCTGGCTTCCTATACTGGGGGAACCTATACCTGACTATCTATACTGGGGGCAACTATACCAAGCTACCTATACTGGTGACGCCTATACCAGGCTACCTATACTGGGGGCACCTATACCTGGCTACCTATCCTGGGGGCACCTTTACCTGACTAGCTATACTGGGGGCACCAATACCTGACTAGCTATACTGGGGGCACCTATACCTGGCTTCCTATACTGAGGGAACCTATACCGGACTATCTATACTGGGGGCAACTATACCAGGCTACCTATACTGGTGACGCCTATACCAGGCTACCTATACTGGGGGCACCTATACCTGGCTACCTATCCTGGGGGCACCTTTACCTGACTAGCTATACTGGGGGCACCAATACCTGACTAGCTATACTGGGGGCACCTATACCTGGCTTCCTATACTGGGGGAACCTATACCGGACTATCTATACTGGGGGCAACTATACCAGGCTACCTATACTGGTGACGCCTATACCAGGCTACCTATACTGGGGGCACCTATACCTGGCTACCTATCCTGGGGGCACCTTTACCTGACTAGCTATACTGGGGGCACCAATACCTGACTAGCTATACTGGGGGCACCTATACCTGGCTTCCTATACTGGGGGCACCTACACCTGGCTTCCTATACTGGGGGCACCTATACCTGGCTACCTATACTGGGCAGTATAGAGAAAAGAAAAGAAAAGGAAAAACCCGCAGGAGTACCAGGAGCCCTTATGGTGTATTATCTTCAGATAATGAAATAAAAATTAAGAGTAAGTATACTCACAAGTGTAGGTTGCTTGAAGGCAACCACTTGTATAGGCGTGTAGGGAAGTCCCGTCCCCACTCAGTCTTTATGATCGTAGGTCGCTGCTCCTTAGAAAAAGGCTTCGCTTCTCGTACATCGCGAAGAACCCCACGAGTGGGGTAATACAAGATCGATTTCCGGAGGGGATAGGAGGCGCCCGTGTAGTGTATTAGGTGTTCTCTTTGTACAAAGAGACTCCACTTGATATAAGGTTAAGAAGGTTTATTTAGCACAATAGACAACGCGTTTCGCGGTCCAAGCCGCTTCCTTGGACCGCGCGCGTTGTCTATTGTGCTAAATAAACCTTCTTAACCTAACACCTAATACACTACACGGGCGCCTCCTATCCCCTCCGGATACCTATACTGGGGGCACCTATACCTGGCTACCTATCCTGGGGGCACCTATAACTGGATACTTATACTGGGGGCAACTATACCTGGATAGCTATAATGAGGCATTTATACTTGGCTACCTACACTGGGACCCCACCTATAGAACCATCCATGCCAGTATTAGGTACTCCCCAGTACAGATAACTACTCTCCTTTGCTCCGCTCGCATTACTCTGCACCTCAGGAGTCCCACCATGGACCCCATTCTCACAGTTAGCCGATGCCACTGGTCCCCCCTTGTTAAGGGGCCCCATACCAGCTGCTATGGTGATCGCTATGCCACTGTCCCGAATACGAATGCTGTGACATAACGGTAGCGGTGGTGATAAAGGCTTCCTGATAGGCACTCCCTCTGACTCAGCAGCAATTTAGGCTCTAACCTGGCCACTAAATAAAAGCCCATCTCACTACCATGAAAATGCTGCCATAGTGCTGCTCCTGGAGTCATTCCAGTATACTGTGTGTCAAAAACTGCTGAGAAATGTCTGGCGGCAGGACTATTGATAAGGACAGAGCTGATTGGCCAATTGTATCACTTTCGTGTAGTATAAGAGCGTACATACACATTTTGTTCATAGTATTCAAAATCTGTTCAAACTCATACTATATGAAAGGGGTAAAATTGGTCAGTGATTGGCCAATCAAAATTGCATGTGTGTATGCCCCCTAATAGCCATCACTTTACTGCACTGACTAATGAGTTGCTTGCTGTGCGCAGTGTAGTAATGGCTGTTAGAAGGCTTGTCTGATGGAAGACACCAAGTGAAGAGGGGGATCTCTAGACAGGTGCTGTAAGATACTACAGTAATTAGTGTCATTTCTGGCCACTTTTTCAAAACTTGTTGGTTCTTTCAGATTTTAACTACTTACTTTTTTTTTCCCTGGAAGACCGTTCTCTAAAGGGAACCTGAACTGAGTAAAATTATTTAAAATAAACGCATGATGTAGCTGCAAATGAATATTACATGCTAACCTCACTGTCCGTTCCTCTCAGAAGCTCACCATTTTCTTCTTACAGTGATCCCTTCCAGTTTGCGGGAGCGCGGGGGTTTGCGCGACCTAGTGGACAGTGCTGTGCGCAGCAGGCTATGGGGGGGGGGGGGGGGGGGGGGCTGGGGTGCGGCTGCATAGCTAGCATAGTTGCCCCAGTATAGGGAGTTTAGTTGCCCCAGTATGGCTAGTATAGTTATCCCAGTATAGTACCCAGTATGGGTAGGTAGTGCCCCAGTATAACCAGTAAAGTGCCCAGTATAGCTAGTATAGTGCCCAGTATAGGTAGGTAGTGCCCAGTATAGCTAGTATAGTGCCCAGTATAGGTAGGTAGTGCCCAGTATAGCTAGTATAGTGCCCAATATAGCTTACTAGTATGGGTAGGTGTGCCCCTCCCCCCTCCGCGGCCACCGCTCCTGTTACCTTATCATGAGCGGGCGGCCGCTTGTCCGATTAGATTCCCCCGTAGTAGCCGCTCTCCTCTGTGGCATCTCCTATTACAGCAGCGCGCACTCAGCGGCTCCTGTGATGAGCAGGAAGCGGTACAGCGGCTTCCTGTAGCGGCTGATACTACGCGTTCCCAGCCAAAATAGCACCCCTATGCGGCCATATGTCCGCATACGGGTGCCTATGCGGACATATGGCCGCATAGGGGTGCTATTTTGGCTGGGAACGCGTAGTATCAGCCGCGTTCCCCAGCCTGACGGGTCCTGACGGCGAAACCGGAAGTGGCCGCCAGCGGGACCCGGGTGCATCAGAGCGACTCGTCGTGGGCACCGATCAGCTGCAGGGGGCTGAGGTAAGCCCCAGGTGAGTAAAACTTAATTTTTTTGGGACACTTAAGGTACACTTTAAAGGAATACTGTAGGGGGTCGGGGGAAAATGAGTTGAACTTACCCAGGGGGTGTAACGGTCCCCCGCAGACGCCCTGTGCCCGCGCAGCAACTCACCGATGCTCCGCCCCCGCAGACGTCCTGTGCCCGCGCAGCCACTCACCGATGCTCCGCCCCCCGCAGACATCCTGTGCCCGCGCAGCCACTCACTGATGCTCTGCCTCCCCCACAAACATCCTGTGCCCACGCAGCCACTCACCGATGCTCCGCCCCCCCACAGACATCATGTGCCCGTGCAGCCACTCACTGATGCTCCGCCCCCCGCAGACATCCTGTGCCCAAGCAGCCACTCACCGATGCTCCGCCCCCCGCAGACATCCTGTGCCCGCGCAGCCACTCACTGATGCTCCGCCACCACCCAGGCGTCCTGTGCCTGCGCAGCCACTCACCTATGCTCTGGCCCCGCCTCCTGTTCACTTCTGGAATTTCAGGCTTTAAAGTCTGAAAACCACTGCGCCTGCGTGGCCGTGTCCTCGCTCCTGCTGATGTCACCAGGAGCGTACTGTGCAGGTGCTGACTGTACTGGGCCTGCGCAATAAACTCCAGGTGACGTCAGTGGAAGCGAGGACACGGCCACGCAGGCGCAGTGGTTTTCAGACTTTAAAGTCAGAAATTCCAGAAGTGAACCGGAGGCGGGACCAGAGCATCGGTGAGTGGCTGCACGGGCACAGGATGTCTGCGGGGGTGCGGAGCATCGGTGAGTGGCTGCGCGGGCACAGGATGTCTGCGGGGGGGGGTGGAGCATCGGTGAGTGGTTGCGCAGGCACAGGATGTCTGTGGGGGGGCTAAGGGGGAGGGCGGAGCATCGGTGACTGGCTGCGCGGGCACAGGATGTCTGCTGGGGGTGGGGGCGGAGCATCGGTGAGTGGCTGCGCGGGCACAGGATGTCTGCGGGGGGCGGAGCATCGGTGAGTGGCTGCGCGGGCACAGGACATCTGCGGGGGCGCAGCATCGGTGAGTGGCTGCGCGGGCACAGGGCGTCTGCGGGGACCAGAGCATCGGTGAGTGGCTGCGCGGGCACAGGACGTCTGCGGGGGCGGAGCATTGGTGAGTGGCTGCGCGGGCACAGGGCGTCTGCGGGGACCAGAGCATCTGTGAGTGGCTGCACGGGCACAGGATGTCTGCGGGGGACCATTACAAGCCCTGGGTAAGTTCAACTCATTTTCCCCCTACCCCCCTACAGTATTCCTTTAAGTGTAAACTAACTCATTGGTTAACACGAGTTTTCAGTTTTTCAAGTGTGTTCCCTGCCTTAGCAACTGCTGTTCAGGAAATGATTTTGAAAACCCTGAGAATCCCCCATGAGGAGGGAAAAAGCTGTGCATGAGTAGTCTGTCCACGGCGGGAGTGCAGCTGGAAAATGAAGAGGGGTCCTGTGCTGGAACCGCTGGGGTCAATGAGCATCTGAAAAGCCTTAAAGGAGTACTGTAAGGGTAATAAAAAAATGATTTTAACTTACCTGGGGCTTCTAATGCCCCCCCGCAGTTTAACACCCCCTCACCCACTCACTCAGGTGCAGTAATTAGAGCATGAAATCCAAATGAAACTCATCCAGAGCTCATCCCTGCTGGTAACTGCTTGCTGAGCACACAGTTTAAAAAGGAACTCCAGTGAAAATAATGTAATAAATAATTATGTATAAATGATTTAGTCAGTGTTTGCCCATTGTAAAATCTTTCCTCTCCCCGATTTACATTCTGACATTTATCACATGGTGACATTTTTACTGCTGGCAGGTGATGTAACCTGCTTGCTGTTTTAGCAGATGGAAACAGCTGTATACAGCTATTTCCCACAATGCAACAAGGTTCCCAGCCAGGAAACTGCCAGGAGTACCACGGTCCTCAGAGTTTCTTGTGGGAGGGGTTTCACCACAATATCAGCCATACAGCGCCCCCTGATGGTCTGTTTGTGAAAAGGAATAGATTTCACATGTAAAAGGGGGTATCAGCTACTGATTGGGATAAAGTTCAATTCTTGGTCAGAGTTTCTCTTTAACAGTCCGTGGAAAGGAGGCCTTAAGGGAACCTTAACTGTGAGGGATATGGATGTTTCCTTTTAACCTCCTTAGCGGTAACCCCGTGCTGGACACGGGGTAAGCCGCCGCGGAGGATTTCTCAGGCCCTGCTGGGCCGATTTGCATAATTTTTTTTTTTTCAAACACGCAGCTAGCACTTTGCTAGCTGCGTGTTTGGTCCGATCGCTGCCGCTACCCACCGCGATACAGGGCCCCCCGCTGCATACCCCTTGCGCAGCCTGGCCAATCGCCGCCAGGCTGCGCTATGGGGTGGATCAGGACTCCCTGTGACGTCACTCCGTTCGTCGCCATGGCGACGGGGGAAGCCCTCAAGGAAATCCCGTTCAGAACGGGATTTCCTTATGGGCAAGCGCGCCGGAAGCAATCAGACGGTACGGGGGAACTCCGCAGGGAGGGGGGAAGCATGTAGCTAGCGCTAGGCTAGCTACATGGTAAAAAAAAAAAAGGTTAAAAAAGCCCTCCCGTGGCCTTGCGGCCGCAGGAATCATACCGCCAGGAAGGTTAAACAATACCAGTTGCCTGGCAGTCCTGCTGATCTCTTTGGCTGCAGTAGAGGCTTAATCACACACCTGAAACAAGCATGCAGCTAATCCAGTCTGACTTCAGTCAGAGCACCTGATCTGCTGCATGCTTGTTCAGGGGCTGTGGCTAAAAAAAGACACAGGATCAGCAGGAGAGCCAGGCAACTGGTATTATTTTAAAAGGAAAAATCCATCTCCTTCTCAGTTTAGGGTCCCTTTAAAAAGTGGTGAAACAACTAATGTAACCAAATGGCACCTAAAGGCGCCATTTGGTTACACAAACACCGCCCAGTTACCATGGTTGCAAGCAATGGCAGTTAACATGCTTTACAGTTTCAGAAAATCAGTTGTCTGCAGACTGAAATAGAAGAGTCATTTTTAATAACATTCAAATACAAAATGGATTGTATAGCAATGAAATAAACAGTATAAATAATTTGATGAAAGTGGCGTCACACTTTAAAAAAAGTCAGTTCATGGGGGGAGGAATTGAAAAGCACAAGAAGGGCAATAACCAATCAGAAGAGCTACAGTGGAACACAAGCTGCTCATGCTCCGCCCCCATCAGAGGTGAGGTTACAGATGGTTTGGGAAGGGTTAGAAGACATCTGTCGGCTGTTTATTGCTGTCTGTGTCCCTGCTGAGATTTCTCACCAGAGAAAGGAAGAGGGAACATAAGACACCAGCAACAAAGGATTTCTGAGTCTTGTGGGGGAAGGGGAAGACCTTCTGTAAGTATTTCTTATTGCTGTCACTGTTACAGCTGAAGAGATTCTCACTTCCTGCCATTGTAACCGCTGTCACCTCATACAGGAAGTCAGTGAAAATCTTGGAAATACAGACAAATCTCAGATATTCTTGATGGACTTCCAAGGCGACTATCTTAGTCTAATCTGTCTTTACCTGGGGCTTTTTCCAGTCCCTATAAGTCATTTTGGTCCCTCGCCGCAGCTCCCGTCCTCCCTGGTGTCCCGCTGGCCACCTGCATAGATCGACACTTCTGCGCATGCAAGCCCACGCCTGCACAGATGACTTGGGTGTGTTCACAGAAGCGCCAATGGGCTGCGCGATCTATACGGGCAGCCAGTGGGACACCAGGGAGGACTGGAGCTGCGGAGAGGGACCAAATAGATCAGCAGGGCTGCCAGGCAACTGGTATTGTTTAACAGGAAATAAATATGGCAACCTCCATATACCTCTCGCTAGAGTTTACCTTCAGTGCTAACCTGGCTCTTCTTACAAGGTCTCCCTCCTCATCCCCCTCTCCTCCCGATCCTCTGAAGCTGCTGTGATCTGCCAGAACCCACAATGCCTGCTAATAATCCAAATAATACCGTACAAAACGCCAACCCTGAACGTCCGGCACACCATAGCCTGTCCCCCCTCCACACATTTCTTCCCTAATTTCCAGATATCATCCTAACCTCACCCTTTCCTCTGCACATAAAACTCTTCTATACTCCACCCTGGTCACATCCTCACACCCTCGTATCCAAGACTTCTCACGGGCTTCACCCCTGCTTTGGAACTTTCTTCAGCACTGTATTCATAATGAGTCTCAAAACCTTCAAGCTCCCCCCCAACACATACTTCAACAGGACCCTGAGGCTTCCCTCTCTTCAGGTAAGTATCTCACTTTGATCTAGAGCTTCAGCTCGGGATCCCTTTAAGTATTTCATTGCATTACTGGATGTACTTTTTATAGTTTACGCCAGGGGTGGCAAACGCAAATATAAAGTGAGCCGAAATTGTACACTGGGACCAAGTCACGGGTCAACCTCAATGTCTAATGGCCACCTTCCTCCCTTATAAAGTTCCCTTATGTCTAGTGGTCCTCCTTCCTCTATACAGTTCCCTGGTGTCTAGTGGTCCTCCCTTTCCTATACAGTTCCCTGGTGTCTAGTGGTCCTCCTTCCTCTATACAGTTCCCTGGTGTCTAGTGGTCCTCCTTCCTCTATACAGTTCCCTGGTGTCTAGTGGTCCTCCTTCCTCTATACAGTTCCCTGGTGTCTAGTGCTTTCTTCCTTCCTCCCCCTTATTGCCTCCCTGGTGATCTAGGGCTTCACCTTAATATATTCTCCCTGGTGGTCTAGAGTGGGCAAAACGTAATGCAAAGTGGAGAGACCACCAGGCCAAATTTAATGGCTCTAAGGGCCAGATTTGGCCCGTGGGCCGGAGTTTGACCTGTATGGTCTACGTGGATGCTCACATCATACAGATCTGAACTGTAAATGCATTTCTACCTACTGCTGTATATATATATATATATACACACAGTAGGCCGTACAGACTACAGAGCATTATGGTCCTATATAAACATAAGATGGTAATAATAGCTTCTTATTCAATAAAGAAAGCTCTGCACCAATGCAAGCACCCTGGATACATCTGCTGTGAGTAGGGATGGTCAGTGAGCTGATAACAATTAAAGTGTAACTGTCGGGCATAAAATCAAAAATCAATTCTTTATTTTTATCTGGTAAACAAGTAATAAGGATGCTAATCAGGCAATCCAAAAGTTCAAATCTCTATTACGTTTCTTGTTTATAAATGATCATTCCCCAGTTTACCTGACTCTTATTTAGTACACAAAAAGGAAGTTGCAGGGCATGCTCGGTTGTCCTTTTTTGCTTCTCTATTTCCCCTCAGGCTTAACTAATGCAGCCTGATTGGCTGAAGCCTCTTTCCCTCCTGTTTTCCCCTCCCACACCTCTGCTCCTCTCTGATTGGCCAAAATTTCTCATGCTGAAACAATGCACTTTCTATAGTGAAGGGCAGGCAAATCAGGCAGAGGAGAGTAAGGGAGGAAGTGACATCAGGAATGGCTTCAAAATAGCCACAGTTAAAATGGGAAATACTAAGAAGGATTTTCTCTTTTTTACTGTAGAAAAATCACTAAACTCAAAACGCAGACAGTGCAATACACATGTTATGCAAGTAGAGCAAGTATTTATCTACTTATATATGTGGCTTTTTTATGAGATAGTATGGCTGGCAGCTCCTCTAAGGAGTTCCTTAGCAATACATACGTGATGGTAAGACTGACCAGAAATTGTACCATCAGATTGCAGCGTGTGGTCGACGTGATGAGCTACAGCCCAGAAAAACACACGTCTGGTGTCTGCTCAGCATCGAGAATATCAGGCTGCCAAAAACGGTTGCAGTCAGTGTCTGAAGTAGGCAAATGCTCACTAAATGCGTATTTTTACATCTTAGCGTTCGTGTCAATACTGAATACAAGGAGTCTTCGCCATAGGGCTGCGTCACAGAGCCAAACGCCATGAAATAAACACACAAGATAGATCAGCATTTATCAGCGACCGACACGATGCAGTGGGAGGGTCATGGCAGCCATTGGGGCAGACGGCCAACTAAAAGAGGCCATAGTCCTGACCAAGACTTAAGGTGGCCACACACCATACAATTTTTTTAAATATCTGTTCAATTCAAGAATAGTAATCAATCTTTCTGACTGATTGTAACAATTCAAAAATCTGACCAATGTACCACACACCTGTGTTGATTTTTTTTCCCAATCATGAATAAAATAATTGAAAGCTCAGAAAAAAATTGATTGGGACTGTACATCAAGTAATTGACAAGTCATCACACACCATACAATTCTTGATAAAATTGGTCTGAAATTTCTAACATGTCCAATCTCCAAAAATGAAAAAAAAATTAGAAAAAGAGAACTCCGATCCGATTTATCGATCGAAAACAAAGAAAAGCTCTCGATTTTTTTGACAACCGATTGAAATTATGGAATTGGTGAAAAATTTGATCTTTTAATTGTATGGTGTGTGGCCACTTTTAGACTCCTTGAAGCTCCAGCAGACACAAACATATTGACATCTCTATGACACTTAAAGTGCACCTGAACTCTTCCACAGGACAGAAGGAAAACAGAGAAATGCACCCTGTATGTATTTAGAGAGTTTAGCCTGTCTAATTCCCTCTCATCTCGCCACTGTCATTTGATCTCTCAGCTGTGTCAGCTCAGGAATCTCCTCTGCCAGGGCAGAGCAGTTAATTTGTAAACACAGGATGTTAACTTATGTCTGCTTCCATGAAAGCAGGAAGTATACACACTGCAGATTTATTGCAGGATTTTCAGCAGTAACAAAAGGTCTGCTTTAAAAGCACTACTGCTCCTCTGCCCCCTAGTGGTCCTCTTATGGCAGTGCAAAGTCTAAGTGCTTTCTTCTCTATCTTCACATTTTCAAAGTTCTGAATCCCAGAAAGGACATAACCTGCACACAGTCAGTATGTTCTCCCCATGTTTGCATGGGATTCCCCCAAGTGTTCAAGTTTCCATCTTAAACGCAACCCACCCCCCTCCCCCAATCAAAAGTCAGCCCTGGACTGTTGTACGGACTTTACATTGTGAACTCTTATGGACAAAGCGATGTGACCTTTTCGCTGTTCTCTGTAAAGTGCTACAGAACAGTCTCAGTCATCTCATAAAACAGTAACAGTCAATCTCTGCCCTCCAGAATGTCTAATGGAAGCATATGCCCAACCAACCAGGAATTATTTTGGCTGACCAATATTGCCAGTGTGTAAGACAGACAGGTGAATGTACAGTGCTAAGCACACACATAATCAGGCTGTGTTCATCTGCCTGATAGAGGTAACACTTAGGTATGCAAGTGACAGTTGCTCTCAAGTCAGGACTAAAAACTATTCCAGGCAGAGAGCGGCTTCTGAGAGCAAGGGATAGATAAAAATGGTCAATGGTTCATATACAGTATTTTAGCTTCTGGAACACTGAAAAACTGTGTCAGCATATAGCATAGAATACAACATTAAAGGACACCTGAGGTGAAAATAAACTAATGAAATAAACAATTGTATCTATCTTCCTTCTCCTAAAAATGACTTAAGATTAAATCTATTTTTTAAGTTTTAACTGTTGTTGCTCAATGACACATTCATTGAAGTATGCCAGAGCTAAAATTTATGAACTATTGACCTTTTTTTTCTCTTTCCTGCTCTCAGAAGCCATTTTCTGCTAGGAAAGTGTTTTATAGTCGGAATTTCTTATAAGTGAGGGTCACACTGTAGTCACTTCCTGTCTGAGTCAGGACTGAGTCAGCCACTTGCATACCTGATATTTAACTCTTTCAGGCAGAGAAAGAAAAAAAAGGAACACAGCATAGTTATTTGTGTGCTTAGCACTGTACATACACATGTCTACCTCATCATGTCACATGTCACCTCGGGTATCCTTTAAACATTCTCTTCTTCGCTGATACACAGAAAATAAAACTGCAGGGATACTAAAAAAAAAACCCACAATACAATGGTTTACCTCATTTTGTACTTTCACCTCAGGTTTCCTTTAAGCTAGACCACCTCGACCTGACTGCCACCTTGAAGAATTGATATTAGATCAGATCCAATCAATCAATCCCTCCATGGTCACCTGCTACATTTGTATTGCCCATTCTTCTAATAGCACCGCACCCCCCCCCCCCCCCCCCATGTTCAAATGATGAAATAAAATGATTGGACATTGATTTAGAGGGGGTTTATTTTTATGATTGGATGTTTGGATTCAGTGTAACTTCATTCATTCTCCCAAAATGAATGCATGTCCTGGCCAGAGTCTATTGTTCCTCAAGGTGAGCTTGTTATCTTTGGATCTGCCTGTCAAGCCCTCTTACTAGTTATCTCTCTTAGAGGCTGCCATACACTGGTCGATTGCCACCAGATCGACCAGCAGATAGATCCCTCTGATCGAATCTGATCAAAGAGGGATCTATTGGCTGCCTACACTGCAAACAGATTTTTAATCGATTTCACTATGAAACCGATTCACAATCTGTAGAGCTGCCACTGCCACCGCCCCCCGCATACATGACCTGATCCGGCTGGTGCGAGTCCCCTGGTCTCCGCTGTTTCTACTCCACTCTGGACTCCAGCTTCACTTTACTTCCTGTCGGGGGAAGTTTAAACTTCCCCCGACAGGAAGTAAGTGAAGACAGCGGAGAAGGGACAGCGGGGACACGCGAAGGCGGAACAGGTAATGTATTGCCGCTAGCTTTGGTCGTCGGACATTCGAGCAGCACTATCGACGCACTCTGAACCCGCCGGCGATCGAGCGAAATCTTCCGCATGGACAGATTGACGGGAACAATCGATTTCTGTCCGAAATACGGTCAGCGTTTGCGCATCGATTTTACAGCAGATTCGATCACAGTGATCGAATCTACTGTATAATGGTGGGAAATCGTGTAAGTGTATGGGTCCCTTTAATTTGCAGAATACTGACCGCAGATTTAATCTGAATATTCAGAAGTTTTGCTTGAGTGCAATGAGGGAGCGTGCCGGGCCTTGCTTGCGCAACGAAGTGCGGCTCGGATGGGGATTTGGGCACTACTGCAGGTGACAGGAGCGACCCGGGGGACATGACGAGGGAATGAGCGGCCTCAGGTAATTATGGAACCTGAGACGCTTCTCATCTCAGGTTCTCTGTAACTCCCAGTCCAACTCCTCTTAATAATACTGATGTAAAGTCTCCCCTTCACTGTGCCTCTGGTGGTGCAGAACGCTGTACTACAGCTACATGCATAATAAGATGTATGACTGTGGCTCCTCCCAACAAAGGGGTGAGAATGACTTCATACGGGTCACCAGCCTGGATTTTTTTTGTAAATTAAAGTGCACCTGAGGCGGTATTAAAAAAATACTCACCTAAGCAAAGGGAATCCTCTGGATCCTGCAGAGGTTTCAAGCATAAGGCAATATGCTGGCGTAGCCGCACCCAAAGCTTAACACACCTGGTCTGCCGGTGCACCATCCTTCAGTGGGTAATGTAACCAACATAGAAAGAGATGAAGAAAGCACTCTAATGGCATTAATAACCTTTACACACCATGCTTTGCAAGCTAATCCATAAACGCAAGATTATTAACACCATTAAAAGTACCTCCTGCAGAGGTTTCCCGCGTCCTCCTGGCCCCCACCATGCACAATCCTCTGGAACACAAGGGAAATATCCGACAATAGCTTGCTGCCGAGTAGAAGCGGAAGTAACAGAAGTAATGTAACAATGGGCAACGCGTGCATTTTAAGCATGTTGGCGGTGGCAGTGCGCATGCACAGAACAATGGGAGTGAGAAGAGGAATCCGGGAATCCCAGCGACATACTTCCTCTCCAGCAGGAGTACGTCACTGGCGAGAGGCGGTGAAAGGCGTGCGGTGGGGGGGGTCGCTATGCCTATGACACTGTCGGCGCACTCTGCCGCAGGGTCATATGAATGAAGTTATCAGCGCTGTGGTGCGATGGGGCGGAGCATCACACCACTATGGCCAGGTGTAAATACCATCCTTCGTGTGCAAGCACGACCATACTCTCGCACGCGCAGTACAGCCGCCATTGTGCATGGAGGAGCGCAGGCGCGACCTTCAAGAGGGTCCCAGACATCGGTAGGGGTCTGGAGGAGAACATGAGAACCCTCTGCAGGATCCAGAGGTTTACCTTTTCTTACTCATATTTTTTTGTACTTTACACTGTCAGAGGTTCTCTTCAGTGACTGGGGCACCATAACATCGAACATGCCGATTACAGCGCAGGAGATTTGGGTGCAGCCGGCACCATCATAGACCGTAATAGGAAGTACAGCTACAGCGGCGCACAGACAGTAACTTCAGCGCCACCACAAGACGGAGCTGAAGTTACATTTAAAACACAGTAATTTGGCCGCCAGCAACAACTGGAAGCCAAATTACATCACTCCCCACCATCCACGTGGACCTGGAGGGGGAATAGTAATTAACGCCGCCAGGACTTGTGCAGCAGAAGGATAAGCTATATACCGGCTGTATCCTGCGCCCAAGTCTCCCGCAGCCGATTTCACACATACGCCCATAACAATAATTTAACACTGTTTCATAAGCAGAGGATTATTTTGCTAAATAGATTACAGATGATTCATGTAAATAACTTGTACCTTCAGATTTATCCTGTGCTACTCTACGGAGAGTAGCATTGACTGTAGATTATGTACTGAGCGGCTTCTGGATATAAGAAAATCTATCTGCAGGCGGTTATTACTGACTATCTGATAGTCAGAGGAGATTGTCTGCGACTGCTCTACAGAAGAATGCATCCAGAATACTGGCGTTACACTCCAGTGGGACTCCGACCCAGGACAAGCCACGTGACCAGGACAAGGCAAGGTCACGTGACCAGGACAAGGCAAGGTCACGTGATCAGGACAAGGCAAGGTCACGTGATCAGGACAAGGCAAGGTCACGTGATCAGGACAAGGCAAGGTCACGTGATCAGGACAAGGCAAGGTCACGTGATCAGGACAAGGCAAGGTCACGTGATCAGGACAAGGCAAGGTCACGTGATCAGGACAAGGCTAGGTCACGTGACCAGGACAAGGCCCTCTTGAAAATGACCAAATAACCATCCATTGCCATCTCCAGGCTTTCTGTAGAGCTAAAGACGCCCGGCTGGGTTTGTATGACTGGGAATAAAATCTGAACACTAGAAAATACCAGTCCTTCCCGTGAGTTCAGTCCAGCAGGGTTCGGACCCCTTGTCACCATAATTCATGCAAGAAAGGCAAAAAGAAACCCATGTTGATAAGACACTTGTGAAAATTAATAACCGTTCTACGAAAAGTCTGTCATAAGGTCGTTAAAAAATTCCAAAAACTCCTTAAAGCGGCTCAGTAAAAACCAGGAAGAACACTAATAATAAATAAATAGGCAGCCGGCGCAGCGGGCGGGGCTTGTCATCAGTCGGGTAACAGCGTCTGCAGCTCCTCCTCCTCCAGCTGGTTGGTCTCCATGATGTGGACGAGCTGCTGGTGGTACTTCTCCATGTCCTGCATGAAGTGTGGCAGCCGTGCGCGGTCCAGAGCCGCAAATCTCCGCAAACCTTCCACATCTTCGAAGGCGGCCTGCAAAGCAGTGACAGGGATCAGCAGATATACCTGTATGTACAGTATATATAACCGTATCCTGCCGGTGAGGACAGCGAGGTTGCTCGACTACACACTCTGCACTTTATTACAGGAGGACACCGGCAGGGATGAGATCAGCAAGGAGAGGGTCACTCCGCTGCACCCTCCTCATATTACTACATTACAGGAGGACACCGGCAGGGATGAGATCAGCAAGGAGAGGGTCACTCCACTCCATCCTCCTCTTATTATTACATTACAGGAGGACATCCGCAGCTGCAGGACTGGCAGGGGGAGGAGTCACTCCGCTGCACCCTCCTCATATTACTACATTACAGGAGGACACCGGCAGGGATGAGATCAGCATGGAGAGAGTCACTCCGCTGCACCCTCCTCATATTACTACATTACAGGAGGACACCGGCAGGGATGAGATCAGCAAGGAGAGGGTCACTCCACTCCATCCTCCTCTTATTATTACATTACAGGAGGACATCGGCAGCTGCAGGACTGGCAGGGGGAGGAGTCACTCCACTCCATCCTCCTCTTATTATAACATTACAGGAGGACATCGGCAGCTGCAGGACTGGCAGGGGGAGGAGTCACTCCGCTGCACCCTCCTCATATTACTACATTACAGGAGGACACCGGCAGCTGCAGGACTAGCAGGGGGAGGAGTCACTCCGCTGTACCCTCCTCATATTATTACATTACAGGAGGACACCGGCAGGGATGAGATCAGCAAGGAGAGGGTCACTCCACTCCATCCTCCTCTTATTACATTACAGGACGACACTGGCAGGTGCAGGACTGGCAGGGGGAGGAGTCACTCCGCTCCATCCTCCTCTTATTATTACATTACAGGAGGACATCGGCAGCTGCAGGACTGGCAGGGGGAGGAGTCACTCCGCTGCACCCTCCTCATATTATTACATTACAGGAGGACACCGGCAGGGATGAGATCAGCAAGGAGAGGGTCACTCCACTCCATCCTCCTCTTATTACATTACAGGACGACACTGGCAGGTGCAGGACTGGCAGGGGGAGGAGTCACTCCGCTCCATCCTCCTCTTATTATTACATTACAGGAGGACATCGGCAGCTGCAGGACTGGCAGGGGGAGGAGTCACTCCGCTGCACCCTCCTCATATTATTACATTACAGGAGGACACCGGCAGGGATGAGATCAGCAAGGAGAGGGTCACTCCACTCCATCCTCCTCTTATTACATTACAGGACGACACTGGCAGGTGCAGGACTGGCAGGGGGAAGAGTCACTCCGCTCCATCCTCCTCTTATTATTACATTACAGGAGGACATCGGCAGCTGCAGGACTGGCAGGGGGAGGAGTCACTCCGCTGCACCCTCCTCATATTATTACATTACAGGAGGACACCGGCAGGGATGAGATCAGCAAGGAGAGGGTCACTCCACTCCATCCTCCTCTGTTTACATTACAGGAGGACACTGGCAGGTGCAGGACTGGCAGGGGGAGGAGTCACTCCACTCCATTCTCCTCTTATTACTACATTACAGGGGGACACCGGCAGCTGCAAGACTGGCAGGGGGAGGAGTCACTCCGCTCCATCCTCCTCATATTACATTACAGGAGGACACCGGCAGCTGCAGGACTGGCAGGGGGAGGAGTCACTCCGCTGCACCCTTATATTATTACAGCTGCCGGTGTCCTCCTGTAATGTAATAATATGAGGAGGGTGCAGCGGAGTGACTCCTCCCCCTGCCAGTCCTGCAGCTGCCGGTGTCCTCCTGTAATGTAATAATATGAGGAGGATGGAGCGGAGTGACTCCTCCCCCTGCCAGTACTGCAGCTGCCGGTGTCCCCCTGTAATGTAGTAATAAGAGGAGGATGGACACCGGCAGCTGCAGTACTGGCAGGGGGAGGAGTCACTCCGCTCCATCCTCCTCATATTACATTACAGGAGGACACCGGCAGCTGCAGGACTGGCAGGGGGAGGAGTCACTCCGCTCCATCCTCCTCATATTACATTACAGGAGGACACCGGCAGCTGCAGGACTGGCAGGGGGAGGAGTCACTCCGCTGCACCCTTATATTATTACATTACAGGAGGACACTGGCAGCTGCAGGACTGGCAGGGGGAGGAGTCACTCCGCTCCACCCTTCTCATATTATTACATTACAGGGGGACACCGGCAGCTGCAGTACTGGCAGGGGGAGGAGTCACTCTGCTCCACCCTTCTCATATTATTACATTACGACACCGGCAATTGGAGGACTGGCAGGGGGAGGAGTCACTCCGCTCCATCCTCCTCATATTACATTACAGGAGTACACCGGCAGCTGCAGGACTGGCAGGGGGAGGAGTCACTCCACTCCATCCTCCTCATATTACATTACAGGAGGACACCGGCAGCTGCAGGACTGGCAGGGGGAGGAGTCATTCCACTCCATCCTCCTCATATTATTACATTACAGGAGGACACCGGCAGCTGCAGGACTGGCAGGGGGAGGAGTCACTCCACTCCATCCTCCTCATATTATTACATTACAGGACACCGGCAGCTGCAGGACTGGCAGGGGGAGGAGTCACTCCGCTGCACCCTCCTCATATTATTACAGTACAGGAGGACACCGGCAGCTGCAGGACTGGCAGGGGGAGGAGTCACTCCGCTGCACCCTCCTCTTATTGTTACATTACAGGAGGACACCGGCAGCTGCAGAGCTTCAGATCAGAGCTTTGCATATCTATCAGCTGATCACACCAATCACATGCTTCTCCCCGAGTCCTCCTGGACATGACCATCCCTAGTGCTGACACTACACTGGTTTGCATTGCCAGCATCCCCTGTCCTCACCAACAGACAAGGATCACCTTACCTTGCCCAGAGATGTGAGTAGGCGGAAGTCAATGGTGCGGCGGTGGCGCAGAATACGGATTATCCCATCTAGATAAACCTGGTCTTTGCTGAAGCAGCCTGGAGGAAATAAACAATTATTTTATTGAAGTATTTATATAGCACTGACATCTTCCGCAGCACATTACAGAGTACATAGTCTTGTCACTGAGTCTTCAGAGGAGCTCACACTCTAATCCTACCATATCCATAGTCTACTGTCCTACCACATTATTATGTATTTATATAGCACTGACATCTTCTGCAGCACATTACAGAGTACATAGTCATGTCACTGACTGTCCTCAGAGGAGCTCACACTCTAATCCTACCATAGCCATAGTGTAATGTCCTACCATATTATTATTATGTATTTATATAGCACTGACATCTCCTGCAGCACTGTACAGAGTACATAGTCATGTCACTGACTGTCCTCAGAGGTGCTCACACTCTAATCCCTACCAAAGTCATAGTGTAATGTCCTACCATATTATTATTATGTATTTATATAGCACTGACATCTCCTGCAGCACTGTACAGAGTACATAGTCATGTCACTGACTGTCCTCAGAGGAGCTCACACTCTAATCCTACCATAGTCATAGTCTAATGTCCTGCCATATTATTATTATGTATTTATATAGCACTGACATCTTCTGCAGCACATTACAGAGTACATAGTCATGTCACTGACTGTCCTCAGAGGAGCTCACACTCTAATCCTACCATAGTCATAGTGTTATGTCCTACCATATTATTATTATGCATTTATATAGCACTGACATCTCCTGCAGCACATTACAGAGTACATAGTCATGTCACTGACTGTCCTCAGTGGAGCTCACACTCTAATCCTACCATAGTCATAGTGTAATGTCCTACCATATTATTATTATGTATTTATATAGCACTGACATCTTCTGCAGCACATTACAGAGTACATAGTCATGTCACTGACTGTCCTCGGAGAAGCTCACACTCTATTCCTACCATAGTCATAGTCTAATGTCCTACCATATTATTATTATGTATTTATATAGCACTGACATCTCCTGCAGCACTGTACAGAGTACATAGTCATGTCACTGACTGTCCTCAGAAGAGCTCACAATCTAATCCTACCATAGTCATAGTCTAATGTCCTACCATATTATTATTATGTATTTATATAGCACTGACATCTGCAGCACAATACAGAGTACATAGTAATGTCACTGAGTGTCCTCAGAGGAGCTCACACTCTAATCCTACCATAGTCATAGTCTAATGTCCTACCATATTATTATTATGTATTTATATAGCGCTGACACCTTCTGCAGCCCATTACAGAGTACATAGTCATGTCACTGACTGTCCTCATAGGAGCTCACAGTCTAATCCCACCATAGTCATAGTCTAATGTCCTACCATATTATTATTATGTATTTATATAGCACTGACCTCTTCTGCAGCACATTACAGAGTACATAGTCATGTCACTGACTGTCCTCAGAGGAGCTCACACTCTAATCCTACCATAGTCATAGTCTAATGTCCTACCATATTATTATTATGTATTTATATAGCACTGACATCTCCTGCAGCACATTACAGAGTCCATAGTCATGTCACTGACTGTCCTCAGAGGAGCTCACACTCTAATCCTACCATAGTCATAGTGTAATGTCCTACCATATTATTATTATGTATTTATATAGCACTGACATCTCCTGCAGCGCTGTACATAGTCATGTCACTGACTGTCCTCACAGAAGCTCACACTCTAATCCTACCATAGTCATAGTGTAATGTCCTACCATATTATTATTATGTATTTATATAGCACTGACATCTTCTGCAGCACTGTACAGAGTACATAGTCATGTCACTGACTGTCCTCAGAGGAGCTCACACTCTAATCCTACCATAGTCATAGTCTAATGTCCTGCCATATTATTATTATGTATTTATATAGCACTGACATCTTCTGCAGCACATTACAGAGTACATAGTCATGTCACTGACTGTCCTCTGAGGAGCTCACAGTCTAATCCTACCATAGTCATAGTCTAATGTCCTACCATATTATTATGTATTTATATAGTACTGACATCTTCTGCAGCACATTACAGTGTACATAGTCATGTCACTGACTGTCCTCGGAGGAGCTCACACTCTACTCCTACCATAGTCATAGTCTAATGTCCTACCATATTATTATTATGTATTTATATAGCACTGACATCTCCTGCAGCACTGTACAGAGTACATAGTCATGTCACTGACTGTCCTCAGAGGAGCTCACACTCTAATCCTACCATAGTCATAGTCTAATGTCCTACCATATTATTATTATGTATTTATATAGCACTGACATCTTCTGCAGCACATTACAGAGTACATAGTCATGTCACTGACTGTCCTCAGAGGAACTCACACTCTAATCCTACCATAGTCATAGTCTAATGTCCTACCATATTATTATTATGTATTTATATAGCACTGACATCTCCTGCAGCACATTACAGAGTACATAGTCATGTCACTGACTGTCCTCAGAGGAGCTCACACTCTAATCCTACCATAGTCATAGTGTAATGTCCTACCATATTATTATTATGTATTTATATAGCACTGACATCTTCTGCAGCACATTACAGAGTACATAGTCATGTCACTGTCTGTCCTCAGAGGAGCTCACACTCTAATCCTACCATAGTCATAGTCTAATGTCCTACCATATTATTATTATGTATTTATATAGCACTGACATCTCCTGCAGCACATTACAGAGTACATAGTCATGTCACTGACTGTCCTCAGGAGCTTACAATCTAATCCTACCATAGTCATAGTCTAATGTCCTACCATATTATTATTATGTATTTATATAGCACTGACATCTCCTGCAGCACATTACAGAGTACATAGTCATGTCACTGACTGTCCTCAGAGGAGCTCACACTCTAATCCTACCATAGTCATAGTCTAATGTCCTACCATATTATTATTATGTATTTATATAGCACTGACATGTTCTGCAGCACATTACAGGGTACATAGTCATGTCACTGACTGTCCTCAGAGGAGCTCACACTCTAATCCTACCATAGTCATAGTCTAATGTCCTACCATATTATTATTATGTATTTATATAGCACTGACATCTCCTGCAGCACATTACAGAGTACATAGTCATGTCACTGACTGTCCTCAGAGGAGCTCACACTCTAATCCTACCATAGTCATAGTCTAATGTCCTACCATATTATTATTATTATGTATTTATATAGCACTGACATCTCCTGCAGCACATTACAGAGTACATAGTCATGTCACTGACTGTCCTCAGAGGAGCTCACACTCTAATCCTACCATAGTCATAGTGTAATGTCCTACCATATTATTATTATGTATTTATATAGCACTGACATCTTCTGCAGCACATTACAGAGTACATAGTCATGTCACTGTCTGTCCTCAGAGGAGCTCACACTCTAATCCTACCATAGTCATAGTGTAATGTCCTACCATATTATTATTATGTATTTATATAGCACTGACATCTCCTGCAGCACATTACAGAGTACATAGTCATGTCACTGACTGTCCTCAGAGGAGCTCACACTCTAATCCTACCATAGTCATAGTCTAATGTCCTACCATATTATTATTATGTATTTATATAGCACTGACATCTTCTGCAGCACATTACAGAGTACATAGTCATGTCACTGACTGTCCTCGGAGAAGCTCACACTCTATTCCTACCATAGTCATAGTCTAATGTCCTACCATATTATTATTATGTATTTATATAGCACTGACATCTCCTGCAGCACTGTACAGAGTACATAGTCATGTCACTGACTGTCCTCAGAAGAGCTCACAATCTAATCCTACCATAGTCATAGTCTAATGTCCTACCATATTATTATTATGTATTTATATAGCACTGACATCTTCTGCAGCACATTACAGAGTACATAGTCATGTCACTGACTGTCCTCGGAGAAGCTCACACTCTATTCCTACCATAGTCATAGTCTAATGTCCTACCATATTATTATTATGTATTTATATAGCACTGACATCTCCTGCAGCACTGTACAGAGTACATAGTCATGTCACTGACTGTCCTCAGAAGAGCTCACAATCTAATCCTACCATAGTCATAGTCTAATGTCCTACCATATTATTATTATGTATTTATATAGCACTGACATCTGCAGCACAATACAGAGTACATAGTAATGTCACTGAGTGTCCTCAGAGGAGCTCACACTCTAATCCTACCATAGTCATAGTCTAATGTCCTACCATATTATTATTATGTATTTATATAGCGCTGACACCTTCTGCAGCCCATTACAGAGTACATAGTCATGTCACTGACTGTCCTCATAGGAGCTCACAGTCTAATCCCACCATAGTCATAGTCTAATGTCCTACCATATTATTATTATGTATTTATATAGCACTGACCTCTTCTGCAGCACATTACAGAGTACATAGTCATGTCACTGACTGTCCTCAGAGGAGCTCACACTCTAATCCTACCATAGTCATAGTCTAATGTCCTACCATATTATTATTATGTATTTATATAGCACTGACATCTCCTGCAGCACATTACAGAGTCCATAGTCATGTCACTGACTGTCCTCAGAGGAGCTCACACTCTAATCCTACCATAGTCATAGTGTAATGTCCTACCATATTATTATTATGTATTTATATAGCACTGACATCTCCTGCAGCGCTGTACATAGTCATGTCACTGACTGTCCTCACAGAAGCTCACACTCTAATCCTACCATAGTCATAGTGTAATGTCCTACCATATTATTATTATGTATTTATATAGCACTGACATCTTCTGCAGCACTGTACAGAGTACATAGTCATGTCACTGACTGTCCTCAGAGGAGCTCACACTCTAATCCTACCATAGTCATAGTCTAATGTCCTGCCATATTATTATTATGTATTTATATAGCACTGACATCTTCTGCAGCACATTACAGAGTACATAGTCATGTCACTGACTGTCCTCTGAGGAGCTCACAGTCTAATCCTACCATAGTCATAGTCTAATGTCCTACCATATTATTATGTATTTATATAGTACTGACATCTTCTGCAGCACATTACAGTGTACATAGTCATGTCACTGACTGTCCTCGGAGGAGCTCACACTCTACTCCTACCATAGTCATAGTCTAATGTCCTACCATATTATTATTATGTATTTATATAGCACTGACATCTCCTGCAGCACTGTACAGAGTACATAGTCATGTCACTGACTGTCCTCAGAGGAGCTCACACTCTAATCCTACCATAGTCATAGTCTAATGTCCTACCATATTATTATTATGTATTTATATAGCACTGACGTGTTCTGCAGCACATTACAGGGTACATAGTCATGTCACTGACTGTCCTCAGAGGAGCTCACACTCTAATCCTACCATAGTCATAGTCTAATGTCCTACCATATTATTATTATGTATTTATATAGCACTGACATGTTCTGCAGCACATTACAGGGTACATAGTCATGTCACTGACTGTCCTCAGAGGAGCTCACACTCTAATCCTACCATAGTCATAGTGTAATATCCTACCATATTATTATTATGTATTTATATAGCACTGACATCTTCTGCAGCACATTACAGAGTACATAGTCATGTCACTGACTGTCCTCAGAGGAACTCACACTCTAATCCTACCATAGTCATAGTCTAATGTCCTACCATATTATTATTATGTATTTATATAGCACTGACATCTCCTGCAGCACATTACAGAGTACATAGTCATGTCACTGACTGTCCTCAGAGGAGCTCACACTCTAATCCTACCATAGTCATAGTGTAATGTCCTACCATATTATTATTATGTATTTATATAGCACTGACATCTTCTGCAGCACATTACAGAGTACATAGTCATGTCACTGTCTGTCCTCAGAGGAGCTCACACTCTAATCCTACCATAGTCATAGTCTAATGTCCTACCATATTATTATTATGTATTTATATAGCACTGACATCTCCTGCAGCACATTACAGAGTACATAGTCATGTCACTGACTGTCCTCAGGAGCTTACAATCTAATCCTACCATAGTCATAGTCTAATGTCCTACCATATTATTATTATGTATTTATATAGCACTGACATCTCCTGCAGCACATTACAGAGTACATAGTCATGTCACTGACTGTCCTCAGAGGAGCTCACACTCTAATCCTACCATAGTCATAGTCTAATGTCCTACCATATTATTATTATGTATTTATATAGCACTGACATGTTCTGCAGCACATTACAGGGTACATAGTCATGTCACTGACTGTCCTCAGAGGAGCTCACACTCTAATCCTACCATAGTCATAGTGTAATATCCTACCATATTATTATTATGTATTTATATAGCACTGACATCTCCTGCAGCACATTACAGAGTACATAGTCATGTCACTGACTGTCCTCAGAGGAACTCACACTCTAATCCTACCATAGTCATAGTCTAATGTCCTACCATATTATTATTATGTATTTATATAGCACTGACATCTCCTGCAGCACATTACAGAGTACATAGTCATGTCACTGACTGTCCTCAGAGGAGCTCACACTCTAATCCTACCATAGTCATAGTCTAATGTCCTACCATATTATTATTATTATGTATTTATATAGCACTGACATCTCCTGCAGCACATTACAGAGTACATAGTCATGTCACTGACTGTCCTCAGAGGAGCTCACACTCTAATCCTACCATAGTCATAGTGTAATGTCCTACCATATTATTATTATGTATTTATATAGCACTGACATCTTCTGCAGCACATTACAGAGTACATAGTCATGTCACTGTCTGTCCTCAGAGGAGCTCACACTCTAATCCTACCATAGTCATAGTGTAATGTCCTACCATATTATTATTATGTATTTATATAGCACTGACATCTCCTGCAGCACATTACAGAGTACATAGTCATGTCACTGACTGTCCTCAGAGGAGCTCACACTCTAATCCTACCATAGTCATAGTCTAATGTCCTTCCATATTAATATTATGTATTTATATAGCACTGACATCTTCTGCAGCACATTACAGAGTACATAGTCATGTCACTGACTGTCCTCAGAGGAGCTCACACTCTAATCCTACCATAGTCATAGTGTAATGTCCTACCATATTATTATTATGTATTTATATAGCACTGACCTCTCCTGCAGCACATTACAGTGTACATAGTCATGTCACTGACTGTCCTCAGAGGAGCTCACACTCTAATCCTACCATAGTCATAGTCTAATGTCCTTCCATATTAATATTATGTATTTATATAGCACTGACATCTTCTGCAGCACATTACAGAGTACATAGTCATGTCACTGACTGTCCTCAGAGGAGCTCACACTCTAATCCTACCATAGTCATAGTGTAATGTCCTACCATATTATTATTATGTATTTATATAGCACTGACCTCTCCTGCAGCACATTACAGTGTACATAGTCATGTCACTGACTGTCCTCAGAGGAGCTCACACTCTAATCCTACCATAGTCATAGTCTAATGTCCTTCCATATTATTATTATGTATTTATATAGCACTGACATCTTCTGCAGCACATTACAGAGTACATAGTCATGTCACTGACTGTCCTCAGAGGAGCTCACACTCTAATCCTACCATAGTCATAGTCTAATGTCCTTCCATATTATTATTATGTATTTATATAGCACTGACATCTTCTGCAGCACATTACAGAGTACATAGTCATGTCACTGACAGTCCTCAGAGGAGCTCACAATCTAATCCTACCATAGTCATAGTCTAATGTCCTACCATATTATTATTATGTATTTATATAGCACTGACATCTTCTGCAGCACATTACAGAGTACATAGTCATGTCACTGACTGTCCTCAGAGGAGCTCACACTCTAATCCTACCATAGTCATAGTCTAATGTCCTACCATATTATTATTATGTATTTATATAGCACTGACATCTCCTGCAGCACATTACAGAGTACATAGTCATGTCACTGACTGTCCTCAGAGGAGCTCACACTCTAATCCTACCATAGTCATAGTGTAATGTCCTACCATATTATTATTATGTATTTATATAGCACTGACCTCTCCTGCAGCACATTACAGTGTACATAGTCATGTCACTGACTGTCCTCAGAGGAGCTCACACTCTAATCCTACCATAGTCATAGTCTAATGTCCTTCCATATTATTATTATGTATTTATATAGCACTGACATCTTCTGCAGCACATTACAGAGTACATAGTCATGTCACTGACTGTCCCCAGAGGAGCTCACACTCTAATCCTACCATAGTCATAGTGTAATGTCCTACCATATTATTATTATGTATTTATATAGCACTGACCTCTCCTGCAGCACATTACAGTGTACATAGTCATGTCACTGACTGTCCTCAGAGGAGCTCACACTCTAATCCTACCATAGTCATAGTCTAATGTCCTTCCATATTATTATTATGTATTTATATAGCACTGACATCTTCTGCAGCACATTACAGAGTACATAGTCATGTCACTGACAGTCCTCAGAGGAGCTCACAATCTAATCCTACCATAGTCATAGTCTAATGTCCTACCATATTATTATTATGTATTTATATAGCAGTGACATCTTCTGCAGCACATTACAGAGTACATAGCCATGTCACTAACTGTCCTCAGAGGAGCTCACACTCTAATCCTACCATAGTCATAGTGTAATGTCCTACCATATTATTATTATGTATTATATAGCACTGACACCTTCTGCAGCACATTACAGAGTACATAGTCATGTCACTGACTGTCCTCAGAGGAGCTCACAATCCAATCCCTGCCACAGTCACATGTCTATGTATGTATTGTGTAGTGTATGTATGTATCATAGTCTAGGGCAGGCATGGGCAAACTTGGCCCTCCAGCTGTTGAGGAACTACAAGTCCCACGATGCATTGCAGGAGTCTGACAGCCACAGTCAAGGAACTACAAATCCCACAATGCATTTGCCTTTATGAGTCATGACTGTGGCTGTCAGACTCCTGCAATGCATCATGGGACATGTAGTTCTTCAACAGCTGGAGGGCCAAGTTTGTCCATGCCCGGTCGAGGGCCAACTTAGGGTAAAGCCAATTAACTTATCTGTATGGTTTTGGGATGTGGGAGGAAACCGGAGTGCTGGGAGAAAACCCATCCAGACACGAGGAGAACATACACACTCCGTGCAGATAGTGCCCTGGCTGGGATTGGAACCAGAGACCCAGCGCTGCAAGGTGAGAGAGCGCTAACCACTACTCCACCATGCTGCCCAAACACAATGAACAAAACAGCTGAAGAATCTCAAAGGATACTCCAGACTGGCCATCAGCAAAGCCGTTATACATAGCTCTTTATCTTTAAAACAATGATTGTGTTTTCACTAAGTGGAGGAAGGAAGGGGGGGGGTTACCGATGAGAGTGGGTTGTTTGTGATTTTTATCCACTACTATTTACGTGTAATACAAATAAAGATAATACATTTTGTACTTTCACCCACTGGTGCGTTATGAGATCCTTCTGGTTTTGTGCATGTTATTTATTCATATCTCTAGATACGCAGTTTGGGTCTCTAATGAATAATTGGTTTATAGATCTAGTGCTGTGCTCTCCGGGGGTCTGTTACTAGTGGGTTGGAGGAGGACTGGATCAGGGTTACATGGGAGTTGGTTGGAGCAGGGCTGTGGAGTCGGAGATTTTATAAACTGAGGAGTCGGAGTCAGAAGATTCTTGTACCGACTCCACAGCCCTGGGTGGGTGGAAGGGAGTAACCAGCACAGGATAGATGGGAATGAGATAGACAAGAGTAGGTTGGGGGGAGGGGGGGGGGGGGGTACTAGCAGGGTATCACAAGGACTAGCAATGGGTCATACTATCATGCCACAAGGAGGCAGAAGTGAGGCATGATCGCATCATCTCAAACTGCCAATCAGAGAGTTAGGCTACGTTTCCACTGTAGGGTGAAATCATCGCGCCCATAAAATCTTGGTGAAAATTGATTGGCGAAAATTCGCTTGTAAATTTGTACGAGTTTTATGCAAATTTTCGTACAGGAAAATTTGCATTAGTCAAATATAACAATCTGCCTAGTAACAGCTTAGTCATGACTGCTGACAACGCGTAAAATCGCATTACTATGTGTTGCCTATGCAAAGCATTGTACGTGAATGGTACGCGATGTCCGAAATAATGATGCAGGATTTTTTCATGCAAACAAATGCGTAGGAAAATTCGTATTGAATGGAACAGCCCCATTTACTACCATAAGGGCTGGTTCAGACGGACGTATGCGTGGCGTTGCGCTTGGGGGTGTTGCGGCGGCTGCGCGGTCAGGCTTTCAGTAGCCTTCGCGTCGCTTTCCAATGTGGTCGCGTTTTTTCTTCCCCTAGGGGGACATTAGCCGTCGCGGTTGGCCGCCTCCTGGAAGCTACATGTCGCTTCCAGGGGTAGCTCGAATGCTAATGGAAATCGGGACCCGAACGCCGCGTACGTGTAAACGCGCGCAAAAGCTCGGTGTAAACACTCCCACACTGTGACGTTCCGAACGCTTGTGGTTAACGCTCCGCAAGCGTCCATCTGAACCAGCCCTTAGTTGGCAAATCAATGCAAATTTTCTGAGAAAAAAAAAATCTGAAACAAAACGCACAAGTGGAAACCTAGCCTGACAAATCGATCACCTGATCACATGGTTCTCCATTAATTCTCCACAGGGAGAGTTCAGATAGGCGTAACTGATTTACTCATGAAATTCTTATTGTACAGCAGGCCCTCAGGTTCCCAGGACCAGCAATGCTCTAGAAATAATGAAAGTGCCCGTTTCCTGTCCTGCCAGCCATTTTCTGGTATCTGTTCTGAGCGGCGTCACTTGCCTGGCTGAGCGGTGTCTATCTGGCCACGCTTGGCACGCACACAGTACTCCCATCGTACCGAAGGCCCTTCTACAAACTGCTGCAGGTCCTGGAAGAGTTCGGAGAAGCTGCAGCTGGCGGCGCGGCTCACAGTGTAGTAGAGGAGGGCGGCGCGCCACAGGAACGGGTTCTTCCGGAAGAGAACGCTGTGCAGGCTGGCTAAGCCCTCCTCGGTCGGATTCGCTGGCTTTAGTCCAAATTGCTTGCGTCCTTCAGAGCCGTGCCAGGGCTGGTTGGCATCATTCACCCCCCGTAAGTAGTGTGTGCCTGAAATGGGAGGGCGAGATGAAGCTGGAAGCAAGGCATCCATTGCCACCCAAAATATCCAAACAACCAATCTGGTCCACCCCAAGAGAGTCAACTCCATCACAACATGCAGTCAACCAGCCCCTTCCAAAACATGCACCCAAGTCCATCGCATAACATGCAGAATGGCCAGAATAGCACCCCATCTCCATCCCAACATGCAACCAGGCGCCCAAGGCCACCCCAACATGCACAATGGTACCCAACTCCTCCCTACATGCAGAATTGCATCCCACAACTCCACCATGACTTGCAAAATGTCCCCTAGACACACAGATTCTGATTCCACTGCACTGCTACATACAGAACAGAGCCCCGTGTTACTTCGTTATACAGACTGGCACTGTACTGCAAACTGATATGCAGACTAGTGCCAAAAGTCATCGCATTCAAGGCCTGGCACCTCCCTCTATTTCATATGCAGACCAACACCTTGCTTTAGCCCCATGTAGGTAGACCACTTTCCACCACCATGGCAATATGCACTCCAGTGGCACCACAGAGTGCATTACACTAACCAGTGGATAGCACAGGCTGTTTTACCCTTACCACCAATAACAATTTTCACTTTGCAATGCTGCCCCCATTTGGCAATAACATTATCCCTACTTATCACACATAAATGATCTATATATTTTTTTTTTCTTTGAAAAACTAGGCTTTTTGTGAATGTTTTTTTTTATTATTATTATTATTATTATTAATAATTACGTTATTTACTATGCATTTGAAACACAATACTTTTTTCCCTTTGCGTATGGGTTTGCTTTAAAATGGATCTGAACTCAAGACTTCCTCTCTGCTCTATAATATAAGCAACAGCATAATAACCTTTACAGAAAAAACATTTCCTTGTTACAGCTTATAGAGCTCCTTCAGAGATGCTGCAGTGTAGTTGCTTCCTGGTTTGCTGGGATCACTGAAAGGGCTAACCTCCTGTGATGATATATTAGCTCACAACTCAGCACACTCTGCAGAGAGCTGACAGCTCAAATTACACTGGCTCATACTTGCAGATGAGGGATAATTAGACAAGCTGGCACAGTACTGTAACTTGCACCAAAGATGTAAGTAGAAGTAATGTCTGCAAGTTATACTAGCTGGGTCCCCACATTATCTCTGGGCCTCACAGCTGCTGCTTTGACTGTAGTTGTTCTGACATATCCTGGTAAGCAAACTGCTGCATTCTGTCCCCTAAACATGGAGAATGCTATGGTACCATATTCCAAGGAGATAGAACAATTGATGCCCCCCCCC
The DNA here is from genome assembly GCF_040937935.1 of Hyperolius riggenbachi. Classification (NCBI taxonomy): domain Eukaryota; kingdom Metazoa; phylum Chordata; class Amphibia; order Anura; family Hyperoliidae; genus Hyperolius; species Hyperolius riggenbachi. The sequence goes on from NC_090656.1 coordinate 4,670,645, forward strand.
CCCCCCACCACCACAGACTGGCCCAGCCCCCTCTCCACACACCTATCTCATGTCGGAGCACACCCTCCAGCCAATGCTGCCGAGCACCCAGCAAGTTGATGGTTAATGTGGGCCGGCTATTCTCAGTCGTCATGACTGCCTGAGAGAGGAGGTCTTCTGTCAGCTGGACCACCACCTGGAGACCACCAGAGAGAGAAGGAGAGAGAAAGAGATATACCAATGCCACACCGAGAACCCACAACACAGCTGAGCTAGAGGCAGAAGGAGGACTTCTGAGAAAGGACCCAAGCCAAGACTGAGGCGACAGCAAGACTAAAGTAACCCCCCTGAGGGACAGCAGGACAAAGGTGACACTCCTGAGGGACAGCAGGACAAAGGTGACACTCCTGAGGGACAGCAGGACAAAGGTGACACTCCTGAGGGACAGCAGGACAAAGGTGACACTCCTGAGGGACAGCAGGACAAAGGTGACACTCCTGAGGGACAGCAGGACAAAGGTGACACTCCTGAGGGACAGCAGGACAAAGGTGACACTCCTGAGGGACAGCAGGTCAAAGGTGTCACCCGAGAGACAAATGTGATACCCCTGAGGGACAGCAAGACGAAAGTGACACCCCTGAGGGGCAGTGAGAGAAATGCGACACCCCTGAGAGACAGCGAGACAAAGGTGACACCCCTGAGGGGCAGCAAGACAATTGTGACACCCCTGAGTGACAGCGAGACAAAAGTGACACCCTCGAGGGACAGCAAGACAAAGGGGACACCCCTGAGGCTAAGCTGTGGAGTCGGTACAAAAATCATCCGATTCGGACTCCTTAATTTATGAAACCACAGACTTCGACTCCAGGTACCCAAAATTGCTCAGACTTAGACTCCTTAACCTGGCCACTAACGGTCCAATTTCCAGCGAAAAATTGTTCGAGCGATCAGAAATTCTGATGGGAAGTGAAATCCTTCACTACACCATCAACGAACCAATCTTTGCTTCCTATCTATCACAACCAACAAGCAAATCCAAATTTTGGTTTGACAAAAATCCAATCGGACGACTATTTTTATAATCGTTTGTAATCAATTGTGCCCATCAATTGAGATTATTTACAACCAATCTGATCAGAATTTCTGATCGCTTGAACAATTTTTCGCTAGAAATTGGACTGTTAGTGGCCACCTTTAGTCTAATTCCTCAGGTTATTGAAACCATCAACTCAGACTCCGACTCCAGGTACCCAAAATTGCTCCGACTCCTCAACTCCACAGTCCTGCCCTGAGGGACAGCGAGACAAAAGTAGTTATAGACATGTGAGAAAGACAGATGTAGGAGAGAGGCGATAGATATACAAACTCAGGGAGTATAGACTGTACCAGCACTGTGACCACAATAAAAGGGAGCTATGCTCATCCTGCTGGGACGAAGATTTTGAAGGGTAAAGCAGGTTCTGATGGGAGTGGTCAATTTACATGGAAACAATCATTAACCCTCTGCACTCAAGACACTCACAACAAGCTGGAACACTAGCAGCAATAGACACCATGTTGCAAATTATTAGCTACATAATAATTAGCTTTCAATGTGGATGTATGCAACAACATGAAGTATTTTTATTAGACCCTTTCACCAGCATTGAGGTTTCCTCTAGAAAGGGTCCCAACGCTACCTATACCATTACCATGCTCTTCAAACTGAGATACATGCTGAGGCCTGTATGCTTCTACCACTCTAGGGAGCACATGCATGCACACAAATCAATCTAAGATGTCCAGGGAGAAACAAACTGACTACATACATCTTAAAAAATGGGCAGTGCTGGGACTGGAGAAGGAGAGCTACAGCCTTCAGCCAGACCACAATGGCTGCAAAAACAGGCACACAAGAAATGGATGACTATGCATCGTGTCCAGAAAACCTCTGAGGACAAGTCTCACTTCCTGCTGGACTGCCCCAAATATAAGGCCACTAGGGACACCCACTTCAAGAAATTGCTGAACTTCAGCCCATGCTTTTTAGAGGACGAAAGGAAACTATACGGTTTACTGAGAGAGGAGGAATCCCCAGTGACAATTGCTGCACACTACGTCACAGCATGCCACAGACTGAGAGGAGGAATCCACAGTGACAATTGCTGCACACTATGTCACAGCATAACACCGACTGAGAGGAGGAATCCCCAGTGACAATTGCTGCACACTACATCACAGCATGCCACAGACAGAGGAGGAATCCACAGTGACAATCACTACACACTACATCACAGCATGCCACAGCCTGAGAGGAGGAATCCACACTGACAATCACTGCACACTACATCACAGCATGCCACAGACAGAGGAGGAATCCATAGTGACAATCACTGCACACTACATCACAGCATGCCGCAGACTGAGAGAAGCAATCCACAGTGACAATCACCGCACACTACATCACAGCATGCCACAGACTGGGAGGAGGAATCCACAGTGACAATCGCTGCACACTACATCACAGCATGCCACAGACTGGGAGGAGGAATCCACAGTGACAATCACTGCACACTACGTCACAGCATGCCGCAGACAGAGAAGCAATCCACAGTGACAATCACTGCACACTACGTCACAGCATGCCGCAGACAGAGAAGCAATCCACAGTGACAATCACTGCACACTACGTCACAGCATGCCACAGACTGAGAGGTGGAATCCACAGTGATAATCGCTGCACACTACATCACAGCATGCCACAGACTGAGAGGAGGAATCCATAGTGACAATCACTGCACACTATGTCACAGCATGCCACAGACTGAGAGGAGGAATGCACAGTGACAAATAGCTGCACACTATATCACAGCATGAAATGAAAAAGGAAGGGGGGGGGGGGGGGGGGGGTAAGAAAAAAGAAAAACATTACAGATAAAATTAAAAAAAAGTAAGGAGGAAAGGCGAAAGATACACCAAGATATACAGAGGGTGAGAGAAAAAAATAACTCACACAGGCAGAAAAAAAAGGAGAAACAGCGCCACGTATGAGAGAGAGAGACAGTATGTACAGTATTCCTTCTTCCACTGCCTTCTGCGTCCACACATCCCAGTCTCACTTATCTCGCTGCACCCTTCACAAATTCCTCTGCACCATTCAGTCACATCACTGTCCTGCTATCTATATCAGTTATCCCCTCCCTCCTCCCTGTACCCCACCCCCTCCCTCCTCCCTGTACCCCAACTCACCTCCCCGCTGCACCCCTCCTTCTGCATATAGCGCCGGCAGCACGCCCAGATCTGACTCTTGCTGAGCAATTTACCTCCAGTTATGGACTCAAAATTTTCATAATTTCCATATTTATTGATTACGAGAGCGAGGATTCTCAGAGCCTGCAACACAGAACACAAACAGATGAAAAACGAAGGGATATTTTTTTTATTGGAGAACTATGGGTAATACTGGTCAGCCGTTCACTGGAGAACTACGGGTAATACTGGTGGGCCGGTCCCTGGAGAACTATGGGTAATACTGGTCAGCCGCTCCCTGGAGAACTATGGGTAATACTGGTGGGCCGTTCACTGGAGAACTATGGGTAATACTGGTGGGCCGGTCCCTGGAGAACTATGGGTAATACTGGTGGGCCGTTCACTGGAGAACTATGGGTAATACTGGTGGGCCGTTCACTGGAGAACTATGGGTAATACTGGTGGGCCGTTCACTGGAGAACTATGGGTAATACTGGTCGGCCGCTCCCTGGAGAACTACGGGTAATACTGGTGGGCCGTTCACTGGAGAACTACGGGTAATACTGGTGGGCCGGTCCCTGGAGAACTACGGGTAATACTGGTGGGCCGGTCCCTGGAGAACTACGGGTAATACTGGTGGGCCGCTCCCTGGAGAACTACGGGTAATACTGGTGGGCCGCTCCCTGGAGAACTACGGGTAATACTGGTGGGCCGCTCCCTGGAGAACTACGGGTAATACTGGTGGGCCGCTCCCTGGAGAACTACGGGTAATACTGGTGGGCCGCTCCCTGGAGAACTACGGGTAATACTGGTGGGCCGCTCCCTGGAGAACTACGGGTAATACTGGTGGGCCGCTCCCTGGAGAACTACGGGTAATACTGGTGGGCCGGTCCCTGGAGAACTACGGGTAATACTGGTGGGCCGGTCCCTGGAGAACTACGGGTAATACTGGTGGGCCGGTCCCTGGAGAACTACGGGTAATACTGGTGGGCCGGTCCCTGGAGAACTACGGGTAATACTGGTGGGCCGGTCCCTGGAGAACTACGGGTAATACTGGTGGGCCGGTCCCTGGAGAACTACGGGTAATACTGGTGGGCCGGTCCCTGGAGAACTATGGGTAATACTGGTGGGCCGGTCCCTGGAGAACTATGGGTAATACTGGTGGGCCGGTCCCTGGAGAACTATGGGTAATACTGGTGGGCCGGTCCCTGGAGAACTATGGGTAATACTGGTGGGCCGGTCCCTGGAGAACTATGGGTAATACTGGTGGGCCGGTCCCTGGAGAACTATGGGTAATACTGGTGGGCCGGTCCCTGGAGAACTATGGGTAATACTGGTGGGCCGGTCCCTGGAGAACTATGGGTAATACTGGTGGGCCGGTCCCTGGAGAACTATGGGTAATACTGGTGGGCCGGTCCCTGGAGAACTATGGGTAATACTGGTGGGCCGGTCCCTGGAGAACTATGGGTAATACTGGTGGGCCGGTCCCTGGAGAACTATGGGTAATACTGGTGGGCCGGTCCCTGGAGAACTATGGGTAATACTGGTGGGCCAGTCCCTGGAGAACTATGGGTAATACTGGTGGGCCAGTCCCTGGAGAACTATGGGTAATACTGGTGGGCCGGTCACTGGAGAACTATGGGTAATGCTGGTTGGCCGGTCCCTGGAGAACTATGGGTAATACTAGTGGGCCGGTCACTGGAGAACTATGGGTAATACTGGTGGGCCAGTCCCTGGAGAACTATGGGTAATACTGGTGGGCCAGTCCCTGGAGAACTATGGGTAATACTGGTGGGCCAGTCCCTGGAGAACTATGGGTAATACTGGTGGGCCAGTCCCTGGAGAACTATGGGTAATACTGGTGGGCCAGTCCCTGGAGAACTATGGGTAATACTGGTGGGCCGGTCACTGGAGAACTATGGGTAATGCTGGTTGGCCGGTCCCTGGAGAACTATGGGTAATACTAGTGGGCCGGTCACTGGAGAACTATGGGTAATGCTGGTTGGCCGGTCCCTGGAGAACTATGGGTAATACTAGTGGGCCAGTCCCTGGAGAACTATGGGTAATACTGGTGGGCCAGTCCCTGGAGAACTATGGGTAATACTGGTTGGCCGGTCCCTGGAGAACTATGGGTAATACTGGTGGGCCGGTCCCTGGAGAACTATGGGTAATACTGGTGGGCCAGTCCCTGGAGAACTATGGGTAATACTGGTGGGCCGGTCCCTGGAGAACTATGGGTAATACTGGTGGGCCGGTCCCTGGAGAACTATGGGTAATACTGGTGGGCCGGTCCCTGGAGAACTATGGGTAATACTGGTGGGCCAGTCCCTGGAGAACTATGGGTAATACTGGTGGGCCAGTCCCTGGAGAACTATGGGTAATACTGGTGGGCCGGTCACTGGAGAACTATGGGTAATGCTGGTTGGCCGGTCCCTGGAGAACTATGGGTAATACTAGTGGGCCGGTCACTGGAGAACTATGGGTAATACTGGTGGGCCAGTCCCTGGAGAACTATGGGTAATACTGGTGGGCCAGTCCCTGGAGAACTATGGGTAATACTGGTGGGCCAGTCCCTGGAGAACTATGGGTAATACTGGTGGGCCAGTCCCTGGAGAACTATGGGTAATACTGGTGGGCCGGTCACTGGAGAACTATGGGTAATGCTGGTTGGCCGGTCCCTGGAGAACTATGGGTAATACTAGTGGGCCGGTCACTGGAGAACTATGGGTAATGCTGGTTGGCCGGTCCCTGGAGAACTATGGGTAATACTAGTGGGCCAGTCCCTGGAGAACTATGGGTAATACTGGTGGGCCAGTCCCTGGAGAACTATGGGTAATACTGGTTGGCCGGTCCCTGGAGAACTATGGGTAATACTGGTGGGCCGGTCCCTGGAGAACTATGGGTAATACTGGTGGGCCAGTCCCTGGAGAACTATGGGTAATACTGGTGGGCCGGTCCCTGGAGAACTATGGGTAATACTGGTGGGCCAGTCCCTGGAGAACTATGGGTAATACTGGTGGGCCGGTGCCCGATTGGGGATCTAGGGGTCAGCAGAATTGGGTCAATGAGATTCATATAATTCCATCTTACAAACAAATGTAAGGGCTCAGACCCACTTACAGCGGTGTTTGCCTGTGTTTTGTATTTTCGAAGCGCTCTCCCATTCACTTGAATGTGAATCGTGGTAAAATTGCAGTGATTTTCCAGCGATTCTCAAGTGAATAGGAGAGCTTTTCAAAATGCTGGCAGAAAACGCTGCAAGTTTTACTGGATTAGACATATGCTTGTTCCTGGGTTTTGACGCGGACACTACTTATGCTAGAATGATCTAAGGCAACTGGCATTGTCTCCAAGGAAATAAATATGGCAGCCTCCATATCACGCTCACCTTGGGTATCCTTTAAAGAAGAACTGTCGCGAAAATCTAAAACATATATAAATAAGAGGTACATTTCTTCCAGAGTAAAATGAGCCATAAATTGCTTTTCTCCTATGTTGCTGTCACTTACAGTAGGTAGTAGAAATCTGACAGAAGTGACAGATTTTGGACTAGCCTATCTCCTCATGGGGGGGGGGGGTGTTCTAAGGGTTTTCTTTTTTTTTAAAAGCACTTAGTAAATGGCAGTTGCTCCGTTCCAACTGCCAAAATAGTGTGCAGCGAGCAGGGAGGCTGGCCAGCATCTTTGTATTAATCATTTTCAGGAAATGTCTTTTTAAAGAATAAAGACCATGCTGGGAATCCCCCATGAAGAGATGGATTAGCCCGAAACCTGTCAGTAATGTCAGATTTCTACTACCTACTGTAAGTGACAGCAGCATAGGAGAAAAGTCATTTATGGCTCATTTTACTCTGGAAGAAATGTACTTCTTATTTGTATGTGTTTTAGATTATAAGATTTTCGCGACAGTTCCTCTTTAAGGAAAGATGGATGTGTTGGGTTCCTGCTGGAGTTCTGATATAAGGTACCTGTGCAAGGAACTGGTCCGATGCCTCGCTGTACTTCTCCAACACGCTGACCGGTAGTGGCTCTTCATACCGGAACTGAGGATTGTGGGTATAATTGGACAGGAAGAACTTGTCCCGCTCCTGCTCTACATTGGTTGGCCGAAGAGCGACGAGGAGGCAGGAGCTCTTTTTGATGGTGCGGTCCCTGGTGGTGACTCTACTGATGGAAGGCAAGGATCCTGAGCTGCGTAGCCTGCCACGAGGACTGCTGGTGCTATTAATGGTGCAGGAGCTCTCGCTGCGACGCATCCAGCTACATGTCCCCATATACAGAGAACATCCCGACAACCTCCTGGTGGCGGCCGGCTCCGAGGCTGGAGTCCTAGTCCGAGTTATTGCCAGACGAGGAGAAGGGAGGTGGAGGCTGCTGCTCTCGGACAACGTTCTGCTACGTCTAGCTGCAGAGCCCGGGGCCGAGGTAGATGACATCGCTCTGCTACAGGACTGGCGACCGGAGTCCAGCACCATTCTGTCACGTCACATGTGAAGTCCGGTCCTTGGAGGAACCCTGGGAGGAACAGACACAGAGCGTCACTGATGTCCAACACACTTCTAGATATAAATATACATATGTCAGTGGGAACATTAGAGAAAACACCTACCCTGCTCTCCGCTTCATCCTTCACTGCTCAGCCTGCTTGTTATCAGCCCTGATAAAATCCCCGACTGAGCATTCAGTCTGGCTTTGCTCAGGAATCATTATAGCTGAGTCATTATAGCAGAGTCAGAAAGGGGCAGGCTTGGGCTTGAAAAGACATCAGAGCAGACAGACTTAGCTATAATGATTCCTGAGCAAAGCCAGACTGAATGCTCAGTCGGGGATTTTATCAGGGCTGATAACAAGCAGGCTGAGCAGTGAAGGATGAAACAGAGCAGGGTAGGTGTTTCCTCTAATGTCCCCACTGATATACATGGTAAAATACATGAGGGTGCTTCGTCTCTGGTTCACTTAAGGTCAGGAGGGAATATTAACGAGGTTCTTCTGGAAGAAATATAGGCTTTGTTCATATGTCCATACACCACAGAGCACCGAACACAACAGAAGCTGGCAAGCTCATAGGCAAAAGGCGATTGGCTATTCTGCCATGTTACTAACATCACTAGCATTGCCTTGCCAAATTCCTTTAACACCCCAATCATTCCGAAAGGCCCTCTCAAAAAACTCTTTGCCACGTCTTTGGCTCAGAAAGATGAGATTAAGATACTCCATATGACCCTGAAGAGACTTACCATGTGATGATTTGGAGGAACATATCCAAGGGTTTGGAGAGCTTAGAACCCAACAAGGAGGAAAGAGGAGGGCACATGGGGGACACAGCAGGACACAAGGGAGACAGAGGAGGACACAGGAAGACACGAGGTATATAGGGGCATGAGGTATAAAGTAGGTAAAATCTACAAGATGCCCCTTCACCATGAATGCACCAGGTTTACTATACATTTTTCCCCTGTTTTTTGTCCTCTAGATCAGGGCTTTTCAATCTTTTCACTAATTGTACCACTTTTATCACCTGAAAATTTAGAAGTACCACCTGTGGGCCTGCGCAGTAGAGCGGACCCGATCAGGCTCGGCTCTTTCCACCGAAATCAAAGCGGAGAGCTGCTACGGCGTATGCTGGTATGCGGACAAGGAGATCTTTGGGCGTCCTATCGCTGGATCCCCTCTACTGTGGAGGAAGGTGGAAGCCTCTTTAGCCCCTGAGGTCCTCGCTGTGCTGCCCTGCAGAATAGTTCAGACCTCAGATCAGCAGTAACCCGACTGTCACTGTGCACCAATTGCCTGGCTGTCTCTTCACCACTGATCTGAGGTCTGAAGTATGCCGCAGGGCAGCACAGCGGGGAGCAAACGAGGGGAGCTGAACTTTGTGGAGGCAAGATGGGACGATGACAAGTGGCAGACAAACCTGGTGTGTACCACCTGGCCAACAACAAAGTACCACTGGTGGTACGCGTACCACAGGCTGAAAAGCCCTGCTCTAGACCCAGGAGCGTCTTATAGTCCGAAAAATACGGACTCTGCATTACAATCATTTTTTAAGTGTAAATGATACAATTATACTTTTTTTTTTTTTTTGCCTTTGCAGAAGATGCTGATATCTTAAAGTAAATCTGTAGTTAAAATAAAAAACAGATACTTACCTAAGGAGAGGGAAGGCTCTGGGTCCTATAGAGCCTGCCCGGTCTCCTCCTGGTCCCAACGTTCCCCCGCAGGATCCCCCGTTCAAATTTCCCGCTGCGGGAGACTTTGGAAGAACTCAGTCTTGAGCAGACGGGCGGCTCTGTAATGCGCATGCGCGAGAGAGGGTGATCCTTCCTCCCTGCAGGGACTGTAATTATATCTTATCACACGCTCCATCACTGTTGGTAAAAACTAGTGATTACTGTCGCTTAGCAACAAGCGAACAATGTCAGCGACGACAACGCTGGTCAGAACGTCAGAGGAACCGTGGAATAGAAGGACCTGGAATTTGTCACATGTGAGTACTTTCAATGGATCGTTGTCTTATCATTTGGTTTAAACAATGAACACAGATTATCCTCCAAACCAATCACCCGGGATGGATCGGGGTACATGGGTGATAATCGCTGTTCTTTACCGTCATTGGGACACTTTTATTAAATGATTCTCAGCAGGCCCGTCATACGTTGCGGGTAACAGTGGTGGAGTGTGTGTATGGAGCTTTAGGGAGAACCTGGAAGAGGGAAGCTGGTGCCCAATAGGGCTGGAATGTGTGATAAGATAGAATTACAATCACTGCATGGAGAAAGGGGAGTCAAGCAGGGCCACCCTGATAAATCCTTCCAGGGGTCAGCAGGCATGGCCCTGCCTGTGCAAAGAGGATCCACTCTACATGGAACTGCCAGCAGCTGCACATACATGGAGGATGTACATGGAAAGGAGGGCTGCAAATGGGATGGGGGCTCCTGCTGCACATCAGGAAGCTTCTACACAAAGTGGGGGGTGCCTATAAAGAAGGGGGGGGGGGTAGAAAGTGCTAATTCAGCCCCGTATCTCTACATCCAAACAGGGCTGTGGAGTCGGTACAAAAATAATCCAACTCCTCAGTTTATGAAACCTCTGACTCCAGGGACCCAAAAATGGCTCAGACTCCACAACCCTTGCATGGCTATGGAGTCGGTACAAAAATCATCTGACTACGACCCCTTGGTTTATGAAACCACCAACTCTGACTTCAGGTACCCAAAAATGGCTCAGACCCCTCGACTCTGAATCCACAGAGTCGAAAGAAAAAAAAAAGTCAGATACTCACCTAAGGAGAGGGAGGCTCTGGGTCCCATAGAGCACTCCCTCTCCTCTCCCGGTTCCCGCTGCTGTCCTGGCTCCCCCGTAGCGGTTATCGATCGTTTCGGTCAAATACCGCTGTCTCCCGGCCGAAGGGAGGCTTCGGAGATGCTTCGGGAGCCCGAGTGCTCCCGAAGACGGGCCACTCTACACTGCGCATGCGCGCACGCCCTCTATGACGCGTTCGCACCGCCTGTCTTCGGGAGGACTCGGCTCCCGAAGACTTCCGAAGTCCCCTCGGCGTGGGACTAGAACGGGGGAGCCAGCGCAGCACCGGGGCCACCGGGAGAGGAGAGGGATGGTTCATTAGGACTGAGCCTTCCCTCTCCTTAGGTGAGTCTCTGACTTTTTTTTAACAAACCGGGTTACATTAGCTTTAAATCCCCATCAATTAGAACTCCCAGGCTACGCACATGATCGGAGCTGCGAAGATCCATGCCTCCTATTCCCAGTGGTGAAGACTGCCAGTTAAGTTGTTTTGTTGTCATGCGCTGCCCTCCAATCAGAAGGACTTTAGTTTTGTCTGCATTTAGTTTCAGCCAGGTGTCATTCATCCATTGCTGTAGTTCATGTAAGCAGGCGTTTATAGTTAGAGTTGGGTCTGTCACACCAGGCTTCCCTCTACACCAACATAAGAAAGGCAGCAGACCACTTCCAACTGCTGTACAATTTTCTGTCCTAATTCCCCTGATAATCGATCACATCAGATATCTGCAAGGTCAGAAACCGTCCGTTGCAACTGAGCAGCGATGGAGCTATGCCTTCAAATCAATGGAAATATATTGATAGACATCAAACCAAAGTTTAATCCTCCAGCTGTCCTTTTCCACAGCGAGTCTGAATGAGGATGCTGAACAAAGCCCTGTGTGTTCAATCCTCCCCAATTCACAAAATCGCGCTGATGTCACATGACATCACAATCAGGCTGTTATTCCTCTTTCCTAATCAAAGACCTCAGCACAGACACACACCCCTGCAACTGCTCTCCACTCTGCAGGAAGGATGAGAGGAAAGGAGTAACTGTTATTCTAAAGGCCCATATATATGGCAGACAAATATCTCTGCAGACACGAGACAAGCAACGGTTCATGCGACAATTGTACTGTGTGTATGCAGCGAGCGACAAAGACTGTCTGCAGACTAGCTCGTTCGAGCTACTGAAATTTCCAATCACTCGCGACTTTTGTTGCGCAGATTTGGCAAGTTGTGCCGTGTGTACGACTGTTTGCTAGAGACACAGAATCATTTCCAAAATTCATATGCGAAACATCTGGCAGACAATCGTCTCTGCATGGTCCCTGACAGACAGCTTCCGCTGTGATATCGCTACGGATGTTGTCTCACGTGTACATTCAACGCTGGGGCGAATGGTCGCTTGTGCCCACACGCTGAAATCTTTTGTCTCTGCCTGGCAGCTAAAGACATTTGGATGGCATGTGTATATACCATGGAGGAGACTTGCTACTTCCATGACTAAAAAGGTAAGTATTGCCAGTTTAGGCATTTGATGCAAGGCATACGTTTAAAATGGGTGCCGCAGGAATGTGAGCCCCGCAAGTAGAATATCGGTAAATTGCTAATATTCTACTATGTATCACTGGGAAATTCCAATAGTAGAATACCTATTGGTCATTTTTACCTGAATTAGACTATGGCCTAACTTGACTTTTACTCTCACAAGAGCCCCCCCTCTCTCTCTCTCAATACCTAACCCTTACCAGCCCCCCCACTGATGCCGAATCCTAACCGACCCCCTCTTGATGCCTAACCGACCCCCACTCCTTAAAGAGAACCAGAGATGAAGCACCCTCTTGTATTTTACCTTATAAATCAGCGGAAACATGACAGTAAACACCTAATCTGCTCTTTGTTTCATTGTTCTCGGTTTAATCCGACTGTTATCACCTCTGATAAGAATCCCCGACTGAGCACTCAGTCTAGCTTTGCTACGGAAAGATTATAGCAGAGTCTATCTTCTCTGGTGTCTTTTCAAGCCCAAGCCTGCCCCCTTGTGGCTCTGCTATAATAACCAGGGCTGTGGAGTCGGAGTCGTGGAGTCGGAGTCGTGGAGTCGGAGTCGTGGAGTCAGGCAATTTTGGGTGCCTGGAGTCGGAGTCGGAAAAAAATGCACCGACTCCGACTCCTAATGAATTTGTAACTGTAATTAAAATAGAAAATATGATAAAATGTTCTATTTCTCAGATAATAGTCATTAAAAATAATGTATATATACAGTATATATACAGTAATAGCTGTGCTTAGTCCACAAAAATGAAATAAACCAATCAAAATTAGTTACTTGTGCTGCTTCAATAAAGCAGTCCCCGTATTTTTAAGGTCAGATATACATATCTGATTGTGACTGTATATACGATGTGTACACAGGAATCTCATATATACTAAATAACATCTATGCTGTAAGAATAAAGCCTGACGTGTAGCTGTGTCACTAATAGAGATGGTCAATGAGATGGAAATAATTCTGCACTGATGCTGATTTATGCAAATGTATGCACTCCCTTTGCTGATGAAATCAAATAATTTGATATGTTGTTAAAATTTGGTTTGGTGACTACGAATTAAAGGGTACCTGAGACGGATGAAAAGTAAAGTTTTATACATACCTGGGGCTTCCTCCAGCCCCCTTCAGGCTAATCAGTCCCTCGCTGTCCTCCACCATCCGGATCTTCTGCTATGAGTCCTGGTAATTCAGCCAGTCAGCGCTGTCCGGCCGCATGCCGCTTCCACAGCCAGGAACATTCTGCACCTGCGCAATAGTGCTGCACAGGTGTAGTATGCTCCTGGCGGCGGAGTGTGTGCATGCGCACTACGCCTGACTGGCTCAAGTACCTGGACTCATAGCAGAAGATCCAGGTGGTGGAGGAGGACAACGAGGGACTGATTATCCTGAAGGCGGCTGGAGGAAGCCCCAGGTATGTATAAAACTTTAATTTCATCTGTCTCAGGTTTACTTTGTTACACAGTAGTACTATACTCTACATATGCACTCCCCACAGAGCTGCAGGGAATCCACTGAGAATGCTGTGCACATTGAACACAGAGGTGTTGTCTATCACTCATAAACCTGGTTCAGATTGTGCATGAAGAATGTGTAATAGAGGAAGAATCTCCTTATTCCCCTGCAGAGTACCTGCACATCACTCTTACATGTACCCACACTTACATAGCCTAGGGCCTGATAGATGTTCTTTCTTCTGGTCTTTACCTTTTACAAGTACTCTTACCAAGGACTAGTTTTAGTCTATGACTAAAGGGAATAAATATGGCAGTCTACATATCCTTCTCACTTCAGTTGTCTTGTAAAATTCCTAAGCGTTGGCAGTTGAGAAGAATTTCATGTTACATACTTGCAATCAACAAAATTGTAATATGCAAATTAGAGGAGTCGGAGTCGAGGAGTCGGAGTCAGTGGAATCCTAAACTGAGGAGTCGGAGTCGGTGGATTTTTGGACCGACTCCACAGCCCTGATAATGACTCAGCTATAATTATTCCCTGCAAAGCCAAACTGAATGCTCAGTCCGAGATTTTTATCACAGCTGATAACAAACACTTTTAGCAGTGAGGATGAAACAGAGAGCATGGTAAGTGTTTTCTCTAATGTTCCTACTGATATATATGGTAAAATACACAAGGGTGCTTCCTCTCTGGTTCCCTTTAAAGGAGAACTGTAGTGAGAGGTATATGAAGGCTGCCATATGTATTTCCTTTTAAGCAATACCAGTTGCCTGGCAGCCAGCTGATCTATTTACCTGAAGTAGTGGCTGAATCAGACCAGAAACAAGCATGCAGCTAATCTTGTCATATCTGTCAAAATTGTCAGAAAAACCTGATCTGCTGCATGCTTGTTCAGGGTCTATGGCTGAAAGTATTATAGGCAGAGGATCAGCAGGATAGCCAGGTAACTGGTATTGCTTAAATTGAAATAAATATGGCAGCCTCCATATACCTCTCTCTACAGTTCTCCTTTAAAGGGGAACTGAAGAGAGAGGTATACGGAGGCTGCCATATTTATTTCCTTTTAATCAATACCAGTTGCCTGGCAGCCCTGCTGGTCTATTTCTCTGCAGTAGTATCTGATTAAAACCAGAAACAAGCATGCAGCTAGTATTGTCAGATCAGACTTATAAGTCTGAACCACTGAAACACCTGATCTGCTGCATGCTTGTTCAGGGGCTATGGCTAATAGTATTAGAGGCAGAGGATCAGCAGGGCTGCCAGGCAACTGGTATTGTCTAAAAGGAAATAAACATGACAGCCTCCATATACCTCTCTCTTCAGTTCCCCTTTAACCTAACCCCAACTGTCCCCGTGCCAACACCTAACCATAACTGACCGCCTTCGCCACTGAATACTTCCTCCCTTACGCTAATTAATGGGCGCTGGCAGCCTTCCCGATATTTATCAGGCATAGCCAGCACCCAAATTAACCACTGCCCCATACATTAATAGATGGCAAACCTATGTGGCCAAAAGATTGATCCCCTCTCAGATCAGAACTATTTCTCCATTACATCCATTATAGCTTTACAATAAACAGTGCTAACTATACGTTAAATCCACACATTTTATTTGCTTATCCACCCTGATTATTACATTTAGATTATGTTACTAATGCAATGTATGGTGACAATATTGTATTGGGAAATAAAGGTATGCTTTTTGTTTGTTTGTTTGTTTTTGCTTCCTCATTGTACACTATCGATGATTACAAGATCTTAATGGCAAAAATATTATCAATATACCCTCATGGCATAGATATTTAAAAAGCTAAGTTTCTAAGGTAACGATATAGGTTTTTTTCTTTTATATTCTGTTACTTTGTTTTCATTTTACAAGTTTTTTTTATTTATTTTGGTACAGAATATGTGAAAATGTAATTGTTTTTTATTCAGTTTATGACACAAGACATGGGCCTCAACCTTAAAACACAGTAAACTCTATACTACTACTTATGACAGTTAAAATGGTACCATTGTAGTTTTGCTAAAACTTTCCCAAGTTTGATCATAATTTTGAAAATGACTTTTTTTATGTTTGCCAATTTTTTATGTGACATGGATCCAAGCTTTAAAGGGGGTTCTGTGAATATTACTACATACAAAAACTGACACTTACCTGGGGCTTCTACCAGCCCCTGCAGCTGTCCTGCGCCGTCCTTTACGATCCACCGTTCACGGTACAATTAATAGTCTAACCAGACGAATACGACTGCATGGCTACGCGCGACCTAGTTCCCGTCTCCAGGAGCTTACTTTGCAGTACGCAAAAACTTCATACTGCGCAGTAAGCTCCCGGGGACGAGAGGGTGAGCTAGGATGTGCGTGGCCGCGCTGGCGCAGTTGCATTCGTCTTGTTAGACGAATAATTGGACCGAAACCGGCAGCGGGGAATGGAGGATCGTGGAGGACGGCGGGGGACAGGACAGCTGCAGGGGGCGGCTAGAATCCCCAGGTAAGTGTCAGTTTTTGTTTGTAATTATATTCACAGAACCCCTTTAAGACAAACCAAAATGTATTCTACAACTTGTCACGGTTAAAATGACACCACAGGTGCCTCATTCAGTGACAAACTGATGGTGCACTCTCCACAAATACAAGGGACAAATATATCTGTCCCGTTATCAAGTGGTTAAAGTAGCCACTGACGATATAATTCATTGTATAAACTTTCGTACGAACAATCATTCGGTACCACTAACTGATACAAATCTCCTAACCAACAAATATGGCAGTCTCTATATGTCTCGCACCTCAGGTTCCATTTAACCTCCTTGGCGGTAATGACGAGCACAGCTCGTCCACTACCGCCGGAAGGCGCCGCTCAGGCTCCGCTGGGCCAATTTTGATAATTTTTTTTTAAAACACGCAGCAAGCACTTTGCTTGCTGCGTGTTTACACCGATCGCCGCTAACCGCCGTGTTATAGGGCCCCCCCCCACGAGACCCAGTGCGCATCCTGGCCAATCAGTGCCAGGCAGCGCTGAGGGGTGGATCGGGACTCCGATCATTGCCATGGCGACGGGGGAATCCCTAAAGGAAATCCCGTTCAGAATGGGATTTCCTTAGGGGAAGGCACGCCGGCGGCGATCGGAGGGGCTGGGTGAACGCCGCAGGGAGCAGGGAATCATATAGCTATGCTAGCTACATGATAGAAAAAAAAATAGTGCTACACATCCACCCTGGCACATTTAATAGAACGCCAGGGTGGTTAAAGGACATAACTAATGAAACAAACAATTGTATCTATACTCCTTCTCCTAAAAATTACTCCATTTTATTTTATATTTAAAGAGACACTGAAGCGAGAATAATTCTCGCTTCAGAGCTCATAGTTAGCAGGGGCGTGTGTGCCCCTGCTAAACCACCGCTATCCCGCGGCTAAACGGGGGTCCCTTCACCCCCCCCCCCCCCCCACAAAATCAACGACCAAATTGGTCGTAGATTTTGCTGCTCCTGGAGGCAGGGCTAACGGCTGCAGCCCTGCCTCCAGTCGCGTCTATCAGCGGCGCATCGCCGCCTCTCCCCCGCCCCTCTCAGTGAAGGAAGACTGAAAGGGGCGGGGAGAGGCGGAGATACGCGCTGACAGACGCGCGTGGGGCAGAGCTGCGGCGGTTGGCCCTGCCTCAATCAGGAAAAGATCCCCGGCTGCACGGAGGGGATTTTGGGGGGTCAGGGACCCTCGTTTAGCCGCGGGATAGCGGCGTTTTAGCAGGGGCACACATGCCCCTGCTAACTATGAGCTCTGAAGCGAGATTTATTCTCGCTTCAGAGTCTCTTTAAATCTACTTTTTAAGGTTTTACTGTTTTATTGTTTTTGCTGAATGACACATTCATTGAAGTATGTCAGAGCTAAAATCTATGAACTATTGTTCCTTTTTATCTCTTTCCTGCTTTCAGAAGCCATTTTCTGCTAGGAAAGTGTTTTATAGTTGCAATTTCTTATCAGTGAGGGTCACACTGTAGTCTGACCCAGTCCTGACTGAGACAGGAACTTCCACTTACATACCTGATATTTAACTCTTTCAGGCAGTGAAAGTAAAAAAGGAACACAGCCTAGTTATTTGTGTGCTCGGCACTGTACACGGAGCAGTGCTTTTCAGCGCTGCTCGATTTGGGCACAGCCCGCGCCTCCATAGACTTCAATAGGAATCATTCCTATAGAAGCGCTCAGTGAGTAACGTCGGGGCCGTCAGAAGACGGAGCCGAAGTTGCTTACAAACATAATAATTCAGGAATTATTTCATTCCCCCACTATCCATGTCGGCCTGGAGGGAGAATAGTAATTAAATCGGCCCGGACTTGTGCAGAAGCTGGATCAGCCATATACTGGCTGTGTCCTGCGCCCAAGTCTACCGGCGCCGATTTCAAATGTACTCACTGTACATACACATGTCTATCTCACCATGTCACTTCGTGAGTCCTTTACGGTAGTAGAAAATCTATAGGCATCTGAATTTGAATAGAGCAGCACCCATGTGATAAGTAATGCTTACACTCCCCCATTTCTGTGACCAGGGAGACACTATAATGTAAAATAGTCATAGGTATTAATAGAATACACAACACAGAGGGATATACCATAAGGACCCATAATAGAGCATTAGTAAGTCCAGTGAGAGTACAGAACAGGGAGTAGAGAGGGCTATGCTGGCTCCAGGCATTGTGAGATATACATTACATCCACATACCTCCCAACTTTTTGAGATGAGAAACAGGGACACTTAAAGGAGAACTGTAGTGAGAGGTATATGGAGGCTGCCATATTTATTTCCTTTTTAAGCAATACCAGTTGCCTGGCAGCTCTGCTGATCTATTTGGCTGCAGTTGTGGCTGAATCACACCAGAAAAAAGTATGCAGCTAATCTTGTCAGATCTGTCAAAAGTGTCAGAAAAACCTGATCTGCTGCATGCTTGTTCAGGGGCTGTGGCTGAAAGTATTAGAGGCAAAGGATGAGCAGGACTGCCAGGTAACTGGTATGGAAATAAATAGGGCAGCTTCCATACACCTCTCTCTACAGTTCTCCTTTAAGCCATACCCCTGCCACACCAGGTCACACATACCATCAAGATTTCATAAGAAAAATAGGTTTTATCATTCAAACCACACTGGTCCTTATCCTATCCTGATGCATTTTCCTTCATATTAACATTTTGAAATTAGTAATATATCAATTTAAAGTATGGGAATAAAGTTTAGAGTCAACCAAACACATTTTTAGTACAGAAATACATATATTTACATTGAAAGAGGGACAAATGAGGAAAGAGGGGCAGAGGGACTGTCCCCCCAAAAGAGGGTCAATTGGGAGCCATGCCTATGGGGAAGTCCTATAATAATGAGGTCACAATGATGGTTACAATATAACAATACTATTACAGTTCTATAATACAGTGTATGTAATAGAACAAAGGAATGGTACACGTCATGTAATAGAATACATACAGGGGGCAGATGTAATATTATAGACACTATGCTGGAGCAGCATCAGTCATACAGAATAATAGGCACAATGACAATGAACTCACCATATAAGACACTCACATGACAGCCATGCAGCTATAATGAAGCACTTAAAGGGTGACCACACAGCATGCAGCACCGCCCGGTATAGCGACACACACAGCACTGCTGAGCCTCACATCACACTACACACACTCTGCGGGCATAACGGGCGCCCTACCGGAGATACACACCACGGGTCCGGCCAGCGGAGCTTCTGCCAGTGACGTCACGTGCCCCGCCCGGCCAGCAGCCGGAGAGAAGAATGGAGGGGCGGGGCCTGGAGCCAAAGAGGAGAGGAAGGGGTCCGCTAGATCCGCCTCCTGCATGACAGAACACAAGACAGACAGCTGGCCGGGGGCGGGGCCTGGAGCGAGCGAGGAGAGGAAGGGGTCCGCTAGATCCGCCTACTGCATGACAGAGCGCCAGACAGACAGCTGACCGGGGGGCGGGGTCAAGAGCGAGAGAGGCGAGGAAGAGGTCCTCTAGCTCCGCCTCCTGCATGACATGCGCCAGACAGCTGACCGGGGGCGGGGCCTGGAACAAGAGAGGAGAGGAAGAGGTCCGCTAGCTCCGCCTCCTGCATGACAGGCCGCCAGACAGAGAGGCGGTGGGTGGGCGGGGCCTGGAGCAAGAGAGGAGAGGAAAAGGTCCGCTAGCTCCGCCTCCTGCATGATAGGCCGCCGACAGACTGCTAGCCGGGTGGGCGGAGCTGGAGGCGGTACCCGGATGTCACACGAGGACGGTTGTAGAATGATAGGGTGGGTGGGGTAGAAACCTCGCCCATATTTTTAAAAAATGCTTTATTCCTACTAGTCTAACTGTATCTGTGGTTACCCCCCCCCCCCTTACTCCATGTGATGTCTCTACCATAGTTATATCTAGATTTTAGGGCTGGCTGAGGATTGTGGTGCAGTAATAGGGGCTGCTGGGACATGTAGTGCCACCATACAGGCTATAGGAGGGCTGGCTGGGACTTGTGGTGCAGTAATAGGGGCTGCTGGGACATGTAGTGCCTCCATACAGGCTATAGGAGGGCTGGCTGGGGATTGTAGTGCAGTAATAGGGGCTGCTGGGACATGTAGTGCCTCCATACAGGCTATAGGAGGGCTGGCTGGGGATTGTAGTGCAGTAATAGGGGCTGCTGGGACATGTAGTGCCACCATACAGGCTATAGGAGGGCTGGCTGGGGATTGTAGTGCAGTAATAGGGGCTGCTGGGACATGTAGTGCCTCCATACAGGCTATAGGAGGGCTGGCTGGGGATTGTAGTGCAGTAATAGGGGATGCTGGGACATGTAGTGCCACCATACAGGCTATAGGAGGGCTGGCTGGGACTTGTGGTGCAGTAATAGGGGCTGCTGGGACATGTAGTGCCTCCATACAGGCTATAGGAGGGCTGGCTGGGGATTGTAGTGCAGTAATAGGGCTGCTGGGACATGTAGTGCCACCATACAGGCTATAGGAGGGCTGGCTGGGGATTGTGGTGCAGGAATAGGGCTGCTGGGACATGTAGTGCCACCATACAGGCTATAGGAGGGCTGGCTGGGGATTGTAGTGCAGTAATAGGGGCTGCTGGGACATGTAGTGCCACCATACAGGCTATAGGAGGGCTGGCTGGGGATTGTAGTGCAGTAATAGGGGCTGCTGGGACATGTAGTGCCACCATACAGGCTATAGGAGGGCTGGCTGGGACTTGTGGTGCAGTAATAGGGGCTGCTGGGAGATGTAGTGCCACCATACAGGCTATAGGAGGGCTGGCTGGGACTTGTGGTGCAGTAATAGGGGACGCTGGGACATGTAGTGCCACTATACAGGCTATAGGAG
Organism: Hyperolius riggenbachi; assembly: GCF_040937935.1. Classification (NCBI taxonomy): domain Eukaryota; kingdom Metazoa; phylum Chordata; class Amphibia; order Anura; family Hyperoliidae; genus Hyperolius; species Hyperolius riggenbachi. Next base: position 4,691,508 of record NC_090656.1, read on the forward strand.
GGCTGGCTGGGGATTGTAGTGCAGTAATAGGAGCTGCTGGGACATGTAGTGCCACCATACAGGCTATAGGAGGGCTGGCTGGGGATTGTAGTGCAGTAATAGGGCTGCTGGGACATGTAGTGCCACCATACAGGCTATAGGAGGGCTGGCTGGGACTTGTGGTGCAGTAATAGGGGCTGCTGGGAGATGTAGTGCCACCATACAGGCTATAGGAGGGCTGGCTGGGGATTGTAGTGCAGTAATAGGAGCTGCTGGGACATGTAGTGCCACTATACAGGCTATAGGAGGGCTGGCTGGGGATTGTAGTGCAGTAATAGGAGCTGCTGGGACATGTAGTGCCACCATACAGGCTATAGGAGGGCTGGCTGGGGATTGTAGTGCAGTAATAGGAGCTGCTGGGACATGTAGTGCCACCATACAGGCTATAGGAGGGCTGGCTGGGACTTGTGGTGCAGTAATAGGGGCTGCTGGGACATGTAGTGCCACCATACAGGCTATAGGAGGGCTGGCTGGGACTTGTGGTGCAGTAATAGGGGCTGCTGGGACATGTAGTGCCACCATACAGGCTATAGGAGGGCTGGCTGGGGATTGTAGTGCAGTAATAGGGGCTGCTGGGACATGTAGTGCCACCATACAGGCTATAGGAGGGCTGGCTGGGACTTGTAGTGCAGTAATAGGGGCTGCTGGGACATGTAGTGCCACCATACAGGCTATAGGAGGGCTGGCTGGGGATTGTAGTGCAGTAATAAGGCTGCTGGGACATGTAGTGCCTCCATACAGGCTATAGGAGGGTTGGCTGGGGATTGTAGTGCAGTAATAGGGCTGCTGGGACATGTAGTGCCACCATACAGGCTATAGGAGGGCTGGCTGGGGATTGTAGTGCAGTAATAGGGGATGCTGGGACATGTAGTGCCACCATACAGGCTATAGGAGGGCTGGCTGGGGATTGTAGTGCAGTAATAGGGGGTGCTGGGACATGTAGTGCCACCATACAGGCTATAGGAGGGCTGGCTGGGGATTGTAGTGCAGTAATAGGGGGTGCTGGGACATGTAGTGCCACCATACAGGCTATAGGAGGGCTGGCTGGGGATTGTAGTGCAGTAATAGGAGCTGCTGGGACATGTAGTGCCACCATACAGGCTATAGGAGGGCTGGCTGGGGATTGTAGTGCAGTAATAGGAGCTGCTGGGACATGTAGTGCCACCATACAGGCTATAGGAGGGCTGGCTGGGACTTGTAGTGCAGTAATAGGGGCTGCTGGGACATGTAGTGCCACCATACAGGGTATAGGGGAGCTGGCTGGGGATTGTGGTGCAGTAATAGGAGCTGCTGGGACATGTAGTGCCTCCATACAGGCTATAGGAGGGCTGGCTGGGACTTGTAGTGCAGTAATAGGGGCTGCTGGGGCATGTAGTGCCACCATACAGGCTATAGGAGGGCTGGCTGGGACTTGTAGTGCAGTAATAGGGGCTGCTGGGACATGTAGTGCCACCATACAGGCTATAGGAGGGCTGGCTGGGACTTGTGGTGCAGTAATAGGGCTGCTGGGACATGTAGTGCCACCATACAGGCTATAGGAGGGCTGGCTGGGGATTGTGGTGCAGTAATAGGGGCTGCTGGGACATGTAGTGCCACCATACAGGCTATAGGAGGGCTGGCTGGGGATTGTGGTGCAGTAATAGGGGCTGCTGGGACATGTAGTGCCACCATACTGGCTATAGGAGGGCTGGCTGGGACTTGTAGTGCAGTAATAGGGGCTGCTGGGAGATGTAGTGCCACCATACAGGCTATAGGAGGGCTGGCTGGGACTTGTGGTGCAGTAATAGGAGCTGCTGGGACATGTAGTGTCACCATACAGGCTATAGGAGGGCTGGCTGGGACTTGTGGTGCAGTAATAGGGGCTGCTGGGAGATGTAGTGCCACCATACAAGCTATAGGAGGGCTGGCTGGGACTTGTGGTGCAGTAATAGGGGCTGCTGGGAGATGTAGTGCCACCATACAGGCTATAGGAGGGCTGGCTGGGACTTGTAGTGCAGTAATGGGGGCTGCTCGGACATGTAGTGCCACCACACAGGGTATAGGAGGGCTGGCTGGGGATTGTAGTGCAGTAATAGGGGCTGCTGGGACATGTAGTGCCTCCATACAGGCTATAGGAGGGCTGGCTGGGGATTGTAGTGCAGTAATAGGGGCTGCTGGGACATGTAGTGCCTCCATACAGGCTATAGGAGGGTTGGCTGGGGATTGTAGTGCAGTAATAGGGGCTGCTGGGACATGTAGTGCCTCCATACAGGCTATAGGAGGGCTGGCTGGGACTTGTAGTGCAGTAATAGGGGCTGCTGGGACATGTAGTGCCTCCATACAGGCTATAGGAGGGCTGGCTGGGACTTGTAGTGCAGTAATAGGGGCTGCTGGGACATGTAGTGCCACCATACAGGCTATAGGAGGGCTGGCTGGGACTTGTAGTGCAGTAATAGGGGCTGCTGGGACATGTAGTGCCACCATACAGGCTATAGGAGGGCTGGCTGGGACTTGTAGTGCAGTAATAGGAGCTGCTGGGACATGTAGTGCCACCATACAGGCTATAGGAGGGCTGGCTGGGGATTGTAGTGCAGTAATAGGGGCTGCTGGGACATGTAGTGCCACCATACAGGCTATAGGAGGGCTGGCTGGGGATTGTAGTGCAGTAATAGGGGCTGCTGGGACATGTAGTGCCACCATACAGGCTATAGGAGGGCTGGCTGGGGATTGTAGTGCAGTAATAGGGGCTGCTGGGACATGTAGTGCCACCATACAGGCTATAGGAGGGCTGGCTGGGACTTGTAGTGCAGTAATAGGGGCTGCTGGGACATGTAGTGCCACCATACAGGCTATAGGAGGGCTGGCTGGGGATTGTAGTGCAGTAATAGGCGCTGCTGGGAGATGTAGTGCCACCATACAGGGTATAGGAGGGCTGGCTGGGGATTGTGGTGCAGTAATAGGGCTGCTGGGACATGTAGTGCCACAATACAGGCTATAGGAGGGCTGGCTGGGACTTGTGGTGCAGTAATAGGGGCTGCTGGGACATGTAGTGCCTCCATACAGGCTATAGGAGGGTTGGCTGGGGATTGTAGTGCAGTAATAGGGCTGCTGGGACATGTAGTGCCACCATACAGGCTATAGGAGGGCTGGCTGGGGATTGTAGTGCAGTAATAGGGGCTGCTGGGACATGTAGTGTCACCATACAGGCTATAGGAGGGCTGGCTGGGGATTGTAGTGCAGTAATAGGGGATGCTGGGACATGTAGTGCAGCCATACAGGCTATAGGAGGGCTGGCTGGGGATTGTAGTGCAGTAATAGTGGCTGCTGGGACATGTAGTGCCACCATACAGGCTATAGGAGGGCTGGCTGGGGATTGTAGTGCAGTAATAGGGGGTGCTGGGACATGTAGTGCCACCATACAGGCTATAGGAGGGCTGGCTGGGGATTGTAGTGCAGTAATAGGAGCTGCTGGGACATGTAGTGCCACCATACAGGCTATAGGAGGGCTGGCTGGGGATTGTGGTGCAGTAATAGGGGTGCTGGGACATGTAGTGCCACCATACAGGCTATAGGAGGGCTGGCTGGGGATTGTGGTGCAGTAATAGGGGCTGCTGGGACATGTAGTGCCACCATACAGGCTATAGGAGGGCTGGCTGGGACTTGTAGTGCAGTACTAGGGCTGCTGGGACATGTAGTGCCACCATACAGGCTGTAGGAGGGCTGGCAGGGGATTGTGGTGCAGTAATAGGGGCTGCTGGGACATGTAGTGCCACCATACAGGCTATAGGAGGGCTGGCTGGGGATTGTAGTGCAGTAATAGGGGTTGCTGGGAGATGTAGTGCCACCATACAGGCTATAGGAGGGCTGGCTGGGACTTGTGGTGCAGTAATAGGAGCTGCTGGGACATGTAGTGCCACCATACAGGCTATAGGAGGGCTGGCTGGGACTTGTAGTGCAGTAATAGGGCTGCTGGGACATGTAGTGCCACCATACAGGCTATAGGAGGGCTGGCTGGGGATGGTGGTGCAGTAATAGGGGCTGCTGGGACATGTAGTGTCACCATACAGGCTATAGGAGGGCTGGCTGGGGATTGTAGTGCAGTAATAGGGGATGCTGGGACATGTAGTGCCACCATACAGGCTATAGGAGGGATGGCTGGGGATTGTAGTGCAGTAATAGGGCTGCTGGGACATGTAGTGCCACCATACAGGCTATAGGAGGGCTGGCTGGGACTTGTGGTGCAGTAATAGGGGCTGCTGGGACATGTAGTGCCACCATACAGGCTATAGGAGAGCTGGCTGGGGATTGTAGTGCAGTAATAGTGGCTGCTGGGACATGTAGTGCAGCCATACAGGCTATAGGAGGGCTGGCTGGGGGTTGTAGTGCAGTAATAGGGGCTGCTGGGACATGTAGTGCCACCATACAGGCTATAGGAGGGCTGGCTGGGGATTGTAGTGCAGTAATAGGGGCTGCTGGGACATGTAGTGCCACAATACAGGCTATAGGAGGGCTGGCTGGGGATTGTAGTGCAGTAATAGGGCTGCTGGGACATGTAGTGCCACCATACAGGCTATAGGAGGGCTGGCTGGGACTTGTGGTGCAGTAATAGGGGCTGCTGGGACATGTAGTGCCACCATACAGGCTATAGGAGGGCTGGCTGGGGATTGTGGTGCAGTAATAGGGGCTGCTGGGACATGTAGTGCCACCATACAGGCTATAGGAGGGCTGGCTGGGGATTGTAGTGCAGTAATAGGGGATGCTGGGACATGTAGTGCCACCATACAGGCTATAGGAGGGCTGGCTGGGACTTGTAGTGCAGTAATAGGGGCTGCTGGGACATGTAGTGCCACCATACAGGCTATAGGAGGGCTGGCTGGGGATTGTAATGCAGTAATAGGGGCTGCTGGGACATGTAGTGCCTCCATACAGGCTATAGGAGGGCTGGCTGGGGATTGTAGTGCAGTAATAGGGGCTGCTGGGACATGTAGTGCCTCCATACAGGCTATAGGAGGGCTGGCTGGGACTTGTAGTGCAGTAATAGGGGCTGCTGGGACATGTAGTGCCTCCATACAGGCTATAGGAGGGCTGGCTGGGACTTGTAGTGCAGTAATAGGGGCTGCTGGGACATGTAGTGCCACCATACAGGCTATAGGAGGGCTGGCTGGGACTTGTAGTGCAGTAATAGGGGCTGCTGGGACATGTAGTGCCACCATACAGGCTATAGGAGGGCTGGCTGGGACTTGTAGTGCAGTAATAGGGGCTGCTGGGACATGTAGTGCCACCATACAGGGTATAGGAGGGCTGGCTGGGGATTGTGGTGCAGTAATAGGGCTGCTGGGACATGTAGTGCCTCCATACAGGCTATAGGAGGGCTGGCTGGGGATTGTAGTGCAGTAATAGGGGCTGCTGGGACATGTAGTGCCACCATACAGGCTATAGGAGGGCTGGCTGGGGATTGTAGTGCAGTAATAGGGGCTGCTGGGAAATGTAGTGCCACCATACAGGCTATAGGAGGGCTGGCTGGGGATTGTAGTGCAGTAATAGGGCTGCTGGGACATGTAGTGCCACCATACAAGCTATAGGAGGGCTGGCTGGGGATTGTAGTGCAGTAATAGGGGCTGCTGGGACATGTAGTGCCACCATACAGGCTATAGGAGGGCTGGCTGGGGGTTGTAGTGCAGTAATAGGGCTGCTGGGACATGTAGTGCCACCATACAGGCTATAGGAGGGCTGGCTGGGACTTGTAGTGCAGTAATAGGGGCTGCTGGGACATGTAGTGCCACCATACAGGCTATAGGAAGGCTGGCTGGGACTTGTGGTGCAGTAATAGGAGCTGCTGGGACATGTAGTGCCACCATACAGGCTATAGGAGGGCTGGCTGGGACTTGTGGTGCAGTAATAGGGGCTGCTGGGACATGTAGTGCCACAATACAGGCTATAGGAGGGCTGGCTGGGACTTGTGGTGCAGTAATAGGGGCTGCTGGGACATGTAGTGCCACCATACAGGCTATAGGAGGGCTGGCTGGGGGTTGTAGTGCAGTAATAGGGCTGCTAGGACATGTAGTGCCTCCATACAGGCTATAGGAGGGCTGGCTGGGGATTGTAGTGCAGTAATAGGGGCTGCTGGGACATGTAGTGCCACCATACAGGCTATAGGAGGGCTGGCTGGGACTTGTGGTGCAGTAATAGGAGCTGCTGGGACATGTAGTGCCACCATACAGGCTATAGGAGGGCTGGCTGGGGATTGTAGTGCAGTAATAGGGGCTGCTGGGACATGTAGTGCCACCATACAGGCTATAGGAGGGCTGGCTGGGGATTGTAGTGCAGTAATAGGGGCTGCTGGGAGATGTAGTGCCACCATACAGGCTATAGGAGGGCTGGCTGGGGATTGTAGTGCAGTAATAGGGGCTGCTGGGACATGTAGTGCCACCATGCAGGCTATAGGAGGGCTGGCTGGGACTTGTGGTGCAGTAATAGGGGCTGCTGGGACATGTAGTGCCACAATACAGGCTATAGGAGGGCTGGCTGGGACTTGTGGTGCAGTAATAGGGGCTGCTGGGACATGTAGTGCCACCATACAGGCTATAGGAGGGCTGGCTGGGGGTTGTAGTGCAGTAATAGGGGCTGCTGGGACATGTAGTGCCACCATACAGGCTATAGTAGGGCTGGCTGGGGATTGTAGTGCAGTAATAGGGGCTGCTGGGACATGTAGTGCCTCCATACAGGCTATAGGAGGGCTGGCTGGGGGTTGTAGTGCAGTAATAGGGGCTGCTGGGACATGTAGTGCCTCCATACAGGCTATAGGAGGGCTGGCTGGGGATTGTAGTGCAGTAATAGGGGCTGCTGGGACATGTAGTGCCACCATACAGGCTATAGGAGGGCTGGCTGGGGATTGTAGTGCAGTAATAGGGGCTGCTGGGACATGTAGTGCCACCATACAGGCTATAGGAGGGCTGGCTGGGACTTGTGGTGCAGTAATAGGAGCTGCTGGGACATGTAGTGCCACCATACAGGCTATAGGAGGGCTGGCTGGGGATTGTAGTGCAGTAATAGGAGCTGCTGGGACATGTAGTGCCACCATACAGGCTATAGGAAGGCTGGCTGGGGATTGTAGTGCAGTAATAGGGGCTGCTGGGACATGTAGTGCCACCATACAGGCTATAGGAGGGCTGGCTGGGACTTGTGGTGCAGTAATAGGAGCTGCTGGGACATGTAGTGCCACCATACAGGCTATAGGAGGGCTGGCTGGGGATTGTAGTGCAGTAATAGGGGCTGCTGGGACATGTAGTGCCACCATACAGGCTATAGGAAGGCTGGCTGGGGATTGTAGTGCAGTAATAGGGGCTGCTGGGACATGTAGTGCCACCATGCAGGCTATAGGAGGGCTGGCTGGGGATTGTAGTGCAGTAATAGGGGCTGCTGGGACATGTAGTGCCACCATACAGGCTATAGGAGGGCTGGCTGGGGATTGTAGTGCAGTAATAGGGCTGCTGGGACATGTAGTGCCACCATACAGGCTATAGGAGGGCTGGCTGGGGATTGTAGTGCAGTAATAGGGGCTGCTGGGACATGTAGTGCCACCATACAGGCTATAGGAGGGCTGGCTGGGACTTGTAGTGCAGTAATAGGGGCTGCTGGGACATGTAGTGCCACCATACAGGCTATAGGAGGGCTGGCTGGGGATTGTAGTGCAGTAATAGGGGGTGCTGGGACATGTAGTGCCACCATGCAGGCTATAGGAGGGCTGGCTGGGGATTGTAGTGCAGTAATAGGGGCTGCTGGGACATGTAGTGCCACCATACAGGCTATAGGAGGGCTGGCTGGGGATTGTAGTGCAGTAATAGGGCTGCTGGGACATGTAGTGCCACCATACAGGCTATAGGAGGGCTGGCTGGGGATTGTGGTGCAGTAATAGGGGCTGCTGGGACATGTAGTGCCACCATACAGGCTATAGGAGGGTTGGCTGGGGATTGTAGTGCAGTAATAGGGCTGCTGGGACATGTAGTGCCACCATACAGGCTATAGGAGGGCTGGCTGGGGATTGTAGTGCAGTAATAGGGGCTGCTGGGACATGTAGTGCCACCATACAGGCTATAGGAGGGCTGGCTGGGGATTGTGGTGCAGTAATAGGGGCTGCTGGGACATGTAGTGCCACCATACAGGCTATAGGAGGGCTGGCTGGGGATTGTAGTGCAGTAATAGGGGCTGCTGGGACATGTAGTGCCACCATACAGGCTATAGGAGGGCTGGCTGGGGATTGTAGTGCAGTAATAGGGGCTGCTGGGACATGTAGTGCCTCCATACAGGCTATAGGAGGGCTGGCTGGGACTTGTAGTGCAGTAATAGGGGGTGCTGGGACATGTAGTGCCGCCATACAGGCTATAGGAGGGCTGGCTGGGGATTGTAGTGCTGTAATAGGGGCTGCTGGGACATGTAGTGCCACTATATAGGCTATAGGAGGGCTGGCTGGGACTTGTGGTGCAGTAATAGAAGCTGCTGGGACATGTAGTGCCACCATACAGGCTATAGGAGGGCTGGCTGGGACTTGTAGTGCAGTAATAGGGCTGCTGGGACATGTAGTGCCACCATACAGGCTATAGGAGGGCTGGCTGGGGATTGTAGTGCAGTAATAGGAGCTGCTGGGACATGTAGTGCCACCATACAGGCTATAGGAGGGCTGGCAGGGGATTGTAGTGCAGTAATAGGGGCTGCTGGGACATGTAGTGCCACCATACAGGCTATAGGAGGGCTGGCTGGGGATTGTGGTGCAGTAATAGGGGCTGCTGGGACATGTAGTGCCACCATACAGGCTATAGGAGGGTTGGCTGGGGATTGTAGTGCAGTAATAGGAGCTGCTGGGACATGTAGTGCCACCATACAGGCTATAGGAGGGCTGGCTGGGGATTGTAGTGCAGTAATAGGAGCTGCTGGGACATGCAGTGTCACCATACAGGCTATAGGAGGGCTGGCTGGGGATTGTGGTGCAGTAATAGGGGCTGCTGGGACATGTAGTGCCACCATACAGGCTATAGGAGGGCTGGCTGGGACTTGTAGTGCAGTAATAGGAGCTGCTGGGACATGTAGTGCCACCATACAGGCTATAGGAGGGCTGGCTGGGGATTGTAGTGCAGTAATAGGGGCTGCTGGGACATGTAGTGCCACCATACAGGCTATAGTAGGGCTGGCTGGGGATTGTAGTGCAGTAATAGGGGCTGCTGGGACATGTAGTGCCTCCATACAGGCTATAGGAGGGCTGGCTGGGGATTGTAGTGCAGTAATAGGAGCTGCTGGGACATGTAGTGCCACCATACAGGCTATAGGAGGGCTGGCTGGGGATTGTAGTGCAGTAATAGGGCTGCTGGGACATGTAGTGCCACCATACAGGCTATAGGAGGGCTGGCTGGGGATTGTAGTGCAGTAATAGGGGCTGCTGGGACATGTAGTGCCACCATACAGGCTATAGGAGGGCTGGCTGGGGATTGTAGTGCAGTAATAGGGGCTGCTGGGACATGTAGTGCCGCCATACAGGGTATAGGAGGGCTGGCTGGGGATTGTAGTGCAGTAATAGGGGCTGCTGGGACATGTAGTGCCACCATACAGGCTATAGGAGGGCTGGCTGGGGATTGTGGTGCAGTAATAGGGGCTGCTGGGACATGTAGTGCCACCATACAGGCTATAGGAGGGCTGGCTGGGACTTGTGGTGCAGTAATAGGGCTGCTGGGACATGTAGTGCCTCCATACAGGCTGTAGGAGGGCTGGCTGGGGATTGTAGTGCAGTAATAGGGGCTGCTGGGACATGTAGTGCCACCATACAGGCTATAGGAGGGCTGGCTGGGGATTGTAGTGCAGTAATAGGGGCTGCTGGGACATGTAGTGCCACCATACAGGCTATAGGAGGGCTGGCTGGGGGTTGTGGTGCAGTAATAGGGCTGCTGGGACATGTAGTGCCACCATACAGGCTATAGGAGGGCTGGCTGGGGATTGTAGTGCAGTAATAGGGGCTGCTGGGACATGTAGTGCCTCCATACAGGCTATAGGAGGGCTGGCTGGGACTTGTAGTGCAGTAATAGGGGCTGCTGGGACATGTAGTGCCTCCATACAGGCTATAGGAGGACTGGCTGGGGATTGTAGTGCAGTAATAGGGCTGCTGGGACATGTAGTGCCACCATACAGGCTATAGGAGGGCTGGCTGGGGATTGTGGTGCAGTAATAGGGGCTGCTGGGACATGTAGTGCCACCATACAGGCTATAGGAGGGCTGGCTGGGGATTGTAGTGCAGTAATAGGGGCTGCTGGGACATGTAGTGCCTCCATACAGGCTATAGGAGGGCTGGCTGGGACTTGTAGTGCAGTAATAGGGGCTGCTGGGACATGTAGTGCCTCCATACAGGCTATAGGAGGGCTGGCTGGGGATTGTGGTGCAGTAATAGGGGCTGCTGGGACATGTAGTGCCACCATACAGGCTATAGGAGGGCTGGCTGGGGATTGTGGTGCAGTAATAGGGGCTGCTGGGACATGTAGTGCCACCATACAGGCTATAGGAGGGCTGGCTGGGGATTGTAGTGCAGTAATAGGGGCTGCTGGGACATGTAGTGCCTCCATACAGGCTATAGGAGGGCTGGCTGGGACTTGTAGTGCAGTAATAGGGCTGCTGGGACATGTAGTGTCACCATACAGGCTATAGGAGGGCTGGCTGGGACTTGTGGTGCAGTAATAGGGGCTGCTGGGACATGTAGTGCCACCATACAGGCTATAGGAGGGCTGGCTGGGGATTGTAGTGCAGTAATAGGGGCTGCTGGGACATGTAGTGCCACCATACAGGCTATAGGAGGGCTGGCTGGGGATTGTAGTGCAGTAATAGGGGCTGCTGGGACATGTAGTGCCACCATACAGGCTATAGGAAGGCTGGCTGGGGATTGTGGTGCAGTAATAGGGGCTGCTGGGACATGTAGTGCCACCATACAGGCTATAGGAGGGCTGGCTGGGGATTGTAGTGCAGTAATAGGGGCTGCTGGGACATGTAGTGCCTCCATACAGGCTATAGGAGGGCTGGCTGGGACTTGTAGTGCAGTAATAGGGGCTGCTGGGACATGTAGTGCCTCCATACAGGCTATAGGAGGGCTGGCTGGGACTTGTAGTGCAGTAATAGGGGCTGCTGGGACATGTAGTGCCACCATACAGGCTATAGGAGGGCTGGCTGGGACTTGTAGTGCAGTAATAGGGGCTGCTGGGACATGTAGTGCCACCATACAGGGTATAGGAGGGCTGGCTGGGGATTGTGGTGCAGTAATAGGGCTGCTGGGACATGTAGTGCCACAATACAGGCTATAGGAGGGCTGGCTGGGACTTGTGGTGCAGTAATAGGGGCTGCTGGGACATGTAGTGCCACCATACAGGCTATAGGAGGGCTGGCTGGGACTTGTGGTGCAGTAATAGGAGCTGCTGGGACATGTAGTGCCACCATACAGGCTATAGGAGGGCTGGCTGGGGATTGTAGTGCAGTAATAGGGGCTGCTGGGACATGTAGTGCCACCATGCAGGCTATAGGAGGGCTGGCTGGGGATTGTAGTGCAGTAATAGGGGCTGCTGGGACATGTAGTGCCACCATACAGGCTATAGGAGGGCTGGCTGGGGATTGTAGTGCAGTAATAGGGCTGCTGGGACATGTAGTGCCACCATACAGGCTATAGGAGGGCTGGCTGGGACTTGTAGTGCAGTAATAGGGGCTGCTGGGACATGTAGTGCCACCATACAGGCTATAGGAGGGCTGGCTGGGGATTGTAGTGCAGTAATAGGGGCTGCTGGGACATGTAGTGCCACCATACAGGCTATAGGAGGGCTGGCTGGGGACTTGTAGTGCAGTAATAGGGGCTGCTGGGACATGTAGTGCCACCATACAGGCTATAGGAGGGCTGGCTGGGGGTTGTAGTGCAGTAATAGGAGCTGCTGGGACATGTGGTGCCACCATACAGGCTATAGGAGGGCTGGCTGGGACTTGTAGTGCAGTAATAGGGGCTGCTGGGACATGTAGTGCCACCATACAGGCTATAGGAGGGCTGGCTGGGGATTGTAGTGCAGTAATAGGGCTGCTGGGACATGTAGTGCCACCATACAGGCTATAGGAGGGCTGGCTGGGACTTGTAGTGCAGTAATAGGGGCTGCTGGGACATGTAGTGCCACCATACAGGCTATAGGAGGGCTGGCTGGGGATTGTAGTGCAGTAATAGGGGCTGCTGGGACATGTAGTGCCACCATACAGGCTATAGGAGGGCTGGCTGGGGATTGTAGTGCAGTAATAGGGCTGCTGGGCCATGTAGTGCCACCATACAGGCTATAGGAGGGCTGGCTGGGGATTGTGGTGCAGTAATAGGGGCTGCTGGGACATGTAGTGCCACCATACAGGCTATAGGAGGGCTGGCTGGGACTTGTGGTGCAGTAATAGGGGCTGCTGGGACATGTAGTGTCACCATACAGGCTATAGGAGGGCTGGCTGGGACTTGTAGTGCAGTAATAGGAGCTGCTGGGACATGTAGTGCCACCATACAGGCTATAGGAGGGCTGGCTGGGGATTGTAGTGCAGTAATAGGGGCTGCTGGGACATGTAGTGCCACCATACAGGCTATAGGAGGGCTGGCTGGGACTTGTGGTGCAGTAATAGGAGCTGCTTAGACATGTAGTGCCACCATACAGGCTATAGGAGGGCTGGCTGGGGATTGTAGTGCAGTAATAGGAGCTGCTGGGACATGTAGTGCCACCATACAGGCTATAGGAGGGCTGGCTGGGGATTGTAGTGCAGTAATAGGGGCTGCTGGGACATGTAGTGCCACCATACAGGCTATAGGAGGGCTGGCTGGGACTTGTAGTGCAGTAATAGGGGCTGCTGGGACATGTAGTGCCACCATACAGGCTATAGGAGGGCTGGCTGGGGATTGTAGTGCAGTAATAGGGAATGCTGGGACATGTAGTGCCACCATACAGGCTATAGGAGGGCTGGCTGGGGATTGTAGTGCAGTAATAGGGGCTGCTGGGACATGTAGTGCCACCATACAGGCTATAGGAGGGCTGGCTGGGGATTGTAGTGCAGTAATAGGAGCTGCTGGGACATGTAGTGTCACCATACAGGCTATAGGAGGGCTGGCTGGGGATTGTAGTGCAGTAATAGGGGCTGCTGGGACATGTAGTGCCACCATACAGGCTATAGGAGGGCTGGCTGGGGATTGTAGTGCAGTAATATAGCTGCTGGGACATGTAGTGCCACCATACAGGCTATAGGAGGGCTGGCTGGGGATTGTAGTGCAGTAATAGGGGCTGCTGGGACATGTAGTGCCTCCATACAGGCTATAGGAGGGCTGGCTGGGGATTGTAGTGCGGTAATAGGGCTGCTGGGACATGTAGTGCCACCATACAGGCTATAGGAGGGCTGGCTGGGGATTGTAGTGCAGTAATAGGGGCTGCTGGGACATGTAGTGCCACCATACAGGCTATAGGAGGGCTGGCTGGGGATTGTGGTGCAGTAATAGGGGCTGCTGGGACATGTAGTGCCTCCATACAGGCTATAGGAGGGCTGGCTGGGGATTGTAGTGCAGTAATAGGGGATGCTGGGACATGTAGTGCCACCATACAGGCTATAGGAGGGCTGGCTGGGGGTTGTAGTGCAGTAATAGGAGCTGCTGGGACATGTAGTGCCACCATACAGGCTATAGGAGGGCTGGCTGGGGATTGTAGTGCAGTAATAGGGGATGCTGGGACATGTAGTGCCACCATACAGGCTATAGGAGGGCTGGCTGGGACTTGTAGTGCAGTAATAGGGGCTGCTGGGACATGTAGTGCCACCATACAGGCTATAGGAGGGCTGGCTGGGGATTGTAGTGCAGTAATAGGGGCTGCTGGGACATGTAGTGCCACCATACAGGCTATAGGAGGGCTGGCTGGGGATTGTAGTGCAGTAATAGGGCTGCTGGGCCATGTAGTGCCACCATACAGGCTATAGGAGGGCTGGCTGGGGATTGTGGTGCAGTAATAGGGGCTGCTGGGACATGTAGTGCCACCATACAGGCTATAGGAGGGCTGGCTGGGACTTGTGGTGCAGTAATAGGGGCTGCTGGGACATGTAGTGTCACCATACAGGCTATAGGAGGGCTGGCTGGGACTTGTAGTGCAGTAATAGGAGCTGCTGGGACATGTAGTGCCACCATACAGGCTATAGGAGGGCTGGCTGGGACTTGTGGTGCAGTAATAGGAGCTGCTGAGACATGTAGTGCCACCATACAGGCTATAGGAGGGCTGGCTGGGGATTGTAGTGCAGTAATAGGGCTGCTGGGACATGTAGTGCCACCATACAGGCTATAGGAGGGCTGGCTGGGGATTGTAGTGCAGTAATAGGGGCTGCTGGGACATGTAGTGCCTCCATACAGGCTATAGGAGGGCTGGCTGGGGATTGTAGTGCAGTAATAGGGCTGCTGGGACATGTAGTGCCACCATACAGGCTATAGGAGGGCTGGCTGGGGATTGTAGTGCAGTAATAGGGGGTGCTGGGACATGTAGTGCCACCATACAGGCTATAGGAGGGCTGGCTGGGGATTGTAGTGCAGTAATAGGGGCTGCTGGGCCATGTAGTGCCACCATACAGGCTATAGGAGGGCTGGCTGGGGATTGTAGTGCAGTAATAGGGGCTGCTGGGACATGTAGTGCCACCATACAGGCTATAGGAGGGCTGGCTGGGACTTGTAGTGCAGTAATAGGGGCTGCTGGGACATGTAGTGCCACCATACAGGCTATAGGACGGCTGGCTGGGACTTGTGGTGCAGTAATAGGGGCTGCTGGGACATGTAGTGCCACCATACAGGCTATAGGAGGGCTGGCTGGGACTTGTAGTGCAGTAATAGGGGATGCTGGGACATGTAGTGCCTCCATACAGGCTATAGGAGGGCTGGCTGGGACTTGTAGTGCAGTAATAGGGGCTGCTGGGACATGTAGTGCCACCATACAGGCTATAGGAGGGCTGGCTGGGGATTGTGCAGTAATAGGGGATGCTGGGACATGTAGTGCCACCATACAGGCTATAGGAGAGCTGGCTGGGGATTGTAGTGCAGTAATAGGGGCTGCTGGGACATGTAGTGCCACCATACAGGCTATAGGAGGGCTGGCTGGGGATTGTAGTGCAGTAATAGGAGCTGCTGGGACATGTAGTGCCACCATACAGGGTATAGGAGGGCTGGCTGGGGATTGTAGTGCAGTAATAGGGGCTGCTGGGACATGTAGTGCCACCATACAGGCTATAGGAGGGCTGGCTGGGACTTGTAGTGCAGTAATAGGGGATGCTGGGACATGTAGTGCCTCCATACAGGCTATAGGAGGGCTGGCTGGGACTTGTAGTGCAGTAATAGGGGCTGCTGGGACATGTAGTGCCACCATACAGGCTATAGGAGGGCTGGCTGGGGATTGTAGTGCAGTAATAGGAGCTGCTGGGACATGTAGTGCCACCATACAGGGTATAGGAGGGCTGGCTGGGACTTGTAGTGCAGTAATAGGGGCTGCTGGGACATGTAGTGCCACCATACAGGCTATAGGAGGGCTGGCTGGGACTTGTAGTGCAGTAATAGGGGCTGCTTGGGACATGTAGTGCCTCCATACAGGCTATAGGAGGGCTGGCTGGGACTTGTAGTGCAGTAATAGGGGCTGCTTGGGACATGTAGTGCCTCCATACAGGCTATAGGAGGGCTGGCTGGGACTTGTAGTGCAGTAATAGGGGCTGCTTGGGACATGTAGTGCCACCATACAGGCTATTGAAGGGCTGGCTGGGGATTGTAGTGCAGTAATAGGGGCTGCTGGGACATGTAGTGCCTCCATACAGGCTATAGGAGGGCTGGCTGGGGATTGTAGTGCAGTAATAGGGGATGCTGGGACATGTAGTGCCACCATACAGGCTATAGGAGGGCTGGCTGGGGGTTGTAGTGCAGTAATAGGGGCTGCTGGGACATGTAGTGCCTCCATACAGGCTATAGGAGGGCTGGCTGGGGATTGTAGTGCAGTAATAGGGGATGCTGGGACATGTAGTGCCACCATACAGGCTATAGGAGGCCTGGCTGGGACTTGTAGTGCAGTAATAGGGGCTGCTGGGACATGTAGTGCCACCATACAGGCTATAGGAGGGCTGGCTGGGGATTGTAGTGCAGTAATAGGGGATGCTGGGACATGTAGTGCCAACATACAGGCTATAGGAGGGCTGGCTGGGGATTGTAGTGCAGTAATAGGGGCTGCTGGGACATGTAGTGCCACCATACAGGCTATAGGAGGGCTGGCTGGGGATTGTAGTGCAGTAATAGGGCTGCTGGGCCATGTAGTGCCACCATACAGGCTATAGGAGGGCTGGCTGGGGATTGTGGTGCAGTAATAGGGGCTGCTGGGCCATGTAGTGCCACCATACAGGCTATAGGAGGGCTGGCTGGGGATTGTAGTGCAGTAATAGGGCTGCTGGGACATGTAGTGTCACCATACAGGCTATAGGAGGGCTGGCTGGGACTTGTAGTGCAGTAATAGGAGCTGCTGGGACATGTAGTGCCACCATACAGGCTATAGGAGGGCTGGCTGGGACTTGTGGTGCAGTAATAGGAGCTGCTGAGACATGTAGTGCCACCATACAGGCTATAGGAGGGCTGGCTGGGGATTGTAGTGCAGTAATAGGAGCTGCTGGGACATGTAGTGCCACCATACAGGCTATAGGAGGGCTGGCTGGGGGTTGTAGTGCAGTAATAGGGTGTGCTGGGACATGTAGTGCCACCATACAGGCTATAGGAGGGCTGGCTGGGGATTGTAGTGCGGTAATAGGGCTGCTGGGACATGTAGTGCCACCATACAGGCTATAGGAGGGCTGGCTGGGGATTGTAGTGCAGTAATAGGGAATGCTGGGACATGTAGTGCCACCATACAGGCTATAGGAGGGCTGGCTGGGACTTGTAGTGCAGTAATAGGGGCTGCTGGGACATGTAGTGCCACCATACAGGCTATAGGAGGGCTGGCTGGGGATTGTAGTGCAGTAATAGGGAATGCTGGGACATGTAGTGCCACCATACAGGCTATAGGAGGGCTGGCTGGGGATTGTGGTGCAGTAATAGGGGATGCTGGGACATGTAGTGCCACCATACAGGCTATAGGAGGGCTGGCTGGGGATTGTAGTGCAGTAATAGGAGCTGCTGGGACATGTAGTGCCTCCATACAGGCTATAGGAAGGCTGGCTGGGACTTGTAGTGCAGTAATAGGGGATGCTGGGACATGTAGTGCCACCATACAGGCTATAGGAGGGCTGGCTGGGGATTGTAGTGCAGTAATAGGGGCTGCTGGGACATGTAGTGCCACCATACAGGCTATAGGAGGGCTGGCTGGGACTTGTAGTGCAGTAATAGGGGCTGCTGGGACATGTAGTGCCACCATACAGGCTATAGGACGGCTGGCTGGGACTTGTGGTGCAGTAATAGGGGCTGCTGGGACATGTAGTGCCACCATACAGGCTATAGGAGGGCTGGCTGGGGATTGTAGTGCAGTAATAGGGGCTGCTGGGACATGTAGTGCCACCATACAGGCTATAGGAGGGCTGGCTGGGACTTGTAGTGCAGTAATAGGGGTTGCTGGGACATGTAGTGCCACCATACAGGCTATAGGAGGGCTGGCTGGGACTTGTAGTGCAGTAATAGGGGATGCTGGGACATGTAGTGCCACCATACAGGCTATAGGAGGGCTGGCTGGGGATTGTGGTGCAGTAATAGGGCTGCTGGGACATGTAGTGCCACCATACAGGCTATAGGAGGGCTGGCTGGGACTTGTAGTGCAGTAATAGGGGCTGCTGGGACATGTAGTGCCACCATACAGGGTATAGGGGAGCTGGCTGGGGATTGTGGTGCAGTAATAGGGGCTGCTTGGGACATGTAGTGCCTCCATACAGGCTATAGGAGGGTTGGCTGGGACTTGTAGTGCAGTAATAGGGGCTGCTTGGGACATGTAGTGCCTCCATACAGGCTATAGGAGGGCTGGCTGGGACTTGTAGTGCAGTAATAGGGGCTGCTTGGGACATGTAGTGCCTCCATACAGGCTATAGGAGGGCTGGCTGGGACTTGTAGTGCAGTAATAGGGGTTGCTGGGACATGTAGTGCCACCATACAGGCTATAGGAGGGCTGGCTGGGACTTGTAGTGCAGTAATAGGGGATGCTGGGACATGTAGTGCCACCATACAGGCTATAGGAGGGCTGGCTGGGGATTGTGGTGCAGTAATAGGGCTGCTGGGACATGTAGTGCCACCATACAGGCTATAGGAGGGCTGGCTGGGACTTGTAGTGCAGTAATAGGGGCTGCTGGGACATGTAGTGCCACCATACAGGCTATAGGAGGGCTGGTTGGGACTTGTGGTGCAGTAATAGGGGCTGCTGGGACATGTAGTGCCACCATACAGGCTATAGGAGGGCTGGCTGGGACTTGTAGTGCAGTAATATGGGATGCTGGGACATGTAGTGCCACCATACAGGCTATAGGAGGGCTGGCTGGGGATTGTAGTGCAGTAATAGGAGCTGCTGGGACATGTAGTGCCACCATACAGGCTATAGGAGGGCTGGCTGGGGATTGTAGTGCAGTAATAGGGGCTGCTGGGACATGTAGTGCCTCCATACAGGCTATAGGAGGGCTGGCTGGGACTTGTAGTGCAGTAATAGGGGATGCTGGGACATGTAGTGCCACCATACAGGCTATAGGAGGGCTGGCTGGGGATTGTAGTGCAGTAATAGGGCTGCTGGGACATGTAGTGCCACCATACAGGCTATAGGAGGGTTGGCTGGGGATTGTAGTGCAGTAATAGGTCTGCTGGGACATGTAGTGCCACCATACAGGCTATAGGAGGGCTGGCTGGGGATTGTAGTGCAGTAATAGGGCTGCTGGGACATGTAGTGCCACCATACAGGCTATAGGAGGGCTGGCTGGGGATTGTGGTGCAGTAATAGGGCTGCTGGGACATGTAGTGCCACCATACAGGCTATAGGAGGGCTGGCTGGGACTTGTGGTGCAGTAATAGGAGCTGCTGGGACATGTAGTGCCACCATACAGGCTATAGGAGGGCTGGCTGGGACTTGTAGTGCAGTAATAGGGCTGCTGGGACATTTAGTGCCACCATACAGGCTATAGGAGGGCTGGCTGGGGATTGTAGTGCAGTAATAGGGCTGCTGGGACATGTAGTGCCACCATACAGGCTATAGGAGGGCTGGCTGGGACTTGTGGTGCAGTAATAGGAGCTGCTGGGACATGTAGTGCCACCATACAGGGTATAGGAGGGCTGGCTGGGGATTGTAGTGCGGTAATAGGGGCTGCTGGGACATGTAGTGCCACCATACAGGCTATAGGAGAGCTGGATGGGATTGTAGTGCAGTAATAGGGGCTGCTGGGACATGTAGTGCCACCATACAGGCTATAGGAGGGCTGGCTGGGGATTGTAGTGCAGTAATAGGGGCTGCTGGGACATGTAGTGCCACCATACAGGCTATAGGAGGGCTGGCTGGGACTTGTAGTGCAGTAATATGGGCTGCTGGGACATGTAGTGCCACCATACAGGCTATAGGTGGGCTGGCTGGGGATTGTAGTGCAGTAATAGGGGCTGCTGGGACATGTAGTGCCACCATACAGGCTATAGGTGGGCTGGCTGGAGATTGTGGTGCAGTAATAGGGGATGCTGGGACATGTAGTGCCACCATACAGGCTATAGGAGGGCTGGCTGGGACTTGTGGTGCAGTAATAGGGGCTGCTGGGACATGTAGTGCCACCATACAGGCTATAGGAGGGCTGGCTGGGGATTGTAGTGCAGTAATAGGGGCTGCTGGGACATGTAGTGCCACCATACAGGCTATAGGAGGGTTGGCTGGGACTTGTAGTGCAGTAATAGGGCTGCTGGGACATGTAGTGCCACCATACAGGCTATAGGAGGGCTGGCTGGGGATTGTAGTGCAGTAATAGGAGCTGCTGGGACATGTAGTGCCACCATACAGGCTATAGGAGGGCTGGTTGGGGATTGTAGTGCAGTAATAGGGCTGCTGGGACATGTAGTGCCACCATACAGGCTATAGGAGGGCTGGCTGGGGATTGTAGTGCAGTAATAGGAGCTGCTGGGACATGTAGTGCCTCCATACAGGCTATAGGAGGGCTGGCTGGGACTTGTAGTGCAGTGATAGGAGCTGCTGGGACATGTAGTGCCACCATACAGGCTATAGGAGGGCTGGCTGGGACTTGTAGTGCAGTAATAGGGGCTGCTGGGACATGTAGTGCCACCATACAGGCTATAGGAGGGCTGGCTGGGACTTGTAGTGCAGTAATAGGGGATGCTGGGACATGTAGTGCCACCATACAGGCTATAGGAGGGCTGGCTGGGGATTGTAGTGCAGTAATAGGGGCTGCTGGGTCATGTAGTGCCACCATACAGGCTATAGGAGGGCTGGCTGGGGATTGTGGTGCAGTAATAGGGGCTGCTGGGACATGTAGTGCCACCATACAGGGTACAGGAGGACTGGCTGGGGATTGTAGTGCAGTAATAGGGCTGCTGGGACATGTAGTGCCACCATACAGGCTATAGGAGGGCTGGCTGGGGATTGTAGTGCAGTAATAGGAGCTGCTGGGACATGTAGTGCCACCATACAGGCTATAGGAGGGTTGGCTGGGGATTGTAGTGCAGTAATAGGGCTGCTGGGACATGTAGTGCCACCATACAGGCTATAGGAGGGCTGGCTGGGGATTGTGGTGCAGGAATAGGGCTGCTGGGACATGTAGTGCCACCATACAGGCTATAGGAGGGCTGGCTGGGGATTGTAGTGCAGTAATAGGGCTGCTGGGACATGTAGTGCCACCATACAGGCTATAGGAGGGCTGGCTGGGGATTGTAGTGCAGTAATAGGAGCTGCTGGGACATGTAGTGCCACCATACAGGCTATAGGAGGGCTGGCTGGGGATTGTGGTGCAGTAATAGGAGCTGCTGGGACATGTAGTGCCACCATACAGGCTATAGGAGGGCTGGCTGGGATTTGTAGTGCAGTAATAGGGCTGCTGGGACATGTAGTGCCACCATACAGGCTATAGGAGAGCTGGATGGGATTGTAGTGCAGTAATAGGGGCTGCTGGGACATGTAGTGCCACCATACAGGCTATAGGAGAGCTGGCTGGGACTTGTGGTGCAGTAATAGGGGCTGCTGGGACATGTAGTGCCACCATACAGGCTATAGGAGGGCTGGCTGGGGGTTGTAGTGCAGTAATAGGGCTGCTGGGACATGCAGTGCCACCACACAGGCTATAGGAAGGCTGGCTGGGGATTGTAGTGCAGTAATAGGGGATGCTGGGACATGTAGTGCCACCATACAGGCTATAGGAGGGCTGGCTGGGGATTGTAGTGCAGTAATAGGGGCTGCTGGGACATGTAGTGCCACCATACAGGCTATAGGAGAGCTGGCTGGGACTTGTAGTGCAGTAATATGGGATGCTGGGGCATGTAGTGTCACTATACATTTTACAAAAAATGCAAAAATATTTACATACAGGGGCCATACAAGACCATACATTCAAACCAGAAAGGACACACAGGACCAGAGGGGACACAAGACAACACATCGGACAAAAGGGGACACACATTTGGACCAGAGGGGACACACAGAGGACAAGAGGAGACACACAGGACCACATGGAGGGGACACACAGGGGGACACAGATTAGGGGAGAACATTCATAAGGCGCTCCTGGGACATGGGCACACCATGTTTAGCATAAATATATATATATATATTTTCTTCTATTCCGGGAGCATCTTTTATTCTGAAAAATACGGCAACACAAAGTTCATGGTTTGTACATAGAGTGGGCCTGTTTGTAACATGGAGTCTCCAGCAAGCAGAAGGCACACGTGGCATCAGCTGAGCCCTCTGTACTGCGTTCCCCTTCTGCACCCTCCTCATTGGATGCCCCGCCTTTGTCCTGTTCTCCAGTCCCTGTAACAGTCTCTTCTTCAGTGTCTGGACTGTCCTCCTCAGCTTTGTATTGCCCATCAGTTAGATCAGTGACAGGAAGTCAATAATCGGTAGAAAAATGTCTTCTTTGGTAGATGTTTTTGTGGTTGTGTCTTAAAATGTTCCTTTAATATTATGTCCCGATGATACTAATTTAAGGGACAATGGCAAAAAAATTTGTAAAATGCATGCATATAAACGGTCCCAAAATAAAATGCATTATGAATTTATTTTTTTCCTATGTTGCTGGTATTTACAGTAGGTAGTAATAATCTGACAGATATGATAGATTTTGGACTAGTGCATCTCCTTATAAGGGATTCTCAATTTTTTCTTTATATTTAAAAGCACTTACTGAACAGCAATTATTCAGTGCAACTGCCAGAATACTGTGCAAGGTGGCCTCTTTGTTTATTCCAGGATGTGCTTTTGTAAAGAATATAGAGAATAGTGAGAATCCCCCATGATGGACTAGTCCAAAACCTGTCATATCTGTCAGCATTTTACTCCCTACTGTTACGAAACAAGTAATTTATAGTGCATTTTGCACTGAAAGAAATGCACATTTTATTTATATGCATTTTAAATTTTACATGATACTGGTCCTTTAACCATTTATGCTGCGCGGTTGTGAGCCTCACATCTGCAGCAGCAGGACACGCTAGTCATGTCC
Source organism: Hyperolius riggenbachi (assembly GCF_040937935.1). Taxonomy (NCBI): domain Eukaryota; kingdom Metazoa; phylum Chordata; class Amphibia; order Anura; family Hyperoliidae; genus Hyperolius; species Hyperolius riggenbachi. The sequence goes on from NC_090656.1 coordinate 4,714,215, forward strand.
CTGCAGTTTGGGGGGGGGGGGCTTGCATGCAATCTCAAAGTTGCTGGTAGCAGGGGGATTGGCAGCAGGGGACAAAAGTCCCCTGTGCCAATCCGTACATGTCCGCCGAGAATAAACACGGTTTTTGTTCAAAAGCAGTGTTTATACTTAAATAGAGCAGCTGCGCTTCCTTTCGCCGTCGATCATTATATTTATGAATGGGAACAAACTTGCCATTCATTAATCTTGCTGCAGGCCACTCGTGATGCAAGCTTCCATCGAAACCTGCGTCACTTCCCTAGTTACAATGTAGCAACACATTGTTTCCTATTTGGCCACAAGCTGTCCTCGCTGAGCAAATCCTATGTAGTGTACAAGTACGCTACATAGGATTTGCTCAGTGGGGACAGCTTGTGGCCAAATAGTAAAATTACACCTACTGACTTTAGAGATTAAAAAAAATTAATATGTATGTCAAGCGGGCATATTATAAATTTATGGGCTAAAAATTAGCGATGGATGTAAAACTAAAAAAATGTACCTTTATTTCCAAATAAAATATTGTCACCATACATTATACTAGGGATATAATTTTAACGTTACAATAACAGGGACAAATGGGCAAATAAAATGTGGGAATTTTAATTACGGTAGCATGTGGTATTTAAAACTATAATGGCCTAAAACTGAGAAATAATGATTTTTTTCTTAATTATTCCCATTAAATGCATTTAGAATAAAATAATTCTTAACATATTGTACTACCCAAAGAAAGCCTAATTGGTGTTGGAAAAAATAAGGTATAGATCATTTCTTTGTGATAAGTAGTGATAAAGTTATTGGGGAATGAAAGGAGGAGCGCTGAAATGGGAAAATTCCTCTCGTCCATAAGGTAAAAAATACCTGCGGGCTGAAATGGTTAATAGCATCTCATGTCCAACATTAAGTACCTCTGTAGAACTTCATACATAAATCCACAGACACACCATTCTCGGACCACATCTCTTTATTGCATTGTATAGAATTACTTAGGTACAAAATCATTCTCTTATTTACAGGTTCATCCGCTGGAGGGTGAGTTGGGATGGTTCAGTCACAGAGCTAGTTCCAGAGGTCAGGCGCAGGAGCTGGGGTGGAGGCAGAATGGGGGAGGGGGAACTGGGACGGGGATACTGATGAAAATGGGGCGATAGTCTTCAGGGAGCGACAAGGCCTGACGCTGCATCATGCCGAGGACAGAGTGACGGGTGTCACGATTCACATCACCCCTCAGCTCCAGCAATGCCAAGACGTGATCATCACTGCAAGAGAGAAATGACGTTATAGCTCATCACTGTAAGAGAGAAATGGCATTATAGCTCATCACTGCAAGAGAGAAATGACGTTATAGCTCATCACTGCAAGAGAGAAGTGACATTATAGCTCATCACTGTAAGAGAGAAGTGACATTATAGCTCATCACTGTAAGAGATAAGTGACATTATAGCTCATCACTGTAAGAGATAAGTGACATTATAGCTCATCACTGCAAGAGAGAAATGACATTATAGCTCATCACTGCAAGAGATAAGTGACATTATAGCTCATCTCTGTAAGAGAGAGGTGACATTATAGCTCATCACTGCAAGAGAGAAATGACGTTATAGCTCATCACTGCAAGAGATAAGTGACATTATAGCTCATCACTGCAAGAGATAAGTGACATTATAGCTCATCTCTGTAAGAGATAAGTGACATTATAGCTCATCACTGCAAGAGAGAAGTGACATTATAGCTCATCACTGCAAGAGAGAAATGACGTTATAGCTCATCACTGTAAGAGAGAGGTGACATTATAGCTCATCACTGTAAGAGATAAGTGACATTATAGCTCATCACTGCAAGAGAGAAATGACATTATAGCTCATCACTGTAAGAGATAAGTGACGTTATAGCTCATCACTGCAAGAGAGAAGTGACGTTATAGCTCATCACTGCAAGAGAGAAGTGACGTTATAGCTCATCACTGCAAGAGATAAGTGACATTATAGCTCATCACTGCAAGAGAGAAATGACATTATAGCTCATCACTGCAAGAGAGAAGTGACATTATAGCTCATCACTGTAAGAGAGAAGTGACATTATAGCTCATCACTACAAGAGAGAAGTGACATTATAGCTCATCACTGCAAGAGAGAAGTGACGTTATAGCTCATCACTACAAGAGAGAAGTGACATTATAGCTCATCACTGTAAGAGAGAAGTGACATTATAGCTCATCACTGTAAGAGAGAGGTGACATTATAGCTCATCACTGTAAGAGAGAAGTGACATTATAGCTCATCACTACAAGAGAGAAGTGACATTATAGCTCATCACTGCAAGAGAGAAGTGACATTATAGCTCATCACTGCAAGAGAGAAGTGACATTATAGCTCATCACTGCAAGAGAGAAGTGACATTATAGCTCATCACTGCAAGAGAGAAGTGACATTATAGCTCATCACTGCAAGAGAGAAGTGACATTATAGCTCATCACTGTAAGAGAGAAGTGACATTATAGCTCATCACTGTAAGAGAGAAGTGACATTATAGCTCATCACTGCAAGAGAGAAGTGACATTATAGCTCATCACTGCAAGAGAGAAGTGACATTATAGATCATCACTGCAAGAGAGAAGTGACATTATAGCTCATCACTGCAAGAGAGAAGTGACATTATAGCTCATCACTGCAAGAGAGAAGTGACATTATAGCTCATCACTGCAAGAGAGAAGTGACATTATAGCTCATCACTGCAAGAGAGAAGTGACATTATAGCTCATCACTGCAAGAGAGAAGTGACATTATAGCTCATCACTGTAAGAGAGAAGTAACATTATAGCTCATCACTGCAAGAGAGAAATGACATTATAGCTCATCACTGCAAGAGAGAAGTGACATTATAGCTCATCACTGCAAGAGAGAAGTGACGTTATAGCTCATCACTACAAGAGAGAAGTGACGTTATAGCTCATCACTGCAAGAGAGAAGTGACATTATAGCTCATCACTGTAAGAGAAAAGTGACATTATAGCTAATCACTGCAAGAGAGAAGTGACATTATAGCTCATCACTACAAGAGAGAAGTGACATTATAGCTCATCACTACAAGAGAGAAGTGACATTATAGCTCATCACTGCAAGAGAGAAGTGACATTATAGCTCATCACTGCAAGATAGAAGTGACATTATAGCTCATCACTGCAAGAGAGAAGTGACATTATAGCTCATCACTGCAAGAGAGAAGTGACATTATAGCTCATCACTGCAAGAGAGAAATGACATTATAGCTCATCACTGCAAGAGAGAAGTGACATTATAGCTCATCACTGTAAGAGAGAAGTAACATTATAGCTCATCACTGCAAGAGAGAAATGACATTATAGCTCATCACTGCAAGAGAGAAGTGACATTATAGCTCATCACTGCAAGAGAGAAGTGACGTTATAGCTCATCACTACAAGAGAGAAGTGACGTTATAGCTCATCACTGCAAGAGAGAAGTGACATTATAGCTCATCACTGTAAGAGAGAAGTGACATTATAGCTCATCACTGCAAGAGAGAAGTGACATTATAGCTCATCACTACAAGAGAGAAGTGACGTTATAGCTCATCACTGCAAGAGAGAAGTGACGTTATAGCTCATCACTGCAAGAGAGAAGTGACGTTATAGCTCATCACTGCAAGAGAGAAGTGACGTTATAGCTCATCACTGCAAGAGAGAAGTGACGTTATAGCTCATCACTGCAAGAGAGAAGTGACGTTATAGCTCATCACTGCAAGAGAGAAGTGACATTATAGCTCATCACTGCAAGAGAGAAGTGACATTATAGCTTATCACTGCAAGAGAGAAGTGACATTATAGCTCATCACTGCAAGAGAGAAGTGACGTTATAGCTCATCACTACAAGAGAGAAGTGACGTTATAGCTCATCACTGCAAGAGAGAAGTGACATTATAGCTCATCACTGCAAGAGAGAAATGACATTATAGCTCATCACTGCAAGAGAGAAGTGACATTATAGCTCATCACTGCAAGAGAGAAGTGACATTATAGCTCATCACTGTAAGAGAGAAGTGACATTATAGCTCATCACTGCAAGAGAGAAGTGACATTATAGCTCATCACTGCAAGAGAGAAGTGACATTATAGCTCATCACTGTAAGAGAGAAGTGACATTATAGCTCATCACTGCAAGAGAGAAGTGACATTATAACTCATCACTACAAGAGAGAAGTGACATTATAGCTCATCACTGCAAGAGGGAAGTGACATTATAACTCATCACTACAAGAGAGAAGTGACATTATAACTCATCACTACAAGAGAGAAGTGACATTATAGCTCATCACTGCAAGAGAGAAGTGACATTATAGCTCATCACTGCAAGAGAGAAGTGACATTATAGCTCATCACTGTAAGAGAGAAGTGACATTATAGCTCATCACTACTAGAGAGAAGTGACATTATAGCTCATCACTGTAAGAGAGAAGTGACATTATAGCTCATCACTGCAAGAGAGAAGTGACATTATAGCTCATCACTGTAAGAGAGAAGTGACATTATAGCTCATCACTGCAAGGGAGAAGTGACATTATAGCTCATCACTGCAAGAGAGAAGTGACATTATAGCTCATCACTGCAAGAGAGAAGTGACATTATAACTCATCACTACAAGAGAGAAGTGACATTATAACTCATCACTACAAGAGAGAAGTGACATTATAACTCATCACTACAAGAGAGAAGTGACATTATAGCTCATCACTGCAAGAGAGAAGTGACATTATAGCTCATCACTGCAAGAGAGAAGTGACATTATAGCTCATCACTGCAAGAGAGAAGTGACATTATAGCTCATCACTGCAAGAGAGAAGTGACATTATAGCTCATCACTACAAGAGAGAAGTGACATTATAGCTCATCACTACAAGAGAGAAGTGACATTATAGCTCATCACTGCAAGAGAGAAGTGACGTTATAGCTCATCACTGCAAGAGAGAAGTGACATTATAGCTCATCACTACAAGAGAGAAGTGACATTATAGCTCATCACTGCAAGAGAGAAGTGACATTATAGCTCATCACTGCAAGAGAGAAGTGACGTTATAGCTCATCACTGTAAGAGAGAAGTGACATCATAGCTCATCACTGCAAGAGAGAAGTGACATTATAACTCATCACTACAAGAGAGAAGTGACATTATAACTCATCACTACAAGAGAGAAGTGACATTATAGCTCATCACTGCAAGAGAGAAGTGACATTATAACTCATCACTACAAGAGAGAAGTGACGTTATAGCTCATCACTGTAAGAGAGAAGTGACATCATAGCTCATCACTGCAAGAGAGAAGTGACATTATAGCTCATCACTGTAAGAGAGAAGTGACATCATAGCTCATCACTGCAAGAGAGAAGTGACATTATAGCTCATCACTTCAAGAGAGAAGTGACATTATAGCTCATCACTGCAAGAGAGAAGTGACATTATAACTCATCACTGCAAGAGAGAAGTGACATTATAACTCATCACTACAAGAGAGAAGTGACATTATAACTCATCACTACAAGAGAGAAGTGACATTATAGCTCATCACTGCAAGAGAGAAGTGACATTATAGCTCATCACTGTAAGAGAGAAGTGACATTATAGCTCATCACTGTAAGAGAGAAGTGACGTTATAGCTCATCACTGTAAGAGAGAAGTGACGTTATAGCTCATCACTGTAAGAGAGAAGTAACATCATAGCTCATCACTGCAAGAGAGAAGTGACATTATAGCTCATCACTACAAGAGAGAAGTGACATCATAGCTCATCACTGCAAGAGAGAAGTGACGTTATAGCTCATCACTGTAAGAGAGAAGTGACATTATAGCTCATCACTGTAAGAGAGAAGTGACATTATAGCTCATCACTGTAAGAGAGAAGTAACATTATAGCTCATCACTGTAAGAGAGAAGTGACATTATAGCTCATCACTGCAAGAGAGAAGTGACATTATAGCTCATCACTGCAAGAGAGAAGTGACATTATAGCTCATCACTGCAAGAGAGAAGTGACATTATAGCTCATCACTGCAAGAGAGAAGTGACATTATAGCTCATCACTGTAAGAGAGAAGTGACATCATAGCTCATCACTGCAAGAGAGAAGTGACATTATAGCTCATCACTGTAAGAGAGAAGTGACATTATAGCTCATCACTGCAAGAGAGAAGTGACATTATAGCTCATCACTGCAAGAGAGAAGTGACATTATAGCTCATCACTACAAGAGAGAAGTGACGTTATAGCTCATCACTGTAAGAGAGAAGTGACATCATAGCTCATCACTGCAAGAGAGAAGTGACATTATAGCTCATCACTGTAAGAGAGAAGTGACATTATAGCTCATCACTGCAAGAGAGAAGTGACGTTATAGCTCATCACTGTAAGAGAGAAGTGACGTTATAGCTCATCACTGTAAGAGAGAAGTGACATTATAGCTCATCACTGTAAGAGAGAAGTAACATTATAGCTCATCACTGTAAGAGAGAAGTGACATTATAGCTCATCACTGCAAGAGAGAAGTGACATTATAGCTCATCACTGCAAGAGAGAAGTGACATTATAGCTCATCACTGCAAGAGAGAAGTGACATTATAGCTCATCACTACAAGAGAGAAGTGACATTATAGCTCATCACTGCAAGAGAGAAGTGACATTATAGCTCATCACTGTAAGAGAGAAGTGACATCATAGCTCATCACTGCAAGAGAGAAGTGACATTATAGCTCATCACTACAAGAGAGAAGTGACATTATAGCTCATCACTGCAAGAGAGAAGTGACGTTATAGCTCATCACTGTAAGAGAGAAGTGACATCATAGCTCATCACTGCAAGAGAGAAGTGACATTATAGCTCATCACTGCAAGAGAGAAATGACGTTATAGCTCATCACTGCAAGAGAGAAGTGACATTATAGCTCATCACTGTAAGAGAGAAGTGACATTATAGCTCATCACTGCAAGAGAGAAGTGACATTATAGCTCATCACTGCAAGAGAGAAGTGACATTATAGCTCATCACTACAAGAGAGAAGTGACATTATAGCTCATCACTGCAAGAGAGAAGTGACATTATAGCTCATCACTGTAAGAGAGAAGTGACATCATAGCTCATCACTGTAAGAGAGAAGTGACATTATAACTCATCACTGTAAGAGAGAAGTGACATTATAGCTCATCACTGTAAGAGAGAAGTGACGTTATAGCTCATCACTGTAAGAGAGAAGTGACATCATAGCTCATCACTGCAAGAGAGAAGTGACATTATAGCTCATCACTACAAGAGAGAAGTGACATTATAGCTCATCACCGCAAGAGAGAAGTGACATTATAGCTCATCACTGTAAGAGAGAAGTGACATTATAGCTCATCACTGCTCTTTCTTGGAAATCCTCTCCTCTTCCTCGAATGGCCCTACTGCATAAAATCAGTGGGGGACATTTATCAAGAGTGTTTGAGACAAAATATTGGTAGATTTTTAGAAATCCATGCAGAATTGTCTCAGACATCTTAAGAAATAACTAGATTGTGCAGTTTCCTTCTAAAATTGTTGTAAAATAGGAGGAGTTAGGAATGTTTCTCATACAGTGCAGTGTGTGAGGGAAATTGCTGTTGCTGAGGTAACCAGTACATCTGCTGTATTGATACTGGCAAGCTCTGAGTGAGGAATTCAGAAGGGGGAGGAGCACTTAACAAATCATGTCTAGCCTGCACTATCTGTAGAATTGCTATTAGGCACTTCTTACCCTGTGGCATTTTAGGAAGATCTAGAAATTCACGCTAAACTGCCGCTATTACATAGGATTTAAGAATTTTCTTATCATGCAGAACTGTTCTCCATGCTGGTTAGAACGATCAGTAATGCATTGATAAATATGGCCCAATGAGATTTACCACATGGAGAAAATCACTTCCTCCATAAAGGACAATAATCAGACATTTCTGGACATCAGGGGTCCCTGGCCTGCATGGGTCTCTCGTCATAAGATTGGATTTTGAACCTTTCCTAGTAGAATGTCATGTTTGGCTCTTCCGCTTGCGTACCAATTAGGGGTTTTGCCGTTTAGTCACGTATGATACACTCTGCATAGGTACTGTTATAGCTTGTCCTTGCTCTCTTTTCTTATGGAGAGTGTCACTGTTTCTTTTTTTTCTCTGATCTACTGGTAACGCCTGTAATTATCTATGTTGCCTTATATTTTTAAAATATTTTTAATAAAAATCTTAAAGGGAACCTTAACTGAGGGGAAGGGAAAAGAGTTACACTTACCTGGGGCTTCTACCAGCCCCCTGCATACGTCCTGTGCCCGCATTGAGACACACCCATCCTCCGGTCCCCCACAGCAAGATAGTTTTGTTTCAGGCCAGTTGGTGGCCAATGTGCCATACATATCCTTGTTCACGCTCCTGTCGCCGCCCCCATCCTGCACATGCACAGTGCGAGAAATCTAGTACTGCGCATGCACAGGACAGCGATAGCAGCAAGGACGTGCGCGGCCAGGGTCGGTAAAAGCCCCAGGTAAGTGTAACTTTTTTTCCTACAATCCTTCAGGGCAAAGGTGAGACGTAGCTCCTCCCAGGAACAAGAACAGACAGCACTTCCCCTATAAAAAAGTCACATGGTTAGTCCACCCTCAGTGCTGTTTGTTCCTGCATCCAGGCAGGTCGGCATCTCCCCTTTGGGTGAAGCCTGTGTGCTGGGCTGCAGGTGGATCCTTCTGGGTGGCTGAGATTGTGGTACTGAGGCAGTCTGGCCATGCGCCCCAGGCTGGAGCTTTCCTGGGGTTTGCCTACCTTTCTCTCCCCCTGCCAGGGAGAGCAAGTATGGAAGGCATGGGTTTCCCTTGGCGGCCTTGCGGCAGAGGAGCAGGACGGAGGTAAGCCGGCGGCCATGTGCAGCGTGGAGCGCATTGCGGCCATTAGGACGCTTGGCCGCGTCCGGATGCGTACTTTCTGGCGGGTATGCCGAAAGTAACAATTTGTAGTGCCGGCTCATTACTCTCTCTGCAGCTTCCGGTCCGCCACTCATCCATTCGCGGCAGGCCGGATATGTTTTAAAGGGGAAGCTGCGCAGGCCTGTAGCACTGTTGCTCAGAGGGAGTTTGGTCCTGCGCTGGATGTGTCAGCTGGAAGCATGTCAGACGCTGAGAGGATTGAGAGCAACCAGGCCGCCCAGAAGGTGAGATAATGGTTTCTCTTTCTGGGCTGATTGTGCTATATGTGTGAGCAGAGTTACATGCCTTGTTGTGTTGTTGTTTATGCCAATACTAAGGCTTCTGCTAAATCTGCTGCTGCTGCAGATACGTATAAGCATCCTCCTACTGATAAAACATGCCCTTTGTGCAATTTTATGTTGCCCTATGCAAAAACTCTGTCAGTTGTGCATACAGAGGGTTGTAGGGGAGGAGCCGGGTCACTCTGTTCAGGATACATTGAATCCTTTTAGGCCCTGTTCATATTATGTGCGTGTGGAAAACGTGCAGAACGCATGTAGTAAACGCACTGGAAAAACGCATGCGTTTGTACGCGTTTGTACGCGGTTTTGTAATGCGTTTGTATGCGTTTTTTCCTTATGCGTTTTTGATCATACCTGGAAGAGTCAGCTACTTCCGACGAGAAACGCACCTCCGAATACGCATACAAAAACGCATGCCATGCGTTTTTAGTGCGCGCCCATTGACTTTCATTATAATGCGTTTCTGTGCGCGACGCACAGAAATGCATCCAACTATGCGTTTCTGCCACGCATACGTTTGCCACGCGTATATGTGAACGAGGGCCATACCTTTGCATTGATTTTTCTGGCCCTCGCAAAACGCACACAAAACGCGCACCTTAAAAACGGACACAAACGCGTGCAGTGTGAACGGGGCCTTAGAGAGGTGATTAATGCTTCATTTGAATCAATTAAGTCCTCATTATTGAATGCTAATCCATCTACTTCTCAGGTTGCTGTATCTGGAGTATCTGTGACTGAAGTTGATATTAGTCAGGCTGAGTTTGCAGCTAGTTCTGAGGATTCAGACGCTAGATAAATAGAATCTGAATCTGTTCCAAAGTTTAAATTCCATATTGAGGATACGGAGGCGTTGATTGCTGCCATTAATTACTCTTTTGGAGTTGAGTAAGGATGTGGTAGCTGTTTTGTCTATTCATAATCCATTATACAAAGCGGACGGATCCACTTGATAAAAAGGTGGATGTTTATTTGAAAAGGTGTGGGAGGCTAGTGCGGCTATGTTTAGGCCGGCTTTTGCCTCTACATGTGTGGCCAGAACTTTGGAGCTGTGGATTAATCAGCTCAAAGCTAACATACTGGCTGGTGCACCTGTTTAGCAATTGTTGAATTCTATTGCTATTCTCATTTAAACAGCTGCATATTTATCAGATGCTTCTGCTGAAGCAATTAGGTTTACAGCCAGGTCCATTGCTCTGTTTTTCGTAGAGCCCTGTGGCTTAAAAAATTGGATGGTAATATCTCATCCAAAAACAGGCTGTGTGGTGTCCCTTTTTCAGGTGAATTGTTGTTTGGTCCAGAGCTGGATTCAGCTTTGGAAAGAACATTGAATAAAAGGAAAGTTTTGCTTAGGAAACAGAAGACTGTGGTAACAGTTTTTTCGTAAGCCAAGGAGTGATCAAAAGGATGCCTCTAAGGATGAAAGTAAAGGCAGGAGGTGGACTTTTGACAAGTCCAGGAAAGGGGGCTTTAAAGTGACTCCGAGCTCACCCAAAAAAAGAAAGTTGTACTCACCAGGGGCTTTCTCCAGCCCAGTGCTGGTCGGGAGGTCCCACGCCGGCGTCCTGGCTCCTCTCCTTCTCCGGAATGGCTGACAGGCCGCAGCCCGGGCGACACTCGGTAGAGTGTCGGGCTGCAGCTTCCGCGTATGACGCGGATTACGTCACACGCCGGCCGCCTCGCGTCATCACGGCGGCCGGCGTGAAAGTACTGCGCATGCGCGCTTTAAACGCGCATGCGCAGTGTTTTCACGCCGGCCGCCGTGATGACGCGAGGCAGCCGGCGTGTGACGTCAGCCGCGTCATACGCGGAAGCTGCAGCCCGACACTCTACCGAGTGTCGCCCGGGCTACGGCCTGTCAGCCATTCCGGAGCGGGGAGAAGGAGAGGAGCCAGGACGCCGGCGTGGGACCTCCCGACCAGCACTGGGCTGGAGAAAGCCCCTGGTGAGTACAACTTTCTTTTTTTGGGTGAGCTCGGAGTCCCTTTAAGTCTAAAGCTCCAGAGACCCAGTCAAAATCCCAATGACTCGTGTCAGGCGGTGGGGGGGGAAGGCTAAGATACTTTTCTCTCAGGTGGGCAAAAGTGGCAAAGAATCCATTTATTTGCCAGACAATAAGGTTTGGTTTCCAAATAGTTTGCCCTTCCTCCACCATCAAGATTTGTGATCTCAAAGGCCCCGAGAGATCCCACTCTGGTTCCAGAGATTTGAACATATTGCAAAACATGCTAAGACAGAATGTAATTCGTCCTGTGCCAGTAAAAGAACAAAAACATGGTTTTTATTCAACTATTTTTGTAGTAAAAAAGCAGTCGGGCAAGTTTCGCCTGATTCTGAACCTAAAAAACCTGAATCGGTTTATGAAAATTTCGAAATGGAATCCATCTTTTCATGTAAGGGAGTTATTGTTTCCAGAGGCCTTTATGGCATATCTGGATCTAAGAGATGCATATTGGCATGTGCCGATTCTCCACAAATCGCAAAAATTCCTAAGATTTGCAGTGAGAATAGATGGGATGGTGGAACACTACCAGTTTTTTTGCCTCCTGTTTGGGATCACTTCTGCCCTAAGAAGTTTCTCAAAAATTCTGGGAGAAGCATTAATTCCGTTAAGGGAACAATCGATTTTTAATCATTCCGTATTTAGTCGACTTGCTTATTCTAGGAAGTTCAGCAGAACAGCTGAAAAGCCATTTGAATCTGGTATCGGAACATCTCCGATCCCTAGGTTGGATCATCAACCTGGAGAAGTCCTCTCTGATTCCAAGTCAGAGAACTCAGTTTCTCGGCATGCTAGTTGATTCAGTAAAACAGATTTTCCTTCCACCCGAGAAGTTACTGAAGATAAGTTTGGCAGTGAAATCATTACAAGGGGAAGACAAAGTTTCCCTAAGAATGATTTCGTCGGTGTTGGGGTTAATGTCATCCACAATGGTGGCAGTTCCCTGGGCGTTAGCGCACATCAGGAAGTTACAGAGGTTCCTCCTAGAAAATTGGGACGGTCGTCCACAAACATTAGATTTCAAAGTCAAAATCCCTTAAACTGTGTGTTGTCTCTGCAATGATGGTTGGAGGAATCCAACCTTGTGGAGGGCAGGCCTTGGAAGGAGCCTGTAGACAACGTAATAACTACAGATGCAAGTGCCTGGGGCTGGGAAGCTCATATAGCTCACAGAGCCTTTCAGGGGAAATGGACAAAATCGGAGTCTCAAAGGTTATCCAATTGGAGGGAATTAAGAGCAGTAAGGCTGGCTTTACTTTAGGCGCAGCCGATACTGTTGCAGTCCAATGTTCTGATCCAGTCAGACAACGTTACGGCAGTAGCGTTTATCAACAAACAGGGTGGCACGCGATCCCTGTTGTTGCAGGAGGAAGCGGAGGACATCTTGTCTTGGGCAGAAAAGAATGTGTTATCCTTGAGAGCTGTTCATCTCAAGGGAACACTCAATATAGAGGCAGACAAACTGAGCAGAAGCAGGATTCTGTCATCAGAATGGTCTCTAAACAAGTTGTTCGCAGACATCATAAAACGATGGGGAACACCGTCAATCGATCTGTTTGCAACAGAAGACAATACCCAGATTCAGACTTTTTTTCTCTCTCAATCCAAGAGATCAAAGCCTGGGGTTGAATGCATTCATTCAAGATTGGAACTTCCCACTTCTGTATGCATTTCATCCTCTCAATTTGATTCTGGTGCCATCAGCAAATGGAGAGGTTGTCAATCGGGTGATTTTGATTGAAGCTTGGTGACCGAGAAGGAGCTGGTTTTCAGCTCTCAGGAGGTTAGCATCAGAAGATCCTTGGAGACTTCCTTGCAGGCCAGATCTACTGCTGCAAGGGAACCTGTGGCATCCGCATCCAGACAGATTGAATCTGTTAGTCTGGATCCTGAATTCGCCTTACTCAAAAAGGGGAGTATCTGAGAAGGCAGCCTCTACACTGATTACTAGCTGTAAGGAAGTTACTAGGAGGATCTATCTAAAATACTGGAAGACTTTCCATCTTTGGTCATCTGGCTCTAAGTTTGATAGCTTGTCAGTCCCAGCAGTCCTGGATTTTCTCCAGGACGGTTGGGATAAAAATATTTCCGTGAGTACGCGTAAGGTGCAGATTGCTGCCTTATCTGCTTTTTTCAGGTATCCCCTTGTCTTCCTCTGCTTTGATAGTGAGATTTCGGAAGGCTCTATATAGGAATCTGCCAGTTTACAAGCCATACGTTTCTCCTTGGGATTTATCGTTAGTATTAGAGGGGCTGGTCAAACGTCCTTTTGAGCCGATACGGGACAGTTCTTTTAAATTTCTTACATGAAAGACTGTATTTTTAGTAGCCATCACTACAGCCAGAAGGGTTGGTGAGCTACAGGCCTTGTCTATGAAAAGTCCTTATTTTCAGGATAGGTTAGTATTACAGATGGATCCAAAGTTTTGTCCAAAAGTTATGTCTAGGTTTCACAGGTCGCAAGATATTTTGCCTACATTCTGTGTGAGTCCAAAGTGTGAAAAGGAGAGGATTTTTCACTCATTAGATGTTAGAAGATGTGTTCTGGAATACCCGAGTAGAATTTCAGAAATCAGGAAGATAGATTCCTTATTTATTTTCAGAGAAAACTGTAGGACAGAGAGCTTCTAAATCTACTATAGCTAATTGGATTAAGTTAGCTATTATAGAAGCTTACAGAGTTATGGAAGTGAGGCTCCTGCCTCATTTAAAGCTCACTCTACTAGAGCTATGGCAGCTTCTTGGGCTAATAATGCAGGGGCTTCGCCTGAGCAAATATGTAAAGCAGCAACGTGGTCAAGCTTTTATACGTTCATCCGTCATTACAGAATTGATGCAATGTCTGCACACGGCCAAGCATTTGGTAGAAAGGTTCTCCAAGCAGTGGTCCCACCCTGAGGTTGTATTACTTGTTAATCGTCTCACCTTTGCCCTGAAGGATTGTAGGAAAAAACCAAAGTTAGTACCTGCTAACGTTGTTTTGAACAATCCTTCAGGGCAACGATCCCACCCGGGTGTTAATTGTCTGTGTCTGATAGTTGCACGGTTATGGGTTAGTGGAATGTTCACCTGTCCGGTACTTAGCTAAACGCACTGAGGGTGGACTAACCATGTGACTTTTTTATAGGGGAAGTGCTGTCTGTTCCTGTTCCTGGGAGGAGCGACGTCTCACCTTTGCCCTGAAGGATTGTTCAAAACAACGTTAGCAGGTACTAACTTTGGTTTTTTCCCCCTCAGTTAAAGTGAACCTCTACACTAAAAATCTACTCAGCAGAACTGAAAAGGCTTGGTGTTTCTTTAATAGTTTCACAGCATCAGAACTTTGTTTTTCTTACCCAAGTCTCATTTTTAGCTGCACAGAAGCTAAGCTCCGCCCCATCAAAGAAATCTGCCTGGGCATTTTTCCCCTGATGCTGTGCAAAGCATGATGGGATTTCTGATGTTGTTGTTCTCGTTCTGCTGTTTTGGCGCAAATGTTTTTTCTCTTTTGAATTTGAGATTTGAAGCCTAGCACACGCAGCTGGGAGGGGTGATCAGGACACAGGACAGTCTCAAGCTCCCTGTCACCTCCTTTTAACAAAAAAGATGGACGCCCACATGAAATTACAAACCTTTGCCTTTAAAAATGGGGTGGGTAAGAGATTATACTACCTACCTATTTTAATTAACATAACTAATGTAACTTAAGGACAGTATGTTTGTTTAGGCTGAAGTTCCCCTTTAAGGTTATCTTTAAATTGTACCGGAGGCAACATGTGACATCATAAGATAAACGTGTATTTCAGTGAAAACATATCAATAACCAGGCTGTTCGATTTTTTTAAAATTTATTTTGCTGCCTGAGAGACTTAGTTTTCAGGCATGCAAGTGACAGCTTCTGTCTTGTCAGTACCTTGCCAGGAATATAGTAACCTCACTGATAAGCAAATTATAGTTTTCCTGACGGTATTCAACTACTGAGGGCAGGCAAGAGATAGAAAAAGGTCAAATGTTTGTATCTTAACTCTGGGAAAACTGCCATTGAGCAGAGACAAGAAAACATTCAATCTACTTTGTAAATGCTTAAATATAAAATAAGAAAACATTAAATAAAACCAGGGAATATCTGGAATATCTAAAAAAAGGTCATTTTAGGAGTAGGAGGATACATACAATTGTTTATCTCATCAATTTATTTTCACCTTGGGTTCACTATAACTGAAGAAATAAAAAAGCACAACTGCAAGCCTCATTGTGATTCGGGTCTACTCAGCTCCCCCTGCTGGCTGGAGGAGTGAAAGAGAGAGAGAGATGTTCTTCTCAGTTACCTGATGTCAGGAAAAGCAGTCATAAGCCCAGATACTTCTAGACTCAGCAAAGATGGATCCTTCAGAGCGAAGAGTTCCTGGAGGGCAAGGATTAGAGGGACGCAGAGGGGAGGCTCCTCCAGGCCCTGTATGGATGAAATATGGAAACTGAACCAACTGGGCAACTGTTGCATTTTATTCAGAACTACCAGCCTAGAGCTTCAGCCGTTCCTGCTTATGCACCAGTCACTGCTTATAGTGTGATCAGCCTCATATCCCATCTCCATACTCCATATATAGATTGTCTACAACCAATCTCCATACTCCACCCTGCGCCCACATGCCATTTCCATATACAGTATCTACATCCAATCTCCATACTCTACCATCCACACTCTGATATACACAGAGTCGGGACAAGGTCCTCCAGCACCCAAGGCTGAGACACCAAAGTGCGCCCCCCCCCCCCCCATCCCTCCCACCCCAACCGTCACACACTGATATCTATTAGGCTCAACACACACCATACAATCTTAGTTGTTCAATCTTACCACTTTCATGTAGTATAAGAGCTTATCTAATCAATCATACTAGATATTTTCAATCTGTTGGCCCTTATACTACATAGATTTGGTAAATCTGTACAACCAAGATTGTATGGTGTGTGTTGAGCTAGACTAAGAGGCTCCCCAGGGCCCCCAACACCTTAATCTCTAGTTATCTGGCTTGCAGTCACTGCCATGTATCCCCTTTTCTTATTTCTCTCTGCCTCATACACAATGGGGGAATGATAGCTGTGTGAGTTGTGCGCCCCTCCTACACTGCGCCCTTAGGCTGGAGCCTCTCTCGCCTCTGCCTTGGCTCCGCCCTGTGCCCTGTCCTACACTGCGCCCTGAGGCTGGAGCCTCTCTCGCCTCTGCCTTGGCCCGGCCCTGCGCCCCCTCCTTCACTGCGCCATGAGGCTGGAGCCTCTCTCGCCTCGGCCCAACCCTGGTTATACAGCACACAACTACGCTCCTCTGACTCTCTCATTGGCCCCTCAGGCGCAGCCTTCCTCACCAGTCTGAGGAAGGCAGCGTTCAGCTCCTCGGCATCCATGGACATCCTCTGGGACAGCTGAAGCCTCTCCGCGCAGTTCTTGCACACCAGTTTGCTGTGTAACAAAGTTTTCACATATTCTATGGCTATCATCCTCTCTGTGTGGGCCAGCAGGTACTGCAAGATGGGAAAATGTATTAGATGAATGTACATAGTGCCTTCTTTACTCATAATGCTGAATAATGAAGAACACAGACGGTATAATGTAGAGATAAACAACACTAATACTGAGAGCTGCGTAGCACCAGCTGCAGGAATCAGCGGAGGTTCTTATGAGTTTAAAATCTGAAAGATCGGTGGAAAACTGGGGGTAAAGCAGTAAGTAAATAACATATCTAGAGGCTGCAGGGCAGAGCCGGATCATCCACAAGGCAATTTAGGCATGTGCCTGGGGCCTGGAGAGAGTCTAGGGGCTCAGTTTATGCTAGCCCCCAAAAAATCTTGCCAAAAAATCCAGCTGGCCATCAAGAAGGGGACCAAAGTTGATACTTGCCTAGGGCCTAATATCTCCTTAACCTCCCTGGTGGTAAGCCCGAGCTACTCTAGGGCTAGTCGCCGGGAGCTCTATGAAGAATATTGCGCACAGCGGGCGTTTTTACTCACCTCCTGGGGGATCCAGACATCGGTAGCCGTTCTCCTTCCTGTCCTCCGAGGCTCTGAATCACTCTGGTGATATCACCATCACTGATCTCACTACAGAGTTACAGCGCCACCTGGAGTGTGCCTTGTGGATGGCCCGGCTCTGCCCTGGAGCCTCTGGATATGTTTTTTACTTACTGTTTTACCCCCAGTTTTCCATCTATCTTTTTGGATTTTAATCCTGGTAGTTTAAAACCAGGGATGTGCAGTCAGTACAAAAATCATCCAACTCCTCAGTTTATGAAACCACCGACTCCGACTCCAGGTACCCAAAATTGCTCGGACTCCACAACCCCCTGCAGGGCTATGGAGTAGGTACAAAAATCAACTGACTCCAACTCCGACTCCTCACTTTCTGAATCCAACGACCCTGAATCCGGGTACCCAAAAATTCTCTGACTCCACAGCCCTGCTTAGAAAGCAATTAATTGACAAGATGTAAATTATCACCTAGGAGAAAAGTAAAGAGAAATGGGCCCATATGCAATTAACTTTTCTCATGAGTTTTCTCCTAGAACAATGATATGCAAACTTGGCTCTCCAGCTGTTAAAGTGAATGTCTACCAATTTAAAAATAAAAAAGTCAGATACTCACCTAAGGAGAGGGAAGGCTCGGTCCTAATGAGCCTTCCCTCTCCTCTCCCGGTGCCCGGTCCCGCGCAGGATCCCCCGTAGCAGTATTCGACCAGTTCGGTCAAATACTGCCACTTCCGCCGCCGAAGAGAGGTTTCAAAAGCCTTCGGGAGCACTAGGGCTCCCGATGACGCGGCCGCTCCATACTACGCATGCGCGAGCGCCCTCTATGACGCACTCGCGCGTGCGTAGTATGGAGCGGCCCGTCTTCGGAAGCCCGAGTGCTCCCGAAGACCTCCAAAGTCCCTGCGGCGGCGGACGCGTACGGGGGAGCCAGCGCAGGACCGAGCCTTCCCTCTCCTTCTCTTCTAGATCCTCTGAGGCAGCCCCTCTCTGCCAATCCCTCCACTGGTTACCAGTTGCCCAAAGGATCCAGTTTAAACTTCTCACACTTGCATACAAAGCTCTCCACAAGCTATCACCTCCATACATTTCCTCTTTAATCTCCAGATACCTCCCCGCCCAGACCCTCCGTTCCTCACAGGAGACCCTTTTGTCCTCCAGCCTAGTCACCTCCTCTCACTCTCACATCCAAGACTTCTCACGGGCGGTCCCTCTCCTTTGGAACTCTCTCCCTCAGCCGGTTCGTCATGCCACGAGTCTGGAAACCTTCAAACGTACTCTGAAAACACACCTGTTCAGACAAGCCTATAATTTGCTATAGGCAGCACTGAAGGCACACTGGCTCACCCACTAATCCTTGTGTTTCCTTCCCCTTTTTTTTCCTCCCCACTACCCTCTAGATTGTAAGCCCGCAAGGGCAGGGACCTCCTCCTAGTGTTTCCTCCTCACTACCCTCTAGATTGTAAGCCCGCAAGGGCAGGGACCTCCTCCTAGTGTTTCCTCCCCACTACCCTCTAGATTGTAAGCCCACAAGGGCAGGGACCTCCTCCTAGTGTTTCTCATACTGCTGTAATTTTACCATATGTACATGTACCAACTACATATCAACTATGTATGTATCTGTATTTATTCTATTCAATGTCATGACTGTACAGTGTCTTGTATTTCTTATGTATATTTGTTCCCCATTATTTGTGTGTACTATGTACAGCGCTACGGAAGATGTTGGCGCTATATAAATAAAAAATAATAATAATAATAATAATAATTAGGTGAGTATCTGACTTTTTTATTTTTAATTTGGTAACCATTGGCTTTAAGGAACTACAAATCCCACAATGCATTGCAGGAGTCTTACAGCCACCGTTATGATTCATAAAGGCAAATGCATTGTGGGACTTGTAGTTCCTTAACAGCTAGAGAACCAGGTTTGCAGATCACAGTCCTAGGAGATCATTTTTCATCTTCTATTTTAAATAACTTTTCAGCGCTCTGCAATTGAAAAAGTACCAAAATGTAGGTGAAAAAGTTCTGTTAAAATTATTTTGAGTATTTTTTTTTTTTTTGCTTGCTGGTGGCTTAAAGGGCATTTTATTGGCAGGTTTAAAAATATCACCCAGGAGAAAACACAGGAGAAATAGTTCATTGCATATGGGCCCTGGTCCCTTGTGTTATATGACACAATCAGAGCCCCTGCCTGGTCACAGCTGCACAAATTCCTGTAAGTCTAAACTTACTTGGCCCAATAAACGTTGAGTCTGCTATGGCTCTCACCTCGTTCACTGGAGGGCGAATTTGACGCAGGTAATGGCCAAAGTTTTCCATCTTCTCACAGATTATCCGCACAGTGTCTGAGCTGGACAGCCAGGGCCGGGAGGCAATAACTTGAAAGAGCGGCTGGAAGCAGAGAGAGGAGGGGGGATTACTGAGATACAAAAAGAAAATCCCATAGGGCTGAAAACTGAACAACAACATTTCTGCTTTTCATTGATTGAGAAGTTGGTGCAGGAAATGCTTTTTAATCGTTTAGCAGTCCATTTATTTACAGGCTCGCTAGTGCTCCAGGCCAATTTATTTTAGCATTTTTTTTTTCATTTCTTATTTGTTACATTTCCTTGATACTAATTAGTACTGCAGCAATGTGTACTTCTGGCCACGTGTCACTAGGGGGCAGTGTGCGACAATAACAGAGGACTTCTGCTTTCAGTTTCTACATTCTTTGCTAGCAGAGAGACATCAAAGCATTCCAAGAATTTACACTACGAGTTCTGAGGTCAAAAGAAGTGCACTTATCTCAAAGACATAATTCCCTTGAAGCTGCCAACGCGTTAATGGGTATCTCTAGACACATTCTGACTAAAGTCTTGTACACACAGTAAAAGGTAATTTGAAACGTCAGACGAACTACCTTATCGGAAGACAATCGTGTAAAAAATATAGCCAGACGCAATCAAACGATACAAGACCGATATTGCACATCATGCCCGTTCCAACTGGTAGATCAATTCACATGACTGGTTGGCAGATATCGTGGAGTCGGCCAGGTGTGTACAATGTCATTCAAACGACATTGTTTCAGAGGATGCACACATGTCGTGTGAAAAGTCGCTTTCATGCACAGTCCTTACATGTCACTGCCATGCACAAAGAGCGGGGTGGCTGCAGACCGGGTCAGTGTGCTGTTGGTGGCCGGCTATTAATTGCCTGAGTGCCGGCCGCCCTTTCTATCCTGCCACCCTAGGCACTGCTGGCCTATGTGTCCTTGCCACAAATCCAGGCCAGAGGCGACCAAGTTATTAGATTCTGGGATTGAATGACAAACATAGCTGGGTGTCATCAGCATAGCGGTGGTATGTCAGACCGTGTTTTTGGACTTTTTTTTACAAGTTCAGCATGTATATTGTGAACAGCAAAGGGAATAGTACCAAGCACCAGGGAAAACCATATTTTAGTGGCACGGGGTTGGTACCATTACAGATATTCTACTACTTAATTACAATAGTAAGATATCGGTAATCTTTAACAGTATTTTACTATGACCTAACTTAACTCTACTCTCACACAGAACCCTCCCTCACCCTAACACCCCCATTGTGGTGCCTAACCTTAACCCCCCCCCCTCTTCTCTGTGCCTAACCTTAACCCCTAAGGACCCCCCAACACACACACACCTAACACTAAAGACCCCTGCCTCCTAACCCCCAATATTTTTGCTGCAGGACTTTTAACATTGTAACATTGTAATCAGCGGCTATAAACAGCTAAATATTGGTTATAAGTGGTAAATAGCAGCTGTAAGTGGCTAACGCCCCCTATTTTATCGGGTACCTCTGGGTGCCCAAATTACTGTTTATAGAGGCTATTCATGGCTTTTCACATTGCTGACTATGGCGGCGCGGTTTTTAACAGCATGCCTCCGTTGCCCTTTGTACCTGCTTCAAGCAAGGATACCCCTTTGTGTTCTGAAGGTATAAATGTTAATCGCAATAAGATTTTACTTTCTATTGATTGATACATCTCCACACAAGCAATCTGACCTTGCAGTTGCTCAACGAACACAGTTTCACTATGGTTTACAGTACATCAAGATTGCACTAATATCTTACATGTCGAACTCCGGCCCGCAGGCCAAATCTAGCCCTCAGAGCCATTAAATGTGACCCCCAAGTGGTTTCCCCACTCTGCGTCATTTTTTGGCCCACTCTAGACCACCAGGGAAGCTATAGTGGAGGTGAAGCCCTAGACTGCCAGAGAAGCTTTCCCTAAACACCAGGGAACTGTATAGGGGAGGCAGGAGGCCTCTAGACACCAGGGAACTGTATAGGGGAGAGAGGAGGATCACTAGACATTGGGGAACTTATAGAGGTTGTAGGGAGCCATTAGACATCAGGGAACTTCATTATTATTATTATGTATTTATATAGCGCCGACATCTTCCGCAGCGCTGTACAGAGTATATTGCCTTGTCACCAACTGTCCCTCAGAGGAGCTCACAATCTAATCCCTACCGTAGTCAGATGTCTATGTATGTATTGTGTAGTGTATTTATTGTAGTCTAGGGCCAATTTAGGGGGAAGCCAATTAACTTATCTGTATGTTTTTGGGATGTGAGAGGAAACCGGAGTGCCCGGAGGAAACCCACGCAGACACGGGGAGAGCATACAAACTCCTTGAAGATGTTGACCTTAAGGGATGAAGATGGCCAGTAGACATTAAGGTTGGCCCACGACTAACTCCCAGTGTTCAATCTTGGCCCACTTTGTATTTGAGTTTGACACCCCTGCACTCTGTACACATTCAACTCTGTGGTGTGCTGCCCTGTATTGCAGCAGTTGCTGCATCACTGATAATTTACATAGGTGTGCACGTGCGTACACACATGCACACACGCGCACACACGCACGCACACACACGCACACACACACCATTGCGGGCTTCGGTCAGCCAACAGCTATTGTAATTCCTGCTGTGAGCTACAGAACATCTCCTCCTCATTCCCCCTCCCCTCTCCATAAGGCAGGATGGTCTGCTCAGTACTGGGCCCACCATGGACTGGGGTAAACTTTCACCCAAATCGCTCATGAATGATCATTTTGTGCAACATTTATTTGCATACTGTCAGGGGGGAGTGGGGATACTCTGGGGAGTCATCTCCTGGTTCTGTATTTTGGTACCTGGATATCAGTCTGCAGCTCATCCAGGAGAAGGTGACAGGCCTTTTTCTGCGTCTTGTCCAGGGAAACCTGCAGACAGGGAACAGCCTTCCTGAACCCGGGAGCGGGCGTCTCCTCCGGCTGCAGCTGTGCAATAGATGAACTGCAAGAGAGGAATGAGAGGTGGGGTGAGCAGAGCCAGGACAAGGTCCTCCAGCACCCAAGGCTGAGACACCAAAGTGCGCCCCTCCATCCCTCCCACCCCAGCCGTCACACACTGATTACTATTACACTAAGAGGCCCCTCCCCCATCCCTCCCACCCCAGCTGTCACACACTGATTGCTATTAGACTAAGAGGCCCCTCCCCCATCCCTCCCACCCCAGCCATCACACACTGATTGCTATTACACTAAGAGGCCCCTCCAACCCTCCCACTCCAGCCACCACACACTGATTGCTATTACACTAAGAGGCCCCTCCTCCATCCCTCCCACCCCAGCCATCACACACTGATTGCTATTACACTTAGAGGCTCCTCCTCCATCCCTCCCACCCCAGCCGTCACACACTGATTGCTATTACACTAAGAGGCCTCTCCTCCATCCCTCCCACCCCAGCCGTCACACACTGATTGCTATTACTCTAAGAGGCCCCTCCCCCATCCCTCCCACCCCAGCTGTCACACACTGATTGCTGTTACACTAAGAGGCCCCTCCCTATCCCTCCCACCCCAGCCGTCACACACTGATTGCTATTACACTAAGAGGCCCCTCCTCCATCCCTCCCACCCCAGCCGTCACACACTGATTGCTATTAGACTAAGAGGCCCCTCCTCCATCCCTCCCACCCCAGCCGTCACACACTGATTGCTATTACACTAAGAGGCCCCTCCCCATCCCTCCCACCCCAGCCGTCACACACTGATTGCTATTACACTAAGAGGCTCCTCCCCCATCCCTCCCACCCCAGCCGTCACACACTGATTGCTATTACACTAAGAGGCCCCTCCTCCATCCCTCCCACCCCAGCCGTCACACACTGATTGCTATTACACTAAGAGGCCCCTCCCCCATCCCTCCCACCCCAGCCGTCACACACTGATTGCTATTACACTAAGAGGTGCCACAGGGCCCCCATCCCCCCCAACACCTTAATCTCTAGTTATCTGGCTTGCAGCCACTGTCATGTATCCCCTTTTCCTATTTCTTTCTGCTTCAAACACAATTAGGAATGACAGCTGAATGAATTCTGCGCCCCCTCCTACACTGCGCCCTGAGGCTGGAGCCTCTCCAGCCTATGCCTCGGCCCGGCCCTGCGGGTGAGTATCAATAATAAACATACAAGCAAAACCGGGACAGGGTTTAGGATCGGAATCTGTGTAGAAAATGTGCCCGTTCGATAGGCATGGCCAACAGTCTGCTGAAGTTCTAGCGCCCCCATGTGGGAAATCTTTCTTTGTGCCTCCCATACTTGTCTCCTAGCGCTCTTCATAGTATTCCCAACACTTTCCAGTAAACCCTGTACTGTGACACTTCCCTCACCCCAAAATCTCTCTATAGCCAGCCATGGCAGGACTATAAAATGGGGCAAGGATGCCATATCATATGGAGTCTGATTTTAAGATGATTTAAAGGTTACCCGAGGTGACATGTGACATGATGAGATAAACATGGGTATGTACAGTGCCAAGCACACTAATAACTATGCTGTGTTCCTTTTTTTCTTTCTCTGCCTGAAAGAGTTAAATATCAGGTATGTAAGTGGCTGACTCAGTCCTGACTTAGACAGGAAGTGACTACAGTGTGGCCCTCACTGATAAGAATTTCCCCCTTTTTTATCTCTTTCTTGCTCTCAGAAGCCATTTTCTTCTAGGAAAGTGTTTTATAGTTGGAATTTATTATCAGTGAAGGTCACACTGTAGTCACTTCCTGTCTGAGTCAGGACTGAGTCAGCCACTTACATACCTGATATTTAACTCTTTCAGGCAGAGAAAGAAAAAAAGGAACACAGCCTAGTTATTTGTGTGCTAGGCACTGTACATACCCATGTCTATCTCATTATGCCACATGTCAGTTGTGGTATCCTTTAAGCACACTAAAGAACAAGTACTCTAACGGAGGCCACACATTGCTCGATCTTCCACCAGATCGGTCATTACATAGATCCCTCTCTGATCAAATCTGATCAGAGAGGGATCTATAGCCTGGCCATACACTGCACACCTGCAGTGTTTAAAGGACAAATGAAGCAAGAGGGATATGGAGGCTGCCATGTTTATTTCCTTCTAAGTAATACTAGTTGCCTGGCTATCCTGCTAACACTGCCTACTTTTAGCCATAGCCCCTGAACAAGCATGCAGCAGATCAGGCGTTTCTGACATTATTGTCAGATCTGACAAGACTAGCTGCATGCTCGTTTCTGGTGAGACTCAGACACTACTGCAGCCAAATAGATCAGCAGAGAAAAGGGAGACCGAGAGCCCAATATAGTGTAGTATGTTGTGAAAATAGAGAAAACGTAAAACGTAAGTATTATACTTACAAACCTGGGTTGCTCTAAGGCAACCACTGTATACGCAGGTGGGTAGATTAGGCCTGACCTCACTCAGGACTAAGATGTCGCTCTCTGTAGATAGAAGAAAGGAGGGTATATCACCCTTCCACCAAGGGTGGACAACTTAATATGCAAGGATACAGAGGCGCCAGTAGGATAAAACGAGATAAAAGGTTTAAAACGGTTTAGGTGGCGGTGGTGGACCGTCCACACACAAACAGACCAAAATAGCTGTTGATTGTAGAAAAAATAATTTATTCACATACTCCTATATAAAAGTGCAACGCGTTTCACGGGCACCTCTGTCACAGAGGTGCCAAGCTATCCATAGACTCAGAGCTGTGAGATACTCTGTTCGTTTATTGCCTGATGAAGCGGGATGTTTGCCCGTGAAACGCGTTGCACTTTTATATAGGAGTATGTGAATACATTATTTTTTCTACAATCAACAGCTATTTTGGTCTGTTTGTGTGTGGACGGTCCACCACCGCCACCTAAACCGTTTTAAACCTTTTATCTCGTTTTATCCTACTGGCGCCTCTGTATCCTTGCAAATAGATCAGCAGGGTTGCCAGGCAACTGGTATTGTTTAAAAGGAAATAAATATGGCAGCCTCCATATACTTCTCACTTTAGTTGTCCTTTAAGTGTTGGAGGCTCACCTGTCATGCTTCAGTGGATACTGCCCTCCTCCGGCGTGTCCGGTGTCACCGGGAGCACCTATAATACCATGTGATACTGGAACATTCAGTGACAGCAATACACGTGTGGGTGTCACAGGTGCTCGCTGTGCCTCTGGGATTTAAAGCGCCATGAAAGGTGAGCCTTCAGCACTGCACACGGCCACAGGGGGTATACAAATACACATGGGGGTCATTACCCGGGGGTCCATCAGTCAAGGCAGATCAAACGCCATTACCGTCGCGCGCCTGATTGAGCCCTTGTGACCGAGATTTTCCAGCATCCCTGATCAATCCTTTCAACCGATTTTGGACAGAAACTGATTGAAAGATCGATCCGGGGGGCCAAGTTGTGGTATTGATTCTCTGATCGGATCGAAATGTCGATCGGATCGGCTCACAAAACGGAATAATATTTGGGCAACCTAACAGTTTAAACATAGCGTGAATCTGTCTGAGGATGACTGCAAGTGTGAAGAACCAATGAACTGTTGCTGGGAAAGAAAGTTTGAAGAGCTGGTGCAAGCATAACATGGTCACATCATCACAGCTGCCCCCTATGGATGATGCAATGGTACTGCACCGCTGACATGACAGGAACCAGGAATGCAGTTCACCATAATCTTCCTATAATTAAAGCTGGAGTCAGGGTAACAAGGGAAGGTTATCAATCATGATGTGATGCTCGGTACTGTATTGTGTATGTGCCTTGATACCGTGTTCCCTCCAAAATAAGACAGTGTCTTATATTATTTTTTTACCAAAAGATGTGCTAGGGCTTATGTTCAGGGGAGGTCTTATATTTCTATGTACACACAAGTTCCTGTGCTGTGTGTCCACCTGCCTTCCCCACTGTGCCGCCACTTCCTCTGCTGGATCCATCTCTTGTGTGCCCCTGTATTTTATTGTCCTCCTGGAGTCTCCCTCTGTTTTGTGTCCTCCTCTATCCCCTGTACTCCGGTGTCCTGTGTCCCCCTATGCCCTCTGCTGAGTCTTTTGCTGTCTGCCTGAATCCTCCTCTTACCCCCAGCCTGATGGTGCGCTGTCCCCTGTGTCCTCCGATGTCCCCCTGCATCTTCTTCTTCCCCCAGCTCCATTCTGCTGTGTCTGCGGGCAGGACCATAGCTCTATTAGAGGCCAATCACTGTACTCGCTGAGTAGCAGCAATTGCAGTGATTGGACTAGTGACGGAGCCATGGTCCCACCCGCAAGACCATCGGCTCCAGTAATAACACAAGCTGCCATACTTTTACCCCTTACTGCCACTAGGGCATGCTTTCAGGGTAGGGCTTATAATTCGAGCTAGGGCTTATTTTCGGGGGATGTCTTAATTTCGGGTAAACAGGGTATGTCTGTTAGGATGCAACATTTATGTCATCTGACATCAATGGAGCTATCTCCGTCTGACCACAACACTGGGCGTGGCACAGCGGCTAGAACTGTAACCCCCAAAAAAATCCTAATGAATAACATTGCTTATTGTTTTACAGTATTCATTTATAAATTATTTAGTCAGTGTTTGCCCATTGTAAAATCTAATCTGATTGACTTTCTAAAATGTATCACGGGCAGCGATATCTTTAGTACTGGCAGAAGATCTCTGCGGAAGATTTGTTACTGAGAGTTCTAAAGCCAGTACAAAAACATAGCTTGTCTCCCAGAATGCTCTGAAGTGGGGGGAGACTTCCCCATAATAAACAGCCTAGGATAAGCCTCAGTGGGAGGGCTGGGCTACATCTTGATATACTGTTATATAGCTATAAGAAGTGCTTCTGATGCGGAATTCAGGATATTTAGCGCAGGAATGGCTTAAGATGATGTGAGGTCCTAGGCAAGATAGCAGTTTTTGCCCACCACTGACTGTCACCTTGCTTTTTTTAGTTAGATTTGGTGGGGAGTAGAATCCAGCAGGCTCCTAGACTCTCTCCAGGCCCTGGGCAGCTGCCTAGGTTTGCCTTGTGGATGATCCAGGCTCTGGTTTAATGTAAAAGTGGATATCCTGGATAATTTGCTGCATTCTACTAAAAGTTGTAGCAGTTCCTCTTTAATACTTATAATTCTTTACCTGAGAGCGGAGCATGCATTTATAATAGCCAGCAGGTAGGGAATGTAATATGTTGGATAGCTGTGATCCTTCATGTGTTCTATTCCATACTTCACCAGAGCCTCCCGCAACCTGCAGAAGAAACATCACAATTTGTAATATTGTCTCGCACACACGAAAGGATCAAACATGTAGTCCTTAAAGAGGAACTTCAGCCTAAACAAACATACTGCCATTAAGTTACATTAGTTATGCTAATTAAAATAGATAAGTAATATAATATCTTACCCACCCTGTTTTAAAAGAACAGGAAAAGGTTTATGATTTCATGGAGGCAGCCATCTTTTTGGTTGAAAGGAGGTGACGGAGCATGAGACACAGTTCCAACTGCCCTGTGTCCTTATCACCCCTCCCAGCTGTGCGCGCTAGGCAACGAGAACAACAACAGAAATCCCATCATGCTTTGCACAGCATCAGGGGGAAAAAGCCCGGGCAGATTTCTTTGATGGGGCGGAGCTTAGCTCCTGTGCAGCTAAAAATGAGGCTTGGGTAAGAAAAACAGTTCTGATGTTGTGAAACTGTTAAAGAAACACCAAGCCTTTTCAGTGCTGCTGAGTAGATTTTTAGTCCGGAGGTTCACTTTAAGGCGAGTGCAACAGCTGGAAAAGAGGGATGACGTCCTCTGTGCAGTATTCAATAGAAAGAAGAACTGGTACAGCCAAAGTAAATCTTTATTGGTTCTATGTAAAAGCATATGGCCAATGTTTTGGAGCCACGTAAGGCCCCTTTATCAAGGCAATGTTTGCTCTGAGGCATAAATCTGTGTCGCTGTGTAGAAATTCCTGGCGCCTAAACTGCCACTCCCCATCCAAATTTTGCCGCCTTTTTAAGAATTCAACAAACTGCGCCTGGGGCAAGATACCCGCTGCCCTACCCCCCCCTAGATCCGTCCCTGCTGGAGGAGCCTTTCCTAATGGCCCATACTCACGGGCAACTTCTAGGGCCTGTCGCCAGCACACGTGAGCGTGTGGGCGACAGGCCGGCGACAGCTCCTCGCCAGGTCCCTCCGCGTACACACGCGGAAGAGGGACCAGCGGCGCGACGGAAGCTGTCGCCGACGTTCCTTCTCCCCCCGCCGGAACCTCCGTATACTTCAATGGAGGTTGCTGTCGCTAGTCCGCGTACTTACGCGGACTAGCGACAGTTGCGGCGTCGACTGTCGCCAGGCGATTGACCGCGCCAATCGCCCGGCGACATCAGCGACGAGCAACGGTTCGGGGTGCGCGCCCGTGCGACGGCGCATACTCACGGGCGACATTTGTAGCCCGTGAGTATGGGCCATAAGACTTCCTATGCTTTTATAGTAACCAGTTTTATGAAGGGGGTATTTTTGAGGCATTTTGAGCCATAATTCCTTGTAACTATTGTAAAACACATGGCTTTACATGAGTTTAGCATCACCATCATTTAATGGATTGAAGCAAGACGGAAGCAAAACTATAGCCTCATCTTTGTGAAATGTGGCTTCGGGTAAACATTTAGGAGGTGACGTTATTGTGATTCTGTTGGCAGCAATTTGCACGTGTTTTTTTTCCCCAGAGAGCTTAAATTATTCAGCCCCCGAGTCAATACTTTGTAGAACCACCTTTTGCTGCAATTACAGCTGCCAGTCTTTTAGGGTATGTCTCTATCAGCTTTGCACATCTAGAGACTGAAATCCTTGCCCATTCTTCTTTGCAAAACAGCTCCAGCTCAGTCAGATTAGATGGACAGCGTTTGTGAACAGCAGTTTTCAGATCTTGCCACAGATTCTCGATTGGATTTAGATCTGGACTTTGACTGGGCCATTCTAACACATGGATATGTTTTGTTTTAAACCATTCCATTGTTGCCCTGGCTTTATGTTTAGGGTCATTGTCCTGCTGGAAGGTGAACCTCCGCCCCAGTCTCAAGTCTTTTGCCGTCTCCAAGAGGTTTTCTTCCAAGATTGCCCTGTAATTGGCTCCATCCATCTTCCCATCAACTCTGGCCAGCTTCCCTGTCCCTGCTGAAGAGATGCACCCTCCGAGCATGATGCTGCCACCACCATATTTGACAGTGGGGATGGTGTGTTCAGAGTGATGTACAGTGTTAGTTTTCCGCCACACACAGCGTTTTGCATTTTGGCCAAAAAGTTCCATTTTGGTCTCATCTGACCAGAGCATCTTCTTCCACATGGTTGCTGTGTCCCCCACATGGCTTGTGGCAAACTGCAAACGGGACTTCTTATGCTTTCTGTTAACAATGGCTTTCTTCTTGCCACTCTTCCATAAAGGCCAACTTTGTGCAGTGCATGACTAATAGTTGTCCTATGGACGGAGTCTCCCACCTGAGCTGTAGATGTCTGCAGCTCGTCCAGAGTCACCATGGGCCTCTTGACTGCATTTCTGATCAGCGCTCTCCTTGTTCGGCATGTGAGTTTAGGTGGATGGCCTTGTCCTGGTAGGTTTACAGTTGTGCCATACTCCTTCCATTTCTGAATGATCGCTTGAACAGTGCTCCATGGGATGTTCAAGGCTTTGGAAATCTTTTTGTAGCCTAAGCCTGCTTTAAATTTCTCAATAACTTGATCCCTGACCTGTCTTGTGTGTTCTTTGGACTTTCACAGTGTTGTTGCTCCCAATATTCTCTTAGACAACCTCTGAGGCCCTCACAGAGCAGCTGTATTTGTACTGACATTAGATTACACACCGGTGCACTCTATTTAGTCATTAGCACTCATCAGGCAATGTCTATAGGCAACTGACTGCACTCAGATCAAAGGGGGGCGAATAATTATGCACACACCACTTTACAGATATTTATTTGTAAAAAATGTTTGGAATCATGTATGATTTTCGTTCCACTTCTCATGTGTACACCACTTTGTATTGGTCTTTCATGTGGAATTCCAATAAAATTGATTCATGTTTGTGGCAGTAATATGACAAATGTGGAAAACTTCAAGGGGGCTGAATACTTTTGCAACCCACTGTATATTATATATACAGTACATTACATATATATATATATATATATTACAGTAAAATTGGATATCCTAAATAATTTACTGCATTCTGCTATGTATCACTACAGGGCCTCTTTAAACCTGAGTAATCAGTGTAACTAACACCTGTTGTCATCCCAACACAGGAAGTGTGGCCATTTTGATTTCTGGAAGAAATTACGCCACTTACCATAGAGTACCTGCAGCATGCCAGAGTGACGCCATGTTCCATAGAGTACCTGAAGCATGCCAGAGTGGTGCCACTTACCATAGAGTACCCGAAGCAGTGCCAGAGTGACGCCACTTACCAAAGAGTACATGCAGCAGTGCCAGAGTGACGCCACTTACCATAGAGTACATGCAGCAGTGCCAGAGTGATGCCACTTACCATAGAGTACCTGCAGCAGTGCCGGAGTGACACCACTTACCATAGAGTACATGCAGCAGTGCCAGAGTGATGCCACTTACCATAGAGTACCCGCAGCTGTGCCAGAGTGACACCACTTACCATAGAGTACCTGCAGCAGTGCCAGAGTGATGCCACTTCCCATAGAGTACCCGCAGCAGTGCCAGAGTGACGCCACTTACCATAGAGTACATGCAGCAGTGCCAGAGTGATGCCACTTACCATAGAGTACATGCAGCAGTGCCAGAGTGACGCCACTTACCATAGAGTACCCGCAGCTGTGCCAGAGTGACGCCACTTACCATAGAGTACATGCAGCAGTGCCAGAGTGACGACACTTAGCATAGAGTACCCGCAGCTGTGCCAGAGTGACACCACTTACCATAGAGTACCTGCAGCACTGCCAGAGTGATGCCACTTCCCATAGAGTACCCGCAGCAGTGCCAGAGTGACGCCACTTACCATAGAGTACCTGCAGCAGTGCCAGAGTGACGACACTTAGCATAGAGTACCCGCAGCTGTGCCAGAGTGACACCACTTACCATAGAGTACCTACAGCAGTGCCAGAGTGACGCCACTTACCATAGAGTACATGCAGCAGTGCCAGAGTGATGCCACTTACCATAGAGTACCTGCAGCAGTGCCAGAGTGACGACACTTAGCATAGAGTACCCGCAGCTGTGCCAGAGTGACACCACTTACCATAGAGTACATGCAGCAGTGCCAGAGTGACGACACTTAGCATAGAGTACCCGCAGCTGTGCCAGAGTGACACCACTTACCATAGAGTACCTACAGCAGTGCCAGAGTGATGCCACTTACCATAGAGTACCTGCAGCAGTGCCAGAGTGACGCCATTTACCATAGAGTACCTGAAGCAGTACCAGAGTGACGTCACTTACCATAGAGTACCTGCAGCAGTGCCAGAGTGACGCCACTTACCATAGAGTACCTGCAGCAGTGCCAGAGTGACGCCACTTACCATAGAGTACCTGCAGCAGAGCCAGAGTGACGCCACTTACCATAGAGTACCTGAAGCATGCCAGAGTGACGCCACTTACCATAGAGTACCTGCAGCAGTGCCAGAGTGACTCCACTTACCATAGAGTATCTGCAGCACTGCCAGAGTGACGTCACTTACCATAGAGTACCTGAAGCAGTACCAGAGTGACGTCACTTACCATAGAGTACCTGAAGCAGTACCAGAGTGACGTCACTTACCATAGAGTACCTGCAGCAGTGCCAGAGTGACGTCACTTACCATAGAGTACCTGAAGCAGTACCAGAGTGACGTCACTTACCACACCAGGCAGTTGTCCATCTCGTAGAGGGCAGCGTTCCTCACCCGGTTCTCCAGACTCTCGCCCAGCACTGACGCCAGCTGAACATTCTCCAGCAACATCTGCCACAGAAGAGAGACATGCGTTACTGCAGAGGAATGGCCAGCAGGGGGGCAGTTCTGCAGAACAACAGAAAGCTTTGCATAAAGAATATTATCAGATTCATAATGTGTGCAGATATCAGTCCAGGGATAAACACTGATACCTAGTGATACACTAGAGCAGCCATGGGCAAAGGACGGCCATGCTCCATGCCCCGCCCACTGATACAGGGCCACATTCAGCCTCCCTCTCTGTGCAGAGCTGAAGTTACTTGCTGTCAGCTTCCCCCAACGTTCACCCTTCAGCCGCGGGTCCAGAGTCCCCTCTCCATTGCTACAGTGCTGTCATGTGACCTGCCACCAGTACGTGCCGGTGGGTCACATGAAGAGGGACACCCTGTAGCCATAGAGAGGAAGCTGGACATGCACCTGAAGGGAGATCGGAGCTGGAAGCAGATGATTAACTTCCTTTATGCTGCGTTCGCAAGTCTGCATACAAAGGGAGGGAGAGGCACATCCGCTGCATACACTCTGGGCAGACCTGGCTCCCTATACTGGGGTCAGGGGAGGCATCACTGGAGACTGAACTAAGACTAGGGAAAGATTTGTCCTCCAGTTTTAAAATTACGGTAAAAGTGGATATCCTGAATAATGTACTGCATTCCACGATATGTCACTACAGAGCCTATTTAAAGGCCATAACGTAATGTAGAACAGAGGCGCCAAAAGGATTAAAAAAGTTATTAAAAAGTTTAAAAGTGCTTAGGAGGCAGTGGTGGACTTACCTCCTACAAGCAGACGGTGTAACCCGGACCATGTACTGTTGTGTACTCCATTAACTTATTGCCTGATGAAGCAGGTGTGAGCCTGTGAAACGAGTTGCTAAACTCCTGGAATGTACCAATAATTTTTTTTTTCTTGTCTTGAATACACAGTTGTTGTGTCTGCTTGTAGGAGAAGTCCACGACTGCCGCCTAAGCACTTTTAAACTTTTTAATAACTGTTTTTATCCTTTTGGCGCCTCTTTTCTACATTAAGCTATCATTAATATCCACCCCTGGTGGAAGGGTATTACCCCCTTTTTTTCCTATCTACAGAGAGCGACTTCTTATTCCTGAGTGGGGACAGGTCAATCTCCTCACCTGCGTATACAGTGGTTGCCTGGAGGTAACCCTGCTTTGTGAGTATAAATCTATACTTGTTCCATATATCCAATTGCCAATACCTACTACACTATATCGGGGTCTCGGTTCTCCTCTCTTACATATCTTTAAAGGACATGTCCGAGTAGCATAAAAATAAAAAAATCCACTTACCTGGGGCTTCCTCCAGCCCCTGCCAGCCGTCCTGTGCCCTGCTGCAGCTCTGCTCCCCACCAGTGGCCCGAGGTCCAGTGTGACTCCGTGAGCCGCACGCCAGAGCGCAGTAAGATGACCTGGCGAGGTGACCTGGAGCCACTGGAGCTGCAGCGAGGGCACAGGGTGACTGCCAAGGGCTGGAGGAAGCCCCAGGTAAGTGGATTTTTTTATTTTTATGCTCCTCAGACCTTCCCATTAAGTAAAAGCTCACATTACAGTACTACCAGGGCATACATGCAAAACCGGTGCCGGGAAATTTGGGAGCAGGGTGAAGCCAAAAAACAGCTCACCCTGCTCCTGCAAAAGTCCTGGCAGAATGAATTACTATTCCCCCGCCAGACCGTTGTGGGGTAAGATGTAATTTGTCTGTCAGTTATTGCTAGCAGCTGAATTACGCAGTTTTTACAGTCATTTTGGCTCCATCTTTTGACGGCATCCAAATTACTGACTGAGCATCATTATAACTGTAATTCACATTTTATTATCACAAAAAAAGAACTATCGTCGGCTAAAACAAACAATGGACGCGTATACGTGGGCAATGAACGTGTATACGTGGGTAATGGACGTTTATACGTGGGTAATGGATGTGTATACGTGGGTAATGGACGTTTATACGTGGGTAATGGACGTTTATACGTGGGTAATGGACGTTTATTCGTGGGTAATGGATGTTTATACGTGGGTAATGGATGTTTATACATGGGTAATGGATGTTTATACGTGGGTGATGGACGTTTATACGTGGGTAATGGACGTTTATACGTGGGTAATGGACGTTTATACGTGGGTACGTGGGTAATGGACGTTTATACGTGGGTAATGGATGTTTATACGTGGGCAATGAACGTGTATACGTGGGTAATGGACGTTTATACGTGGGTAATGGACGTTTATACGTGGGTAATGGATGTTTATACGTGGGTAATGGACGTTTATACGTGGGCAATGAACGTGTATACGTGGGTAATGGATGTGTATACGTGGGTAATGGACGTTTATACGTGGGTAATGGACGTTTATACGTGGGTAATGGACGTTTATACGTGGGTAATGGACGTTTATACGTGGGTAATGGACGTTTATACGTGGGTAATGGACGTTTATACGTGGGTGATGGACGTTTATACGTGGGTGATGGACGTTTATACGTGGGTAATGGATGTTTATACGTGGGTAATGGATGTTTATACGTGGGTAATGGACGTTTATACGTGGGTAATGGATGTTTATACGTGGGTAATGGACGTTTATACGTGGGTAATGGACGTTTATACGTGGGTAATGGACGTTTATACGTGGGTAATGGATGTTTATACGTGGGTAATGGATGTTTATACGTGGGTAATGGACGTTTATACGTGGGTAATGGACGTTTATACGTGGGTAATGGACGTTTATACGTGGGTAATGGACGTTTATACGTGGGTAATGGATGTTTATACGTGGGTAATGGACGTTTATACGTGGGTAATGGATGTTTATACGTGGGTAATGGACGTTTATACGTGGGTAATGGACGTTTATACGTGGGTAATGGACGTTTATACGTGGGTAATGGACGTTTATACGTGGGTAATGGACGTTTATACGTGGGTAATGGACGTTTATACGTGGGTAATGGACGTTTATACGTGGGTAATGGATGTTTATACGTGGGTAATGGATGTTTATACGTGGGTAATGGATGTTTATACGTGGGTAATGGACGTTTATACGTGGGTAATGGACGTTTATACGTGGGTAATGGACGTTTATACGTGGGTAATGGACGTTTATACGTGGGTAATGGACGTTTATACGTGGGTGATGGACGTTTATACGTGGGTGATGGACGTTTATACGTGGGTGATGGATGTTTATACGTGGGTAATGGATGTTTATACGTGGGTAATGGACGTTTATACGTGGGTAATGGACGTTTATACGTGGGTAATGGACGTTTATACGTGGGTAATGGACGTTTATACGTGGGTAATGGACGTTTATACGTGGGTGATGGACGTTTATACGTGGGTGATGGATGTTTATACGTGGGTAATGGATGTTTATACGTGGGTAATGGACGTTTATACGTGGGTAATGGATGTTTATACGTGGGTAATGGACGTTTATACGTGGGTGATGGATGTTTATACGTGGGTGATGGATGTTTATACGTGGGTAATGGACGTTTATACGTGGGTAATGGACGTTTATACGTGGGTAATGGATGTTTATACGTGGGTAATGGACGTTTATACGTGGGTAATGGACGTTTATACGTGGGTAATGGACGTTTATACGTGGGTGATGGATGTTTATACGTGGGTGATGGATGTTTATACGTGGGTAATGGACGTTTATACGTGGGTGATGGACGTTTATACGTGGGTAATGGACGTTTATACGTGGGTAATGGACGTTTATACGTGGGTAATGGACGTTTATACGTGGGTAATGGACGTTTATACGTGGGTAATGGACGTTTATACGTGGGTAATGGACGTTTATACGTGGGTAATGGATGTTTATACGTGGGTAATGGACGTTTATACGTGGGTAATGGACGTTTATACGTGGGTAATGGACGTTTATACGTGGGTGATGGATGTTTATACGTGGGTGATGGATGTTTATACGTGGGTAATGGACGTTTATACGTGGGTGATGGACGTTTATACGTGGGTAATGGACGTTTATACGTGGGTAATGGACGTTTATACGTGGGTAATGGACGTTTATACGTGGGTAATGGACGTTTATACGTGGGTAATGGACGTTTATACGTGGGTAATGGACGTTTATACGTGGGTAATGGATGTTTATACGTGGGTAATGGACGTTTATACGTGGGTAATGGACGTTTATACGTGGGTAATGGACGTTTATACGTGGGTAATGGACGTTTATACGTGGGTAATGGACGTTTATACGTGGGTAATGGATGTTTATACGTGGGTAATGGACGTTTATACGTGGGTAATGGATGTTTATACATGGGTAATGGATGTTTATACATGGGTAATGGATGTTTATACGTGGGTGATGGACGTTTATACGTGGGTAATGGATGTTTATACATGGGTAATGGATGTTTATACATGGGTAATGGACGTTTATACGTGGGTAATGGATGTTTATACATGGGTAATGGATGTTTATACGTGGGTGATGGACGTTTATACGTGGGTAATGGATGTTTATACGTGGGTGATGGACGTTTATACGTGGGTAATGGACGTTTATACGTGGGTAATGGATGTTTATACGTGGGTGATGGACGTTTATACGTGGGTGATGGACGTTTATACGTGGGTAATGGATGTGTATACGTGGGTAATGGATGTTTATACGTGGGTGATGGACGTTTATACGTGGGTAATGGACGTTTATACGTGGGTAATGGATGTTTATACGTGGGTAATGGATGTTTATACGTGGGTAATGGACGTTTATACGTGGGTAATGGACGTTTATACGTGGGTAATGGACGTTTATACGTGGGTAATGGACGTTTATACGTGGGTAATGGACGTTTATACGTGGGTAATGGACGTTTATACGTGGGTAATGGATGTGTATACGTGGGTAATGGACGTTTATACGTGGGTAATGGACGTTTATACGTGGGTAATGGATGTTTATACGTGGGTAATGGATGTTTATACGTGGGTAATGGACGTTTATACGTGGGTAATGGACGTGTATACGTGGGTAATGGACGTGTATACGTGGGTAATGGACGTTTATACGTGGGTAATGGACGTTTATACGTGGGTAATGGATGTTTATACGTGGGTAATGGACGTTTATACGTGGGTAATGGATGTTTATACGTGGGTAATGGACGTTTATACGTGGGTAATGGACGTTTATACGTGGGTAATGGACGTTTATACGTGGGTAATGGACGTTTATACGTGGGTAATGGATGTTTATACGTGGGTGATGGACGTTTATACGTGGGTAATGGACGTTTATACGTGGGTAATGGATGTTTATACGTGGGTGATGGACGTTTATACGTGGGTAATGGACGTTTATACGTGGGTAATGGATGTTTATACGTGGGTAATGGACGTTTATACGTGGGTAATGGATGTTTATACATGGGTAATGGATGTTTATACGTGGGTGATGGACGTTTATACGTGGGTAATGGATGTTTATACGTGGGTGATGGACGTTTATACGTGGGTAATGGACGTTTATACGTGGGTAATGGATGTTTATACATGGGTAATGGATGTTTATACGTGGGTGATGGACGTTTATACGTGGGTAATGG
Organism: Hyperolius riggenbachi; assembly: GCF_040937935.1. NCBI lineage: Eukaryota > Metazoa > Chordata > Amphibia > Anura > Hyperoliidae > Hyperolius > Hyperolius riggenbachi. Next base: position 4,752,373 of record NC_090656.1, read on the forward strand.
ATGTTTATACGTGGGTGATGGACGTTTATACGTGGGTAATGGACGTTTATACGTGGGTAATGGATGTTTATACGTGGGTGATGGACGTTTATACGTGGGTAATGGATGTTTATACGTGGGTGATGGACGTTTATACGTGGGTAATGGACGTTTATACGTGGGTAATGGATGTTTATACGTGGGTGATGGACGTTTATACGTGGGTGATGGACGTTTATACGTGGGTAATGGATGTGTATACGTGGGTAATGGATGTTTATACGTGGGTGATGGACGTTTATACGTGGGTAATGGACGTTTATACGTGGGTAATGGATGTTTATACGTGGGTAATGGATGTTTATACGTGGGTAATGGATGTTTATACGTGGGTAATGGACGTTTATACGTGGGTAATGGATGTTTATACGTGGGTAATGGACGTTTATACGTGGGTAATGGACGTTTATACGTGGGTAATGGACGTTTATACGTGGGTAATGGACGTTTATACGTGGGTAATGGATGTTTATACGTGGGTGATGGACGTTTATACGTGGGTAATGGACGTTTATACGTGGGTAATGGATGTTTATACGTGGGTGATGGACGTTTATACGTGGGTAATGGATGTGTATACGTGGGTAATGGACGTTTATACGTGGGTAATGGACGTTTATACGTGGGTAATGGACGTTTATACGTGGGTAATGGACGTTTATACGTGGGTAATGGACGTTTATACGTGGGTAATGGATGTTTATACGTGGGTAATGGACGTTTATACGTGGGTAATGGACGTTTATACGTGGGTAATGGACGTTTATACGTGGGTAATGGACGTTTATACGTGGGTAATGGACGTTTATACGTGGGTAATGGATGTTTATACGTGGGTAATGGATGTTTATACGTGGGTAATGGATGTTTATACGTGGGTAATGGACGTTTATACGTGGGTAATGGACGCGTATACGTGGGTAATGGATGTTTATACGTGGGTAATGGACGTTTATACGTGGGTAATGGACGTTTATACGTGGGTAATGGACGTTTATACGTGGGTAATGGACGTTTATACGTGGGTAATGGACGTTTATACGTGGGTAATGGACGTTTATACGTGGGTAATGGACGTGTATACGTGGGTAATGGACGTTTATACGTGGGTAATGGACGTTTATACGTGGGTAATGGACGTTTATACGTGGGTAATGGACGTTTATACGTGGGTAATGGACGTTTATACGTGGGTAATGGACGTTTATACGTGGGTAATGGACGTTTATACGTGGGTAATGGATGTGTATACGTGGGTAATGGATGTTTATACGTGGGTGATGGACGTTTATACGTGGGTAATGGACGTTTATACGTGGGTAATGGATGTTTATACGTGGGTAATGGACGTTTATACGTGGGTAATGGATGTGTATACGTGGGTAATGGACGTTTATACGTGGGTAATGGACGTTTATACGTGGGTAATGGACGTTTATACGTGGGTAATGGATGTTTATACGTGGGTAATGGATGTTTATACGTGGGTGATGGACGTTTATACGTGGGTAATGGACGTTTATACGTGGGTAATGGACGTTTATACGTGGGTAATGGATGTGTATACGTGGGTAATGGACGTTTATACGTGGGTAATGGACGTTTATACGTGGGTAATGGACGTTTATACGTGGGTAATGGATGTTTATACGTGGGTAATGGATGTTTATACGTGGGTAATGGACGTTTATACGTGGGTAATGGACGTTTATACGTGGGTAATGGACGTTTATACGTGGGTAATGGACGTTTATACGTGGGTAATGGATGTTTATACGTGGGTAATGGATGTTTATACGTGGGTAATGGATGTTTATACGTGGGTGATGGACGTTTATACGTGGGTAATGGACGTTTATACGTGGGTAATGGACGTTTATACGTGGGTAATGGACGTTTATACGTGGGTAATGGACGTTTATACGTGGGTAATGGACGTTTATACGTGGGTAATGGATGTTTATACGTGGGTAATGGATGTTTATACGTGGGTAATGGACGTTTATACGTGGGTAATGGATGTTTATACGTGGGTAATGGATGTTTATACGTGGGTAATGGACGTTTATACGTGGGTAATGGATGTTTATACGTGGGTAATGGATTTTTATACGTGGGTAATGGATGTTTATACGTGGGTAATGGATGTTTATACGTGGGTAATGGATGTTTATACGTGGGTAATGGACGTTTATACGTGGGTAATGGATGTTTATACGTGGGTAATGGATGTTTATACGTGGGTAATGGACGTTTATACGTGGGTAATGGATGTGTATACGTGGGTAATGGATGTTTATACATGGGTAATGGATGTTTATACGTGGGTGATGGACGTTTATACGTGGGTAATGGATGTTTATACGTGGGTGATGGACGTTTATACGTGGGTAATGGACGTTTATACGTGGGTAATGGACGTTTATACGTGGGTAATGGACGTTTATACGTGGGTAATGGATGTTTATACGTGGGTAATGGATGTTTATACGTGGGTAATGGACGTTTATACGTGGGTAATGGATGTTTATACGTGGGTGATGGACGTTTATACGTGGGTAATGGACGTTTATACGTGGGTAATGGACGTTTATACGTGGGTAATGGACGTTTATACGTGGGTAATGGACGTTTATACGTGGGTAATGGATGTTTATACGTGGGTGATGGACGTTTATACGTGGGTAATGGACGTTTATACGTGGGTAATGGATGTTTATACGTGGGTAATGGATGTTTATACGTGGGTAATGGATGTTTATACGTGGGTAATGGACGTTTATACGTGGGTAATGGATGTTTATACGTGGGTAATGGACGTTTATACGTGGGTAATGGACGTTTATACGTGGGTAATGGACGTTTATACGTGGGTAATGGACGTTTATACGTGGGTAATGGATGTTTATACGTGGGTGATGGACGTTTATACGTGGGTAATGGACGTTTATACGTGGGTAATGGATGTTTATACGTGGGTGATGGACGTTTATACGTGGGTAATGGATGTGTATACGTGGGTAATGGACGTTTATACGTGGGTAATGGACGTTTATACGTGGGTAATGGACGTTTATACGTGGGTAATGGACGTTTATACGTGGGTGATGGACGTTTATACGTGGGTAATGGATGTTTATACGTGGGTGATGGACGTTTATACGTGGGTAATGGACGTTTATACGTGGGTAATGGATGTTTATACGTGGGTAATGGATGTTTATACGTGGGTAATGGATGTTTATACGTGGGTAATGGACGTTTATACGTGGGTAATGGATGTTTATACGTGGGTAATGGACGTTTATACGTGGGTAATGGACGTTTATACGTGGGTAATGGACGTTTATACGTGGGTAATGGACGTTTATACGTGGGTAATGGATGTTTATACGTGGGTGATGGACGTTTATACGTGGGTAATGGACGTTTATACGTGGGTAATGGATGTTTATACGTGGGTGATGGACGTTTATACGTGGGTAATGGATGTGTATACGTGGGTAATGGACGTTTATACGTGGGTAATGGACGTTTATACGTGGGTAATGGACGTTTATACGTGGGTAATGGACGTTTATACGTGGGTAATGGACGTTTATACGTGGGTAATGGATGTTTATACGTGGGTAATGGACGTTTATACGTGGGTAATGGACGTTTATACGTGGGTAATGGACGTTTATACGTGGGTAATGGACGTTTATACGTGGGTAATGGACGTTTATACGTGGGTAATGGATGTTTATACGTGGGTAATGGATGTTTATACGTGGGTAATGGATGTTTATACGTGGGTAATGGACGTTTATACGTGGGTAATGGACGCGTATACGTGGGTAATGGATGTTTATACGTGGGTAATGGACGTTTATACGTGGGTAATGGACGTTTATACGTGGGTAATGGACGTTTATACGTGGGTAATGGACGTTTATACGTGGGTAATGGACGTTTATACGTGGGTAATGGACGTTTATACGTGGGTAATGGACGTGTATACGTGGGTAATGGACGTTTATACGTGGGTAATGGACGTTTATACGTGGGTAATGGACGTTTATACGTGGGTAATGGACGTTTATACGTGGGTAATGGACGTTTATACGTGGGTAATGGACGTTTATACGTGGGTAATGGACGTTTATACGTGGGTAATGGATGTGTATACGTGGGTAATGGATGTTTATACGTGGGTGATGGACGTTTATACGTGGGTAATGGACGTTTATACGTGGGTAATGGATGTTTATACGTGGGTAATGGACGTTTATACGTGGGTAATGGATGTGTATACGTGGGTAATGGACGTTTATACGTGGGTAATGGACGTTTATACGTGGGTAATGGACGTTTATACGTGGGTAATGGATGTTTATACGTGGGTAATGGATGTTTATACGTGGGTGATGGACGTTTATACGTGGGTAATGGACGTTTATACGTGGGTAATGGACGTTTATACGTGGGTAATGGATGTGTATACGTGGGTAATGGACGTTTATACGTGGGTAATGGACGTTTATACGTGGGTAATGGACGTTTATACGTGGGTAATGGATGTTTATACGTGGGTAATGGATGTTTATACGTGGGTGATGGACGTTTATACGTGGGTAATGGACGTTTATACGTGGGTAATGGACGTTTATACGTGGGTAATGGACGTTTATACGTGGGTAATGGACGTTTATACGTGGGTAATGGACGTTTATACGTGGGTAATGGATGTTTATACGTGGGTAATGGATGTTTATACGTGGGTAATGGACGTTTATACGTGGGTAATGGATGTTTATACGTGGGTAATGGATGTTTATACGTGGGTAATGGACGTTTATACGTGGGTAATGGATGTTTATACGTGGGTAATGGATTTTTATACGTGGGTAATGGATGTTTATACGTGGGTAATGGATGTTTATACGTGGGTAATGGATGTTTATACGTGGGTAATGGACGTTTATACGTGGGTAATGGATGTTTATACGTGGGTAATGGATGTTTATACGTGGGTAATGGACGTTTATACGTGGGTAATGGATGTGTATACGTGGGTAATGGATGTTTATACATGGGTAATGGATGTTTATACGTGGGTGATGGACGTTTATACGTGGGTAATGGATGTTTATACGTGGGTGATGGACGTTTATACGTGGGTAATGGACGTTTATACGTGGGTAATGGACGTTTATACGTGGGTAATGGACGTTTATACGTGGGTAATGGATGTTTATACGTGGGTAATGGATGTTTATACGTGGGTAATGGACGTTTATACGTGGGTAATGGATGTTTATACGTGGGTGATGGACGTTTATACGTGGGTAATGGACGTTTATACGTGGGTAATGGACGTTTATACGTGGGTAATGGACGTTTATACGTGGGTAATGGACGTTTATACGTGGGTAATGGATGTGTATACGTGGGTAATGGATGTTTATACATGGGTAATGGATGTTTATACGTGGGTGATGGACGTTTATACGTGGGTAATGGATGTTTATACGTGGGTGATGGACGTTTATACGTGGGTAATGGACGTTTATACGTGGGTAATGGACGTTTATACGTGGGTAATGGACGTTTATACGTGGGTAATGGATGTTTATACGTGGGTAATGGATGTTTATACGTGGGTAATGGACGTTTATACGTGGGTAATGGATGTTTATACGTGGGTAATGGATGTTTATACGTGGGTAATGGACGTTTATACGTGGGTAATGGATGTTTATACGTGGGTGATGGACGTTTATACGTGGGTAATGGATGTGTATACGTGGGTAATGGACGTTTATACGTGGGTAATGGACGTTTATACGTGGGTAATGGACGTTTATACGTGGGTAATGGACGTTTATACGTGGGTAATGGACGTTTATACGTGGGTAATGGACGTTTATACGTGGGTAATGGATGTTTATACGTGGGCAATGGATGTTTATACGTGGGTAATGGACGTTTATACGTGGGTAATGGATTTTTATACGTGGGTAATGGATGTTTATACGTGGGTAATGGATGTTTATACGTGGGTAATGGATGTTTATACGTGGGTAATGGACGTTTATACGTGGGTAATGGATTTTTATACGTGGGCAATGGATGTTTATACGTGGGTAATGGACGTTTATACGTGGGTAATGGATTTTTATACGTGGGTAATGGATGTTTATACGTGGGTAATGGATGTTTATACGTGGGCAATGGATGTTTATACGTGGGTAATGGACGTTTATACGTGGGTAATGGATTTTTATACGTGGGTAATGGATGTTTATACGTGGGTAATGGATGTTTATACGTGGGTAATGGATGTTTATACGTGGGTAATGGATGTTTATACGTGGGTAATGGATGTTTATACGTGGGTAATGGATGTTTATACGTGGGTAATGGATGTTTATACGTGGGCAATGGATGTTTATACGTGGGTGATGGACGTTTATACGTGGGTAATGGATTTTTATACGTGGGTAATGGATGTTTATACGTGGGTAATGGATGTTTATACGTGGGTAATGGATGTTTATACGTGGGTAATGGACGTTTATACGTGGGTAATGGACGTTTATACGTGGGTAATGGATGTTTATACGTGGGTAATGGACGTTTATACGTGGGTAATGGATGTTTATACGTGGGTAATGGATGTTTATACGTGGGTAATGGATGTTTATACGTGGGTAATGGACGTTTATACGTGGGTAATGGACGTTTATACGTGGGTGATGGACGTTTATACGTGGGTAATGGACGTTTATACGTGGGTAATGGACGTTTATACGTGGGTAATGGATGTTTATACGTGGGTAATGGATGTTTATACGTGGGTAATGGACGTTTATACGTGGGTAATGGATGTTTATACGTGGGTGATGGACGTTTATACGTGGGTAATGGATGTGTATACGTGGGTAATGGACGTTTATACGTGGGTAATGGACGTTTATACGTGGGTAATGGACGTTTATACGTGGGTAATGGACGTTTATACGTGGGTAATGGACGTTTATACGTGGGTAATGGACGTTTATACGTGGGTACGTGGGTAATGGACGTTTATACGTGGGTAATGGACATTTATACGTGGGTAATGGACGTTTACTAGATAAAGTGTCTGTTCAGTGGTGTCACCTCCATCATACAGACAGAAACGACCGTCTTACCTGCATGACAATCTGCTGCAGCCCGGACAGGTAGAAGCCATCCTGGTCTTTATCCGGCTCCTGATCCCTCAGCCAGTCAGTGTATTCCACTTCCAGAGCTTTGTGTATCCACTGGCTCAAGCAGGTCTGAAACGCAATGCAGTGTTAAAATAAACCTCATTACTACCATGAGTCCTTCCTCCGCCTCTCAGCCCGCTTCTGGACAGCGTACCTTCAGTAGTGCTCCAACTCTGACACTTCTGATTGGGTGACAATGACTGGTGCTCAAACTGGGGCTTTTCTGATTGGTCAAAAGAGATGCTGTATTTCTCCTACACAAATTCTCATAAATGAGAATCTGTGGGAAGCATGTGATTGATCATAGGGTGTCATAGGTTGCACATCCAATTTTGATTGGCCGATGACTGGAGAATTTTACCATCTCCATGTAGTACGAGGGTCAACAGACTGTGAATAGTATGAACAGATTCTGCAGATAAGCTCTCATACTACATGGAAGGGGTAAAATTGGCCAATCAAAATTGGATGTGTGTACCCACCCTTAAAGTGCCCATCCAGTACTCGATTTTCATGCTCGATTGTCCATGCGATACGATCATTACGGCCAAACAGTCTGAGCGCCTCTACTAGGTCTACCATAGAGATGTTCACTTTTTGGCAGTAGTTGTAAGGCACTGCTGTGAGACTGACCTGAAGAAGTGGTTAGAACACCACGAAACGCGTTATCTAATTTGAGTTCTTGAATAAACTTTCTTCTAGTAAATACTGGTCTAGTTCTTCAGAAGAGTTAAGATCCACACTACACATACATGTAAAAAAGGCATGTGGAGAAAAGGGTGCTGGGTTTGGCAGTAGTATAATCTCGCTAAAATTAGCGATAGTCTACTACTAAATACCCATAGTAGAATATCGGTATTATGTACCGATATGTTACTATTGCTAAACCTAACTCTACTCTCACACAGAACCCTCCCCTACCCCAATTCCCCTCCTGGTGGTGCCTAAACCCTAGACCACCCCCCATTGATGCTTAAGCCTGCCCAACCCCCCCCCCCCCCCCCCCCCAGTGGTGTCCAACCCTAAAATCACTCCTGATGGTGCCTAACCCTGGACCCCCTCCCCCATGGTGCCAAACCCTAACCCCCCTTTGGAGGTGCCCAAACCTAGCCCCCCCCCCCCCAGTGGTGCCTAAACCTAACCCCCCCAGTGATGCCTAAACCTACCCCCCCCCCTGGTGGTGCCTAAATTTAAACCCCCCTCTGCCACGATATGCCGCTATGAAGGTAAATTTGGGGGCCCGATTAGCGGCAAGAAGGGCCATTTGTTGCAGAGAGGCTTTGCAGAAAAAAATGGCTTGTGGATAATTATCTGCAAGCCATTTTTTTTCCAGCAAAGCCTCTCCACAAAAAATGGCCCTTCTTGCCGCTAATTGGGCTCCCAAATTTACCTTCATAGCCACATATCGCGGCTTTGCAGTAAAAAAGATAAATAGCAGCCGCCATGCGCCCAAATTTCCCCCTAATGCCGCTAATTGCAGCCTTTATCGTAGGCGCAGCCGGTTTTTCCGTAAGGGCTCCTGTGCCCTTTTTACTTGCTTTGCCACACTGCTTCTCTCTTTTTAGACTGTTGTTTTTACTATTTTATGTATACCGGACGCCTCTGATGGTAATTTGCTTGTAAAATCCTGGATGGTGAACGCCCTGACGCCTGTACTGTAGGCGTGGCCTCACCCGCATGCCCCGTGTATAGCGATTCTGCTGATCCTCCAACATCTCCTGAGGGATGAGTGGCCCAATATCGGACAGATCCATCTCCAGCGACAGCTCAGGATGTCCCATGAGTTCTTCACTGGAAAATGCATGTTTAATGGGCGACAGAAAAAGACACAACACGACTGTGTGATTATTACACCATAATTATAACGACACTGAAATCCTTCTCATGCTGTTTATGCTCCTCCTACTTGCAACAAACTTTCATAATCAGAACTAGGAAACCAACTATTGGCATCATCTACTGGCTCTCAAGTACTCTACTGTATACAACAAGGCTGGCACCTCCTTCATTTTCAACAACTTTAATGATGTCATTCAGCTACTGTTTCGAGATGCGCAGGCCCCTTCCTCAGGGCAAAGCAAAATACTGCATAAGTAACCAAACAAAATGGACCACTATACCTAATAAACTTTTTTACTTAACCACTTGAGGACCGTAGGCTTACACCCCCCTAGTGACCACCAGGCTATTTTTTACAATTCAGGCCACTGCAGGTTTTAAGGCTTGCTGCAGGGCCGTACAACTCAGCATACAAGTGATCCCCCTCCCACCTTTTCTGCAAGCTTTCTGTAGGTGGTCTCTGATCGCTGCAGGGATGTAGGTTTGTTTTTTTATTTATTTATATGGATATATATATATATATATATATATATATATATATATATATATATATATATATGTTGCCTTTTTTTTATTTAAATATGGCCCCTCCCTCCCCCTGCCAGCCCATGACAGCCGATCGCTCCTGTGCCTCTCAGGGGGACAGCCGTGTCACACACCTGTCCCCAGTACATCGATGCCATAGACCGCAACGCTGTACAGTGTAAATAATAATAATAATGACACAGAGGACAGCGCAGAATGGGTAAGAGGAGGATGCAGGGGATACCAGAAGTATACAGGGAACTCCAGGAGGACAGTAAAAGACACACCAGAGGACATAGGGGTACACAGGAGGACAGGGGTAGAGGAGGACACAGGTACCGAGGGGGATACCAGGAGGACACTAAAGGTACAAGGGGGACACAGGGGCACACAAGAGGTGGAGCCAGCAGAGGAAGAGTCAGCACAGGGGAAGGCAGGGGGACACACAGCACAGGAACTTGTAAGACATCCCCTGAAAATAAGTCCTAGCACACCTTTTGGTGTAAAAATTAATATAAGACACGATCTTATTTTTGGGGAAACACGGTATATGCCCCAGAGAACACCGGGAAACCCTTTGGGGAGTTCTGGAAACCAGAAGACATGCTACAGTAGCCGTTAAACGCTAAGGACCCCCTATGGAAGGTACTGAAAAGCCAAAACACACGTCAGTGGTTACTGGAAACCGGCAGCACACCTTAAAGAACCACTATCGTGAAAATGCTCAAATTTAAGATACATGCAAACACATACAAATGAGTAGTAAGTTTCGTTCAGAATAAAATAAGCCATAAATTGCTTTTTTTCCTATGTCGCTGTCACTTACAGCAGGTACTAGAAATCTGACAGAACCGACAGGTTTTGGACTAGCCCATCTCCTCACGGGGGGTTCTCAGGGTTTTCTTTATTTTGAAAAGCACTTAGTAAATGGCAGTTGCTCCGTCCAACTGCCAAAAAAAGTGTGCAGCGATCAGTGAGGCTTGGCAGCATCTTTGTATACATTTTTTGCAGAGAGTGCCTTTATAAATAATAAGGGCCATGCTGAGAATTCCCACATGAGGAGATGGACTAGTCCAAAACCTGTGGGTAATGTCAGATTTCTACTACCTATTGTAAGTGACAGCAGCATAGGAAAAAAGTAATTTATGACTCATTTTACTCAGGAAGAAACGTACTTCTTATTTGTATGTGTTTACATGAATTTTAAATTTTAGCATTTTCACGATAGTGGTCCTTTAAGGAAATGCTAATAGCAGCACATAAGTTGTCTCCGGCCACCTGCCCAAGCTGTGCAGAGGAAATACTAGTACTGTGTTTACACCTGGCTACACATAACCAAAACCTGCATATGTACAGGTGCTGGCACAACACCGGGTGGTACCCCTTTCTGCTTCAGGCTGTGCCGAGCTCAACACCAAAAAGAGTGGAGCCAAACTACCCATACACTGTCTTTTACCTGGGATATACAATAGTGATCCAGTGGAGAATATGATAGAGAGCAGGGTGAGGAAGGTCATGGCTTAGAATTTCTCGGAGGTGACGAGAGATGATCTGGTGACACATAATGGATACAGTTCGGCTCAGCTCATAGTGTGGAGGAACACAAGGCACCAGTACCGAGGATACAGTCTGAAGCTCCTCTACCATCCGCCGCTGAACATCCTTCAAGTGTTTAGCTAGTTCTGACGGGTTCAATTCCTCCCAATTCATGGGAGACACCATAAGTCTCTCACAGACACCCTTCTCCAAGGCCTGGAAAAACTGCTCTCTCCATCGCTTGGGCCTTCCTGGTGGTCTCCACAACTGCTGTGGAGGACCCCTAGACTCTTCAATGTCCAGAAACTCTTCTCGTTCAATGATACGCACAGCGGAGACCAGGACAGAAGGGTCAGAAGAAGCCACATTCAAAGCTGAGCGAGCCAACGAGAAGATTAAATGACTCAGCTCTTCACTCAAATCCTGAACTCCAGCAAAAAAATGTCTGACCAGGTCCAGAGCTTCTGCACTTTCCTGGACATCGTCACAGGTGCTCACCAATGGCCCAACCCTCTGTAATCTGTACAGCACATCGTCTCGTAAACTTTCCAGGTCTCTGAGGTGGACGTGAGCCTCCAGTAATTGCTGGTTTTCGATTAACTCCCGTGATTGACCAATCAACGTTGGTACTGGGTGGAGAGATGGACATACCGGTAGTTAGTCTTAATGAAACATAATCTTAAATGCTCAAACAATGGTCTTGTAAAATCAGAGTCTACATCTCAAACCTATTCAGCAACAGTATCATGAGCTCTCAAGCTATCAATCTGTAGAAACTTGAACTTCTCCAGAGAAATCGGCAAATCAACCTGGGTTTACTGTAATCTGAGAGAATCTCATTTTTATAGCAGCATATGCAGAAGAATTGTTACAGTAACCAGCACAACAATTTAGGCCAAACTGCCTTCCCTTGCTGGGCACTTGAGGAAGAGAGGTTTGGTCTGAAACATCATGGTGGGCCATGACTGTTCAGCTGTAAATATTGCAATAAAATGAGATTTTCTTAGAATGGAAGTACCCAGGTTGTTTTGTTGATTTACAAATGCAAATGTGAATCCCTCCACTGGCTTCCTATCCAGTCCAGAACCGATTCAAGATACTGTGTCTGACCTACAAATCTGCCCACAAAACCTGCCCAACCTACATTTCCGATCTTACTCAGAGGTACACACCTAGCCGCTCACTCCGCTCCTCCAATGAACTTCGTCTGACTGCTCTCCGCATCACCCAGTCGCATGCACGCCTCCAGGACTTCTCAAGAGCTGCTCCAACACTATGTTAGGGTTTCCCCCTTCTTCAACGTCTTCAAGAAGGCCCTCAAAACTCACCTTTTCACTCTGGCCTACCACCCCTCACTAGTGCTCTAAACCTGCAGCAGAACTCAGGTCCCCTACCTTCATGTCCCTACCTCTCCCTCTAGATTGTAAGCCTTCGGGCAGGCTCCTCCTTGTGTGTCCTACCTGATCACGCACCTCCATTACCATACACCCAGCCTATGGATCTGAGTAAACTCGACTTGCCTAATCTCCTCCATGCTCCATCCAGTGACTAAGCATTACCTGGTACTCATACTGTGCTGTGTGATCTGGTTTGCATGTATTCCTGTATTGTCATATTGCTGTTTGTCACCCATAAATATTGTCTGTAACCTAAACTAATGTACAGCGCTGCATAATACAGTATATTGGCGCTTTATAAATACAATAAATAAATAAAAATACTTTAAGCACCAAGGGGATGACCCTAGTGCTACCATTCACTTCAGTTCTATAGTCCATTAGATGGAGCCATCTGTATTCAGTACTCAGAAATATCCCATATTTACACGCCTATCATGGTGTGTCCATTACATCACCTTACTTCCTGTGTGTGGACAACAGATTTCCTGACTAATAGGAAACAGCAGACTAAAGCCCGAGTTCCTGCAGAAGTTTTATATGGTAAAGCCAGTTGTATGCGGTCTGGTGTTAGTCATAGAATTTCAAAGACATAACAAAAGTTGTTTAGGTGATACCTTTAATGGCTGTACAAGATTTTCTTGCAAGCTTCTGAAACTTCATCTTTCTCCTCCAGGTGTGATACAGAACCGGATCAGAACCATATAAAGCTATTTCTTACAAGAAATAGCTTCACACTGTCCTTACGGTTGTAAGAAATAGCTTTATTCGGTTCTTATCCAGTTTTGTATCACACCTGGAGGAGAAAAGTAAAGTTTGGAAAGAATGGAAGGAAATCTTGTACAATTTAAAGGGGAAAGAGGCGCCCGGAGCAGATAAAATACGTTAAAAACAAATAAAATGAAAAAAGTGAGGTTGCTTACCTCAATGAAGACAAATTCACGTATTGATAGAATTTTATTGCACTGGCAACGCGTTTCGTAGGTGCATACCCACTTCCTCAGGCCAAATAGCAGTGCCTAATAGTGCTTGTAGCCACAAATAAGGCACCTTTCTGTGGCTACAAGCACTATTAGGCACTGCTATTTGGCCTGAGGAAGTGGGTATGCACCCACGAAACGCGTTGCCAGTGCAATAAAATTCTATCAATACGTGAATTTGTCTTCATTGAGGTAAGCAACCTCACTTTTTTCATTTTATTTGTTTTTAACGTATTTTATCTGCTCCGGGCGCCTCTTCTCCCTTTACTTTGTGCCTTCACCCTCCTTTTGGAGGGGGATCAACCCTCTTTGACTATTTTAGGTCATTTGAGGTTTGCTTTTTCCCAAGAGTTTGACCATCCCCAGCTCTGTCTGGTCGGAAGCAGGAAATTTGGGCGCATGAGGCAGGTGGACAAAAAGGGCGCCGCCATTCACTCCCATAGTAAATATCGTTTAATTGGCGCCCAACCGGAAAAAAGGGCGCCGGAGAAAAATAACGTTTTAAAAGCGGCGCCCGGAGACTTTTAAAGTTTTATAACTGCTTCTCATGATTACACATTATTTAATGATTTATAATTTTTTACACATTATTTTTAAACGAAAAACAGTACAATATTTTTAAAACATTTTTTTTACGAAAAATTGTAAAATTTTTCTTTTTCAAAACATTTTTAAACGAAAAACCGCACAATATTTTTTAAAACGTTATTAATGCTTTTCACAGGGGGTCTTAGGTTTAGGCACCACCAGGGGGGTCTTAGGTTTAGGCACCACCAGGAGCGTCTTAGGTTTAGGCACCACCAGGAGCGTCTTAGGTTTAGGCACCACCAGGGGGGTCTTAGGTTTAGGCACCACCAAAGGGGTCTTAGGTTTAGGCACCACCAGGGGGGTCTTAGGTTTAGGCACCACCAGGGGGGTCTTAGGTTTAGGCACCACCAGGGGGGTCTTAGGTTTAGGCACCACCAGGGGGGTCTTAGGTTTAGGCACCACCAGGGGGGTCTTAGGTTTAGGCACCACCAGGGGGGTCTTGGGTTTAGGCACCACCAGGGGGGTCTTAGGTTTAGGCACCACCAGGGGGGTCTAGGTTTAGGCACCACCAGGGGGGTCTTAGGTTTAGGCACCACCAGGGGGGTCTTAGGTTTAGGCACCACCAGGAGCGTCTTAGGTTTAGGCACCACCAGGAGCGTCTTAGGTTTAGGCACCACCAGGAGCGTCTTAGGTTTAGGCACCACCAGGAGCGTCTTAGGTTTAGGCACCACCAGGAGCGTCTTAGGTTTAGGCACCACCAGGGGGGTCTTAGGTTTAGGCACCAACAGGGGGGTCTTAGGTTTAGGCACCCCCAGGGGGGTCTTAGGTTTAGGCACCACCAGGGGGGTCTTAGGTTTAGGCACCACCAGGGGGGGTCTTAGGTTTAGGCACCACCAGGGGGGGTCTTAGGTTTAGGCACTACCAGGTGGGTCTTAGGGTTAGGCACCACCAGGGGGGTCTTAGGTTTAGGCACCACCAGGGGGGGTCTTAGGTTTAGGCACCACCAGGGGGGGTCTTAGGTTTAGGCACCACCAGGGGGGTCTTAGGTTTAGGCACCACCAGGGGGGGTCTAGGGGTTAGGGATAGGTACAGGGAGGGTTCTGTGTGAGAGTAGGGTTAGGTATAGCTTTAGTAACATTCTTATTAATGTTTTATAAAACGTTATTATAAATATCACTTTTTAAACAGGGAAGATTAACGTTTTTACAATTGCCGATTTCATACACATGATTTATAACTTTATAAAACATTATTTTTAAACGAAATATAGCACAATTTTTTTTAAACGTTATTCATACTTATCGTTCAAAACCGTGCGCCCTTTTTTCCCGACGCCCTTTTTTAACGTACGCCTGTCTGGTCACCCGAGTGGAGTCGGGGTTATACATCCCCACCTGCTTCTAGTGGTCGGTTGCCCTTCTGCATCCCACCTGTGTAAGTATAATCCATCCGCATATATTACATACTTCTGGTACTGGGACATACTCCACCATTTGGGCTTCTGTTGTCTCTGTGTTTTCTTTCTGCGGGGTGCAATTTTTATTATCCCTACTTTTTGTCCATCTTGTACAGTTAGTCATTAAAGGTTGTACCTAAGCAAATTTTTAAATGTCTTTGAAGTTTTATATGGATGCCTTAAAACATTATTTCATCAGCATAAGGGCCTGTACACACTGAAAAACGCAAGCAAAATCGCAAGCGCATGCGTTTTTAAAGTGCATGTAGTTTCAGGGCCCGTTTCCACTATAGCGTTGCGGAATCGCCGGCGAATCACCGCAGGCAAACCGCATGCGGGTGCGATTCCGCATGCGTTTTTTGCCGCGATTTCGCATGCGATTTCGCATAGGTAAGGGTGATGCGATTTTAACCATGTCACTGCCTGTGTGAATTAACCCCCTTGGCGGTATGAAAAATACCGCCAGGGGGCAGCGCAGCAGTTTTTTCTTTATTTTTTTTTTAAATCATGTAGCGAGCCGAGGGCTCGCTACATGATAGCCGCTGCTCAGCGGCATCCCCCCAGCCCCGCCGATCGCCTCCGGCGATAGGCGATCAGGAAATCCCGTTCAAAGACGTCGGGACGTCATTGGGAGACCCGATCCACCCCTTGGCGCTGCCTGGCACTGATTGGCCAGGCAGCGCAGGGGTCTGGGGGGGGGGGGGCGCGCGCCGCACCGGATAGCGGCGATCGGGCGCGCGGCGTCCAGCAAAAAAAAGTGCTAGCTGCGTCCAGCAAAAAAAAAAATTATGTAAATCGGCCCAGCAGGGCCTGAGCGGCACCCTCCGGCGGCTTACCCCGTGTCACACACGGGGTTACCGCCAAGGAGGTTAACATGGGTACCTATGCGAAATCGCGGCAAAAACGCATGGGGAAAACGCATGCGATTTCCCTATTAAATATATTGCGTGCGATTCGACTGCATTCCACATGCAGGCGAATTCTGAGGGCCCTACCCTGCAGATTTTTTCTGCACAGAAAAACGTGCGGGGAAACGCACAAGTGGAAACAGTCCCATCCACTTGCACTGGCTATGCGAATTCGCATGCGGGCAACGAATGCGAATTCGTGATAGTGGAAACGGGCCCTTAAAACGCATGCGTTTTTGCCTGCGTTTTTTGTGCGTTTTTCTTGTAATTGCTGATTGGCTAAAGAATCCTTTGTTTTTTTTTCTAGTTTACATTTCAACAGGAATCAGGAGATTGCAGAGTCTTCTGGGATACTGACTTCTAAAAAACACAGGCAAAAACGCAAGCGCATGCGTTTTTCATGCGCTGTGCTTAAAAAAGCGCAGCAGGCACTGCGATTGCGTTTTTCTAAAAACGCATCGCATCAGTGTGTACAGGTCATCACGATTTTCATTCTTTTTCAAAAGACCTTGCGATTTTAAAAACGCATGCGTTTTTAAAAACGCAGCGCAAGCGCAGCAGTGTGTACAGGTTATACATTAAAAAAGTTTTGTAAAAAAAATGTCGCAGTAACATACACTAAGTGGGAAAAAAACAACAGTCAGTGACAAAGTGATGTAACAGTGCAGAGTTGCTTATATAAAGAACGTTCAGCTTCGGACGACGTAGTTATCACAGAGATGAATGTCAGAAATGGGTAAGACAAAAGATTTAAGTGACTTAGAATGAGGGCTGATCGTCAGTGGAAGAAGAACTGGTGCTGCATCTCTGAAACGATGACGGTTTTAGGATTTTCTCGACAAACAGTATCTCGGGTGTTCAGAGCTTGGCAGTTGAGAAAAAAAAAACTCTAAGAGACTCTGGCCCATATGCAATTCACTTTTTCTCCTACGAGATGATTTTTCAACTTTTTTTTTTAAATAACTGTTCAGCACTTTTCAATTGAAAAAGTACTACAAAGTAAATGAAAAATTACTATCAAAATTATTTTAAGTATTTTCTCGTTTCTGGTGGTTTTAGGCTACTTTCACAATGGGACGTTGCGTTTTGATTTTTATAACGCACAGCATGTGGCACTTTCTAATAACGCTACACGTTACACAGAAACGCAATGTGTGCACTGTGAATGTCGCGCAGACTTTGCATTGCTGTGCGTTAGTAAAAAATGAAGAATGTAGAAAAATGGTAATTGCATATGGGCCCTCTGTACTAAAAATAAAAAAATAAAATAAAATAAAAAACAAAATGCAAAAAAAACCACATCTCTGGGGGATACTTACCTTGGGGGGGGGGGGGGGGGGGGGATATGAAGCCTCAGGGTCCCAATGAGGCTTCACCGTCCTCTGAAGTTAGCAGGAATCCAGCTCTGGCTCCCCGGAATCCTCCCCCGACAAGCGAGGATTTATTTACCTCTCCGAGATCCAGCGCAGGCGCAGTAGCGGCTCTTTGTTCGGGTAAGGTGGAATAAGCTGAGCCCGATTGTATCCATTGTACTGCGCAGACGCAAAGGACTCGTACCTGCTCAGCAGAGCAGATATGATCAGGTTCTGCTATTTCTGCCGTACCCGAAGGAAGAGCAGCTACTGCGCCTGCGCTGAGTCGCGGTACATAAATATTTACATCGCCGCTCTTCGGAGTGTCCCGGCAAAGCAACAGAGGGACAGGGGAAGCCTCGTTAGGATCCAGAGACTTCCTCCACCCGAGGTAAGTATCCCCCAGAGGGATTTTTTTTTAGTTACAGATTTTCTTTAAGTGACAAGGACTATTCTGGTCGAAAAAGGATGGTGATCAAGAGAAGTGGAAGGCAAGCAGCACACGCATAGTCCGCAGTAACAGAAGGACACCACCACGACAAATTACAGCTGAATTCAGTGCAGGTGCATCACAAAGCATATCCCAACACACAACAAGACGGACTTTGCAGAGGATGGGCTTTAGCAGCAGGAGCACAAATATGAACTGCTTGCAAACCACTAACAACTTCCTGCATGGATGCTATTTCTGCACTAATACGATTCTCCATGTTATGTGGTACTGTCTATGAACCCTAGCACAACTTTCAGACCTTGCCTAACTGCTTGTCAAGTCCTGTGGGAATCTTTATACACAAACTTTGTGAAACTGTGGAAGTTTTGCTCTGGACTGCGAGTGGGTCCAGGATTTCCTGCCTTTACATTTTTCAATTGATTGGGTGCTACTGAACTGTGAGTCACCAAGTTATGGAGTAACACCCTCATCTTCCCTTTAGGTCCTAAAAACTTGGACTTTTGCAGTTTGGCTTCCATGGAGCAATCCACACTTGGACTTTTGTGATTTTTGGCATCAATGCTTATTTTATGTTGGCTATCACAACAGTTCACATTCTGCTGGCATAACCATCTCTACTTGCATCTTTGAGTGTAGGTGTGAACAGAGGACTGCAGCCTCTCAAATTAGCCGCCTAGGATTCTATGTCCATCTTTTATCTTGGTGCTTTATGATGTTATTAGGGGTGGGGTATTTTGTAGTTTATATGTATTTTTATACTGAGGATTGCGTGTGTGTTTTTGATCAAATAAAACAGAATATTTTTACATGCACCCAAGAGTCAGGTTACTTTCTGTACTATAATCTTTAGCAGCAGGAGACCATCAAGAGTGCCTTTGGTATCACAGAAAAATAGGAAGACACCTGTTGCAGGCCCTTGCCACCGTGCTCGATCTGTCTCAAATTGATTTGAGGAACATAAGAGTTTAACCTGCGTCCATGGCCAGCTCAGTCCTCTGACCTCAATCCTATTGAGCATTTGTGGGGTGAAATCAAAAGGTCACTTCAAAGCTTGGAAACGCCCCCATCCAATCTGACCCAGATTAGAGCTGCCATTATGTCAGCAGGGCCAGCATTCCTCCACAACGGCATCAGCATCTTATAGAGTCCAGGCCAAGAAGAATATCGGCTGTGATCAGAGCTAAAGGTAGACAATTCATTATTAGAGGGTGTCTCTCATTTTTTGGTCGCTCAGTGTAAATTCTGAGCCAATTCTTAATTCCTCATTTCCTTCTCAGCATTCACCAGCTGCCTGCTCACCAACTAGAGATAGTCAATGACATGCAAATAATTCTGGCTTGCATGCAAATTGCATGCAGCTTGGAACTGGGCCAGTAAATATCATCAGGAAGAGAATTTGATTGGTCCCAATTCCAAGTTGCATACAATTTGCATGCGAGCTGAAATTATTTACATCTCATTGACCATCTCTGCTTACTACCCCTCCCTCCCAGTCCTAACAATTTAAAATTGATGTAAACACATGATGTTAATTTTATGAAAATACATGCAGCCTGGAACAGGACCCGTCAAATGCAGTACATGATTTCTGAAATGTCCAAGCCCAAACTGCATACATTTGCATACAATTAACACCAACTCAAAATGAGTAGCGTCGGAACTGATTATCTCTAGTCTGTAGCCATGCTAGGCTGTCAGCCAGCGTGGGGGGCGTGGCTTTAACAGGACACTTACACCCCACTCTACCATCTGACTAAGGGAAGAGGCATGTCAAACTGGCTGGGTGAGAGCAGGCAGCTGTCAGTCGCTGAGGATATGTGGCTTGATGGGGTGTGTCCGGTCCTAAATAGGGGTTTTAAAGGACTGCTGAAGGGAGAAGAACATGGAGACTGCCATATTTATTTCCTTTTAAACAATACTAGTTGCCTGGGAGCCCTGCTGGTCTATTTGGCTGCAGTAGTGTCTGAATAACACCAGAAACAAGCATGCAGCTAATCTTCAGATCTGACAATAATGTCAGAAACACCTGATATGCTGCATGCTTGGTCAGGGTTTATGGCTAAAAGTATTAGAGGCGGAGGGTCAGCAGGACAGGCAGGCAACTGGCATTGCTTACAGGTAATAAATATGGCAGCCTCCATATCCCTCTCGTTACAGTTGTCCTTTAAAGAAGAACTGAAGAGAGAGGTATATGGAGGCTGCCATGTTTATTTCCTTTTAAAGGATACCACAACTGACATGTGACATGATGAGATAGACATGTATATGTACAGTGCCTAGCACACAAATAACTAGGCTGTGTTCCTTTTTTTCTTTCTCTGCCTGAAAGAGGTAAATATCATGTATAAGTGGCTGACTCAGTGCTGACTCAGACAGGAAGTGACTACAGTGTGACCCTCACTGATAAGAAATTCCAACTATAAAACACTTTCCTAGAAGAAAATGGCTCCTGAGAGCAAGAAAGAGATAAAAAAGGGGGAAATTCTTATCAGTGAGGGTCACACTGTAGTCACTTCCTGTCTGAGTCAGGACTGAGTCAGCCACTTACATACCTGATATTTACCTCTTTCAGGCAGAGAAAGAAAAAAAGGAACACAGCATAGTTATTTGTGTGCTAGGCACTGTACATACACATGTCTATCTCATTATGCCACATGTCAGTTGTGGTATCCTTTAAGCAATACCAGTTGCCTGGCAGCCCTGCTGATCCTCTGCCTCTAATACTATTAGCCATAGCCCCTAAACAAGCATGCAGCTGATCAGGTGTTTCTGACATTGTCAGATCTGACAAGACTAGCTGCATGCTTGTTTCTGGTGTATTTCAGATACTACTGCAGAGAAATAGACCAGCAGGGCTGCCAGGCAACTGGTATTGATTAAAAGGAAATAAATATGGCAGCCTCCGTATACCTCTTACTTCAGTTCCCCTTTAAGTTAAGTCAGGTAGCAAGAGGCATTTATTCAGCTCATTATGGGAAATAAGGCAGATTTGAAAGAGATCCTGTGACATATAGGAGAATGCAGTAAATTATTCAAGATACCCACTTTGACTGTAGTTTTCCTGGTTTCAGCATCAGAAACAAGTGCGATATCTGTATATTGCTGTATATTGTTATGTAAGCACTGCCCTCCCAGCGGTGATTAACCTAGGCTGTTTAGCTATGCAGAATTCTCCTTCCAGAGCATTCTGTGAGACCAGGGATATTTTTTACTGGCTTTTGAACTATCAGTAAACAAACCTTCCGAAGAGCTGCATCTAACAGGACTAAAGATGGGATACATTTCTGATTGTAAATCAGGGTAAGAAAAGATTTTAGAACTGGCAAAAACTGATTAAATCATTTATAAATGGATATTGAAAAAAAAAAAGCAAATGTATGCATTACAGTTACTTTCACTACAGTTCCTGTGTTATTGTCCTGATAATTCTACTAAACACAGGGACAAGGGACCCACTGATGACTTCAGTCTCCCTCTTACCTGCATAGATCTGCGGCAAGCTCTGGATGACCACGGATAGCTGGATATGCTCCATCACCAGCTGTCGGAAGGATTCCAGGTGCTCGAGCGATCCTTGGCCCGCCCGCCAGATGTCCTGGGACTCCCTGAGAGCCTTCTGGACGTGGTGGACGTCAGTCTGTGCCGCCCGCAGCTGCGCCAGTCCGAGCTCCACCCCCTCCAGGTACGACTGCAGAGCTGACTGCAAGCAGACAAGACCAATCACCACCAGCAACAGAGATCTGTACCGCCCCAGTCCTACTACTAGGCTGTTCTGTAAAAGTTAAAGGGGACCTCCGGGGAATATCACATATGCACTGGGGGGAATGCCATTTGTTGAGTGTATTCGGGGGGTTGGGGGGATTGTGCTGGAGGCTGGGAGCACACAAAACATAGCGTGAAAGGCTGCGTTTTATGTCATGTTTTATGTTAATGTTGTGTGCGTTTTTGGTGCGTTTTGTGTGTGTTTGAATGTGTTTGCGGTTTGCTGTTTGCATATATGCGTTTTGTATGCGTTTTCCATATTTACATTTATGCAAATCACTTGGAAGTCAACAGGAAGCAAAAATACAGCAAAGAAAATTATTTTATGGGGAAAGAACGCATATAAAAACGCATACCATTGCGTTCCCATTGACTTTCATTATGGGCGGTTTGGCAGCTTTCCTGCATAATATGCAACAAAACCAGCGTTTTTAAAAAAGGTTTGAAAATGCATACAAGCGTTTTTATATATTTTTTTTACCTGCAGCCCAGAGACTTCCATTTTCAGAACTTGATGTGCATTCATATGTACAGTACATTGTAATTAATTTAAAAACACACTCATAGGCCCTAACTCAATTCACTTTGTCTCAGAGAGCTAAAATATATGCACTAGTGACCTTTTTTTTTTTTATCTACCTCCTGCTCTCAGAAGCCCAGCCCTCTGTCAAGAAAGAGCTTTAAGGGCCCTTTTCCACTAGCGCGTTTGCGCTAGCTGAATCGCAAAACCGCAAACCGCTAGCGATTTTACAATCGCTACGGTTTGCTTTTTAACATAGGAATCGCAGTAGGTCATTTCCACTACCGCGATTCGTTTTTTACTTGATCGCGATCGCGCCGCGGAGCGACTTTTGCCGCGATTTTGCTATGCAGTGCATAGCATAGCAAAATCGCGGCCGCAAACGTCGGGAAAATGGCGGAATTGCGATTCAGCAATCGCTAGCGTTCAGCGCGAACGCTAGCGACTGCTAGTGGAAAAGGGCCCTAATAGGGCCCTTTTCCACTTGCAGTCGCTAGCGTTCACCCTTTTCCACTTGCAGTTCTAGCGTTCACGCTGAACGCTAGCGATTGCTGAATCGCAATTACCGGCGATTCCCCGACGTTCGCGGCCGCGATTTTGCTATGCTATGCACTGCATAGCAAAATCGCGGCAAAAGTCGCTCCGCGGCGCGATCGCGATCAAGTAAAAAACGAATCGCGGTAGTGGAAATTACCTACCGCGATTCCTATGTTAAAAAGCAAACCGTAGCGATTGTAAAATCGCTAGCGGTTTGCGTTTTTGCGATTCAGCCAGCGCAAACGCGCTGGTGGAAAAGGGCCCTTATGGTTGTAATTCCTTATTAGCGAGGGTTACGCTATAACCTTACGGGACAGAAACGGTCACTTGCATAGCGAAATGCTAATTCTTTCAGGCAGAAAAAGAAGATGAGTAAAAAAAAAATATAAATAAAAAAAATAAAGTGTTATACATACTTGGGGCTTCCTCCAGCCCCCTTCAGGCTAATCACTCCCTCGCCGTCTTCTTCCTTCGTTGCCTAGATCCTCCGCTAGTTGGCTCAGTAACTTCCCAAGTCGGGGCGTACTGTGCATGCGCACGCCCCATTGCCAGGAGCATTCTACGCCTGCACAGCAGTACTGCGCAGGACGATCCTGGCCACGGGACCGGCGGCTACGCCAACTTGCAAAATTAACGAGCCACCTAGCGAAGGATCTAGGCAGTGCAGGAGGACGGCAAGAACTGATCAGCCTGAAGGGGGCTGGAGGAAGCCCCAGGTGTGTATACATTCCTTGTTTCCATTCATCTCAGGTATCCTTTACAGCCACCAGCAAGCAAGAGAATACTCAGAATACTGTATTTTTTGGACTATTAGACTCACTTTTTCTCCCCCCAAATTGGGTAAAAAAGTCACTGCGTCTTATATTCCAAATGCAGGGAGTTCCTGACTTGTGAACGCCTGCCAATACCAACCTCTAACCCACCGCAATGTGAGGGACTCCCTGTACTGTGCCCATGCAGAGGAGGACACAGGGACAAACGAAGGACACAGGGGGACACAAAGGAGTATAGAGGAGGACACAGTCAACCTTCAAATAATTATGTTCAGTTATGCACTCAATACTTGGTCGGGAATCCTTTTGCAGAAATGACTGCTTCAATGTGGTGTGACATGGAGGCAATCAGCCTGTGGCACTGCTCAGGTGTTATGGAGGCCCAGGATGCTTCGATAGCGGCCTTAAAGAGAACCCGAGGTGGGTTTGAAGAATATTATCTGCATACAGAGGCTGGATCTGCCTATACAGCCCAGCCTCTGTTGCTATCCCAAACCCCCCTAAGGTCCCCCTGCACTCTGCAATCCCTCATAAATCACAGCCACGCTGCTGACAAACAGCTTGTCAGAGCTGGCTGTGTTTATCTCTATAGTGTCAGTCTGCTGCTCTCCCCGCCTCCTGCAGAACTCAGATCCCCGCCTACATCCCTTCCCTCCCTGCTGATTGGAGGGAAGAGACGGGGGCAGGGACTGGAGCTATGCAGGTTGCGGGGGAGCAGCTGAGACTGACACTACAGATGTAAACACAGCCTCACAGCATGGCTGTGATTTATGAGGGATTGCAGAGTGCAGGGGGACCTTAGTGGGGTTTGGGATAGCAACAGAGACTGGGCTGTATAGGCAGATCCAGCCTCTGTAAGCAGATAACATTCTTTAACCTTCCTGGCGGTAAGCCCGAGCTGAGCTCGGGCTATGCCGCCGGAAGGCACCGCTCAGGCCCCGCTGGGCCGATTTGCATAATTTTTTTTTTGCTGCACGCAGCTAGCACTTTGCTAGCTGCGTGCAGTGCCCGATCGCCGCCGCTACCCGCCGATCCGCCGCTATCCATCGCGCCACAGCCGCCCCCCCCCCAGACTCCGTGCGCTGCCTGGCCAATCAGTGCCAGGCATCTCTATGGGGTGGATTGGAATCCCCTATGACGTCACGACGTCGTTGACGTCATCCCGCCCCGTCGCCATGGCGACGGGGGAAGCCCTCCAGGAGATCCCGTTCTTTGAACGGGATCTCCTGATCGCCGATCGCCGCCGGCGATCGGAGGGGCTGGGGGGATGCCGCTGAGCAGCGGCTATCATGTAGCGAGACTTTGTCTCGCTACATGAAAAAAAAAAAAAAAATTTAAAAAAAAAAGATTTGCTGCCCCCTGGCGATTTTTTAGCAAACCGCCAGGAGGGTTAAACACACCTCGGGTTCTCTTTAAGCTCATCCAGAGTGTTGGGTCTTGCGTCTCTCAACTTTCTCTTCACAATATCCCACAGATTCTCTATGGGGTTCAGGTCAGGGGAGTTGGCAGACCAATTGAGCACAGTAATACCATGGTCAGTAAACCATTTACCAGTGGTTTTGGCACTGTGAGCAGGTGCCAGGTCGGGCTGAAAAATGAAATCATCATCTCCATAAAGCTTTTCAGCAGATGGAAGCATGAAGTGCTCCAAAATCTCCTGATAGCTGGCTGCATTGACCCTGCCCTTGATAAAACACAGTGGACCAACAGCAGCAGCTGATATGGCACCTCAGACCATCACTGACTGTGGGTACTTGACACTGGACTTCAGGCATTTTGGCATTTACCTCTCCCCAGTCTTCCTCCAGACTCGGGCACCTTGATTTCCGAATGACATGTAAAAGTTGCTTTCATCCGAAAAAAGTACTTTGGACCACTGAGCAACAGTCCATTGCTGCTTCTCTGTAGCCCAGGTCAGGCGCTTCTGCCGCTGTTTCTGGTTCAAAAGTGGGTTCATGCTTCCATCTGCTGAAAAGCTTTATGGAGATGAAGATTTCATATTTCAGCACGACCTGGCACCTGCTCACAGTGCCAAAACCACTGGTAAATGGTTTACTGACCATGGTATTACTATGCTCAATTGGCCTGCCAACTCTCCTGACCTGAACCCCATAGAGAATCTGTGGCATATTGTGAAGAGGAAGTTGAGAGACGCAAGACCCAACACTCTGGATGAGCTTAAGGCCACTATTGAAGCATCCTGGGCCTCCATAACACCTGAGCAGTGCCACAGGCTGATTGCCTCCATGCCACGCTGCATTGAAGCAGTCATTTCTGCAAAAGGATTCCCAACCAAGTATTGAGTGCATAACTGAACATCATTGTTTGAAGGTTGACTTTTTTTTTGTTTTAAAAACACTTTTCTTTTATTGGTCGGATGAAATATGCTAATTTTTTGAGATAGGAAATTTGGGTTTTCATGAGCTGTATGCCAAAATCATCAATATTAAAACAATAAAAGGCTTGAACTACTTCAGTTGTGTGTAATGAATCTAAAATATATGAAAGTCTAATGTTTATCAGTACATTACAGAAAATAATGAACTTTATCACAATATGCTAATTTTTTTAGAAGATCCTGTACATTTCCCCTGGTTTGTGTCCTCTAAACCTAGGAGCGTCTTATAGTCTGAAAAATACGGTAATTTTATCAGTACTTTATCACCTACTCTTTGGTATTTTTCAATTGCAGAACGCTGAAAATGTATTGATCTCTCAGGACAAACAGGGCCGGTTCTCTCATGAGGCAAGGTGAAACACTTGCAAAAGGCGACAGATTACAGGGGCAGCATTTTTGTACAGTGTTTACACTAACAGCATGCAGTCAGAGTAGGAAGAGAAAAAGACCCACAGCCAGCCAGTGTGCTACTGTGCTAAGCTGCAGCATGTCATGTGAGAGCATTAAATGAAGCTGAGTAAATTGCCGGGTGCTGCGAGAGCCTTCCAAATCGGGGGGGATCCTCATAAGTTTAGTTCAGGGAGCAAAAGGTCTAGAACCGGCCTGAGGACAAAACGTAGGAGAAAAGTGAATACAACAGGGGTCATTAATAGAGGTCTGCTCTCCTCCTCCCTGATCTGGTCCTTCTTTTTTTATACTTGTTAATTTGCAGGTTCAATTTAGCCAACTTTTCTTCCCGTGTGTAATAAAGTAGGATTAAGGCTGGCCATATCATCTCTTTAATTACTGACAAGTCTAAGCTATGCTTGTTCTGGGGCTATATTATTTATATGTGTCAGTAATTAAAGAACCACTACAGCAAAAAAATAAGCAGTTAAAATGACAGAACCGACAGGTTTTGGACTAATCCATCTCCTCATGCGGGATTCTCAGGGTTTTCTTTGTCTTCAAAAGCATTCCCTAAACGGCAGTTGCTCAGTCCAACTGCCAGAATAGTGTGCAAGTAAGTAGGGAGGCTGGCTGGTTTCTTATTGGTTTGGCAGTTAAACTGCTGTTCAGGAAATGCTTTTGAATTAAAAAAAACCAAAAAAAAAAACCAACAACCCTGAGAGTCCCCCACGGGGAGGTGGATTAGTCCAAAACCTGTCAGTTCTGTCTGATTTGAACTGCTTACTTTTTTCACTATAGTGGTCCTTTAAGGGGACAAGTGGCAATACTGGAAGGTTTAACCCTTCTCTGGGCTCACCAGTGAGGGGCACGGCTATAGGAATTCTGGGGCTGGCTGTGTGTAGGAGGGGCCAGTGTCACCTGTCACTCACCTTTAGGCGCGATTGGATGGAGTTGTTGCGTTGGGTCTCCCGTCTGCGATATTGACCCAGGTGTGCCAGCTGGTCGGGGCGGGCGAATATTCCGGACGCCCATTTCAGAGCCGCCCCTCTCGCCAAACTTTCGGCTTTGTCCAGCGCGTCGCTTTCTGCCAAACACACAATTCACCGGGTGAGATTCAGAGGCGGCTGGAAAAGAAAGTGCACCTGACGCCCGCAGCAAGCATGGTCTGTACACACGCTATGTATTATCTGTATATGGCGGAGGACGACCGATTCCAAGATTCACAACGAAAGCACCGTACACACGCTATTTATTATCTGTATATGGCCGATTCCTAGATTCACAACGAAAGCACCGTACACACGCTAGACCGCGGCCGTCGGAAAATGAGCAATCCCCGACTGTTCAGCAACAAGCAGACAACGTTGTTGCACATTCTATTATTACTGATTTATATAGCGCCTGCATCTTCAATGGCGCTGTACAACAGCATACAGGGTATAACAATACAAAACATACAATACAACAGTTAGGCCCCTTTTACACTTAGGCCTCTTTCACAGTAGGGCGTTGCGTTTTGATGCGGAGTTAAAGTCGCAGCGCAAAATTACAACGCCCCAAAAAAGTTGCAATGCAACTACCGTAAATGCCCCGTTATCGTCGCATACAGTAGAGCATAAAGGCAATAAAAAATATGCTTCCAGGTCATTACTGAGCATGTGCAAACAGTCCACCGCAGCTAATAACGTGTATAACGCACAGCATGCAGCACTTTCTAATAACACTACACGTTACACACAGCACAACTCTATGCCCTGTTATGGTCGCATACAGTACAGCATACAGGCAATGACAAGTATGCTTCCAGGTCATTACTGAGCATGTGCAAACAGTCCACCGCAGCTAATAACGTGTATAACGCACAGCATGCAGCACTTTCTAATAACGCTACACGTTACACACAGCACAACTCTATGCCCTGTTATGGTCGCATACAGTACAGCATACAGGCAATGACAAGTATGCTTCCAGGTCATTACTGAGCATGTGCAAACAGTCCAACGCAGCTAATAACGTGTATAACGCACAGCATGCAGCACTTTCTAATAACGCTACACGTTACACACAACACAACTCTATGCCCTGTTATGGTCGCATACAGTAGGGCATACAGGCAATGACAAGTATGCTTCCAGGTCATTACTGAGCATGTGCAAACAGTCCAACGCAGCTAATAACGTGTATAACGCACAGCATGCAGCACTTTCTAATAACGCTACACGTTACACACAACACAACTCTATGCCCTGTTATGGTCGCATACAGTAGGCATACAGGCAATGACAAGTATGCTTCCAGGTCACTACTGAGCATGTGCAGACAGTCCACCGCAGCTAATAACGTGTATAACACACAGCATGCAGCACTTTCTAATAACACTACACGTTACACACAACACAACTCTATGCCCTGTTATGGTCGCATACAGTAGGGCATACAGGCAATGACAAGTATGCTTCCAGGTCATTACTGAGCATGTGCAAACAGTCCACCGCAGCTAATAACGTGTATAACGCACAGCATGCTGCACTTTCTAATAACACTACACGTTACACACAACACAACTCTATGCCCTGTTATGGTCGCATACAGTAGGCATACAGGCAATGACAAGTATGCTTCCAGGTCATTACTGAGCATGTGCAAACAGCCCACCGCAGCTAATAACGTGTATAACGCACAGCATGCAGCACTTTCTAAAAACGCTTACTGTTACACACAACGCAACGTGTGCCCTGTGAATGTCGCACAGACTTTGTATTGCTGGGCGTTAGTCCGCGTTAAAACATTTTCTAACGTGCGACTTTAACGTTGCACTGTGAAAGAGGCCTTAATCAGTTGCTCTCAGTTAAAACGGAAAGAAAACTGATTTTCAAAGTAATGCTCAAATTTTCCTATGGCTCAAAAAATGCACACTAAAGCAATTAAAGGGGCACTATGGTGAAAAATTTTAAAATTTAAAATATGTGCAAACATACAACTAAGGAGTATGTTTTTTTTCCAGAGTATAATGAGCCATAAATGACTTTTCTCCTATGTTGCTGTCACTTACAGTAAGTAGTAGAAATCTGACAGAAGCAACAGGTTTTGGACTAGTCCATCTCTTCATGGGGGATTCTCAGGGATTTATTTTCAAAAGCACTTAGTGAATGACAGTCGCTCTGTTCAACTGCCAAAAAACTGTGTAGCGAGCAGGAAAGCTGGCCAGCATCATTGTTTAAAGAGAAACTCCGATCAGTAGCTGATATCCCCTTTTACATGAAAAATCTATTCCTTCTCACAGACCATCAGGGGGCACTGTATGACTGATATTGTGTTGAAGCCCCTCCCACAAGAAACTGAGGACCGTGGTACTCCTGGCAGTTTCCTGTCTGTGAACCTTGTTGCATTGTGGGAAATATCGGTTTACAGCTGTTTCCAACTGCCAAAAAAGCATGCAGCAGCTACATAACCTGCCAACAGTAAAAATGTCACCATGTGATAAATGTCAGAATGTAAATTTGGGATTTAAAAGATTTGACAATCTGCAAACACTGACTAAACCTAATTATTGTAAAAATGAAGCACTTTTTTTATTACATTATTTTCACTGGAGTTCCTCTTTAAATCATTTTAGGGAATATCTTATAAAGAATAAAAGCCTTGCTGAGAATCCCCTATGAAGAGATGGACTAGTCTAAAACCTGTCGCTTCTGTCAGATTTCTACAACCTACTGTAAGTGACAGCAACATAGAAGAAAAGTAATTTATGGCTCATTTTACAAAAAAAAAAAAAAAAACATACTTCTTATTTGTCTATGTCTGCACATATTTTAAATTAAAATGTAAAATATTTAAAATTAAAAATTTTCGCCATCTAAAATCGAAATCGCAAAAGCAAGAGTTTTGCGATTTTGTGCGCAATTTTTTAGCGCATCCCGGTGCTCACCTGCGCTCTCTGAATTTTATCAAGCACTTTTCTAAAGCGCTTTTGTAGAGCGATTTGTTTATTCACTCCCTGACGCAAATCAGGAAGTGAACTCTTTGCCCCGGAAATGAATAAATACAATGTATTTATTCATGAAAGCGCGAACGCAATCGCCGCATAAAGTGATTTTGTGAGCGTTTAGCGCTCTTCTTATACCTTCCATTAGAGCAAAATCGCCCCCAAAATGGTACAGGCACTGATATGAACCTTCCCATAGAGAATCATTGCACAAGCGTTTTGTGGGCGATTTTGATAATCACCTGCGCTTGAAAAGAGGCCGAAAACGCCCTTAGTGTGAACCAGCCCTCAATACAATACAAGAGTGGATAACAGCTGATGCAGAGAACAAATTAACTACATATATTTACACAGGGGTGGGAGGTGTGTACACCCATTACACAGGAAGAGAGCCCTGGCCAAAAGGCCTTACAGTAAACATATAAGGTATAGGATAGGACATTATGTAAGGGAAGCTGTGTGAGGAGTGGTGTAAATGGTGGTTAGTGGGCAGAGTCCTAGGTAGGAGAGTATGCTTGCCTGAAGAGGTGAGTTTTCAGATTGCGCCTAAAAATAGTAAGTGTGGGTGAGTGGTGGATGTGTTGAGGGAGAGTGTTCCAGAGGAGGGGAGAGGATCGAGAGAAGTCTTGTAATCGGGAGTGGGAAGACGTGATCAGGGAAGAAGACAGAAGGATATCGTTAGTAGAGTGGAGATTGCGTGTAGGATGGTATCTGGAAAAAAGCCGATTTATATAGGAAGGAGCTATGTTGTGGAGAGCTTTGTAGGCGAGAGTAAGGATTTTAAATTCAGGTACAACACAACAATGGTCTTCTGGTCTAATCGTTACCGAAAGTGCGAAAATGACCTGGAAGTGCGAGTTCTGAACACGAGTTTGAATGAATCGCTTGTTATCGTTCGATACGAATGACTGAGGGTGGTTCCGACTACATGGATGACAATCGCTGTCTCGTACCGTTGTTTGGACACTTTTTAAAAAAAGGATTCTCAGCCCACCCATCGTTTATTGTTTCCAAGGACTGCAGCCTAGCGTGTGTACGGAGCTTAATACCTGGGCATTTATCACAGATACCACAGTTCATGCTCGGTCATATCCATGTGTAACAGTGACATCACACCCCCCTGCTGTCCCTGCACAATCTGGGCCCTGGATACATGAAGGACTTGCTGAAGCTGCACCACACCTCTCACAACCTCAGATCAGCAAGTTCTATAAACTTGGTCACTCCCAGAGTGCACCTCAAAAAATCTGGAGACAGAGCCTTCTGTCATGCTGCCCCTACTCTTTGGAACTCCCTACCACACCCAGTAAAGACAGCACCATCCCTGGAGCTATTCAAATCCAGACTGAAAAGCCACCTGTTTAGCCTGGCATTTCCAGATTTATAAAATTCTTCCTCTGTACCACGATGGTCGGAGCCATGCTTATGCGCTTTGAGTCCCACGGGAGAAAAGCGCTTTACAAATGTTATTTGTTGTTGTTGTTGTTGTTGTTACATATCTGTGTATGGCAGTGACATCACACCCCAAGCTGTTACATACATTTGAGTTCAAAATGATTCAACACCCATTGAAATTGAGTGTTTTGGCCAGTTTGACATTGATTTTGATAATTTCAGTCATCTTGTTTACAATTAAATCAAAGAGGCACTTGTAAGTCAGACAAATATAACATAACATTTATTATTACATGTCTGAAATGATCAAAATCAATGTAAAGCTGGCCAAAACCCTCAATTTCAAGTTGAATAATTTTGAACACAACTGTATCTGTGTATAACATCACACCCCAAGCTGTGACATATCTCTGCATTACAGTGACATCACACCCCAAGCTGTGACATATCTGCATGGCAGTGACATCACGCCGCATGCTGTGACATATTTGTGCATAACAGTGACATCACAGTCCATGCTGCGACATACAGTATCTGTATACGGAAGTGACGTCACACCCCAGGTTGTGACATATCGGTGTATAACAGTGACATCACACCCCAGGCTGTAACATATCGGTGTATAACAGTGACATCACACCCCAGGCTGTGACATATCGGTGTATAACAATGAGATCACACCCCAGGCTGTGACATATCGGTGTATAACAGTGACATCACACCCCAGGCTGTGACATATCTGTGTATAACAGTGACATCACACCCCAGGCTGTGACATAATCTGTGTATAGCAGTGACACAGATTGTGACTCAAGCTGTGACATGTGTATAACAGCGACATCATATTTCTGTGATATGACATCACAGCTCACAATGTTAAGTGGTCAGTGAGAGTTGTAGCAGTGACATCACACTCCTCAGAATGACATGTCAGTCGTACAGTGACAACACACCCCACAGTGTGACATGACAATGACATCATAACTAGCAGAGTGACAGCTCATACAGTAAGGTTACAGTAATAAGTCACTTACCCTCCGCTGCCATCCTCAGCTTCTCCCAGCCTGACTAGCAAGGGAAGGGAGTGTTCCCCAGCTATATCCAGCACAACATCCTCTGCAGAGATGACAGGATGTGCAGGGGGGTGTGGGGGGAACTAATGGACTACTCCATCCACACACTTACATTAAAGCGTGAAACTTATCCCGGAGCCGACGCTATCTGCAGGAGAGAGAGGAGCAGTTATCATATCAATAGTGTGCTGCCAGCTCCAGAAGTAATTCTAGTGCAGTTATAACCTTTGGTACAACAAGAGGGATGGATAAGAATAAAGTATAGTGTGTCACTACAAGGCCCATCTTCAGAGGGGAGGGAATCAGGTGTGATGATACACAGGACATGGGCCAGATTTATCAAAGCATTACCGACAGCTCTAACCAGCAGGGGGAACTGTTCTTGCATGATAAGAAACTTCTTAAAGCCTACTTAAAGTGGAATATAACCCTGCATTTCATCTTTGCATTATTTACAGCATATTAGATCATGCAACCAGCAATTTTTTTTTTTTACTAGACCAGTAATCGAAGGGTTACACACAGAGCTTGAAAGTTCAGTGCAGTGAAATGCAGACGCATCCGAACTTTAGATTATGTTATCTTGTGTTTACTTAAATGTATGAAGTGAGGAATGTGACACATTCTCTGACTGTGGAGAAGCTGCTGGAGACAGAGAGACACTGAAAGCTTGTCTCCCTGCAATACAGCAATGAATAAAACCAGTTATTAATAAAATGCAAAGTCAGCTCACAAAGCAAAAAACTGTACTTTTGGGAACGTATAATTTCTAAATGAATAATAATACTTATGCATAAAAGCAAATATGATAACCGCATGGCATAAAGAAAGTAGCAAAACATGTTTTTATTGAATATTATGTCAGGGTTTTATACCGCTTTAAAGTACAACTGAAGGGAGAGGTATATGGAGGCTGCCATATTTACTTCCTTTTACTTCCAGTTGCCTGGCTGTCCTGCCGATCCTCTGCCTCTAATACTTTTAGCCATAGCCCCTGAACAAGCATACAGCATACCAGGTGTTTCTGACATTATTATCAGATCTGACAAGATTAGCTGCATGCTTGTTTCTGGTGTGATTCAGACACTGCTGCAGCCAAACAGACCAGGAGAGCTGCCAGGCAACTGGTATTGTTAAAAAGGAATAAATATGGAAGCCTCCATATACCTCTCACTACAGTTCTCCTTTAAAGAGACACTTAAAGGGGAACTTCAGCCTAAACAAACACACTGTCATTAAGTTACATTAGTTATGTTAATTAGAATAGATAATATAATCTCTTACCCACCCTGTTTTAAAAGAACAGGCAAATGTTTGTGATTCATGGGGGCTGCCATCTTTGTCATGGGGGCAGCCATCTTTTTGGTTGAAAGGAGGTGACAAGGAGCAGGAGACACAGTTCCAACTGTCCTGTGTCCTGATAACCCCTCCCAGCTGCATGCGCTAGGCTTCAAATGTCAAATTCAAAATGTTAAAAGAAAAAAAATGTGCACCAAAACAGCAGAACGAGAACAACAACATCAGAAATTCCATCATGCTTTGCACAGCATCAGGGGAAAAAAGCCCGGGCAGTTTTCTTCTGTGCAGCTAAAAATGAGGCTTGTATAAGAGAAACAAAGTTCTGGTGCTGGGAAACAGTTAAAGAAACACCAAGCCTTTCCAGTGCTGCGGAGTCATTTTTTAGTCTGGAAGTTCACTTTAAGCAAAAAAAAAAAAAAAAATAATATGATATAATGAATTGGTTGTGTAGTACGAATAATTGTTAGAACATTAGTAGCAAAAAAAATAGTCATTTTTATTTTCAGTTGTATAGTGTTTTTTTTTAATAACATTGCAGCATTCTCTAATATTTGCAGTTTACACACTACTCAGCATTCTAAATGATTTTACAGAGAAGGCTAGTGAACTTTTGAACTGTCCTGACAGTTGAGATAACAAGCTTCAGAAGACAGAGCCATCTGCCACTTTGAAAGTCGTGGAGCTCAATGGCTCTTTTGCATAGATAACAACTGGAGTTTCTTAACTCTTACTGTACTGGAAACAATATTAGACTTAGGTCTCTGCTCCTAATGCTTTATTTCTTAGTTGTACTACATACAAATCATTGTATCATATTTTTTTCTTCAGTGGGCCAGATTTATCAATGCATTACCGACAGTTTTTTCTTCTGAAAGAAAACATGTATCAAGAAAAACGTCCCCGGGGGGTACTCGCCTTAGGTGAAGGAAGCCTCCGGATCCTATTGAGGCTTCCCCCGTCCTTCTCGGTCAGCGGCGAGAAAGCTCTCCGAACAGCGGGGATGTAAATATTTACCTCCGGGGCTCCAGTGCAGGCGCAGTATCGGCTCTCCGCTCGGAGATAGACGGAAATAGCCGATCGCTGTCGGGCCGCTCTACCGCGCAGGTGCAAGTCTCCTGTGCCTGCGCAGTAAAGCGGACCAGACAGCAATCGGCTATTTCCGCCTATCTCCATCAGGAAAGCCGCAACAGCGCCCCCGCTGGAGCTAGGGAAGGTAAATCAGCGCTTGTCAGGCTTGTCGAGGGGGGATTCTGGGACACTTCGGGGGAGCCAACGCTGGACTGCCTGCAGCTACAGGGGAGGGGGAAGCCTCATTGGGACCCTGAGGCTTCCCACTACCGAGGTGAGTACCCCCCAGGGGCACTTTTTTTTGGATACAGGTTCTCTTTAAACAGTTCTAACCAGCACTGGGAACAGTTCTGCATGATAAGAAAATTCTTAAATCCTACTTAATAGCAGCAGTTTAGCGTGAATTTCTAGAGCTGCACTACCGTTACGAAAAGTGCCAATCCATTCCTAAACTGCTGCAGGGTAAGAATTGCCTAATAACACTTCTACAGATAGTGCAGCAGTGCAGGCTAGACCTGATTTGTTCAGTGCTCCGCCCCCTGCTGAATTCCTCACTCAGAGCCTGCCAGTATCAATACAGCAGATGTACTGGTTACCTTGGCAACAGCAATTTCCCTCGCACACTAGACTGTCTGAAAAACCTTCCTAACTTCCCCTATTTTACAACAGTTTTAGAAGGAAACTGCACCATCTAGTTATTTCTTAAGATGTCTGAGACAATTCTGCACAGATTTCTAAAAAACCTACCAATATTTTATCTCAGATACTCTTGATAAATGTCCCCCACTGTCTGTTTAATAGCAGCAAATAAGTGTGAATTTCTAGAGCTGCACTACAGTTAAGAAAAGTGCAAATCCATCCCTAAACTGCCGCAGATCAAGAAGTGCCGAATAGCACTTCTACAGATTGCAGAGTGCAGGCTAGACATGATTTGTGAAGTGCTCCTCCCCCTGCTGAATTCCTCAGTCTGCCAGTATCAATACAGCAGATGTATTGGTTACCTCGGCAACAGCAATTTCCCTCACACACTGCACTGTCTGAGAAACCTTCCTAACTCCTCCTATTAAAGAACAGTTTAAGAAGGAATCTGCACTATTTAGTGATTTCTTAAGATGTCTGAGACAGTTCTGCACGGATTTCTAAAATCTACCAATTTTTTTTTATCTCAGACAATTGATAAATGTCCCCCATGGTGCCCAATGCCAGGAGATCCAGGGGGAATACAGTACAGCATGTCACTACAAGTCCCATCTTCAGAGGAGAGGGAACCAGGTGTGATCATGCACAGGAAATGGTTCCCAATACCAGGAGATCCATGGCCACAGGCCCCTCTCTCTGCCGTCTCTATGACGACAGAGTGCCGTCAGCCGGCCAGAAGCCACTTTCATTGGCTCCTGACGCTGTCTATCATTGTAAGCCAATGTGATTGGATCACAGTGATCAAGTAGGCAGGAGGCAATGAAAGCAGCTCCCGACTTGCTCACAGAATTCTGCCGTCTTATAGACGACAGGGCTAGCGAGCTGCAGTGGGTGTAGAGTGGCGAAATTGGCGGGAGAAATCAGAGCGGTCAGAGCCGCACAGCCACCTGCAGGACGTAGATTTCTACAAATGCGGCCCAGAGCCCTTTTTCCATTTCATGCATTAAAGAGACACTGAAGCGAGAATAATTCTCGCTTCAGAGCTCATAGCTAAAACGCAGCTATCCCGCGACTAAACGGGGGTCCCTTCACCCCCAACCCCCCCCACAAAATAAACAACTAAATTGGTCATAGATATTGCTGTTTCTAGATGCAGGGCTAACGGCCGCAGCCCTGCCTCCAGTCGCGTCTATCAGCGGCGTATCGCCGCCTCTCCTCCGCCCCTCTCAGTGAAGGAAGACTGAGAGGGGCGGGGGAGAGGCGGAGATACGCGTCTGACAGACGCACGTGGGGCAGGGCTGCGGCGGTTAGCCCTGCCTCAATCCGGAAGAGATTCCCCACTGCTCGGAGGGGATTTCGGGGGGTGAAGGGACCCCCGTTTAGCGGCGCGATAGCGGCGGTTTAGCAGGGGCACACATGCCCCTGCTATCTATGAGGTCTGAAGCGAGATTTATTCTCGCTTCAGTCTCTTTAAGTTGTGCTGCATTTCATTTGCCAAAACAGAAAGCAACGTATTAAATAGTACCTAAACCAAATGGGGGAAAAACGAGTTTCACTTACTCTGGGCTTCTACCAGCTCCCTGCAGCTGGCCTGTGCCCACGCCGCTCCTCAACGATCCTCTGTTCCTTCGCCGCGGCTTAGTTTCCTTTTTGCCAGCGGGGCCACTGCGCAGGACGCTATTGCAGACGGTAACGCGGACAAGTATAAGGATGGCCAGGGCTGCGCAGGTGAAGCTTGGGAAGCGGTGTGTGCACAGGACTGCTGCAGGGGGCTGGAAGAAGCCCCAGGTAAGTGAAAACATTTGGTTTACGTTCACTTTAAGTGTAAAAGGGCCATAAAAAAAAAAAAGGTTTGAAACAAAATTGATCTAAAAAGTTTCATTGAGATATGTTGGGGCAAAAGATGATTGGCTTATTTGATCAAATCAGCTGGGAGTCAAATGGAACAATTCTAACAAACGCACGCCTAAAGTAGATCGGAATAGAGATGCTTTTTCAGCCACTAGGGACTATTTAGTGGGCGAGGTGGCATTGTTAGGCTACCGCGCGTTTTTCACGGCTCATGCAGAAGCGCTCTGCAGGCTTGGCAACGACACTGCAGCGATTTTAATACTTCCGCTGCGCCACGTCCACTATGCAAGTCTCCATAGACGAGGGGGAGAGTACTGCGGAGCTTGCCTAAAGCAAACACATCACACACACACAACAGAAGTGTGTTAAACAATTTATTTAACGGAGAACAATGAAACAATTTAACAACATTGCCATTTATATATTTATTTAAAATAAAGAAAAAAATTACCCTTTGTATAGTGTTCAGAGACAAAAACAACAACTGACAGAGCAGCAAAAAAAACATATAAAATAACACAGAAGACTAACAACACAGAGAGCCCTTCTTGATGTATAGAAACCGTATAGTGATAGAACATTGGTCCTGTACAGTGCGCTATACACGATATGTCAGACGCAAGTCACCCCTAGGAGGCTGGAGAAATGCGTAACACCCAAGTGACATTCTATAGCGCCGTACAGGAAGATAGAGGGTCCCAGCCCAGCTTTATTTCATCTCAATAGATAACAGAACAAGCTCAGGACTTGGTTAGTGTAAATTCATCGTACACATATAATAATAGAGGACTGGACGATTGCAGCATAGTTTGGTGCAGACACACCACCTTAAGGCCGTGAATAAAAGCATTCCATAAGAAGGCAAAGCTGTACTGGATACATTGGTATAGCGCGAGGGCGTGGCAGGCGGGAGTCTCAGCTCATCTTTGCTGGGTTGGGCCCCCAGGTGCGGAGATCCAGCAGGACCTGGTTCAGACATTCCATCCACTGGTCTCTCTCCTCCTTTGTGTCGGCAGACAGCCAGTTCCTGGAAGGACAGAGATGACACACGGTGAGCACTGACGTCTCAAGCAAAGCAGAAAAACCATCCATGCCGGTAACCTGGGGGCTGACGCCCTCACGGCTGGCAATACTGCCATGTGCAGGCCTGATCTCCATGCTTGTTCAGGGTCTACGGCTATTAAGAGGCAGAGGATCAGCAGGACAGCCAGGCAATCTGCATTGTTTAAAAGGAAATAGGTCAACCTCCAAATCCCTCTCATTTCAGGCATTCTTTAACCGCTTCCCGTCCGCCTAACGCAGGATGACGGCGGGAGAGCGGCTCTCTCAGGTCTCAGCGACGCCATATGGAGTCATCTTGACTCGCATGAGCGCAGGTTCTCGTCAGGCCTCAGCGAGCCGTGCTGGCAGGCTGTTTTTTTTATGTGATTAAATGTATTTATATAGCGCTGACATCTTACACAGCGGTGTACAGAGTATATTGTCTTGTCACATAATGGTCCCTCGGAGGGGCTCACAATCCAATCCCTCCCATAGGCATATGTCTATGTATATACAGTGTAAATATGTATCAGTCTAGGGCAGGGGTAGGGAACCTTTTTGGCTGAGAGAGCCATAAGCACGACATTTTAAACTGTAATTCCGTGAGAGCCATACAATAATTTGGAATACA
This sequence comes from Hyperolius riggenbachi, assembly GCF_040937935.1. NCBI lineage: Eukaryota > Metazoa > Chordata > Amphibia > Anura > Hyperoliidae > Hyperolius > Hyperolius riggenbachi. The sequence goes on from NC_090656.1 coordinate 4,791,984, forward strand.
GGTAGTTCCCGACTTACTGAATTTTTTAAAATCGATTTTCTCAAAAACTACAAGTCCAATTTGAAACGCAGAATCCATGCCGTTCGTATCGGCGTGTCGCCAATACGAACGGCATGGATTCTGTGTTTCCATGGAAACAAGTAAAAAAAAAATGTTTGTTTCAAATTGGTCTTGTAGTTTTTGAGAAAATCGATTTTAAAAAATTCAAACAAAAAAATGGCTTTTAAACTTATATAAGCAAGCACAGAGGGCAGAGGTGACACTGGAGGCACAGAGGAGGTACAGGGGACAGAGATGGCACAGTGTTCTGACTTTAAGAGAAACTCCGACAAAGAATTGAACTTTATCCCAATCAGTAGCTGATACCCCCTTTTACATGAGAAATCTATTCCTTTTCACAAACCGACCATCAGGGGGCGCTGTATGGCTGATATTGTGGTGAAACCCCTCCCACAAGAAACTGAGGACCGTGGTATTCCTGGCAGTTTCCTGTCTGTGAACCTTGTTGCATTGTGGGAAATCGCTGTTTACAGCTGTTTCCAACTGCCAAAAAAGCAAGCAGCAGCTACATCACCTGCCAACAGTAAAAATGTCACCATGTAATAAATGTCAGAATGTAAATCGGGGATTTAAAAGATTTTACAATGGGCAAACACTGACTAAATCATTTATACATAATTATTGTAAAAATGAAGCACTTTTTTTATTACAATATTTTCACTGGAGTTCCTCTTTAAAGAGAACCCGAGGTGGGTTTGAAGAATATTATCTGCATACAGAGGCTGGATCTGCCTATACAGCCCAGCCTCTGTTGCTATCCCAAACCCCCCTAAGGTCCCCCTGCACTCTGCAATCCCTCATAAATCACAGCCATGCTGCTGACAAACAGCTTGTCAGAGCTGGCTGTGTTAATCTCTATAGTGTCAGTCTGCTGCTCTCCCCGCCTCCTGCAGAACTCCGGTCCCCGCCTGCATCCCTTCCCTCCCTGCTGATTGGAGGGAAGGGACGGGGGCAGGGACCGGAGCTATGCAGGAGGCGGGGGAGCAGCTGAGACTGACACTACAGATGTAAACAGATCCTCACAGCACGGCTGTGATCTATGTCTGATTGCAGAGTGCAGGGGGACCTTAGGGGGGTTTGAGATAGCAACAGAGGCTGGGCTGTATAGGCAGATCCAGCCTCTGTATGCAGATAAAATTCTTTAAACACACCTCAGGTTCTCTTTAAGAACAGATTCAGGTTAAGAGCGAACCTACAGTCCCTATCTCGTTCATTAGCCGGGGATTACCTGTACCATGAGTGCTGCTGAAAACCTTTTACACTGCTACCATCACTGATCTCCCCAGAATTTTTTTCCAGCCGGGTGGCATGAAATAGTAGCCGAGTGGGGCGAGATGAGAGAATGCAGGGCCAGCGCTTCTCTGCACAATTCTGCTTACAGTATAGGAGGAGGTGAGCCGGTGACAGCCGGGTGCTCACCAAAGCTAGAGCCTGGGGAGACCACTGACCATCGAATCAATCCTCAGTCATCGTCTGGTATGCAGCTGCAACCGCCAGGGACAAATACAAACGCCAAAGAGTAGTTAGCCCTGCGGAAAGGATCATTGGATCACCTCGTCATAATTTGACCTTTACATCGCGAGAATGAAGGCGAGGGCCACCAGGATTTTGCAGGACCCCTCCCACCCATTACTGAGTACATAGTCATGTCACTGACTGTCCTCAGAGCTCACACTCTAATCCTACCATAGTCATAGTCTAATGTCCTACCATATTATTATTATGTATTTATATAGCACTGACATCTTCTGCAGCACATTACAGAGTACATAGTCATGTCACTGACTGACCTCAGAGGAGCTCACACTCTAATCCTACCATAGTCGTAGTCTAATGTCCTACCATATTATTATTATGTATTTATATAGCACTGACATCTTCTGCAACACATTACAGAGTACATAATCATGTCACTGACTGTCCTCAGAGGAGCTCACAATCTAATCCTACCATAGTCATAGTCTAATGTCCTACCATATTATTATTATGTATTTATATAGCACTGACATCTCCTGCAGCACTTTACAGAGTACATAGTCATGTCACTGACTGTCCTCAGAGGGGCTCACTATCTAATCCTACCATAGTCATAGTCTAATGTCCTACCATATTATTATTATGTATTTATATAGCACTGACACCTTCTGCAGCACATTACAGAGTACATAGTCATGTCACTGAGTGTCCTCAGAGGAGCTCACAATCTAATCCTACCATAGTCATAGTCTAATGTCCTACCATATTATTATTATGTATTTATATAGCACTGACATCTCCTGCAGCACATTACAGAGTACATAGTCATGTCACTGACTGTCCTCAGAGGAGCTCACACTCTAATCCTACCATAGTCATAGTCTAATGTCCTACCATATTATTATTATGTATTTATATAGCACTGACATCTTCTGCAGCACATTACAGAGTACATAGTCATGCCACTGACTGTCCTCAGAGGAGCTCACAATCTAATCCCACCATAGTCATAGTGTAATGTCCTACCATATTATTATTATGTATTTATATAGCACTGACATCTTGTGCAGCACATTACAGAGTACATAGTCATGTCACTGACTGTCCTCAGAGGAGCTCACACTCTAATCCTACCATCGTCATAGTCTAATGTCCTACCATATTATTATTATGTATTTATATAGCACTGACATCTCCTGCAGCACATTACAGAGTACATAGTCATGTCACTGACTGTCCTCAGAGGAGCTCACAATCTAATCCTACCATAGTCATAGTCTAATGCCCTACCATATTATTATTATGTATTTATATAGCACTGACATCTCCTGCAGCACATTACAGAGTACATAGTCATGTCACTGACTGTCCTCAGAGGAGCTCACAATCTAATCCCACCATAGCCATAATCTAATGTCCTACCATATTATTATTATTATGTATTTATATTGCACTGACATCTCCTGCAGCACTTTACAGAGTACATAGTCATGTCACTGACTGTCCTCAGAGGAGCTCACACTCTAATCCTACCATAGTCATAGTGTAATGTCCTACCATATTATTATTATGTATTTATATAGCACTGACATCTTCTGCTGCACATTACAGAGTACATAGTCATGTCACTGACTGTCCTCAGAGGAGCTCACACTCTAATCCTACCATAGTCATAGTCTAATGGCCTACCATATTATTATTATGTATTTATATAGCACTGACATCTCCTGCAGCACATTACAGAGTACATAGTCATGTCACTGACTGTCCTCAGAGGAGCTCACACTCTAATCCTACCATAGTCATAGTCTAATGGCCTACCATATTATTATTATGTATTTATATAGCACTGACATCTTCTGCAACACATTACAGAGTACATAGTCATGTCACTGACTGTCCTCAGAGGAGCTCACACTCTAATCCTACCATAGTCATAGTCTAATGTCCTACCATATTAGTATTATGTATTTATATAGCACTGACATCTCCTGCAGCACATTACAGAGTACATAGTCATGTCACTGACTGTCCTCAGAGGAGCTCACAATCTAATCCTACCATAGTCATAGTCTAATGTCCTACCATATTATTATGTATTTATATAGCACTGACATCTCCTGCAGCACATTACAGAGTACATAGTCATGTCACTGACTGTCCTCAGAGGAGCTCACACTCTAATCCTACCATAGTCATAGTCTAATGTCCTACCATATTATTATTATGTATTTATATAGCACTGACATCATCTGCAGCACATTACAGAGTACATAGTCATGTCACTGACTGTCCTCAGAGGAGCTCACACTCTAATCCTACCATAGTCATAGTGTAATGTCCTACCATATTATTATTATGTATTTATATAGCACTGACATCCCCTGCAGCACTGTACAGAGTACATAGTCATGTCACTGACTGTCCTCAGAGCTCACACTCTAATCCTCACCATAGTCATAGTCTAATGTCCTACCATATTAGTATTATGTATTTATAAAGCACTGACATCTCCTGCAGCACATTACAGAGTACATAGTCATGTCACTGACTGTCCTCAGAGGAGCTCACACTCTAATCCTACCATAGTCATAGCCTAATGTCCTACCATATTATTATTATGTATTTATATAGCACTGACATCTCCTGCAGCACATTACAGAGTACATAGTCATGTCACTGACTGTCCTCAGAGGAGCTCACACTCTAATCCTACCATAGTCATAGTGTAATGTCCTACCATATTATTATTATGTATTTATATAGCACTGACATCTTCTGCTGCACATTACAGAGTACATAGTCATGTCACTGACTGTCCTCAGAGGAGCTCACACTCTAATCCTACCATAGTCATAGCCTAATGTCCTACCATATTATTATTATGTATTTATATAGCACTGACATCTCCTGCAGCTCTTTACAGAGTACATAGTCATGTCACTGACTGTACTCAGAGGAGCTCACAATCTAATCCTGCCATAGTCATAGCCTAATGTCCTACCATATTATTATTATGTATTTATATAGCACTGACACCTTCTGCAGCACATTACAGAGTACATAGTCATGTCACTGACTGTCCTCAGAGGAGCTCACAATCTAATCCTCACCATAGTCATAGTCTAATGTCCTACCATATTAGTATTATGTATTTATATAGCACTGACATCTCCTGCAGCACATTACAGAGTACATAGTCATGTCACTGACTGTCCTCAGAGGAGCTCACACTCTAATCCTACCATAGTCATAGTCTAATGCCCTACCATATTATTATTATGTATTTATATAGCACTGACATCTCCTGCAGCTCTTTACAGAGTACATAGTCATGTCACTGACTGTACTCAGAGGAGCTCACAATCTAATCCTGCCATAGTCATAGCCTAATGTCCTACCATATTATTATTATGTATTTATATAGCACTGACACCTTCTGCAGCACATTACAGAGTACATAGTCATGTCACTGACTGTCCTCAGAGGAGCTCACAATCTAATCCTCACCATAGTCATAGTCTAATGTCCTACCATATTAGTATTATGTATTTATAAAGCACTGACATCTTCTGCAGCACATTACAGAGTACATAGTCATGTCACTGACTGTCCTCAGAGGAGCTCACACTCTAATCCTACCATAGTCATAGTCTAATGTCCTACCATATTATTATTATGTATTTATATAGCACTGACATCTTCTGCAGCACATTACAGAGTACATAGTCATGTCACTGACTGTCCTCAGAGGAGCTCACAATCTAATCCTCACCATAGTCATAGTCTAATGTCCTACCATATTAGTATTATGTATTTATATAGCACTGACATCTTCTGCAGCACATTACAGAGTACATAGTCATGTCACTGACTGTCCTCAGAGGAGCTCACACTCTAATCCTACCATAGTCATAGTCTAATGTCCTACCATATTAGTATTATGTATTTATATAGCACTGACATCTTCTGCAACACATTACAGAGTACATAGTCATGTCACTGACTGTCCTCAGAGGAGCTCACACTCTAATCCTACCATAGTCATAGTCTAATGTCCTACCATATTATTATTATGTATTTATATAGCACTGACATCTTCTGCAGCACATTACAGAGTACATAGTCATGTCACTGACTGTCCTCAGAGGAGCTCACAATCTAATCCTCACCATAGTCATAGTCTAATGTCCTACCATATTAGTATTATGTATTTATATAGCACTGACATCTTCTGCAACACATTACAGAGTACATAGTCATGTCACTGACTGTCCTCAGAGGAGCTCACAGTCTAATCCTACCATAGTCATAGTCTAATGTCCTACCATATTATTATTATGTATTTATATAGCACTGACATCTCCTGCAGCACTTTACAGAGTACATAGTGATGTCACTGACGGTCCTTAGAGGGGCTCACACTCTAATCCTACCATAGTCATAGTCTAATGTCCTACCATATTATTATTATGTATTTATATAGCACTGACATCTCCTGCAGCACTTTACAGAGTACATAGTCATGTCACTGACTGTCCTCAGAGGAGCTCACACTCTAATCCTACCATAGTCATAGTGTAATGTCCTACCATATTATTATTATGTATTTATATAGCACTGACATCTTCTGCAGCACATTACAGAGTACATAGTCATGTCACTGACTGTCCTCAGAGGAGCTCACAATCTAATCCTACCATAGTCATAGTGTAATGTCCTACCATATTATTATTATGTATTTATATAGCACTGCCATCTTCTGCAACACATTACAGAGTACATAGTCATGTCACTGACTGTCCTCATAGGAGCTCACACTCTAATCCTACCATAGTCATAGTCTACTGTCCTACCATATTATTATTATGTATTTATACAGCACTGACATCTTCTGCAGCACATTACAAAGTACATAGTCATGTCACTGACTGTCCTCAGAGGAGCTCACACTCTAATCCTACCATAGTCATAGTCTAATGTCCTACCATATTATTATTATGTATTTATATAGCACTGACATCTCCTGCAGCACATTACAGATTACATAGTCATGTCACTGACTGTCCTCAGAGGAGCTCACACTCTAATCCTACCATAGTCATAGTGTAATGTCCTGCCATATTAGTATTATGTATTTATATAGCACTGACATCTTCTGCAACACATTACAGAGTACATAGTCATGTCACTGACTGTCCTCAGAGGAGCTCACACTCTAATCCTACCATAGTCATAGTGTAATGTCCTACCATATTAGTATTATGTATTTATATAGCACTGACATCTTCTGCAACACATTACAGAGTACATAGTCATGTCACTGACTGTCCTCAGAGGAGCTCACAGTCTAATCCTACCATAGTCATAGTCTAATGTCCTACCATATTATTATTATGTATTTATATAGCACTGACATCTCCTGCAGCACTTTACAGAGTACATAGTGATGTCACTGACGGTCCTTAGAGGGGCTCACACTCTAATCCTACCATAGTCATAGTCTAATGTCCTACCATATTATTATTATGTATTTATATAGCACTGACATCTCCTGCAGCACTTTACAGAGTACATAGTCATGTCACTGACTGTCCTCAGAGGAGCTCACACTCTAATCCTACCATAGTCATAGTGTAATGTCCTACCATATTATTATTATGTATTTATATAGCACTGACATCTTCTGCAGCACATTACAGAGTACATAGTCATGTCACTGACTGTCCTCAGAGGAGCTCACAATCTAATCCTACCATAGTCATAGTGTAATGTCCTACCATATTATTATTATGTATTTATATAGCACTGCCATCTTCTGCAACACATTACAGAGTACATAGTCATGTCACTGACTGTCCTCATAGGAGCTCACACTCTAATCCTACCATAGTCATAGTCTACTGTCCTACCATATTATTATTATGTATTTATACAGCACTGACATCTTCTGCAGCACATTACAAAGTACATAGTCATGTCACTGACTGTCCTCAGAGGAGCTCACACTCTAATCCTACCATAGTCATAGTCTAATGTCCTACCATATTATTATTATGTATTTATATAGCACTGACATCTCCTGCAGCACATTACAGATTACATAGTCATGTCACTGACTGTCCTCAGAGGAGCTCACACTCTAATCCTACCATAGTCATAGTGTAATGTCCTACCATATTATTATTATGTATTTATATAGCACTGACATCTTCTGCAGCACATTACAGAGTACATAGTCATGTCACTGACTGTCCTCAGAGGAGCTCACACTCTAATCCTACCATAGTCATAGTCTAATGTCCTACCATATTATTATTATGTATTTATATAGCACTGACATCTCCTGCAGCACATTACAGATTACATAGTCATGTCACTGACTGTCCTCAGAGGAGCTCACACTCTAATCCTACCATAGTCATAGTGTAATGTCCTACCATATTATTATTATGTATTTATATAGCACTGACATCTTCTGCAGCACATTACAAAGTACATAGTCATGTCACTGACTGTCCTCAGAGGAGCTCACACTCTAATCCTACCATAGTCATAGTCTAATGTCCTACCATATTATTATTATGTATTTATATAGCACTGACATCTCCTGCAGCACATTACAGATTACATAGTCATGTCACTGACTGTCCTCAGAGGAGCTCACACTCTAATCCTACCATAGTCATAGTGTAATGTCCTACCATATTATTATTATGTATTTATATAGCACTGACATCTTCTGCAGCACATTACAGAGTACATAGTCATGTCACTGACTGTCCTCAGAGGAGCTCACAATGTAATCCTACCATAGTCATAGTGTAATGTCCTACCATATTATTATTATGTATTTATATAGCACTGACATCTTCTGCAGCACATTACAGAGTACATAGTCATGTCACTGACTGTCCTCAGAGGAGCTCACAATCTAATCCTACCATAGTCATAGTGTAATGTCCTACCATATTATTATTATGTATTTATATAGCACTGCCATCTTCTGCAACACATTACAGAGTACATAGTCATGTCACTGACTGTCCTCATAGGAGCTCACACTCTAATCCTACCATAGTCATAGTCTACTGTCCTACCATATTATTATTATGTATTTATACAGCACTGACATCTTCTGCAGCACATTACAAAGTACATAGTCATGTCACTGACTGTCCTCAGAGGAGCTCACACTCTAATCCTACCATAGTCATAGTCTAATGTCCTACCATATTATTATTATGTATTTATATAGCACTGACATCTCCTGCAGCACATTACAGATTACATAGTCATGTCACTGACTGTCCTCAGAGGAGCTCACACTCTAATCCTACCATAGTCATAGTGTAATGTCCTACCATATTATTATTATGTATTTATATAGCACTGACATCTTCTGCAGCACATTACAGAGTACATAGTCATGTCACTGACTGTCCTCAGAGGAGCTCATACTCTAACCCTACCATAGTCATAGTGTAATGTCCTACCATATTATTATTATGTATTTATATAGCACTGACATCTTCTGCAGCACATTACAGAGTACATAGCCATGTCACTGACTGTCCTCAGAGGAGCTCACACTCTAATCCTACCATAGTCATAGTGTAATGTCCTACCATATTATTATTATGTATTTATATAGCACTGACATCTTCTGCAGCACATTACAGAGTACATAGTCATGTCACTGACTGTCCTCAGAGGAACTCACACTCTAACCCTACCATAGTCATAGTCTAATGTCCTAACATATTATTATTATGTATTTATATAGCACTGACATCTCCTGCAGCACATTACAGAGTACATAGTCATGTCACTAACTGTCCTCAGAGGGGCTCACACTCTAATCCTACCATAGTCATAGTCTAATGTCCTACCGTATTATTATTATGTATTTATATAGTGCTGACATCTCCTGCAGCACTTTACACAGTACATAGTCATGTCACTGACTGTCCTCAGAGGAGCTCACACTCTAATCCTACCATAGTCATAGTCTAATGTCCTACCATATTATTATTATGTATTTATATAGCACTGACATCTTCTGCAGCACATTACAGAGTACATAGCCATGTCACTGACTGTCCTCAGAGGAGCTCACAATCTAATCCTGCCATAGTCATAGTGTAATGCCCTACCATATTATTATTATGTATTTATATAGCACTGACATCTCCTGCAGCACATTACAGAGTACATAGTCATGTCACTGACTGTCCTCAGAGGATCTCACACTCTAATCCTACCATAGTCATAGTCTAATGTCCTCCAATATTATTATTATGTATTTATATAGCACTGACATCTCCTGCAGCACATTACAGAGTACATAGTCATGTCACTGACTGTCCTCAGAGGTGCTCACAATCTAATCCTACCATTGTCATAGTCTAATGTCCTCCAATATTATTATTATGCATTTATATAGCACTGACATCTTCTGCAGCACATTACAGAGTACATAGTCATGTCACTGACTGTCCTTAGAGAAGCTCACACTCTAATCCTGCCATAGTCATAGTGTAATGTCCTACCATATTATTATTATGTATTTATATAGCACTGACATCTCCTGCAGCACATTACAGAGTACATAGTCATGTCACTAACTGTCCTCAGAGGGGCTCACACTCTAATCCTACCATAGTCATAGTCTAATGTCCTACCGTATTATTATTATGTATTTATATAGCACTGACATCCCCTGCAGCACATTACAGAGTACATAGTCATGTCACTGACTGTCCTCAGAGGAGCTCACAGTCTAATCCTACCATAGTCATAGTCTAATGTCCTACCATATTATTATTATGTATTTATATAGCACTGACATCTCCTGCAGCACTTTACAGAGTACATAGTGATGTCACTGACGGTCCTTAGAGGGGCTCACACTCTAATCCTACCATAGTCATAGTCTAATGTCCTACCATATTATTATTATGTATTTATATAGCACTGACATCTCCTGCAGCACTTTACAGAGTACATAGTCATGTCACTGACTGTCCTCAGAGGAGCTCACACTCTAATCCTACCATAGTCATAGTGTAATGTCCTACCATATTATTATTATGTATTTATATAGCACTGACATCTTCTGCAGCACATTACAGAGTACATAGTCATGTCACTGACTGTCCTCAGAGGAGCTCACAATCTAATCCTACCATAGTCATAGTGTAATGTCCTACCATATTATTATTATGTATTTATATAGCACTGCCATCTTCTGCAACACATTACAGAGTACATAGTCATGTCACTGACTGTCCTCATAGGAGCTCACACTCTAATCCTACCATAGTCATAGTCTACTGTCCTACCATATTATTATTATGTATTTATACAGCACTGACATCTTCTGCAGCACATTACAAAGTACATAGTCATGTCACTGACTGTCCTCAGAGGAGCTCACACTCTAATCCTACCATAGTCATAGTCTAATGTCCTACCATATTATTATTATGTATTTATATAGCACTGACATCTCCTGCAGCACATTACAGATTACATAGTCATGTCACTGACTGTCCTCAGAGGAGCTCACACTCTAATCCTACCATAGTCATAGTGTAATGTCCTACCATATTATTATTATGTATTTATATAGCACTGACATCTTCTGCAGCACATTACAGAGTACATAGTCATGTCACTGACTGTCCTCAGAGGAGCTCACACTCTAATCCTACCATAGTCATAGTCTAATGTCCTACCATATTATTATTATGTATTTATATAGCACTGACATCTCCTGCAGCACATTACAGATTACATAGTCATGTCACTGACTGTCCTCAGAGGAGCTCACACTCTAATCCTACCATAGTCATAGTGTAATGTCCTACCATATTATTATTATGTATTTATATAGCACTGACATCTTCTGCAGCACATTACAAAGTACATAGTCATGTCACTGACTGTCCTCAGAGGAGCTCACACTCTAATCCTACCATAGTCATAGTCTAATGTCCTACCATATTATTATTATGTATTTATATAGCACTGACATCTCCTGCAGCACATTACAGATTACATAGTCATGTCACTGACTGTCCTCAGAGGAGCTCACACTCTAATCCTACCATAGTCATAGTGTAATGTCCTACCATATTATTATTATGTATTTATATAGCACTGACATCTTCTGCAGCACATTACAGAGTACATAGTCATGTCACTGACTGTCCTCAGAGGAGCTCACAATGTAATCCTACCATAGTCATAGTGTAATGTCCTACCATATTATTATTATGTATTTATATAGCACTGACATCTTCTGCAGCACATTACAGAGTACATAGTCATGTCACTGACTGTCCTCAGAGGAGCTCACAATCTAATCCTACCATAGTCATAGTGTAATGTCCTACCATATTATTATTATGTATTTATATAGCACTGCCATCTTCTGCAACACATTACAGAGTACATAGTCATGTCACTGACTGTCCTCATAGGAGCTCACACTCTAATCCTACCATAGTCATAGTCTACTGTCCTACCATATTATTATTATGTATTTATACAGCACTGACATCTTCTGCAGCACATTACAAAGTACATAGTCATGTCACTGACTGTCCTCAGAGGAGCTCACACTCTAATCCTACCATAGTCATAGTCTAATGTCCTACCATATTATTATTATGTATTTATATAGCACTGACATCTCCTGCAGCACATTACAGATTACATAGTCATGTCACTGACTGTCCTCAGAGGAGCTCACACTCTAATCCTACCATAGTCATAGTGTAATGTCCTACCATATTATTATTATGTATTTATATAGCACTGACATCTTCTGCAGCACATTACAGAGTACATAGTCATGTCACTGACTGTCCTCAGAGGAGCTCATACTCTAACCCTACCATAGTCATAGTGTAATGTCCTACCATATTATTATTATGTATTTATATAGCACTGACATCTTCTGCAGCACATTACAGAGTACATAGCCATGTCACTGACTGTCCTCAGAGGAGCTCACACTCTAATCCTACCATAGTCATAGTGTAATGTCCTACCATATTATTATTATGTATTTATATAGCACTGACATCTTCTGCAGCACATTACAGAGTACATAGTCATGTCACTGACTGTCCTCAGAGGAACTCACACTCTAACCCTACCATAGTCATAGTCTAATGTCCTAACATATTATTATTATGTATTTATATAGCACTGACATCTCCTGCAGCACATTACAGAGTACATAGTCATGTCACTAACTGTCCTCAGAGGGGCTCACACTCTAATCCTACCATAGTCATAGTCTAATGTCCTACCGTATTATTATTATGTATTTATATAGTGCTGACATCTCCTGCAGCACTTTACACAGTACATAGTCATGTCACTGACTGTCCTCAGAGGAGCTCACACTCTAATCCTACCATAGTCATAGTCTAATGTCCTACCATATTATTATTATGTATTTATATAGCACTGACATCTTCTGCAGCACATTACAGAGTACATAGCCATGTCACTGACTGTCCTCAGAGGAGCTCACAATCTAATCCTGCCATAGTCATAGTGTAATGCCCTACCATATTATTATTATGTATTTATATAGCACTGACATCTCCTGCAGCACATTACAGAGTACATAGTCATGTCACTGACTGTCCTCAGAGGATCTCACACTCTAATCCTACCATAGTCATAGTCTAATGTCCTCCAATATTATTATTATGTATTTATATAGCACTGACATCTCCTGCAGCACATTACAGAGTACATAGTCATGTCACTGACTGTCCTCAGAGGTGCTCACAATCTAATCCTACCATTGTCATAGTCTAATGTCCTCCAATATTATTATTATGCATTTATATAGCACTGACATCTTCTGCAGCACATTACAGAGTACATAGTCATGTCACTGACTGTCCTTAGAGAAGCTCACACTCTAATCCTGCCATAGTCATAGTGTAATGTCCTACCATATTATTATTATGTATTTATATAGCACTGACATCTCCTGCAGCACATTACAGAGTACATAGTCATGTCACTAACTGTCCTCAGAGGGGCTCACACTCTAATCCTACCATAGTCATAGTCTAATGTCCTACCGTATTATTATTATGTATTTATATAGCACTGACATCCCCTGCAGCACATTACAGAGTACATAGTCATGTCACTGACTGTCCTCAGAGGAGCTCACAATCTAATCCTGCCATAGTCATAGTCTAATGTCCTACCATATTATTATTATGTATTTATATAGCACTGACATCTTCTGCAGCACATTACAGAGTACATAGTCATGTCACTAACTGTCCTCAGAGGAGCTCACACTCTAATCCTACCATAGTCATAGTCTAATGTCCTACCATATTATTATTATGTATTTATATAGCACTGACATCTTCTGCAGCACATTACAGAGTACATAGCCATGTCACTGACTGTCCTCAGAGGAGCTCACACTCTAATCCTACCATAGTCATAGTGTAATGTCCTACCATATTATTATTATGTATTTATATAGCACTGACATCTTCTGCAGCACATTACAGAGTACATAGTCATGTCACTGACTGTCCTCAGAGGAGCTCACACTCTAATCCTACCATAGTCATAGTGTAATGTCCTACCATATTATTATTATGTATTTATATAGCACTGACATCTTTTGCAGCACTTTACAGAGCACATAGTCATGTCATTGACTGTCCTCAGAGGAGCTCACAATCTAATCCTACCATAGTCATAGATTAATGTCCTACCATATTATTATTATTATGTATTTATATAGCACTGACATCTTCTGCAGCACATTACAGAGTACAGTCATGTCACTGACTGTCCTCAGAGGAGATCACAATCTAATCCTACCATAGTTATAGCCTAATGTCCTCCCATATTATTATTATGTATTTATATAGCACTGACCTCTTCTGCAGCTCATTACAGAGTACATAGTCATGTCACTGACTGTCCTCAGAGGAGCTCACCCTCGAATCCTACCATAGTCATAGTGTAATGTCCTACCATATTATTATTATGTATTTATATAGCACTGACATCCCCTGCAGCACATTACAGAGTACATAGTCATGTCACTGACTGTCCTCAGAGGAGCTCACCCTCGAATCCTACCATAGTCATAGTCTAATGTCCTACCATATTATTATTATGTATTTATATAGCACTGACATCCCCTGCAGCACATTACAGAGTACATAGTCATGTCACTGACTGTCCTCAGAGGAGCTCACACTCTAATCCTACCATAGTCATAGTGTAATGTCCTACCATATTATTATTATGTATTTATATAGCACTGACATCCCCTGCAGCACATTACAGAGTACATAGTCCTGTCACTGACTGTCCTCAGAGGAGCTCACAATCTAATCCTACCATAGTCATAGTCTAATGTCCTACCATATTATTATTATGTATTTATATAGCACTGACATCCCCTGCAGCACATTACAGAGTACATAGTCATGTCACTGACTGTCCTCAGAGGAGCTCACCCTCGAATCCTACCATAGTCATAGTCTAATGTCCTACCATATTATTATTATGTATTTATATAGCACTGACATCCCCTGCAGCACATTACAGAGTACATAGTCATGTCACTGACTGTCCTCAGAGGAGCTCACACTCTAATCCTACCATAGTCATAGTGTAATGTCCTACCATATTATTATTATGTATTTATATAGCACTGACATCCCCTGCAGCACATTACAGAGTACATAGTCCTGTCACTGACTGTCCTCAGAGGAGCTCACAATCTAATCCTACCATAGTCATAGTCTAATGTCCTACCATATTATTATTATGTATTTATATAGCACTGACATCCCCTGCAGCACATTACAGAGTACATAGTCCTGTCACTGACTGTCCTCAGAGGAGCTCACCCTCGAATCCTACCATAGTCATAGTCTAATGTCCTACCATATTATTATTATGTATTTATATAGCACTGACATCCCCTGCAGCACATTACAGAGTACATAGTCATGTCACTGACTGTCCTCAGAGGAGCTCACACTCTAATCCTACCATAGTCATAGTGTAATGTCCTACCATATTATTATTATGTATTTATATAGCACTGACATCCCCTGCAGCACATTACAGAGTACATAGTCCTGTCACTGACTGTCCTCAGAGGAGCTCACAATCTAATCCTACCATAGTCCTAGCCTAATGTCCTACCATATTATTATTATGTATTTATATAGCACTGACCTCTTCTGCAGCACATTACAGAGTACATAGTCATGTCACTAACTGTCCTCAGAGGAGCTCACACTCTAATCCTACCATAGTCATAGTCTAATGTCCTACCATATTATTATTATGTATTTATATAGCACTGACATCCCCTGCAGCACATTACAGAGTACATAGTCATGTCACTGACTATCCTCACAGGAGCTCACAATCTAATCCTACCATAGTCCTAGCCTAATGTCCTACCATATTATTATGTATTTATATAGCACTGACATCTTCTGCAGCACATTACAGAGTACATAGTCATGTCACTGACTGTCCTCAGAGGAGCTCACAATCTAATCCTACCATAGTCATAGTCTAATGTCCTACCATATTATTATTATTATGTATTTATATAGCACTGACATCTTCTGCAGCACATTACAGAGTACATAGTCATGTCACTGACTATCCTCACAGGAGCTCACAATCTAATCCTACCATAGTCCTAGCCTAATGTCCTACCATATTATTATTATGTATTTATATAGCACTGACATCTTCTGCAGCACATTACAGAGTACATAGTCATGTCACTGACTGTCCTCAGAGGAGCTCACAATCTAATCCTACCATAGTCCTAGCCTAATGTCCTACCATATTATTATGTATTTATATAGCACTGACATCTTCTGCAGCACATTACAGAGTACATAGTCATGCCACTGACTGTCCTCAGAGGAGCTCACAGTCTAATCCTACCATAGTCATAGTCTAATGTCCTACCATATTATTATTATGTGTTTATATAGCACTGACATCTTCTGCAGCACATTACAGAGTACATAGTCATGTCACTGACTGTCCTCAGAGGAGCTCACACTCTAATCCTACCATAGTCATAGTCTAATGTCCTACCATATTATTATTATGTATTTATATAGCACTGACATCTTCTGCAGCACATTACAGAGTACATAGTCCTTTCACTGACTGTCCCTCAGAGGAGCTCACACTCTAATCCTACCATAGTCATAGTCTAATGTCCTACCATATTATTATTATGTATTTATATAGCACTGACATCTCCTGCAGCACATTACAGAGTACATAGTCATGTCACTGACTGTCCTCAGAGGAGCTCACAATCTAATCCTACCATAGCCATAATGTAATGTCCTACCATATTATTATTATGTATTTATGTAGCACTGACATCTCCTGCAGCACGTTACGGAGTACATAGTCATGTCACTGACTGTCCTCAGAGGAGCTCACACTCTAATCCTACCATAGTCATAGTCTAATTTGCTACCATATTATTATTATGTATTTATGTAGCACTGACATCTCCTGCAGCACATTACAGAGTACATAGTCATGTCACTAACTGTCCTCAGAGGGGCTCACACTCTAATCCTACCATAGTCATAGTCTAATGTCCTACCATATTATTATTATGTATTTATGTAGCACTGACATCTCCTGCAGCACTGTACAGAGTACATAGTCATGTCACTGACTGTCCTCAGAGTAGCTCACACTCTAATCCTACCATAGTCTAATATCCTACTACATTATATAATCACTGACTGAGTATACAGTCTGCTCTGTCCTTGTTGACTCACTTGGTGAAACATAAGGTGTTGCGGCACTGAGTCACCAGCGTGTCCACATCATCCTCTTGCTGAGGTCTCATGGTGATGAGCTCCAGGGTGCGAGGCCGAGCACACACCTCTCTTGTGGCCGCCTCGATCATTGCGCTGGTGCAGTTGACCAGATTTATCCGTCCCAGAGGTTCCTGTATAGAACAGAACACCAGTCAGCTGCCATAAAGACACAGAAGTGCCGGTGTTGTGTCTGATTACGCTGCCTGTGGATTTGCGCTCCCCGCATGCGCAGTAGGAGACTGTGCAGCCACATTTCCTGTATAATGATGCTGCTGGTGTAGTGTCTGATTACGCTGCCTGTGGATTAGCGCTGCCGCGCATGCGCAGTAGGAGACTGTGCGGACACATTTCCTATAGAATGAAGCTGCTAGAGGTAAAACACTAAATATCTCCGCTCCCACACCTCTTACACTCCCCAAATGTTCAGGGTAGGGAGGGAACTCCCAGAACGACCTCTATGCCAAATTGCAGCCCCCCAGACCACCTGGTTCCCGAGATAAGTTTCTGTAATCTATCTCCTGAACCAGCGGGGCTCGGGGGCTGCAATTTGGTATAGTGGTAGGTCTGGGGGTCCCCTCCCTACCCTGAAAATTTGGGGAGTGTAAGAGGTGTGGAAGTGAAGATATTTAGTATTTTACCTCCAGCAGCATCATTAACTTCACACTGAGCATGCGTGCTACTCAGTGTGGAAGGCAGACCCGGAACCAGCATGCGTGCTACTCAGTGTGGAAGGCAGACCCGGAACCAGCATGCGTGCTATTCAGTGTGGAAGGCAGACCCGGAACCAGCATGCGTGCTACTCAGTGTGGAAGGCAGACCCGGAACCAGCATGCGTGCTACTCAGTGTGGAAGGCAGACCCGGAACCAGCATGCGTGCTATTCAGTGTGGACGGGAGCTTCCGGGCAGCGCAATCAAACATTACACTGGAACTCTGGATCTAGACACGGCGGTCTCACCTTAGAGGTCTCCTCATCCGGATACGCCCAGAAGGACAGGATATTACTGGAAAGGACACACCATCGCCTGTGCCACGCCCCCAAGCCACTGACGTCCTCAAACATGGTCTGTAACAACAAAACAGGACTCAGTGAAAGAATGAAGTCCCGGAACACCCCATAGACCTTACAACCCCCAGCAAGGACAACGTACCAGGAAACCCCTGTGCCCGACAGAAGAGTAACTCTGGCACTGCATCTTCAGGGAAAGGGTCCCCTCCAGAGGAGACAAGAAAGGCACCTGTGAAGAGAAGAGAATCAGGACAAGAAGAACAATCCTGCGTCTGGTTAGTACCGGTGACTAGCGATCAGCTTAGTATGCGTTAATCCCAATACAAGCGCAGCCAATCCTGAGGGACATGTGGCTATTGCGAGTTCCATTCCGGATCTTATCAAGTCCACCTCTCTAATATCACAGCCATTTCCCAGAAGTATCGGCAAAGTACTGTCAGTGCAGGGCAGGGTATCTGCTTATACTGAGGGCGACTTGCCAGCGGTATACAATGGGATCAAAATTAGTAATGCAAGAATAGATTACTAGTCCAAAGTCCCATCTTAAAGGAAATCTGAAGTGAAAATAAACTTATGATATAATGATTTGCATGTGTAGTACAGCTAAGAAATAAAGCATTAGCAGCAGAGACATGAGTCTCCTATTATTTCCAGCACAGGAAGAGTTAAGAAACTCCAGTTATCTATGCAAAGAGCTCCACTGATCTACTACTTTCAAAGTCGCAGAGAGCTCCATCTTCTGAAGCTTGTTATCTCAAATGTCAGTCATTGTATTTTATTTTTCTCTGCAGAGGACAGTTCAAAAGTTCACTGGCCTGCTCTGTAAAATCATTTAGAATGCTGAGTAGTGTGTGAACGGCAAATATTAGAGAATGATGCAATGTTATAAAAAACACTATATAACGGAAAATAAAAATGAGAATATTTTCTTTGCTACCAATGTTCTACTAATTATCCGTACTAAACAACCAATTCATTACATAATTTTTTTTTTTGCTTCAGTGTCTCTTTAAAGAGTACAAATCCTGCGTATTTCCACTTTCTGGCAAGGAAACAGGATGTTTATAGGTAAATAAGTGAAACCTAAAAAAATAAAAATGTATAATTGAAGGGTTTTGTAACATAAAAAAAAAAAATTGCCAAAAAGTAGTTAGTGCCCCAAAAATGTATGTAAACCCCTTTTTTTCTGAAATAGGTCCCTGTATATCCCCCAGTTTTCTTTTTCCCTGGTCTGAGTGTCTTTGCCTAAGGCCCTATTTCCCCTAAACCGGGCCAAATCTGTAAACGCTGCCTATCTCTACTATGGGCTTGCCATACAGATCACACTGCATTGAGAATCTGGACAGCATGCTGCAGATTTCAGCTGGAACACCCGAATCCCTATAGCCGTGTAGCTTATTCTTAGCTACTGTAACAAGCTCATCTCAGCAGGCAAATAACAGAAAGCTTCCTTTATTGGATAAGATAAGGACACTATGACCAGTAGGTAAGTGAACCCCAGCCTCCCTTTAAAGAGTTTACACCATGATGTAAGTCTGTTCTATAAGTGATGTTTGCTGAGGGAGAGACAAAAAGCTCTGGCAGAAGGAGGGAACATTAACACTGAGCGGGGTTGATTAATAAATAAATAGGCAAGTAGTGGTGTCACTTTTTCTTTTTTTATTTAATATGGAGTTTTATCCCACTTTAAAAATATTTTTCTGCTGTGATGGCACTACCCAAGTTCAGTATGCCAGTGCCACAAAAAAGGGCTAATCTAAAGTGCCATGATGTCCTCACCAGCTCCTGGCCATGCTCTCCACGCACCTTCATCCCCCAAGTGAAACAGCTCCTCTCTTATGATTGGTTCCCAGGCTGGCAGACTTCTGATGACATCATCATGTGCTGATCATTACGAAGGCAAGACTACACACTTCGCATTGGGTTTCATTGGAAGCGTGCTTTGATTCTCCACAATATAACTTGGTACCCTGCACTGTTCAGTGTCACTCACAATAAAGCCAGCGTGCAGCTATCAATCTATAGGACGGTGCTGCAGCCACCAGCATGAGAAGCTTCTACTACTGACATGCACTAATTCCAGAAGGATGCAAGAAAAATCGGTAAGCACCTTATCCTGGAAATGACTTCCAAGCAGACGGCCGACCTTTCCATCCAATTTCATCTAGGAGGAGAGAGACAGGTGGGAAAAGATGAGACAGGTGTGTGAGAGAGAGAGAAGGCAGATAACACCAGAACAGAAGGAATGTCAGAGTACACCAGAGAGACTGGGAACCGCAACCAAGAGCAGCAAGAAGCAAGGGTGAATGTTTTTACTTTAGTCTTGCTTTTATCACAGTCTCAGAGTACCAAACACAGGCAAGAGAAAGCAGGGGCAGCAGACACCACAAGCAGGCAAGATAAGTCAGGTGTTAGAGAATGCAGAGAGGCACAATATTATAGAAGGGAAGAGAGCAGAAAGACACCACAGGGAGGCAAGAGGAGACGGGGGGAAAAGGCAGCAGGCAGGCAAAAAAAAGACGAGAGGAAAAGGCAGCAGACAGGTAAGAAAAGACTGGAGGAAAAGGCAGCAGACAGGCAAGAAAAGACAGGTGGAAAAGGCAGCAGACAGGCAAGAAAAGACAGGAGCAAAAGGCAGCAGACAGGCAAGAAAAGACAGGTGGAAAGGCAGCAGACAGGCAAGAAAAGACAGGTGAAAAAGGCAGCAGACAGGCAAGAAAAGGCAGCAGACAGGCAAGAAAAGACAGGAGCAAAAGGCAGCAGACAGGCAAGAAAAGACAGGTGGAAAAGGCAGCAGACAGGCAAGAAAAGACAGGTGGAAAAGGCAGCAGACAAGCAAGAAAAGACAGTAGAAAAAGGCAGCAGACAGGCAAGAAAAGACAGGTGGAAAAGGCAGCAGACAGGCAAGAAAAGACAGGTGGAAAAGGCAGCAGACAGGCAAGAAAAGACAGAAGGAAAAGGCAGCAGACAGGCAAGAAAAGACAGGAGGAAAAGGCAGCAGACAGGCAAGAAAAGACGGGAGGAAAAGGCAGCAGACAGGCAAGAAAAAAACAGGAGAAAAAGGCAGCAGACAGGCAAGAAAAGACAGGAGGAAAAGGCAGCAGCCAGGCAAGCAAAGACAGCAGGAAAAGGCAGCAGACAGGCAAGCAAAGACAGGAGGAAAAGGCAGCAGCCAGGCAAGCAAATACAGGAGGAAAAGGCAGCAGCCAGGCAAGCAAATACAGGAGGAAAAGGCAGCAGACAGGCAAGAAAAGACAGGCAGAACAGGCAGCAGACAGGCAAGAAAAGACAGGAGGAAAAGGCAGCAGACAGGCAAGAAAAGACGGGAGGAAAAGGCAGCAGACAGGCAAGAAAAGACAGGCAGAACAGGCAGCAGACAGGCAAGAAAAGACATGAGGAAAAGGCAGCAGACAGGCAAGAAAAGACAGGCAGAACAGGCAGCAGACAGGCAAGAAAAGACATGAGGAAAAGGCAGCAGACAGGCAAGAAAAGATGGGAGGAAAAGGCAGCAGCCAGGCAAGAAAAGAGAGCAGGAAAAGGCAGCAGACAGGCAAGAAAAGAGAGCAGGAAAAGGCAGCAGACAGGCAAGAAAAGACAGGAGGACAAGGCAGCAGACAGGCAAGAAAAGACAGGAGGACAAGGCAGCAGACAGGCAAGAAAAGACAGGAGGACAAGGCAGCAGACGGGCAAGAAAAGACAGGAGGACAAGGCAGCAGACAGGCAAGAAAAGACAGGAGGACAAGGTAGCAGACGGGCAAGAAAAGGACAGGAGGACAAGGCAGCAGACAGGCAAGAAAAAACAAGGAAATGACCGCAGACAGGCAAGAAAACACAAAAGGAAAAGATGAAATAGAAGCGAAAGACCACACTTAAGTAGGTAAAGCAGGAAAGAGAGTAGAAAATATTGAAAGAACAAAAAGAAGCAAGCGGGTCCGTGAGACGACCAGACATGAACAAGAGCATTTAAAATGACTAAAACAAAAAAAGGCAGCAATACGCCAGACATCGGGAGAGGAAGCGAAGAAAACAGAGAGACTGAGGACAGAGGAACAGGAAGGTAGAAAATATGGGAGCAGAGAGGTGAAAGACACAGATTCCCCTCAACGAACTGTAAATAAACAGAGGTGGGAGGAAGGCAGCGGAAACCTAACTGCTCATCATTGGTAACTCTCGTCTCTCTTCAATTACCGAATGTCCAGACAAGGCAACAAATGATAAAAGCAGAGGTAAGGATTGAGTGCGAACAGAGATAACCAATGGTACAGCCCAGGCCAGAGAACCGTCTGCAAGATGGGGGGGGCACCTCAGACAGGAAATGGTTTAAAAAACAACAAATAAAACATTATGGAACCTCGCACACAACTGGTCATTCATTATACGGCAATCCGTCACTAACCTTATCCAATGGAAACTTGAACTTGCCCAGAGACTCCAAAGTCAGCGTCAGAGATCCAACGAGCAGAAAACTACTGGACCGGAGGGGGCTGTTCACTGCTGGGCTAAAAGCTACAGTGAGAGGGAGAGAACATTAGGGGGCGCCAGAGAACATCAGGAGGAGGGCCCAACTAAGAGGAGGTCATTAATCAGAGGAACCAGAGGAAGACGTTAGACTGAAGCCCCAACACCCACAGGAAGAGATGATTGGTGGGCACCAGCAGGGGCAGCAGATCCAGCCTGCACAAGTCAGTAGGTTCCAGGCCACTTATGCAAGGTAAATGGCATTTGTATAGATCACATGCCTGGGTAGAGGATTCACCTACAAAAGCAAAACTCCAGATTTTTATCAACTTTGGTTATTTACAGGGGATATGGGGTTAAAGAGGCCCTGTAGTGACATATAGCAGAACGCTGTAAGTTATTGAGGATACCCACTTTTATGGTAATTTTCCTGTTTTAAGCCCTAGAAACAGTTCCGTTATCTACATATTACTGTATATTAGTATGTAGACCCACCCTCCTAGTTATGTTTAGCATAGGCTGTTCAGGTATGCGTAATTCTCCTCCAAGAGCATTCTGGGAAGTCAGGAATTTTAATTGGCTTCGGAACTCTCAGTAAGCGAACATTCCGCAGGGGTGCACCTGACAGGACTAAACAGGTCACCATCTGTGATAAATTTCAGAATGTAAATCATGGTGAAGAAAGTTTTCACGATGGGCAAACATGGACTAAATGTATTTTTTTTAAAGGTAACATCCGAACTGCATAAAAAAAAAAAAAAAAAAAAAAAAAAAAAGGACATCTGCTTACCCGGGGCTTCCTCCAGCCCCTAGCAACCGCTATGTCCCTTGCCACAGCTCCGCTCTCTGTCGCTAGCTCCCGGTCGACAATGGTGCAGAGGCCGACCTCGCCAGGTTGTCCTCTACTGCACCTGTGTGAGTGCCGCTGTCAATCACTCGCAAGTGGTGTGCACTACGCAGGCGTAGTAGTTCTGTGTGATTTACAGTTATACTATACACTATCCTGGTTGTTACCAGGAAGTGCTCGATCTTTTTACTAGGTTTGTAGTTTGAGTTTCATGAATCAACATGCCTCGTGATTTGAGTCATATCGATTAATTCAATGGGGCTTCAGAAGTTTCGGGGGAACACGTTGCTCTTCAGCAATCGATCCCCTGTAAGTGCCGCCAGGAACGAGCAGCAGGAGCACGCACGTGCGTATCCACCGCAACAATACCAGACGTAGATAGGAGTCCAGATAGACTAGAGCGGCTCCTATCTGGAGGACTATAGTCAACGGTGGTGAGCAATTCTCCCATGTGTCAGTGCATGCCGTGGTGAGCAACTTTGGAGGAGTATTGTTGGACCAATAGTAGATAAGCTTACTAAACGCACTGCTGATTGACATGTGGCATGTATGCGCTCCCTATTGCAGAGGGATAACTAATGACTGCGGTTGTTGTGGACTCTATATCTATACATGTCTATATGCATTTTCGGGGCTTGGAAGAGCCACTACCTGCAAACACTATGTGCATGCCTAACTGCGGTGCTTCTTTATGCCTTTCTGCTTTGCTGGATACCGCTGCAGCCTTTAGTGGATTGCTGACATACCCAATGTATGCATTACATTTCTATCATCCTCCTTTGCCTATTACAGGTCATGGCCATAACTATAGTGTGTAAGTGGCTATATGTACTGCATATATGCATGTATATATGTAGGTCGACCTCTTTGCCCTAAGCCACGCAATCTTAAAGAGGAACTCCAGTAAAAATAATGTAATAAAAAAGTGCTTAATTTTTACAATTATGTATAAATGATTTAGTCAGTGTTTTCCCATTGTAAAGTCTTTCCTCTCCCTGATTTACATTCTGACATTTTTCACATGGTGACATTTTTACTGCTGGCAGGTGATGCAGCTGCTGCATGCTTTTTTTGGCAGTTGAATACAGCTGTAAACAACTATTTCCCATAAGGCAATAAGGTTTGCAGACAGAAAACTGCCAGAAGTACCATGGTACTCAGAGCTTCTTGTGGGAGGGGTTTCCCCACAATACCAGCCATACAGCGCCCCCTGATGGTCTGTTTGTAAAAAGGAATAGATTTCTCATGTAGAGGGTATCAGCTCCTGATTGGGATAAAATTCAATTATTGGTTGGAGTTTCTCTTTAATTGGTTTTAATGTGTGATGCATTTGGTGGATTGGTTGTCACACACCTTCACATGGAGCGTGTTTATATAAAGGCTTCTACATTTCTACTATATTCGAGGCTCATGTTTTGCTCTTTAGTAAGTTTATATGACTTGTTTTATTGAGCCCTATTATATAATCTCGTGTCAGTTGAGACGTATACTCGTCCCTGTCACTTTTTTTTAGAATTGCCCAAGGGGTCTTTTTTCTACGTTTATACGATTGATAAAAAGCTGGAGTCTGCTATGAACCAGTAAAAAAAGACTAAAGTGATTGGCCCATGAACCAAGGATTAGTTGAACATGCAGTGTATGAAGCACTCCACACCAGCAGGGGGCACTTACCTGGAGAGTTCAGTGAGGATTTCTGCATGGGAGAGACAGGAGACTTGATGATAAGCTCTCTTACCCCCCCAGAAAACCCTATTACAACCCCAGCTGAAGCCACTTACCCGGGAGGAGAGGAGCTTTTTTGGCGTTATCTGGATAGAGAGGAGATCAGCTTAGTGAAGGTCAGTAATATGTACATTAGAGAGAGGCATGCTGGGAAATGTAGCAGTTTGTACCTTTGGCTTCAGTGACTTCCTCTTGTCGAAAGATGTGCCGGTACCGTTTTGCGCCTGAAGAGAGGTTTTCGGGTTAGAGTTATCGTTAGGAGATGGGTGAACATACACACGTTAAAGGATACCCTAAGTGACATGATGAGATAGACATGTGTATGTACAGTGCCTAGCACACAAATAACTAGGCTGTGTTCCTTTTTTTCTTTCTCTGCCTGAAAGAGTTAAATATCAGGTATATAAGTGGCTGACTCAGTCCTGACTCAGACAGGAAGTGACTACAGTGTGACCCTCACTGATAAGAAATTCCAACTAAAACACTTTCCTAGCAGAAAACTGCTTCTGAGAGCAGGAGAGAGATAAAAACGGTCAATAGCTCATAGATTTTAGCTCTAGCACACTTCAATGAATGTGTCATTGAGCAAAAATAATAAAACAGTTAAAACTCAAAAAGTAGATTTAAATATAAAAACTGTGGAAGATCTTAAAAAGTCATTTTTAGGAGAAGGAAGATAGATACAATAGTTTATTTCATTAGCTTATTTTCATCTCAGGTGCCCTTTAAATCAATCACAAAATTATCCTTACCATAATACAATTCTAATCCATCACTGATCAAATCTGTTAGTGTGCCTGGCCAACGTCTACCAAGCAGTGGCTTAACTAACACCCAAGGGGCCCCCAGCAAAACTTCAATGCAGCCCTTCAATGTTCAGACCTGTTACCTTGCCAACCTTTGGTGGCTCTCAGCCTGGGGACCCGTCTTGCAAGGGCCAGAAAACAAGTGTGGCCATCATTTTTCACACCTATAACAAGTATGACACCTGATGTGAGGAATGGACTCCTTATCGGAGGTAGTGACGAGGTAGTTGGGGGCCCCATTACAGCTCCCCGCACATCCTGCGTTCACACAGGCTGCTCCGTTCTAGTTATGCCCATTTCTAAAAGTGCAGCACTAAAAATCTTCCCCCCCACCTTTCCTCTCAGCAGTCACAGGAGTTCCCCCAGGCCATCAGCAGTTAATGGGACACCACAAACCTCATGAGCAAGAAAGCCGGCTGCGCACTAGGAAGCGGGACCACAATGCAGCGGGGCACTGGAAAGTGGTGACAAATGGTTTGTATAGCAGAGGAACAGGACAAGAGAGGTGTGACGAGGGCACATCACAAGCACCTGTCCGGCAGCCTCTGGCTGGACTCCAAATGGGGTGTCTTTCAAAGCAAAGATTGAATGGGAGAGGATGGTGAGAGGATGAGGAGAGGATGTGCATGTGACGCAATGGAAACAGATTTTGAGCCACACTGAATGACAGGTAGCGGACGTTACCTGTTCTGGGCTCAGGTAGTGGATGGGGCCTGTTCCAAGAGTGTGGATAGTGGGGGGGGGGGGGGGGTGCATGTTTTTGGTGGACAGGCAGCCATGGGAGCCATGCTGGGGGACAGGCAGCCATGGGAGCCATGCTGGGGGACAGGCAGCCATGGGAGCCATGCTGGGGGACAGGCAGCCATGGGAGCCATGCTGGGGGACAGGCAGCCATGGGAGCCATGCTGGGGGACAGGCAGCCATGGGAGCCATGCTGGGGGACAGGCAGCCATGGGAGCCATGCTGGGGGACAGGCAGCGATGTGACTTAGTCTGGGGGGGAGGAAGTGAGAATTGGGTCTTGTACAAGGTTATCTGTACAGCAGAAATGTGTCAGCGCTTTATAAAATTGAAATAATTCCCTCCAGCTCTATAAACATCACAGCAAACCGCAGTCTAACTTATGTTCAGAAGACTCACCAGACTGTAGACCTCAATCTCTATTTTGAAGTCCGCGCTTGCATCAGTCCTGCAGTGAGAGAGGAAGGCCGGTTATTCAGAAACCAGTAATGCTGCACTACATGATGTAGGTACTAAGTGCTTGGTTGAGAAGATGGTTTATCTAAGCACAAATATAGAAGGGCAAAAAAAAAAAAAAACCAAAACACTCAGCTGCCTCAAACTTTTTTTCCCCTGCCCACTCTCCCAGTGTTGCTTACCCTAAACTGCCTAGCTATGTGGAATTCTCCTCCCAGGGTATTCTGGGGGACCAGGTATTATTGGCACTGGCTTTGGAACTTTTAATAAAACATACATTCACCTGCCAACACTAAAAATGTTCTTACCTGGGATAAACTTAAAGAGGGTCAGAGACCAAATACAGTACACAGCTCTGATACTCACCCGGGGCTTCCTCCCGCCCCATAAACACGTCTAAGTCTCACGCCGTCCTCCCGCAGTGATCTCCCTTACCAGACTCAGTGACGTCAGTCCGGGTCCACTGAGCATGCATGGGAGGTCTGCACATGCGCAGTACACCGACTGGCATCGACTGAGGATGGTAACGGAGATCACCGCGGCAAAACGGCAGGAGGAAGGCGTTGGACTTAAACGTGTTTATGGGGTAAGCATCAGAACTGGTCCTGTATTTGGTCTCGGAGCCTCTTTAATAATGTAAATCGGGGTAAGGAAAGATTTTACAATGGGCTAACACTGACTAAAGAACTTATATACTGTAGTAGAAACAATTTTATTCTTTATATTTTTCACTACTGTTCCTCTGTAATGTTCTCATCTCTATTTACAGCTAATCTTTTGTTCACCAACACAGAGAAACCGTCCACTAAATCTTGCTGTGTCCTGGAGTGAAGGGACAGCTGTCATTGCGAGGTACTTACAGGGTAACCATAGTGGGGAAGATGATGGTATCACCAGTCTGGGCATCTGCAGCACTGGCCACGGGCGTGGCTACAACATCATGGCTCCCGTAGCGGATGAGTATGAGGAAATAGTGACCGAGGGCTCCTGAAACAGACACGCGCTTCAATTCACTTAAATACATTCGGTAAAAAATAAAGGGTGCGTAAAATACTGTATTGGTGGTTTTAGACTTTTTTTCCATCAAATTCACCTGTGAAAAAATGTTCACATATTTCAGCTACACGACAAAACACTAAGATGTTTACCTCATGTGGTATTTCATTTGGTATTTTAAAGGACTACTGTAGGGGGAAAGAGAGTTGAAGTTACCCGGGGCTTCTAATGGTCCCCCGCAGACATCCTGTGCCCACGCAGCTGCTCACCAATGCTCCGCCCCCCCGCAGACATCCTGTGCCCACGCAGCCACTCACCGATGCTCCGGCCCCCGCAGACATCCTGTGCCCACGCAGCCACTCACCGATGCTCCGCCCCCTGCAGCCGCCCTGTGCCCGCGCAGCCACTCACCGATGCTCCGGCCCCCGCAGACATCCTGTGCAGCCACTCACCGATGCTCCGGCCCCCGCAGACATCCTGTGCAGCCACTCACCGATGCTCCTCCCCCCGCAGACATCCTGTGCAGCCACTCACCGATGCTCCGGCCCCCGCAGACATCCTTTGCAGCCACTCACCGATGCTCCTCCCCCTGCAGACATCCTGTGCCTGTGCAGCCACTCACCGATGCTCCAGCCCCCGCAGACATCCTGTGCCTGTGCAGCCACTAACCGATGCTCGGGCCCCCGCAGATGTCCTGTGGCTGTGCAGCCACTCACCGATGCTCCGGCCCCCCGCAGATGTCCTGTGCCTGTGCAGCCACTCACCGATGCTCCGGCCCCCGCAGACATCCTGTGCCTGTGCAGCCACTCACCGATGCTCCGGCCCCCGCAGACATCCTGTGCAGCCACTCACCAATGCTCCGCCCCCCGCAGACATCCTGTGCAGCCACTCACCGATGCTCCACCCCCTGCAGACATCCTGTGCCCGCGCAGCCACTCACCGATGCTCCGGCCCCGCCTCTGGTTCACTTCTGGAATTTGACTTTAAAGTCGGAAAACCACTGTGCCTGCGTTGCCGTGTCCTCCCTCCCGCTGACATCACCAAGAGCGCACAGCGCAGGCCCAGTATGTTCTGTGCCTGCGCAGTACGCTCCTGGTGACATCAGAGGGAGCGAGGACACAGTCGTGCAGGTACAGTGGTTGAAGGCATTCGCAATAATTCAGCTTTAAGTGAGCAACTGTGCTTTCCCATGATGCATCACTCCTAAATATGTAACTTAACTCTAGAGATAATTTGTATATTCCGTAGTGATGCCATTAGCAGCTTATTAACCATCAATAACTACATTATAATATTGTGAAATTAGGGAAATATATGTTTTTATCAACGTGAAATGAAATTCAGCATTTCTTCTTTGCTCTAAAATATTTACAGCATTTTATTTTTGTTAGAACAGCATTCAAAGGGTTAAACACAGGATTTACAACCTCAGTGCAGAGAAAGCTGGACGCAACCGAACTGGAGATAATGTTATCTTGTTTTTACTTCATTATATCAAGTGAGGAATGTAAACACTTCTCTGACACTTCAGACTCTCCTGAACATAGACAGACACACAGAAAGCATTTCTCCATACAATACAATATGAAAACACGTTATGAATAAAATGAAAAGTCAGCTCTCAGAGAAAAAAAACCTGTACTTTGGGAACTTGTAATTTCTAAATGAATAATAATACTTATACACAAAAGCAAATAGGATAACCGTATGGCATATAAAAAGTAGGATTAAAGGTTTTTATTGATTATTATGTCAGGGTTTTATACCGCTTTAATAAACTTTCTTATTTTTCTGAATAGTGTCATTTTTCCCCCTTTCTCTGCCATTTCCTCCCTTTTATAACCTTCTGGATAGCTGATCGTTACCCCATGCTCTAATCTTTGTGAATCCACATTTATGAGGCATTTGTGACGTCGGTACTTTCAGTTTTCCATGCAACAACCTTAGTGAATTAACATTTCACAAAAGGTTTGGTAAAGCCAGTTTTCTGCTTTCCCACATGCAGTGACGCTTGGTGAACTGAAGCCTTTCAGAGAGGCTGCAAACAACAGGTGGGACACGAACACCTCTACACTGAGGAGTACCTGAGCTGCGCAGTGTGGTGCACACATAGTCCACCTTCAGTGGAAGCTGGATTTCAGAGATGGTGACTGAGCCGTGACAAGGCGTCAGCTTTCCTGGAGGAGAAGATGCTGGCTCCTCAGGTCGCTCTCCTCGGAGTCTGTCCAGTTCCTTCAGTAGAGCCTTCTTCTTTTCAGCTAGAAAGGATAGTTAAAGTCATTGGGAGTCTATAATAAAAAAAAGAAACCAGATACTGGGAGAGGGAAGGCTCTGAGTCCTAATTGTGCCTTCCTGCTCCTCTCCTGATGCAGCACTGGCTCCCCTGTTTGAATCCTCCGCCGCGGGGGACTTCGGAAGTCTTCAGGAGCCAAGTCCTCTCGAAGACAGGTGGCTCCATACTGCGGTTGCGTGATACAGGGCGCTCGCGCGTGCGCAGTGTGGAGCCGCTTGTCTTCAGGAGCACTCGGGCGCCTAAAGACTTTGCGAAGTCAGCAGAGTGAGCAGTTTTTGACCAAATTAGTCAAATACTGCTCCCGGGGAAATCGCTGCACCGAGAGAGGAGATGGAAGGCTCATTAAGACCCAGAGCCTCCCTCTCCATAGGTAAGTATCTGGCTTTTTTTTTTTAAAGCACGGTTCCTATTTACTTTAAGATCAGTTGCTTCAGCCGTTTACTCTGCTTACTCACTGGTTACTAAGAGGAGACGCTCGGCCTCAGCTTCCTGACGAGTGCCCTTGCCATGTTCAGCGTCCACACAGTAGCTCAAGGCACAACTTGCCTGCTCAATAATACGTTGTAGAGAAGAGACCTCCTTATTGAGAAGCTGTTGGAAGTATAAAACAGGCGTTATCCTTTCATTAACAATTTAGACTTTCTTAAAGGACTTCCAAGGCCAGACATGCAAAAATAGATCATTACCTGAGTGCTTTTCAAATCCATGGAGAAAGCCATCGACGCCCTCCATTTCCGCCGGGATTATTCAGCTGAGCTAAGCCGCCGCTGCGCAGTACGCACTGATGCGAGTTCGGCTGCGCAGCTCTCAGCCCTCCTCCAGACGCGCCTGATAGACGCACAGGAGGACGCGGGGACCGAGTACGCGGCTGAAGTGGGGGGGCTGAGAGCAGCCGCACTTGCGTCAATGCATACTGCGCAGCTGCGGCTCAGCTCCGTGGCCATCTTTGGAGGGGAATAATAAAACGACCCGTGCGGTGGGGTCGGGACCCAACCTGGGGTCAGTTCTAAGTGAATAATTGCGGCGGAAATGAACGGAGGGCGCTGAAGGCTTTCTCCATGGATTTAAAAAGCATTCAGGTAATGATCTATTTTTGCATGTCTGGCCTCGGATGTACTTTAAAGGGAATCTGAAGTGAAAATAAACTTATGATATAAAGTTTTTTATTTGTAGTACAGATAACAAATAAAACATTAGCAGCAGACATATGAGTCTAATAATGTTTCCAGTACAGGAAGAGTTAAGAAACTTCAGTTATGTATGCAAAAGAGCTTCTCTGAGCTCTCCGACTTTCAAAGTTGCAGAGAGCTCTGTCTTCTGAAGCATGTTATCTCAACTGTCAGTCACTGTAATTTGTTTTTATTTCTGCAGAGAAAAGTCTGCTCTGTGAAATCATTTAGAATGCTGAGTAATGTGTAAACTGCAAATATTAGATAATTATGCAATGTTCTAAAAAAACTATATAACTGAACATAAAAATATGAGAATATTTTCTTTGCTACTAATGTTCTAGTAATTACACCTACTACACAACCAATTCATTAGATCATCATTTTTTTTTTCGATTCAATGTCACTTTAAGATGAGAACCTGCATACCTTGATGTTCTCCTTCTGGTCCCCCAATCCAGTTATCGCCGGCCTTTTCGGAAGATGAGTAGTCGGGGTAGACAACTGGGAACCAGACTCGAGCTGTACATTCCTCCTCATTGTTCGGTAAGCATCAATACTGCAATAGTAGATATGACAATGTTGCAACAGCTTCATATCATGCAAGACAACGCTGTCTGTATGTTCATCATACACCAGTAATTGTACTCCAAATTTGTATAAAGTGCTGACGTAGAAGAATACTTAAAGTGTACCTGAGACGGGGGGGGGGGGGGGGGGGGGGAATGTATACATACCTGGGGCTTCCTCCAGCCCCCTTCGGCGGCCCGATTGCTCCCTCACCTCTGGCTTCCCGGCACATGCACAGTGCGGCTGCGTGCGCTCCCGTGGCTGCGCAAAACTGCACAGGTGCAGAACGCTCCCAGCCACGGGAGTGCAACGGAGGCCTGCATGTGGCCGGCCACGCATGCGCAGTAATACCCAACTGCCCATACTTATGGGTGCCCTCAGGATGGATCGAGAAGGCAGAGGATGGCGGCGAGGGAGCGGTCAGGCCAAAGGGAGCCGGAGGAAGCCCCAGGTATGTATACATTTCTTCTATTCCCTCATCTCAGGTTCCCTTTAATTATCTGGTGTCTACATATTTCAAACAAAGAGTTGGGAGAGAGAATTTACAGATCAAACGGAGAAAGTGGAGATGAATTGGCCATACTCTTCACAAGAGTAACACCACTAAGAAAGAAGATTTAAAGAAAAGAACAAAAACGAGGTGAAAATAAACGGATGAGATAAACAACTGTATCTATTCTACTGCTCCTAAAAATGTTTTTTTTTTTTTTCAATAAACCAGTTTCATTTTATATTTAAATCTACTTTTTAAGTCTTTACAGTTTCATTGTCTCTGCTCAATGACACATTCATTGAGGTATGCCAGAGCTAAAATCTATCAACTATTCACCCTTTTTTAATCTCTTTCCTGCTTTCAGAAGCCATTTTCTGCTAGGTAAGCGTTTTATTTTGGTTGTCATTTCTAAACAGTGAGGGTTCTAATCTGGACAGACACTGTCACTTGCATACCTGATGTTTAAAGAGAACCAGAGACGAAGCACCCTCATGTATTTTACCTTGTATATATCAATGAAAACATGACAGTAAACACCTACCCTGCTCTCTGTTTCATTCTTCTCTGCTCAGTCTGCCTGTTACCAGCTCTGATAAGAATCCCCGACTGAGCATTCAGTCTAGCTTTGCCCCGAATGATTATAGCCGAGTCAGTTTCTGTGATGTCTTTTTAAGCCCAAGCCTGCCCCCTTGTGGCTCGGATTTCCTGCTACGAGGATACATAGCAGGAAAGCAGAGCCACAAGGGGGCCAGAATGAAACAGAGAGCATGGTAAGTGTTTTCTCTAATGTTCTCACTGATATATATGGTAATATACATGAGTGTGCTTCATCTCTGGTTCACTTTAATTCTTTCATGTAGAGAAATAGAAAAAAAAAAAAAGGAACACAGCCTAGTTATTGGTGTGCTGGGCACTGTACATACACATCTATCTCATGTCACCTTGTGTATCCTTTAAGTGGTATCCCCAAGGTAGAAAAAAAAAGAAGACCTTTTATGGCTGTAATATGCTCATCACTGAGCCTTACAATATTCCAGACAAGACAGAAGCTGTCACTTGCTTGCCTGAAAATTAACTCTTTCAGGCAGTAATGAAAAAAGTAAAACAGCCCGTTTGGTACTGTACACATACAGTGGGATGCAAACGTTTGGGCAACCTTGTTAATAGTCATGATTTTCCTGCATAAGTTAAATATATCATATAGGAGACACACACAGTGACATTTGAGAAGTGAAATGAAGTTTATTGGATTTACAGAAAGTGCACAATAATGGTTTAAATAAAATTAGGCAGGTGCATAAATGTGGGCACTGTTGTCATTTTATTGATTCCAAAACCTTTAGAACTAATTATTGGAACTCAAATTGGCTTGATGAGCTCAGTGACCCCTGACCTACATACACAGGTGAATCCAATTATGAGAAAGAGTATTTAAAGGGGTCAGTTGTAAGTTTCCCTCCTCTTTATTTTCTCTGAAGAGTAGCAACATGGGGGTCTCAAAACAACTCTCAAATGATCTGAAGACAAAGCTTGTTCACCATCATGGTTTAGGGGAAGGATACAGAAAGCTGTCTCAGAGATTTCAGCTGTCTGTTTCCACAGTTAGGAACATATTGAGGAAATGGAAGATCACAGGCTCAGTTCAAGTTAAAGGGAACCTTAGCAGAGCAATATGGATGTTTCCTTTTAAACAATACCAGTTTCTTGTCGGTCCTGCTGTAATCTTTAGCTGCAGTAGTGGTCAAATCACACACCTTAAACAAGCATGCAACTAATCCAGTCTGACTTCAGTCAGAGCACCTGATCTGCATGCTTGTTGCGGGGCTGTGGCTAAAAGTATTGGAGACACAGGATCAGCAGGAGAGTCAGGCAGCTGGTATTTTAAAAGGAAAAATCCACATCTTTCTCAGTTTAGGTTCCCTTTAAGGCTCGAAGTGGCAGACCAAGAAAAAGCTTGGAATCACAGAATTGACGAATGGTGAGAACAGTCAGAGTCAACCCACAGACCAGCACCAAAGACCCAAAACATCATCTTGCTGCAGATGGAGTCACTGTGCATCGTTCAACCATTCGGTGCACTTTACACAAGGAGATGCTGTATGCGAGAGTGATGCAGAGGAAGCCTTTTCTCCGTCCACAGCACAAACAGAGCCGCTTGAGGTATGCTAAAGCACATTTGGACAAGCCAGCTTTATTTTGGAATAAGGTGCTGTGGACTGATGAAACTAAAATTGAGTTATTTGGGCATAACAAGGGGCGTTATGCATGGAGGAAAAACAACACAGCATTCCAAGAAAAACACCTGCTACCTACAGTAAAAAATGGTGGTGGTTCCATCCTCTGTGGGGCTGTGTGGCCAGTGCAGGGACTGGGAATCTTGTCAAGGTTGAGGGACGCATGGATTCCACTCTGTATCAGCAGATTCTGGAGACCAATGTCCAGGAATCAGTGGCAAAGCTGAAGCTGCGCTGGGGCTGGATCTGTCAACAAGACAACAACCCTAAACACTGCTCAAAATCCACTAAGGCATTCATGCAAAGGAACAAGTACAACATTCTGGAATGGCCATCTCAGTCCCCAGACCTGAATATAATTGAAAATCTGTGGTGTGAGTTAAAGAGAGCTGTCCATGCTCGGAAGCTATCAAACCTGAATGAACTAGAGATGTTTTGTAAAGAGGAATGGTCCAAAATACCTTCAACCAGAATCCAGACTCTCATTGGAACCTACAGGAAGCGTTTAGAGGCTGTAATTTATGCAAAAGAAGAATCTACTAAATATTGATAAAAAAAAAAAAAAATTGTGGTGCCCAAATTAATGCACCTGCCTATCACTGTGTGCGTCTCCTATATGATGTATTTATCTGACATTTGTTATCTTAACAACCAACGATTTATACAGGAAAATCATGACATTAACAAGGTTGCCCAAACTTTAGCATCCCACTGTGCATGTTCATCTCATAATGTAGCCTCGGGTACACTTTAAGCAATGACAAAAAAAAAGTCTATAAAATAAAAAAAAAACTGAAATGTCACAGTGTGTATTTCACACACCTTCTGCTGTGGTCTCTCTGTTTCTATCTCCTTGCAGTCACCATATGGTTATGCCTCTAAGTGGGGGAAGCTGGATGTATCTCATCTCTGATGGTACTGGAGTAAACCTTCTCTCAAAGTTATCACGCTGTGTGTGTGTGTCTTACCTGCGTAGTCCTCCTATGGAGCATAGATGACAAACACTGGCCCACGGGCTAAATTTGGCCCTCAAGTGGTTTACCCACTTTGCATTATGTTTGGCCACTCTAGACCACCAGGGAAGCTATATTGGAGGTAAAGCCCTAGACCACCAGGGAAGCCATATGGGAGAGGGAGGGGGAAAGCACTAGACACCAGGGAACTGTATAGGGGAGGGTGGGGGCCTCTGGACACCAGGGAACTGTAGGGAGGACCACTAGACGCCTGGGCCCATATGCAATTCCACATTTCTTCTGTGTTTTTTCCTAGGAGAAAACTTTTTATCTTCTATTTAAAAGCGGATCTGAGATGAAAAACTAACTATAACAAGTAACTTGTCTATATATCTTATCTAAAGATTAGATGGTTTACACAGCAAAGCTAGCTGCACACAGTTTTAATAGAATATGATTATTTATTCCTGTGATAGAATGACAGCCGCCATGTTTGTAAACATTACACAGAAGCAGGCTTATCTGCATCTTGAGCCATCAGCCTAATCCCCCCCCCCTCCTCCTCCTTCCTTCTGCCTCTGAAATCAATGGCTAGTAACACCTCCCCCTCCTCCTGCCCAGACTGCGCTCCCATGAGCCCTTGCCACTGCCAAGGCTCTCTGAAAAGCTGTGGGCGTGGCTTGTTTAGTTTATAGGGAATTTGAGTATTAAAACAAAAACAAAAAAAGTATTTGGCTTGAGGAATGCCCTATAAACAATAGGAAAGGAACACAATTATGCAATGAGTAAAAGTTCACCTCGGATCCACTTTAAAATAACGTTCCAGCACTTTTCAACTAAAAAAGTACTAAGTACAAAAGTAATATCAAAATTATTTTGAGTATTGTCTTGCTTGCTGGTGGCTGAGCTGGCATTTTCTTGACAAATTTTTAAATATCTTCTAGGTGAAAAATTTCATATGGCCCCAGGTAACTGAATAGGGGTAGGAGGGGAGCCATTAGACACCACGGAACTTTATAAGAGAGGAAAGTGACCAGTAGAAATTGAGGTTGGCCTGCGACTAGGTCCCAGTGAACAATTACAGCCCACTTTATATTTGAAGTATATAGTAGTAGAGATCCGACTGAGCACCAGACCTTGCTCGATACCGGCCTTACACCTGTTTTGCGGTAATACAGCTTCCTCAGAGGCCAGATAGGTCTCTGAGGGCAGAGAAAGGGCTGTAAGGCCGGTATCGAGCAAGGTCTGGTGCTCCGTCTGATCTCTACTACTATATACTTGGAATTGTTTCACGTGAGCACAACCGGCAGGGAATGGTGAGCAGCCTAATTCCATCACTCTAGCATTTTGGTGCCGGCTATCTTATCTACATTGACGCACTTTGAGTTTGACATCCCTGCAATACACCAACTATGGAAACACAAACAGCCCCGGTACCTGTAGGGCAGATGGGTCTCCTCTTCAGTGGATCTCCCCGGAGTCACTGTGACCTCATCCTCCAGCAGCTCTGGTAAGCTGGACACCACTGAGTTCTGTGAAGACACAAATTGGGTGACAACCCGTCCAAGCTGAAGGGTTCAGGCTACTGATCACTTGTAAGGCTCACCAGAGGACTGATTGCTGCCTGCAAAACTGCGGACTTGGTGAGCGGAGACAGAACTGACACCGGAGGAAGCTCCAGGTCTGGATAGTCCGACAACTGTTCTTCTGAAGCTTCGCTAATATCCAGGACACCTTCAAATATGCGGTCAATCAGCTCGGAGCTGTTCATGGTCACCCGTCTGCGGTCAGCATCTATGTGGTCTACGGGAGACCTACCTAGGAGAACAGGAAAGCACGGTCGGTGGCGTACATTAGTCACATAGCGGCCAGGAGAAAGGCCAGCCATGAGGAGGTGGATTTATTGAAGGGCAACACAATGCGCAGAGCAATCCAGTGTGATAGAGGTTGTCCTACCTCATCTGCATTAAAGCAGAACTCTAAGGTTCCATTCACACTATATCTGTTGCATTCCCTCTGTGAATCCCTCCACTGGCTTCCCATCTAGTCCAGAATCCGATCCAAGATACTGTGTCTGACCTACAAATCTGTCCACAAAACCTGCCCAACCTACATTTCCGATCTTACTCAGAGGTACACACCTAGCCGCTCACTCCGCTCTTCCAATGAACTTCGCCTAACCGCCCTCCGCATCACCCAGTCCCATGCACGCCTCCAGGACTTCTAAAGAGCTGCCCCAACACTATGGAACTCCCTACCTCCACCCGTTAGGGCAGCCCCCTCCTTCAACATCTTCAAGAAGGCCCTCAAAACTCACCTTTTCCCTCTGGCCTACCACCCCTCACAATTGCTCTAAACCTACAGCTGAACTCTGGTCCCCTACCCTTCGTGTCCTTACCTCTCCCTCTAGATTGTAAGCCTTTGGGCAGGGTCCTCCTCCTTATGTCTCCTACCTGATCATGCACCTTCATTACTGTACACCCATCCTATGGATCTGAGTGAACTCGACTGGCCTAATCTCCATGCTCCATCCAGTGACTAAGCATTACCTTGTACTCATACTGTGCTGCGTGATCTCCATGCTCCCCTCCAGTGACTAAGCATTACCTTGTACTCATACTGTACTGTGCTGTGTGATCTCCATGCTCCATCCAGTGACTAAGCATTACCCTGTACTCATACTGTGCTGTGTGATCTCCATGCTCCATCCAGTGACTAAGCATTACCTTGTACTCATACTGTGCTGTGTGATCTCCATGCTCCCCTCCAGTGACTAAGCATTACCTTGTACTCCTACTGTGCTGTGTGATCTCCATGCTCCCATCCAGTGACTAAGCATTACCTGGTACTCATACTGTGCTGTGTGATCTCCATGCCCCATCCAGTGACTAAGCATTACCTTGTACTCATACTGTGCTGTGTGATCTCCATGCCCCATCCAGTGACTAAGCATTACCTTGTACTCATACTGTGCTGTGTGATCTCCATGCTCCCCTCCAGTGACTAAGCATTACCTTGTACTCATACTGTGCTGTGTGATCTCCATGCTCCATCCAGTGACTAAGCATTACCCGGTACTCATACTGTGCCGTGTGATCTCCATGCTCCCATCCAGTGACTAAGCATTACCTTGTACTCATACTGTGCTGTGTGATCTCCATGCTCCCCATCCAGTGACTAAGCATTACCTTGTACTCATACTGTGCTGTGTGATCTCCATGCTCCATCCAGTGACTAAGCATTACCTTGTACTCATACTGTGCTGTGTGATCTCCATCCAGTGACTAAGCATTACCCGGCACTCATACTGTGCCGTGTGATCTCCATGCTCCCATCCAGTGACTAAGCATTACCTTGTACTCATACTGTGCTGTGTGATCTCCATGCTCCCCATCCAGTGACTAAGCATTACCTTGTACTCATACTGTGCTGTGTGATCTCCATGCTCCATCCAGTGACTAAGCATTACCTTGTACTCATACTGTGCTGTGTGATCTGGTCTTTCTTGTATTCCTGTATTGTCATATTGCTGTATGTCACCCCTAAATATTGTCTGTAACCTAAACTAATGTCCAGCGCTGCGTAATATGTTGGCGCTTTATAAATACAATAAATACATTCTAGAATAGTTCTGCATGTCAACTCACTGCCCATACACGTCTATGGGCCTGTTTACAGCAGCGCTATGTTGTAACGGATTGGGTTATTCTAACTCGCTGCATGCAAGCTTTGAATCATTGTGTATGGTATAATACCCAGGTTCTATTGCTGTTCACACCCATTATAATGCATGTGTTATCCAACAGGCAAAGTGTGAATCCAGCCTCACCTGTTTAGGCAACAACTGTATGGTGTAAAGGAACATTATGGAGTAACATGTATTTTAAAATTGAGAGAAGAATAGTTCGGGAAGTGCTCCTAAATACTGCTGTATACATTTAATGCTTATCTCTTGTTTACTGTTATCAAATTCCTTTCACACTTCACTGAAGGGGACAGGCTGAGCAGGAATCATGGGGGGGGGGAGGTGGGGGAACCCTCTCCTTGCATCTGTTAACCCTGTGTGTGAGATAGGTCTCACAATCTTAACTTTTTAAGCCAAGGGCCATATCACCATTCTTGAGAGCACTAGAGGGCTGAACTGGTAAAATTAAACAGTTTTTGCTGATCGGTACACTAGGCCTGTGACATTTTGTCAAATAAAACATTTCCACGGGAAAGAACCCATTTACCATGCGCAAATAAGCACAGTGAGGGCCCTTTTCCACCAGCGCGTTTGCGCTGGCTGAATCGCAAAAACGCAAACCGCTAGCGATTCTACAATCGCTACGGTTTGCTTTTTAACATAGGAATCGCGGTAGGTCATTTCCACTACCGCGATTTGTTTTTGCCGGGAACGCGAACGCGCGGCGGAGCGATATTTGCCGCGATTTTGCTATGCAGTGCATAGCATAGCAAAATCCCTCTCACTTTAGGTGTGCTTTAAAGTGTAACTGTCGGGCATAAAATCAATTCTTTATTTTTATCTGGTAAACAAGTAATAAGGATGCTAACCAGGCAATCCAAAAGCTAAAATCACTATTACTTTTCTTGTTTATAAATGATCATTCCCCAGTTTACCTGACTCTTATTTGGTACACACAAAGTTTGGTATGCACAAAGGAAGTTGCAAGGCATGCTGGGTTGTCCTTTTTTGCTTCTCTACTTCCCCTCAGACTTAACTAATGCAGCCTGATTGGCTGAAGCCCCTTTCCCTCCTGTCTTCCCCTCCCACACCTCTGTTCCGCTCTGGTCAATATTTCTCATGCTGAGACAATGCACTTTCTACAGTGGAGGGCGGGCAAATCAGGCAGAGGAGGGTAAGGGAGGAAATGACATCAGGATTGGCTTCAAAATAGTCACAGTTAAAATGGGAAATGCTAAGAAGGATTTTCTCTTTTTTTACTGTAGAAAAATCACCAAAATCAAAACCGTGGACAGTGCAATACATATGTAAAGTAGAGCAAGAATTTATCTACTTATATATGTGTGTGTGGGGGAGAGGAGTTCTGAGATAGTATGGCTGACAGCTCCTCTTTAAGGAGAGCAGCAATCACATAGAGCACACTCAATAAAGTACCCTAGTTGTGTCTAATCCACAACTTTCCCCAGTCATAGTTAAAGAGACTAACAAAATTTTCAGCCTTATTTCTTCTATCCTATAAGTACCTATACCGGTTCTAATGTTGTCTGTCTTACTGCAGCCTTTCCTAGTTGCACAGTGGCTGTATTATCTCTGTTATATAATCTAATCTTTCCTCTGACGGCTTTTTCGGGCTCAGGCACTCAGGCAGTGATGTGCTGCTCTGCTTGTGATAAGTAGAAGATATTCACACCCTCTCCACGCCCCCTGTAGGCTCTGTGTGAGTCACAGACTGATCTCCTCTCAGCCTATCACATGCTGGTTAGCAGCCATGTCTTGTTTGTAAACACTGCCTAAAACTGGCAATTACAAGCTAGGACTGCAGCAGGGAGAGGCAGAAACAGCACAGAGGGGCCCAGGAGAACATAATGAATAGAATGGTATGCTTTTTATTGTAAGAATTTTAGAGTACAGATTCTCTTTAAGGGTTAGATTCTTAGGGGGGGGGGAAGCCAATTAACCAGCCAGGAACAGGCACTAAAAAGTTAGAGGGAAGGATCTGGATACCAGAGCCTTCCAGGTCCTCCGTTCCTCCGGTCATTCCAGCGTTGTCCAGTTGGGAAGTTATCTGACCTGCTGGATTTAATGTCTATCCAGCACTACTCTTGCAGTCATTGGAAGTATCCACATCCCCAACTACTTTAGAAGACTACAGAGTAGGGACACCAACTACCAGTACATACTGCACTATATTTGAAGTATGATAGAGTAATAAGCTATACCCACAAACCAGGGTTACCTCAAAGCCAACCACTATATAGGCAGGTGGAGAGATTAGACCTGACCCCACTCAGGAATAAGTCGCTCTCCATAAATGAGGATAAAAGTGGTTAACACCCCTCCACCAGGGTGGACTTGATATAGCGTAGTATGGATACAAAGGCGCCAAAAGGATAGAAGTATCTAAAAAGTTTAAAACATGAGGAGGCATTGGTGCCTGGCTCTTCTACTGACCACATATGCTATGACTCCATTGTAATTGCCTGATGAAGCGGGATCAAACCTGCAAAACGCGTTGCATTGTCACCCACAGTATGTAAATAAACTTCTTGTATTTCACAAACACATGGACAATTTTTGTGTCTGCTTGAAGAGGGTTAGTCCACCACTGCCGCCTCATGTTTTAAACTTTTTAGATACTTTTATCCTTTTGGCGTCTCTGTCTCCATACTACGCTACTTTAGAGGACGAGCAGATCTGTACTGCACACACATCAGTCTGGGCTCACACAGGTGCAATACAGATGCGCTTCATTGTTCCCCATAAATAAATACAAGAATTCTTCCGAAGTCTGTCTGAAGAGTACGGAATACACAGCCAGTCACATCTATGGGAGATTGCGCTGGAACAAGGAGAAGAAGGGGAGCGAAGGTTCTAGGATATCCAGATACTTCTCTCTCCATAGGCGAGTATCTCATCTGAAGCTAGAGTTTCCCCAGTTCCGCTTCGCTTTAGCAGGCACTTTTGGGATGAAGGAGGGAATGCAAGAACATGGAAGAATCTCCCAAAATGCAGATACAGATTTCCAATTTGAGATGAACACTGTAAGGCAAGACTGCCAACAACTGCCACTATACTGCCAACTGCCACCATACTGGCAACTGCCTCCATACTGCCAACTGCCACCACACTCAGCACCGAGAGGTTCTTGTGATCATGCTGATCAGCTGCTGGCCATAGTTACCTTCCTCTCTCTTGTCCTCATCCACGGCTTCACAGGACGACTGAAGATCCTCAGAGAGCAGAGAATCTGCAAGACACACAACACTCACTTAGAAAATGTCTCCCCATTACTTCCCATACACGGAATACACACGGAACATGCACCACATACTAATGATTTGTGAAGCTGCATACACACGATGACACATGACCAGAGTGGCCAATAACAGCCTCTGCTGGGAATCTAGCGCGTGTACAGCAGCCCCCAACCCCCCTTATCCACTCCACCATCATCCACCTGACATTGCTTCGGCCAAGAATCTGCAGGATTGCTTGAAGCCCCCTCTCAGACACTAGTGATAAATCTGCCCGATGGTTCCTTACCAGAGCTGCAGGTTCCTTGGAGGCGGACCTCGAGGGAGGAGACACAGTGCCCCGCTGACAGGTCAAGGGATCCATCGCTGCCTTCCAGAGAAAGTTCTGCAAACTCCGCCCCCTGTAAACACAATCACAGGGCTGACAAGAGGCAGTACAGGGCATGGATAGCTTTCTGGGATCTCTCTCTGCTCACCGATAGAGATCTACTGTATATACTCGAATACCTCGTGTATAAGTCGCCTTCAATAGTCAAGCCCCTTAAAGAGACTCTGAGGCCTCCAAAAATGACCCCTTATTCTAGCCAATCCCGTTAAGCATTAATGGCTTAGCTGAAACCCCGCTATCCCACGGCAAAATGAGGCTTTATTCACCCCCAAGTACCGGGGCAAAAATACATGACTTTCCTGGTCGTGGATTTTGCTGACCAGGGAGGCAGAGCTTTGAGCTGCAGCACTGCCTCAACCAGGAAGGAGCCCCGCAATTTGCCCCGGGCATTTCAGGGTGATTAAAGTCTCGTTTTGCCACGGGATAGCGACGTTTCAGCTAAGCCATTAATGCTTAACAGGACTGGCTTTT
This sequence comes from Hyperolius riggenbachi, assembly GCF_040937935.1. NCBI lineage: Eukaryota > Metazoa > Chordata > Amphibia > Anura > Hyperoliidae > Hyperolius > Hyperolius riggenbachi. The sequence continues at coordinate 4,835,965 of NC_090656.1, forward strand.
TGGAGGCTTCAGTCTCTCTTTAAGCTGGAATTTTTTATTCACTCAAGTATAAGTCTACCCAGCAAAGTTAAGGGTTGCATTTGGGGACCCGGAGGGGTGGATGATTGCACAACATACAGTATTGTAACCATTAATCCCTCCTGTCCCTTCAGTGCAGCCAATACCTCCTCCCGGCCCCCAAGTGCAGCAATTATTCCCTCCCTTCCAGCAGCCCAGTATTTCCCATCTGCCCCTTTCCTTGGTAATTGTTGTGGCCGGGACTTTCACGCCTGTGTTGTCTTGGCATTTCCTTTGCTCAAAGTACCACTTTGTACTTAGTACCAAAGTTCCTCAAAGTTCTCACTTACCACTGGGTACATTGCTGCAAATGGGAATGTCACTATTAGTACACACATTAATCAGTGTGCTCAGTGTTTCCAGTGACTAGTGTATAAGTCATCCCCTATACTTTTATGATGTGAATCAGACCTAAATTTCTAGACTTATACTTGGAAATATACAGTAAATTCTACTTTCATACTCTTGCACAGAAGTTTTCTAAACTCTGCAGAGATCGGGCAACTGGGATTTCAGAGTATACGCTTTCCGCACAAAACCCTCCCACTTTACCTGTGCTTGTAAGATCATAGAGCTCACCACAAGCGCAGATGTGAGGCAGAGAAAGCGGTTTATACAAGAAAGAACATTCAGAGGTGAAGCCAGCGGTGCTTCCCTCTGACCTGACACTTTTAGAAGGAGCAAAGGCAGAAGAAATGAATGTATGCGAATAAGCCTACAAATGGGCTATTTCAGTCTGGCCACATGGAGAGCAATAATGTGCAATTTCTGGGAATGGAGATGCACTTTAGACTGCTAAGCATGTAACAAAAGCTTTCGGATCTCCCCTGAAACATTTTTATTGGATAAAGTCTCCCGAATTTGATTGCACCGTCTGCACATGTAAATATTACTGGCGGTTAGTGAATCAGCTCCACAGTCATACAGAAGTCCAGGATGCTGCAGAGTACCAAACATATCCTGGATGTGGAGCCAGATGTGGCTCTTTTGATGGCAGCATCTGACTTGCATAGAAATCAGTAGCGGTTGTTTATTCACTAAGCTACACGGCTCAAGAAGCGCAGCTCAGTGTGGCAGCGCAAATAACATTTTCAAAGTAGGCACGTTACTGCTGTAGCATGATGTACTACTAACTTACACTACCCCAAAACTAACGGCTGCTCCAATTGTTCCACTCTGGGCCCTGTCAGGTCCAGCGACTTTACAGGACGAGAGATCCTCGCACTTTGATTGGCTTGACAGGCAGCCTATTGGGCCAAAGTGTGGGGATCTCGTCCTACAAAACAAATCAACCCCCAAGTCAGCTAGTTAATTGTACAAGCTGTTAGTCGGTATTTCTCCTGTCTGGCTCTTGGGGAAATTGCTGATGTTGCTGAAACCCAAGAGAAGCTGAAACCGGGTCTGACACTTCCGCTGCCCGGGGGATCAACTGTGTACACATCACCATGGCAACAGGGACGCGAGCCCTACTGTCCCAGTGTGACACATCTTGTATGGCTATCGCGGAATTACATTTTAAAATGTGGCGTTTATGGCTTTCTCGGCCAAAAAGGTTCCTGACCCCTGCCCTACACTGATCGCTCCAATCAAAGAGCGAAAGGCTCAAGTTTACACAGTATTTGCGGTTTAACCTCCTTGGCGGTAACCCCGAGTCAGGCTCGGAGTAAAAGAAAAAAAGTTGCTGGGAGTGGCAATCCCAGGGAGGTGAGTCTGTGCAGGGGCTGCCGATCTCTCTGCAGTATGTCCTTTTCCTGCTTTCGTATCTGAAAGCACGTGAAAAAAAAAAAATTTAGGCCTCTCGCACACTATATGCGATTCCGATTTTTAATACAATGCAATTTTTTGATTCAGATTAAAAAACACAGCAGCACGCAGTACGTTTTTTTTTTTATCGGAATGAAAATCTGATTGCATTAATAAAAAAAAGATTTAAAAAAAAAAAATCGCAATTGCATGCAGTGTGCAGGAGGCCCGAGACCCTAATAATCAGGAAATAATCATCAGGGAGGTTAATAAGCAGTCTTTTGCATACAGCTATGAAGACCTATAGGACAGAACATGTACAGGAATAAAACACTCACATCCAGATGGTTAGTAGTGTGTGCAGCAGTCAGCCTAGCACAACACAGACAGGCACACCTGTAGCAATTCAAATTGCCTTATAGGTCTGTAGCGCTATATGCTGGAGATTGCATGGACTGTATCTAGGCCGACATGCTGTATGGAAAGGACTTTCTCCTCACGGAGTGATCGATTCACTGGGGACTTTTGGCTGAGTGGGTACCGCTGGCCGTCACTTCTGCCATGCTGTACCTGGCCTTGGAAAGGACTTTCTCCTCACGGATTTACTGGGAGAACCGCCGGCTGTCACTTTTGAATCATTTTACATTTCTAAATACCGTAAACATGATCATTTTCCAGCATCTTTTGACGTTCGGGTAGTTTCTGACCTATAGGGCACGACGTTTTGGGTCTGTGCCCCTTCTGATTGGCTGAGGAGTAAGGGTCTGTGCCGCCTGTGCCGCCCATGAATAGCTCCTCCCCAGCTATGTGACGCCCATGAATAGCAGACGCCCTCACCCTCCTCCCCAGCTATGTGCCACCCATGAATAGCAGACGCCCTCTTCCCCAGCTATGTGACGTCCATGAATAGCAGACGCCCTCCTTCCCAGCTATGTGCCGCCCATGAATAGTAGACGCCCTCCTCCCCAGCTATGTGACGCCCATGAATAGCAGACGCCCTCACCCTCCTCCCCAGCTATGTGACACCCATGAATAGCAGACGTCCTCACCCTCCTCCCCAGCTATGTGACGTCCATGAATAGCAGATGCCCTCCTCCCCAGCTATGTGACTCCCATGAATAGCAGACACCCTCCTCCCCAGCTATGTGACACCCATGAATAGCAGACGTCCTCACCCTCCTCCCCAGCTATGTGACACCCATGAATAGCAGACGTCCTCACCCTCCTCCCCAGCTATGTGACACCCATGAATAGCAGACGCCCTCCTCCCCAGCTGTGACGCCCATGAATAGCAGACGCCCTCACCCTCCTCCCAAGCTATGTGACACCCATAAATAGACGCCCTCACCCTCCTCCCCAGCTATGTGACACCCATGAATAGCAGACGCCCTCCTCCCAGGCTATGTGACGCCCATTAATAGATGCCCTCACCCTCCCCCCCAGCTATGTGCCACCCATGAATAGCAGACGCCCTCCTCCCCAGCTATGTGACGCCCATGAATAGCAGACGCCCTCATCCTCCCACCCCAGCTATGTGAAGCCCATGAATAGCTGACGCCCTCAACCTTCTCCCCAGCTATGTGACACCCATGAATAGCTGACGCCCTCAACCTTCTCCCCAGCTATGTGACACCCATGAATAGCAGACCCCCTCCTCCCCAGCTATGTGACACCCATGAATAGCAGACGCCCTCCTCCCCAGCTGTGACGCCCATGGATAGAAGACGCCCTCCTCCCCAGCTATGTGACGCCCATGAACAGCAGACGCCCTCACCCTCCTCCCCAGCTATGTGCCGCCCATGAACAGCAGACGCCCTCACCCTCCTCCCCAGCTATGTGAAACCCATAAATAGACGCCCTCACCCTCCTCCCCAGCTATGTGACGCCCATGAATAGCAATAACTTACACTAGAGTCAGACTGAGCATCTGGAGGAGGTCCCATTTTCACTCGCCCTCTTCCTTTCTTCACCCGTCGCAGTCTTTTCTCCCTGCCGAGGCTCTGCAGACCAGGGAGGGGGTGGCAAGGTAAGTGGTGGAGAGAGGTAACAGGAACAGCTGTGCTCCACCACCGGAATACCACCGGTGATACTGTGCTCCACCACCGGTGATACTGTGCTCCACCACCGGTGATACTGTGCTCCACCACCGGTGATACTGTGCTCCACCTCCGGTGATACTGTGCTCCACCTCCGGTGATACTGTGCTCCACCTCCGGTGATACTGTGCTCCACCTCCGGTGATACTCTGGCATTAAACTCCAGCTGTGTACAGCAAGTGGTCCAGAACTCCGTGCTGTGCTAGTGGTCACTCATCACCAGTGCAATAACTGACACCGCTGTGCACTAAGCCACTACCTCACTGAGCGAGTCACCCGCCACTATCACTCAACATCATGCACCATCCTTCTAGGGGTTGCCCTGCCTAGGAGAACTCATGGAGAAGCATGTGATTAGTCTGATCAGCTGACAGATTTTTAAGGCTCTGATTTGCTGGTCCTGATCATGTGTTACACCAGGAAGTCATCACAGCAAATCAGAACCTTAAAAATCTCATTCAGCTGATCAGACTGATCACATGCTTCTCCGTAAGTTCTCCTAGGCAGGGCCTACATCCTATCACAACTCTGATGCCTCCTCTGTATAGTCTTACCTCGCTGCCTTGGTCCTCCAGCCGTCTCTTTCGCTGCCTTATAGACTGAACCCTCCAGGGATTAGTATGATCTACGACCGAACACACCATGGCGAGTTCCTCCTGCCGTTCCTAAATCAACAGAAACAGAGGACGACAAGGATTACATGGCTAAAAGCACCTGAGTCATTTCTGTGGCCTGGTTCTGTCAAATGGAAGGTCTCAGCCCTGTGTACGTTTTTCTTGATCTTAAAAGAGAGCACGATTTTTTTTTAAGTACACCTTGCTAAAGGCTGGTTTCACACTACAAACTGGCGTTAGGTGCCAGGGCTGTGGAGTTGGTACAAAAATCCACCGACTCCGACTCCTCTAATTTGCATTTTACAATCTTGTTGATTAACAGTATGTAACATGAAATTTGTCTCTTAACTGCCAACGCTTAGGAATTTTAAAAGACGACTGAAGTGAGAAGGATATGTAGACTACTATATTTATTCCCTTTAGTCATAGACTACAACCAGTCCTTGGTAAGAGTACTTGTAAAAGGTACAGGCCGGAACAAAGAACATCTATCAGGCCCTAGGCAATGTAAGTGTGGGTACATGTAAGAGTGATGTGCAGGTACTCTGCAGGGGAATGAGGGGATTCTTCCTCTATTACACATTCTTCATGCACAATCTGAACATGGATCAGGCCCTAGGCAATGTGACTGTGGGTACATGTAAGAATGATGTGCAGGTACTCTGCAGGGGAATGAGGAGATTCTTCCTCTATTACACATTCTTCATGCACAATCTGAACATGGATCAGGCCCTAGGCAATGTAACTGTGGGTACATGTAAGAGTGATGTGCAGGTACTCTGCAGGGGAATAAGGAGATTCTTCCTCTATTACACATTCTTCATGCACGATCTGAACCAGGTTTATGGGTGATAGACAACACCTCTGTGTTCAATGTGCACAGCATTCTCAGTGGATTCCCTGCAGCTCTGTGGGGAGTGCATATGTAGAGTATAGTACTACTGTGTAACAAAGTAAACCTGAGACAGATGAAATTAAAGTTGTATACATACCTGGGGCTTCCTCCAGCACCCTTCAGGCTAATCAGTCCCTCGCTGTCCTCCTCCGCCACCTGGATCTTCTGCTATGAGTCCAGGTACTTGAGCCAGTCTGGCGTAGTGCGCATGCACACACTCCGCCGCCAGGAGCATACTACACCTGTGCAGCACTATTGCGCAGGTGCAGAATGTTCCTGGCTGTGGGAGCGGCATGCGGCCGGACTGCGCTGACTGGCTGAATTACCAGGACTCATAGCAGAAGATCCAGGTGGTGCAGGAGGACAGCGAGGGACTGATAAGCCTGAAGGGGGCTGGAAGAGTGTGTATAAAAAAAATTTCTTTTCATCCTTCTCAGGTACCATTTAATTCGTAGTCACCAAACCAAATTTTAACATATCAAATTATTTGATTTCATGGGCAAAGGGAGTGCATACATTTGCATAAATCAGAAACGCAGAATTATTTCCATCTCGTTGACCATCTCTATTAGTGACACAGCTACACATCAGGCTTTATTCTTACAGCATAGATGTTATTTAGTATATATAAGAGATTCCTGTGTACACATCATATATACAGTCACAATCAGATATGTATATATGACTTTAAAAATACGGGGACTGCTTTATTGCAGCAGCACAAGTAACTAATTTTGATTGGTTTATTTCATTTTTGTGGACTAAGCACAGCTATTACTGTATATATAAATTATTTAGGATGACTATTATCTGAGAAATAGAACATTTTATCATATTTTCTATTTTAATTACAGTTTAAATTCATTAGGAGTCGGAGCATTTTTTCCCGACTCCAGGCACCCAAAATTGCCCCGACTCCGACTCCACAGCCCTGTTAGGTGCGCCTGCCGCATCGGCAAAAACAGGCCTTCAGGGAACACCACGCTAGTACACGGTGTTCCCCATCTGGCATTCGGCCAAACGGTGTGACGCGCTCGCAGTCTCTTCCTGTTCCGGGGGAATGCAGAAGTACACAGAAGCGTATTGTAAAAATATGCTTCCTCGCATACGCGCCACAATGCAAACGTGTTTAAAAAAAAAACCTGCGCCGCCATAAACTAACATGACTTCTGGGCCGATTCAGATCGCTGCAGGAGCCCCGCCAGTAACGTGGGCAGTAAATCAGGCACTTCCGGCGCAGCGTACTGCAACATGGGAAGTATGAACTTCCCCATAGACTTTCATTAGGCTGCAGTAGCAGTGCGGCAATTTGCAGCACCGCATTGCCACAGTGTGAAAGGGCCCTACTTGGACAACCCTAAGAGGGATATGAAGGCTGTCATATTTATTTCCTTTTAAACAATGCACATTCCCTGGCTGTGCTGTTGCCCTTCTGCCTTTAATAATTTAGCCTTAGACCCTGAACAAGCATGCAGATCGGATGTGTTTCAGACACTACTGATGCATGAAAGATCAGCAGAATGCCAGGCAACTGGTATTGTTTAAAAATAAATAAGACAATCGGTCTGGATGGCCTTCTCCTGTAGAGACTGTTTGGCTATCTGCCAGGTAGCAGACCCACAAGGTTAGAGAAGCTCTTTGCTCCAGGGGACTGTTGAAGACTTGTGCATAGTTTAATTTTTCTTTGTAGGAATCACAGGTAGGGCACAAGTCACCAGGCTGACATCTGGCTGACCTTGCGGAGGCGGCTGGCGGTCTCCTCGCTGGGCGGGTTGTCCTCATAGGCAGGCAGGACGCGGCGTGGAGCTAAAGTGCTTTGAGCGACAGGAAGTAGACTTTCTGTATCGTTGTCCTGAGGTTCCACCATAGAGCTCTGGTTACTGTGTTCTGGGAGAGACAAGACGGAAAACATACAATCACAGGAAGGATGCACACAGTCCTGTACAATCAAGTGACTGGCCATATGTCCGTATGTATTACCAAGGGACGGCTCATGCATACCAACATCTGTCTCTACATGTATAGTTAGATGTATTGGGAAGAAAAAAAAAGAAAAGAAAAAAAACATACGTCCATCGAGTTCAACCAGAAAATAAAGTACAACACCAGCCTGCTCCCTCACATATCCCTGCTGATCCAGAGGAAGGCACAACACCAGCCTGCTCCCTCACATATCCCTGCTGATCCAGAGGAAGGCACAACACCAGCCTGCTCCCTCACATATCCCTGCTGATCCAGAGGAAGGCACAACACCAGCCTGCTCCCTCACATATCCCTGCTGATCCAGAGGAAGGCACACCACCAGCCTGCTTCCTCACATATCCCTGCTGATCCAGAGGAAGGCACAACACCAGCCTGCTTCCTCACATATCTCTGCTGATCCAGAGGAAGGCACAACACCAGCCTGCTCCCTCACATATCCCTGCTGATCCAGAGGAAGGCACAACACCAGCCTGCTTCCTCACATATCCCTGCTGATCCAGAGGAAGGCACAACACCAGCCTGCTCCCTCACATATCCCTGCTGATCCAGAGGAAGGCACAACACCAGCCTGCTCCCTCACATATCCCTGCTGATCCAGAGGAAGGCACTACACCAGCCTGCTCCCTCACATATCCCTGCTGATCCAGAGGAAGGCACTACACCAGCCTGCTCCCTCACATATCCCTGCTGATCCAAAGGAAAGTACAACACCAGCCTGCCCCCTCACATATCCCTGCTGATCCAGAGGAAGGCACAACACCAGCCTGCTCCCTCACATATCCCTGCTGATCCAGAGGAAGGCACAACACCAGCCTGCTGCCTCACATGTCCCTGCTGATCCACAGGAAGGCACAACACCAGCCTGCTCCCTCACATATCCCTGCTGATCCAGAGGAAGGCACAACACCAGCCTGCACCCTCACATATCACTGCTGATCCAGAGGAAGGTACAACACCAGCCTGCTCCCTCACATATCCCTGCCGATCCAGAGGAAGGCACACCACCAGCCTGCACCCTCACATATCCCTGCTGATCCAGAGGAAGGCACAACACCAGCCTGCACCCTCACATATCTCTGCTGATCCAGAGGAAGGCACAACACCAGCCTGCACCCTCACATATCCCTGCTGATCCAGAGGAAGGCACAACACCAGCCTGCACCCTCACATATCCCTGCTGATCCAGAGGAAGGCGCAACACCAGCCTGCTCCCTCACATATACCTGCTGATCCAGAGGAAGGCATGGTCCAATTAGCCCCTAAAGGGAAAAAGACCTCTTTACTTACGGTAAAGTCTTTTCCGGTAGTCATGAGGACAGCACCCCTGGATGAGAGACCCATCTCCTTCCGCACTGTGGACAGGAAACTGTTAAAACAAACATTTGCATAAGCAATAGGCAGCAGTACATAAGATACATTCAGGCCATAGTACCTCAGTTAATACAAAAGATGACACGGACATAAATCCTGCTTACACAAATACTTATCTTCTTTTCCACCCAATTAAGGGCGGGTTGCAGGGGTGCTGTCCTCATGACTACCGGAAAAGACTTTACCGTAAGTAAAGAGGTCTTTCCCAGAACGTCATTTCGGACAGCACCCCTGGATGAGACGATATACAAGAGATAAAGGTTTAGGGTGGGACCACTGCTTGCAACACCTTTCGCCCAAAGGATAGATCTGTGCTTGCAGAAACGTTCAGACGATAGTGCTTCACAAATGTATTGTGACTTGCCCAGGTTGCAGCTCTACAAATCTGATCTATGGAGGCCCCTGCCCTCTCTGCCCAAGATGTTGAAATACCTCTGGTAGAGTGAGCCTTAATAGTTGTCTTCAGTTGTTTTCCCTGAAGTTGGTATGCTGAAACAATTGTTTGCCTAATCCATCGTGCCAACGTAGTTTTGGAAGCTCTATTACCTCTGGATTTTCCTGCGAACAGAACGAAAATTGCCTCTGTTTTCCTCCAGGAAACAGTACGCTCTAGGTAGTGAATAAGACACCTTCTGACATCCAGATTATGGAGCTTTTTTTCCTTGTCATTCGATGGATTCTCACAAAAGGATGGTAGGAAAATTTCCTGATTCCTATGAAACGAAGACACTACCTTTGGAAGGAACAACATATCTGGTCGCAGTGTTATCCTATCCTCAGAAATCATGCAGTAAGGTTCCTTTATGGATAGTGCTTGTAATTCCCCTATTCTCCTAGCACTAGTAATTGCTAGAAGAAAAATAGTTTTAAGCGTTAGATATTTGTCTGAAATCTGCTCTAAAGGCTCAAACGGAGACTCACATAAGGCTTGAAGGACAGTATTCAAGTCCCAGGCTGGAACTCTAGATCTAGTTGTAGGTTTCAACCTTTTTAATGCTTGAAAAAAACGGATCACCAGATCTTCTTGTGCCAATCTTCTTTCCAAAAAGACACTTAGGGCTGAGACCTGTACCTTAAGTGTACTGACACTGAGACCTTTTTTGTACCCACACTGAAGGAATTCCAGAATAGACTTGAGTGAAGATGTATTGGATGATCTTTCCAAACACCAGTTATTAAACACTCTCCATGCCTTTTGGTAAATCACACGGGTAACCTTCTTTCTACTTTGTATTAAAGTCTGTGATAATTCGTCTGAGAAACCCTTCGATTTTAACATCTCCCATTCAGGTTCCATGCTGATAGGTGAAGGCGACCCAGATCTGGATGGACAATTGGTCCTTGTGTCAATAGATTCGGTAAAAGTGGAAATGTGACTGGTGCTGATACTGCTAGTAATTGAAGACCTGTGTACCATGCTCGTTTCGGCCATAGAGGAGCAATCAGTATAACCTGTGCTTTGTCCTGAATAACCTTCCTTATTACTCTTGGGATTAACTGAATTGGGGGAAATGCGTACATTAATGCATTCCCCCAATTGATCGTGAAGGCATCTATTACCCAAGGAGCATCCTCTGGGTAAAGGGAACAGAACCTTGGACACTTTGCATTGATCCTTCTGGCAAAGAGATCCACCTCTGGATGTCCCCACTGAGCAACAATCTCCTGGAATATCCCTTGATCCAGGGACCATTCTTTCTGGTCCAGCCTTTTTCTGCTGAGACAGTCTGCCGTCTGATTTGACGTCCCCTTCAAGTGTACAGCAGTTAGAGAGCTGAGGTTTGCCTCTGACCAGAAAAGGATCCTTGCGGACTGCTTCCATAGACTCCTGCTCCTCGTACCCCCCTGTCTGTTCAAGAAGGCCACAACACTCCTGTTGTCCGTCTTTATTAGGACATGAGAATCTCTGATCTGTGTACTGAAATGTTGTAAGGCCCGCCATACAGCCTCTAACTCCCTGTTGTTTGAGGATTGCAAACTTACTTCCGTAGACCACTGACCCTGTGCTGGTAGGAAATTCAGGTGGGCTCCCCAGCCCCATGAACTGGCGTCTGTTGTTATTGTTGTCTGAACTGGGTAACTCCAAAGGCGTCCCGTGGATAGATGAGTGTGGTTCTGCCACCACATCAAAGACACTTTTATGCTGTGAGGCACTAATACCTTCCTGTCTAGTGCTGTAAGTGACTTGTTCCAGGATCTGAGGATCCACAGTTGAAGGAACCTGGAGTGGAACTGTCCCCACTGGACCGCTGGAAAGGAAGCGGTGAGAAGACCTAGTAGAGCCATAGCCTTTCTCAATGATATGCTTCTTGATTTCTGAAATGAAAAGACAGTATTAAAAATCGTGCATTTTTTTCTGGAAGGCAAAAACAGTCTTTCCTCCCTAGTAGATACGTCAAACCCCAAAAATTCTATAAGCTGGGAAGGGATTAATGAAGATTTCTCCCAGTTAATAATCCAGCCCAGATGCTGTAGGAGGTCTATCGTAGTTTCAATATGCCTGTTAACCTGATCAGGTGAACTACCCCATAATAGGAAATCATCAAGATAACCAATAATGTTAACGCCTTTCTGTCTAAGAACTGCCAGGACCTCAGACATCACTTTGGTGAATAACCATGGGGCTGAAGATAATCCAAAAGGTAAAGCATTGAACTGGTAATGTCTTACCTCTGTCTCCATCTGTATAGCGAACCTTAGGTACTGCTGTGAGGATGGATGTATTGGCAGGTGGAGATAGGCATCCTTTAGGTCTAGGGATGCTAGATAATCCTCCCTTTGTAACACACGAATTACTGACTGGATGTTGTCCATCCTGAATCTCCTGTACTTTACTGATTGGTTCAGATTTTTTAGGTTTAGGATAAAACGAAACTTGCCCTGTGGCTTCTTTACTAGAAAAAACCGGGGAATAGAAACCCTGTTCCCTTTGGCATCTTGGAACCTCTCGAATTACTCTTTTCTGTAGAAGGGAGAGAACTTCCTGTTGCAGAGCAAAAGCTTTTTCTGGATTCTTTGGGCGGGGAGTAAGACAGAACTGAGTTGGGGGCAGATGACTGAATTCTATACTGTAACCCTCCAATATTACCCTTAGCAACCACTGGTTTGAAAATAGAGGTTGCCACAATTCGAAGAAGTTTGCAATTCTCCCCCCTACTGGGATCCTGGCGTCATTGTTTATCTGGCTTTTTTGAGGGAACAAAATTGGATCTGGGCTTTTGTGGTCTATAAGGGGCCCATCTTTTACCCTTAGAGGACCTGGGATCTGGCTCGTTTTTGGGTGAAGGACGAAAGGGACGTTTGTTCTGAAAAGGTCTCCTTTTAATTGGAAAATTTTTCTTTTTATCTGCTGTTCTGTCCAAGGTATCATCCAACTTTGAGCCAAAAAGCAAACCTCCCTCACATGGGATGCCGCACAACTTTGACTTTGAAGCAGTGTCACCATTCCAAGTTTTCACCCATACTCCTCTTCTTGCTGAATTAACTAAAGCTGTAGTTCTAGCAGTTAACTTAACTGTATCATCTGAGGCATCAATCAAATAATTAGAAGCATTCAAAACTTTAGGAAAGTCATTTAAAATCTCCTCCCTAGGTACTCCTGAAGCAATCTTGTTCTGTACCTCCAAAAGCCAGGTCCTTAAAGATCTGCTTACAGCTGTGGAGGCTATGGCAGGCTTAAATGTTAGAGAAGAAGATTCCCATGCTCTTCTTAAGATATTGTCCATTTTCTTATCAATTGGATCTTTAAGATTCCCAAAGTCTTCAAAGAGCAAATCAGTCTTTTTTGACACCCTTGAGAAAGATGGATCCAACTTAGGCGGAACACCCCAAAACCCCTGGTCCTCCGGACTGAAAGGGTACCGTCTGGACAGGGATTTGGGCCAGAAGGCCCTCTTTTCAGGGTTATCCCATTCCTTTTGAATCATAAGCTTAAGAGTATTATGGACTGGGATAAACCTGGACTGGGGATCCGCCAAGCCTTCATACATCTCATCCAGAGGTGTCAATGATTGCTGCTCAGACCTGATACCCATCGTGTCATGCATGGCAATTAATAAGTCCTTCATTAATTCGGGTGAAAATGCAAACTTAGGTTTATCTGGCCTAGATAAATCATCCTCCTCATTAGAAATCTCCTCAAAAGGTGAAATCTCCCCTTCTGATAAACCCGAACCCTCTATATCGCTCTCTCTTCTCAGTCTCCTAGGAGGTACGGAAGGAACTACAGGTACCTCTGGAGAAGACGGATTAATTACTATAGGTATTGGATCTACAGCAGTACTGGTTCCAGCGATATCTGAAGCAGCTGAAGCGGTAGAGGCAATGGCTGACTCCTTAATTTCTTTAATTGCTGAGGACATCTCGGCCCGCATCCAACCCATTAAGTCCTTGAATATAACAGGAGACTCCTCCTTAACAAGCTTATCTGTACAATGTCGGCACAACTTCTTAGTAGAAGAAGAAGATATATGGCTGTTACAAAAGGCACATTTCTTATCCGTCTTGCTAGATCCATGCTGGCTGGGATGAGCAGAGGATTTGTCAGACTCTTTAACTTTATCACTCTTATCTTGTCTTTTAGGCTATAAGACATAATAAGAAATAACCAGCCATTAGATCATTCCCTCCAGATATAAATATGTATATCAATGTATATCTAGTTAAGTAGAATATCATTATCCATCTACTTGCCAGAGAGGGTTCCTGGGCAGTCTTAACAGATTGTGTAGAAGCTGACCCAGCGGCGTCCTCCATGATTCAAAGTCACAAACCAACTGAATCATGTCCTGATATGCTTTAAATAGATGCTGCTTACCTCCTTAATTAAGCGGCAGCTGCCGCTCATTGTATGCAAATATCGCCTCCAGGAAACAGCTGCCTGCTGTTTCAATCACCGCCGCGGCCCCTGCCGCATAGCTCAGACCTCAGATCACGCGGGACGCCATGCGCGCGACTACTTCCGGTTCAACCGGAAGTGACCTTTCTTCCATGCGCGCGCCTGTGCGCATAAATCCGCTGCCACCAATGGAGAAGCCTCCTACACGCTGCAGGGCTCCAGACTGTCTCCCTGTACAGCTGCACCTGGAGCCCTGAGAACGCTGCCCCTGCCGCCTGACATGGATGGCACCTCTGGAGACATCTCCCCACGCATTCCGTCCGGGACAGGAAACTAAACTGAGGTACTATGGCCTGAATGTATCTTATGTACTGCTGCCTATTGCTTATGCAAATGTTTGTTTTAACAGTTTCCTGTCCACAGTGCGGAAGGAGATGGGTCTCTCATCCAGGGGTGCTGTCCGAAATGACGTTCTGGGAAAATTCCATCAGATAAAAATCACTGGATCAACATCATTAGGCATTACCTAGTAATTGTAGCCATGGATGTCTCAACGCAAGGAAAGCATCTAAGTCCCATTTAAACGCAGGTATAGAATTTGCCAGAACTACTTCCTGTGGCAATGCATTCCACATCTTAATCACTCTTACTGTAAAGAACCCTTTCCTAAATAAATGGCTAAAACGTTTTTCCTCCATGCGCAGATCATGTCCTCTAGTCCTTTGAGAAGGCCTAGGGACAAAAAGCTCATCCGCCAAGCTATTATATTGCCCTCGGATATATTTATACATGTTAAAGAGGAGCTGTTAGGTATAAGGTCTCAGAGAAAATAAACACATATATCAGTAGCTAAAGATTGGCTGTACTTACATTACATATGCATTTCACTGTCCACGTTTGGATTTCACAGAATTTTTATATAGTATATGCAGAGAATGATGCTCCTGACAGCCCATGGCAGGTTCCATGTTTGTGAAGCCAAATGTGTCGTCATGTCCTGCCTGCTTCCCTATTCACAGAACAGCTCGTACAGAATAACACAGTGTGCAGTGAATATTAATGAGCCATGTGGCTAGGAACAATAGCGGACTCCTGCAGAGTACTCTTCCTGGAGATTTATCTGTGCTGTGGCTGGACTGAGTTAGAAGCTGCTGAAACTTGATCCCGTCTTCTCCTTAGCAGCCGAGGGGAGGGCCCCAGAATGCTTTGCAGTATGGAATGCGGCTTGCGTCCTCCTTAGGAGCTTAGCTTTGCTGATAAGCACACATTAAATGTAAGAGAGATTTTTATCTTTAGTAATGCCTTTTTGGCTTCTGTCTAAACTGTTTAACACAGGAGAATAGAGGTTTAAATTAGCTTCTGCAGCCTGACAGTTACTCTTTAATTAGATCCCCTCTAAGGCGTCTTTTCTCTAGACTAAATAAACCCAGTTTATCTAACCTTTCTTGGTAAGTGAGACCTTCCATCCCACGTATCAATTTTCATACACCTTTAACCACTTGCCGACCGTATGCTTATACCGCGCGTCGGCAAAGTGGCAGCTGCAGGACCAGCGACGCAGTTCTGCGTCGCCAGCTGCAGGCTGATTAATCAGGAATCAGCCGCTCGCGCGAGCGGCTGCTTCCTGTCAAATCACGGCGGGGGGCTCCGTGAATAGGCTGCGGGCCGCCGATGGCGGCTCGCAGGCTAAATGTAAACACAAGCGGAAATAATCCGCTTTGTTTACATTGTACGGCGCTGCTGCGCAGCAGCGCCGTAAGGCAGATCGGCGATCCCCGGCCAATCAGCGGCCGGGGATCGCCGCCATGTGACAGGGGACATCCTGTCACTGGCTGCACAGGACGGATAGCGTCCTGTGCAGCCCGGATCACCGGGGGGGAAAGGTAGGAGAGGGAGGGGGAGAATGTCGCCGCGGAGGGGGAGAATGTCGCCGCGGAGGGGGGCTTTGAGGTGCCCCCCCCCCCCCGCAACATGCCTGCAGGCAGGCAGGAGCGATCAGACCCCCCCAGCACATCATCCCCATAGGGGGGAAAAAAGGGGGGTGATCTGATCGCTCTGCGTGCCCGCTGATCTGTGCTGGGGGCTGCAGAGCCCACCCAGCACAGATCCCATCAAACAGCGCTGGTCCTTAAGGGGGGGTAAAGGGTGGGTCCTCAAGTGGTTAAAGAGAACCTGTAACAAAAAAAAAAAAAAAAGTTCCCCTGGGGGGTACTCACCTCAGGAGGGGGAAGCCTCAGGGTCCCAATGAGGCTTCCCCCTCCCCGGTAGCTGCAGGCAGTCCAGCGCTGGCTCCCCCGAAGTGTCCCGGAATCCTCCCTCGACAAGCCTGACAGGCGCTGATTTATTTACCTTTCCTGGCTCCAGCAGGTGGCGCTGTTGTGGCTCAGCACGGAGATAGGCGGAAATAGCCGATCTCTGTCGGGTCCGCTCTACTGCACAGGCGACTTGCAGACACAGGGGACTTGCACCTGCGCAGTAGAGCGGCCCGACAGCGATCGGCTATTTCCGCCTATCTCCGAGCGGAGAGCCGATACTGCGCCTGCACTGGAGCCGGGAAGGTAAATATTTACATTCTCTCTGTTCGGGGAGTTTTATCTCCACTGCCGTGGGACCGAGGAGAATGGGGGGAGGCCTCAATAGGATCCGGAAGCTTCCCCCACCCCGAGGTGAGTACCCCCCCAGGGGAGGATTTTTTTGTTACAGGTTTTCTTTAATACCTAAATATAATAGCTTGGCGGATGAGCTTTTTGTCCCTAGGCCTTCTCAAAGGACTAGAGGACATGATCTGCGCATGGAGGAAAAACATTTTAGCCATTTATTTAGGAAAGGGTTCTTTACAGCAAGAGTGATTAAGATGTGGAATGCATTGCCACAGGAAGTCATTATGGCAAATTCTATACCTGCATTTAAAGGGGGCTTAGATGCTTTCCTTGCGTTGACAGACATCCATGGCTACAATTACTAGGTAATGCCTAATGATGTTGATCCAGGGATTTTATCTGATTGCCATCTGGAGTCGGGAAGGAATTTTTCCCTTTAGGGGCTAATTGGACCATGCCTTGTGGGGGTTTTTTCGCCTTCCTCTGGATCAGCAGGGATATGTGAGGGAGCAGGCTGGTGTTGTACTTTATACTGGTTGAACTCGATGGACGTATGTCTTTTTTCAACCAAAATATCTATGCAACCTTTAGAGCAAATTCATGTCGATGCACCAGCTCTAAAACTACAATACTTTAAGGCGGTGCCCAGAACCAAATTCCATAGTCCAGATGTGGCCTTGCTGGAGCATTAAACAGAAGCAGTATTATGCTAGCATCAGAGTTTTTATTTCCCTTTTAATGGCTTTTAAAATGTTATTGGCTTTAGCTGCAGCTGCTTGGCACGGATTATGATTATTAAACTTTGTGTCAACTAGTACAATTCATTTAGGAATAACCAGATGGGCCTATATTGTAGAGCAGTGATTGGATGTATAGACCACAGTAATATCCCAACACCCACTAACAGATGATAGAGAATTGTATAGTCATTACTAGGCCACCTAGCCACTTACCGTCTTTCCACTAAATTAAGACATCCCCCCGCGATCCTCCATGCCGCCGAGCCATCCCCCCCTCCCCCCGCCCGCACTACCGCTGTGCTGCCGATTTACCTCCCTGCTGCTGGCCCCCCTCCTCCAGCAAATCGGATCTCCCTCCGGCGTGCACTGTGCATAATGCATATCTCAGATCAGCGGGGAAAGGCAGCTAAAGTTGTATAGTAACAGCACTTACGTATGCAGGAAGTAAACAGAGATCACTTCCTGTATACGGCGGCATTGATACTGTACAAGTTTATATGCTTTTTCCCAGCTGATCTGATATTTGAATTATGCACATTGAAAACGGAGGGGGATCCAACTTTCTGGAGGAGGGGGGCCAGCAGCAGGGAGGTAAATTGCCGGCGGCGGCAGCGCAACTCTGTCAGAAGATTACTGTGATTTGTCCCGATGGAGTCAGTTTCATTCCATGCATTCGCGGGGAGAGGTGTTAGTGTCTGCGGCAGGGGCGGGGAGAGGGGGGGAATATGCCTATATACGCTGGCTACATAATAGGGGGTTTCTGGCTATATACTGGGGGGTGGGTGTG
The DNA here is from genome assembly GCF_040937935.1 of Hyperolius riggenbachi. Lineage (NCBI taxonomy): Eukaryota > Metazoa > Chordata > Amphibia > Anura > Hyperoliidae > Hyperolius > Hyperolius riggenbachi. The sequence goes on from NC_090656.1 coordinate 4,853,688, forward strand.
GATATACACTAGGGGTTTCTGGCTATATACTGGGGGAGATCTAGCTAAATACTGAAGGGGGATCTGGCTAGCACCACAAAATATAAGACCTCCCCGAAAATAAGCGCTAGCACATATTTTTAAGGAAAAATTTATATAAGACAGTGTCTTATTTTCGGGGAAACACGGTAGCTGTAGAAAGAATTGTTACTCAATAAGATTTGCTTTTTACCTGATAAATGTTCTCCTCCCTCCAGCATTACATCCTGTCCATCCTGTGTGAATAAGGAAGAGATGGGAAGAGTAAGCTGCCTCAGTCTACAGCGGAACATTTGAGGTTTTTGGGATGTTGCATTTGATTGGAGGGAAGGGAAGAAGATAGAAGTAATTTACTGTAAGAAATAACTGACCTCATGATCATCTTCACCATCTTGCGTTTTATCTGTGAAAGAGCAGAAAAGACTTATTATTCTGCTTATTGTCTTTAGGTAGTTCCCTGTTATTCCATCCCAGCAGTGTTGTGGTGCGACAGCCTGCTAGATTGTCAGCTTCACCAGCTCTCGGCCAATACCAAATGGTTTTTGTGACAGGATTCACAGATCTGTGATCTGTACATGAGGTCTGATCATAGCCAACTGCAATCTATTACTTTCCCTTCTGTGCAGAGATCACTTATCTATACATCAGGTCTGATCACTGCTCTCGGTAATCCATTTCCTTCCTGTCGGCACTGAAATCACTGAACAGCCCTGGTGCTGCCTGCACTGTACAGATATGTGAGGAATGGTCTCATGCATAGGGATGTTCAGGCCTGGATTTACATCACAGGAGCCTATAGGCACAGATGTCCTGGCACCCTAGACTCCGCCCTCCATGCATGCAGGCCCGGATTTACATCACAGGAGCCTCTAGGCACAGATCTCCTAGCACCCTAGACTCCGCCCTCCATGCATGCAGGAACAGATTTACATCACAGGAGCCTATAGGCACAGATGTCCTGGCACCCTAGACTCCGCCCTCCATGCATGCAGGCCTGGATTTACATCACAGGAGCCTATAGGCACAGATGTCCTGCCACCCTAGACTCCGCCCTCCATGCATACAGGCCCGGATTTACATCACAGGAGCCTCTAGGCACAGATCTCCTAGCACCCTAGACTCCGCCCTCCATGCATGCAGGCCTGGATTTACATCACAGGAGCCTATAGGCACAGATGTCCTGGCACCCTAGACTCCGCCCTCCATGCATGCAGGCCTGGATTTACATCACAGGAGCCTATAGGCACAGATGTCCTGGCACCCTAGACTCCGCCCTCCATGCATGCAGGCCTGGATTTACATCACAGGAGCCTATAGGCACAGATGTCCTGCCACCCTAGACTCCGCCCTCCATGCATACAGGCCCGGATTTACATCACAGGAGCCTCTAGGCACAGATCTCCTAGCACCCTAGACTCCGCCCTCCATGCATGCAGGCCTGGATTTACATCACAGGAGCCTATAGGCACAGATGTCCTGGCACCCTAGACTCCGCCCTCCATGCATGCAGGCCTGGATTTACATCACAGGAGCCTCTAGGCACAGATGTCCTGGCACCTTAGACTCCGCCCTCCATGCATGCAGGCCTGGATTTACATCACAGGAGCCTCTAGGCACAGATGTCCTGGCACCCTAGACTCCGCCCTCCATGCATGCAGGCCTGGATTTACATCACTGGAGCCTATAGGCACAGATGTCCTGGCAGCCTAGACTCCGCCCTCCATGCATGCAGGCCTGGATTTACATCACAGGAGCCTATAGGCACAGATGTCTGGGCACCCTAGTCTCCGCCCTCCATGCATGCAGGCCCGGATTTACATCACAGGAGCCTATAGGCACAGATGTCCTGGCACCCTAGACTCCGCCCTCCATACATGCAGGCCCAGATTTACATCACAGGAGCCTATAGGCACAGATGTCCTGGCACCCTAGACTCCGCCCTCCATGCATCCAGGCCCAGATTTACATCACAGGAGCCTATAGGCACAGATGTCCTGGCACCCTAGACTCCGCCCTCCATGCATGCAGGCCCGGATTTACATCACAGGAGCCTATAGGCACAGATGTCCTGGCACCCTAGACACCGCCCTCCATGCATGCAGGCCTGGATTTACATCACAGGAGCCTATAGGCACAGATCTCCTGGCAGCCTAGACTCCGCCCTCCATGCACGCAGGCCCGGATTTACCTCACAGGAGCCTATAGGCACAGATGTCCTGGCACCCTAGACTCCGCCCTCCATCAACCTACAAACCCCCACCGCACCGCAAGTGTGCTGGCTGTCCCAGCTGTCACTTCTCCCTTACCATTTACACTCTCATCAGGAATAATAGGGAAAGGGCAGCACTCAGGGAGGGGAGCCGCCTTTCCATCATCAGGCGCCTGTAGGCACGTGCCTACACTGCCTCATGGTGAATTCGGCCCCGGTTGTTTGAGATTGAGTGAAACCATTTCTTGTGCCGTTAGCGTGCAACACTGGCAGTCCCGATCATCCCAGCCTGAATACGTGATACTCTGCTAGAAATTCTCCTTTACCTGGATCCAAACAGCAACACTAGTCCTACACTCATACAGTGGTCTGCGGGTAGAGATGGGGAAGCTGTCAGCACCAAAACCATGCTGGTGTATAGACGGCTGAAAAATCAGTGGAAGTACCAGGTGGGTGGCAACGCAAATGCTGAGGTCGGTGTTAATGGCAGAATCACATACACTCACTTCCTGTGTGGATGTGCTTACTGCACCATTTACGCTATAGTGTGAACCAGTACTTGTGTGTTGCTGGGATAACTTCTGTGCCCACCTCTGTCCCCCTGTGTCTCCGGTATCCACCTCTGTCCACCTGTGCCTCCGGTGCCCACCTCTGTCCCCCTGTGCCCACCTCTGTCCCCCTGTGCCTCCGGTATCCACCTCTGTCCACCTGTGCCTCCGGTGCCCACCTCTGTCCACCTGTGCCTCCGGGTATCCACCTCTGTCCACCTGTGCCTCCGGGTATCCACCTCTGTCCACCTGTGCCTCCGGGTATCCACCTCTGTCCCCCTGTGCCTTCGGTTATCCACCTCTGTCCCCCTGTGCCTTCGGTTATCCACCTCTGCCCCCCTGTGCCTCCGGTTATCCACCTCTGTCCCCCTGTGCCTCCGGTATCCACCTCTGTCCCCCCTTCCCTCCTATATCCACCTTTGTGTCACCTCTGTCCCCCTGTGCCTCTAGTATCCACCTTTGTGTCACCTCTGTCCCCCCTTCCCTCCTGTATCCACCTTTGTGTCACCTCTGTCCCCCCTTCCCTCCTGTATCCACCTTTGTGTCACCTCTGTCCCCCCTTCCCTCCTGTATCCACCTTTGTGTCACCTCTGTCCCCCCTTCCCTCCTGTATCCACCTTTGTGTCACCTCTGTCCCCCCTTCCCTCCTGTATCCACCTTTGTGTCACCTCTGTCCCCCCTTCCCTCCTGTATCCACCTCTGCCCCCCTGTGCCCTCAGTGTACCACAACAAAATGTTTACATTTAATGCCGTTCATATTGGCAGGTCGTGAGTCGGGAGCTACCTGTAGAGTTTACTTTGAAAATTACTTTTTTTTTTTTTAAGTGGGCGGGGGGGGGTTATTTATTAGATTTTTTTTTTAACAATCAAATACACTTTTTCTTTAGATGGTATTATACAATGTGCACCCACACAAGTGCTTTAGCAGAGAAGCTATCAGGGGATATCCGCCCGAGAGCAGCTACCTTTCATGTTGATGGCCTGCAGCATCTGTATTCGTGATCTGATCGATGGGATGGCGGGGGTGTCTGGCTTGACTTCCTGTTCCTTCATCCGCAGTAGTGAAGACCAGCTGGTCCGGACCGGCACCTCAGGGCCCCTGACCAGCACGGGGTCTCGGTTTTCTGTCTCTCCTTCCTCCTCTGATGCATTGAACCGCTTCTTCCTGGGCGACCCATTCTCCGTATCTGAGCCTGAGAGGAAACCAAACGGGAAGAATAATGGCACAAAACTACTTCATGTAGCTTAGAGATCGGCGTAAACATTCACCCAACCGCCATCTCTAAGCAACTCCTTCACTCCACTTCAACTGAAAAAGTTGCTTGAACTTGCAAAGAAAATTACTCTAGAACAGGCTTTCTCAACCAAGGTTCCCTGAGTACTCTGCAGGGGTTCCTTGACATTTCCCCCCATTGTGGGGGAAGTATGATAAAGCACATTATAATAAGGGGTACTGTAATATTAAAATGGGGGGCAGAATACTAATGAGCACATTAATAAAAAACAATAGGATAAGGAGAGGCAGTGTAATAGGGGGCAGGGAAATAAACAGCCACACCTACTTTTAAAGACTAAGCCTCCTGCAAGATAAATGCCGGGGTTCCTCGAGATCCAAAAGTTGTTTGCAGGGGTTCCTCCAGGGTAAAAAGGTTGAGAAAGACTGCTGTAGAACTTGAGGACATCTCCCAATAACTCACCTATTTTAAGTTGGCTATAACAATACTTGGACATAGATTTCAATCATCCCGATGCACGCTTCCGCTGTTAGCGTCACTCTCTCCCCGCAGTCTGAGACGGACAGGAGGCGATTTCATTGGTTCCTGACCCTGTGATCACTGTAAGCCAATCCCATTAGCTTACATTGATGGACAGTGTCAGGAGTCAATGAAAGAGGCTCCTGATATGCTCACACAGCTCAGCCAGCGTAAGGACTGCAAAGAGAGGTGCCTGTGGGGATGGAGGAGTGGTGTGACCGGCGAGAGCAGTCGGTATGTGCAGCAATGTGTCAGGAGGCGCCGTTCTTTGGTACCAGCAGTCTCTGGTCCTTAGAGGGAAGATCTGCGCTGAAAAAAAAAAAACACAAACTCCACTTACCTGGGGCTTCTTCCAGCCCCTGCCAGTCGTCCTGTGCCCTCGCCAAAGCTCCTCTCACTCCCGGTGTCCTGCGCTGCAGAGGCCGACCTCACCAGGTCGGCTTCATGTGCGCTCCACGTCGCGGGTCACGTGGTGTACGTGACGTCATCGGGTCTCTACTGCGCAGGTGTAGTAGAGCCTGTACTGCGCCTGTACAGTAGAGACCCGATGACGTTGCATTCACCACGTGACCCGCGTCGTGGAGCGCACATGAAGCCGACCTGGCGAGGTCGGCCTCTGCAGCGCAGGACACCGGGAGTGAGAGGAGCTTTGGCGAGGGCACAGGACGACTGGCAGGGGCTGGAAGAAGCCCCAGGTAAGTGGAGTTTGTTTTTTTTTTCAGCGCGGATCTTCCCTTTAACCTCCCTGGCGTTATGATTACCGGTATTTTCAGATTTAGGGACTAAAAGCCGTGCAATTTTTTCATAAGCTAGACCTTAAAAACAAGAAGAAAAAACATACTGCAGAGGTCTGCAGCAGCTCCTGCATGAAACTCACTCAGGCACAGGATTACCACCCTCTTCTGAGGCTTTCCATCCCGTGCCTGACTCGGGATTACTGCTGAGGAAGTTAAAGGATACCCGAAGCGACATGTGACATGATGAGACCGACATGTGTATGTACAGTGCCTAGCACACAAATAACTAGGCTGTGTTCCTTTTTTTCCTTTCTGTGTCTGAAAGAGTTAAACATCAGGTATGTAAGTGGCCGACTCAGTCCTGACTCAGACAGGAAGTGACTACAGTGTGACCCTCACTGATAAGAAATTCCCCTGAAAGTAAGAAAGAGATAAAAAGGAGAATTTCTTATCGGTGAGGGTCACACTTTAGTCACTTCCTGTCTGAGTCAGGACTGTGTCAGCCACTTACATACCTGGTAATCACTAATGTTGCAATTCTAGGTGTGAACGGGGCCTGAACGTACACAAAGCTCTATAACACGAACACAACCGTCATATCTAGAGAGAGTACACAAACTGCAGGAGGGACGGGAAAAACTCACATAGACGTTTGAGTGGCAGACGTTTAATGTCCATTTCCCGATGTGATGACCTGTTTGGGGGAGAGAAAGACAAATTATACGGGGGCTAAGAAGGAAGAATCAATTAAAGGATTCCTGTAAGCACCCAGGGAAGAAAAAGTTAGCAAGTCACCCAAGAAGAGGGAAGGTTTTGGACCCCCTACAGCCTTCCAAGTCCTCTCTGTGTCCCCCCATTCCACTGAGGGTCCCCCGTAATTCCGAAGACGATCGGCTCTGTGCTGCGGACTCACGTGCGCAGTGCGGAGCCACTGGACTTCGGGAGTACTCGGAGATTTCTGCAGCATGCATCTGTTTTCCATACGATGACTGATAGCCACACCTGGATCTCCCCGCAAATATTCCCGGAAACAACACGGAAACTGTATCCAGAAAAATGGATGCAGAATGCAACATGCAGGTGGGAATAGGCCCTAACTGCCCAGGACTCCGCAGCCCTGCTAACTGCTTTAAAGAGAACCCGAGGTGGGTTATTTTATTAGCACACAGAGGCTGTTTCTGCATATAACCACCAGCCTCTTACTACACTGTCTCCCCCAAGGAACACCCCCCCCCTCTTGCTCTGCTGTCCCCCCTAAAAGAGCGTGTCGCCAGCCGGCTGTTTACATGCAGACTGTCACTCTCCGCCGCTCCTCTACCGATATAGCACCGCTCCCTGCCTGCGTCCCTTCCCTCCAATCAGCTTACAGAGGCGGAGAGGGAAGGGACGCAGGCGGGGAGCGGCGCTATAGAGGAGGCCGGGGAGCAGTGGAGAGTGGCAGTCTGCATGTAAACAGCCTGCTAGCGACGCGCTACATGTCGCTAGCACCTCGGTTTCTTTTGGGGGGACAGCAGAACGCAGGGGGGGCGACAGTATAGTAACAGAGGCTGGTGATTATATGCAGACCCAGCCTCTGTGTGCTAATAGGATTCTTAAAACACACCGCGGGTTCTCTTTAAAAAAAACAACTTGGCTTTCAGCAGAAGTGACATTTTCAGACAGGGAGAGGCAGGCTTGGGGCACTGTTCCCTCCCCATTGTGTCCTTCTCCATCCCTGCCAGTGTGCCTGTTCATTGTGACCCGGCAGCAGGTATGTAACGTGACTACATATCGGAAAATGTTCATGAACCTTCGACTGATATGTGTGCATAAATATTATATGGACATATCTGTATATCTGTAGTACAGGTATAAAGACAAACAGAAAAAATGGTCTTGTGCACCTGTTAGCATAATCCAAACAAGTCTATTTAATGCACACAAAAGTCACACAGTGGTAGTCTTTACATGGAGCCAAAACAGTACAATACACTTTAATAATGTTTCTGTGCAAAAAACAAAACAAAAAAACAAACCTCTTTAAAAACCAGAAGTCATCAATTCACCGCTAAATATGGCTGATAAGCAGGGACGGAGGTCTTAAAGGACAACTGAAGTGAGAGCGATAGGGAGGCTGCCATTTTTATTTTCTTTTAAGCAATACTAGTTCCCTGGCACCCTGCTGATCCTCTGCCTCTAAAGGTGGCCATACACTGGCCCGATTTGCGGCCGTTTCGACAGCAGATTCAATCACTGGGATCGAATCTGCTGCCAATCGTTCGCGCTAAACGCACCCGCCGATCCGATTTCCTCCCGAAATCGGATCGGTCCGTCGATCGCACCGTGCGGAAAAATACCGCCGATCGCCCGCGGATAGGGAGCGTGTCGCTAGCGGCGGCCGATCCGATAAGGTATACATTACCTGACGCTGGCTCCCGGGCATCTTCTCCGCGCTGCACCGCTCTGTTCCTGCTTCCATCCCAGCGTACATTAACTTCCTGTGTCACTGCAGTGACCAGGAAGTTCAAATAGAGGGCGCTATATTTGAACTTCCTGGTCACAGAGTGACACAGTGTACGCTGGGATGCGGTGCAGCGCAGAGAAGAGGACCCGGAGCCAGCTTTAGGTAATGTATAGGGGGGGGGGGGGGGGGGGCAGGCGGCAGGAGCAGCTCAACAGACTGTGATCGGTTTCAGGCTGAAACCGATTTACAATCTGTTTGCAGTAAAGGCAGCCATACGATCCCTCTCTAATCAGATTCGATCAGATTCGATCAGATAGGGATCTGTCAGCTGGTCGATCTAATGGCAAATCGACCAGTGTATGGCTACCTTTATACTTTTAGCTATAGCCCCTGAACAAGCATGCAGCAGATCAGGCGATTCTGACATTGTCAGATCTGACAAGATTAGCTGCATGCTTGTTTCTGGTGCTACACTACTGCAGCCACCTAGATCAGCAGGGCTGCCAGGCAACTGGTATTGTTTAATAGGGAATAAATATGGCAGCCTCCATATTCTTCTCACTACAGTTGTCCTTTAACCACCTTAGCGGTATGGACAGAAGTGTTACTTCTGGCTGCCGGAGGCGATCGGAAGAACGCCTCCGGAGCGCCCTCTAGTGGGCTTTCATGCAGCCAACTTTCAGTTGGCTGCATGAAATAGTTTTTTTTTTTATTTAAAAAAAACCCTCCCGCAGCCGCCCTGGCGATCTTAATAGAACGCCAGGGTGGTTAATGACTCAAAGCGTCCCTGCAGTCAAGGAACTCATGCATTCGTCACAACCCAACACATATCCAAGCAGCTGCCTCCCTCTAACAGGGATAAGTCCATATATATGCTGTTAAACATGCATGCATAGATGGCTGGCTGAGTGACAAAACACTTCCTCCACATCCACAATTACATGGCAGAATGTTAGTTCTTTAGCAAGGCAGAAGCATGCAGCGGGTTAGGGTGTGGCAAACTTCCATGCAGTAATATGATAGGTTGTAAAGGCAGCCATACACTTATAGATTTGCAGCAGATTCGACCATCAGATAGATTTCTGTCAGATGCCAGTCAAGTCGAATCTTACAGGAATCTGATAAGTACCACACACTAGGAACAGATTTCCAATAGATTTCAGAATGGAATCTATTGGAAATTGATCTAAATGCATTATTGGACCATTAGATCCAATGCAACTCTATGGGCCATAGATTTTACATCCTGTCAAATAGATAAAATTGATCAAAATCGGCCACAAATCGATTGATCGATGGCTGAAATTGACCAGTGTATGGGCCCTTAAGTATACTTGTGGCAATCCAGATAGCAGAGATCTCCATTAGCGTATGCTCTGCTTTGCTCCCCCTATGCGTTACAGCGGCTAATCAAGCACTACGCTGGGAGCTCCAGCACAGAGTCTCAACACTTTAGCGGGGATGAGCAGGGTAACCGGCAAACTCATAGTTTACTGCGGTATGTAACGTGACTACGTACAGGCCGCAAGGTCACAGGGGAGCAGATAGCCAGGGGCCATGTGATCCTCTGCGGCGGCTAGCCCAAGCGTAGCTCGGGGTTACCGCCAGGGAGGTTAAACACTAAAATGCAATCTGGATTACACCAATCCCAAACAAGGAGATTTGCATTAATTCAGAAAAAAAATGAGCCATTTATCATCGTTAAGTACCAAGCACAGACACCTAATTTCAGAGCTAGTTACATCCATGACTGTAGTCTAGTCAGCAAAGCAAAGGAGTGTGCCCAGGTGCAGCTATGGACAGCCTATATCTTATTTTGTATTTCTCGGTGTCAAAATGTGGGAGTATTTCTGTTCGCTTCCTATCCACCAGCATAGGCTAGAAGGAAGTAGCTAACATCAGAATGCCCAGGATTCAAGACGAGAGGAGTGCATTTCAGAGGTCTCAGTTATATAGGTCTTAAGTTTACAGTGGTCCGCTGCATAATGCACACATGATAATGACTGTGAACTGCAATGGAGACTGGACATAGAGTTTAATACAAAGCCAGCATGCAGCCAGTTAGAATAACGCGATGAGTTACAACTCAGTACTGTGAACTGGCCCATAGAATTGTATGGGCAGTGAGCTGACATGCAGAATTATTCTGTAACGCAACTGAGCACTGTGAACTAGACAGGAGAAAAGAAAAGGGACAGGTGTTGGCACTGCTGTATTCCTTTTAATCCATAGTGAGGCACATCAAATACAGTACTTGTGAAAGTGAATTGTAGAACATACCGGTGCTTGGAGTGATGTGGGTAGCAGTGGGTGCTGGGTACTGTAAGGGCCTTTTTCCACTAGCCTGCGATTTGCGATTTGCTTCTGATCGCAAATCGCAAGGTACATTAAACTAATGGAAACTGCAGCAGCAATTTCCATTACTGCGATCCGATTGCGATGCGATTTTGGTCAAAGCGCAATCGTCGTCCTGCTGCGTTTTGTATGCGATTGAGCTGGACTATAATGAGTATAGTAGCTCAATCGCAATCGCATGATGGAAATTGAAACGCGATTGCGATCGCAATCGCATTTCATAGTGGAAAAGAGCCCTTAGCCCGACAGCCGTATACAGCAGTGCAGACACATGCCCCTCTTTTCTCCTGTGCAGTTCTGTTATGGTCAGAGCGCGCAGTCACACCTGAGTGAGTGAAGCGAAGTGGTTTTTGCCAAACTCCCGCTCATATTAATTGGTACTTGCCGCAGTGCCAACCACCCCTTTTCCTTGTCCATTCATTTGCACTGTGAACTTGCCCTTAGTGATGGTGAACCTATGGCACGCGGAGCCGTCTCTGTGGGCAGGCGTGCTGTGTTCATCACCACTGCTGAGCCGGAAAGGCCGCTTGTCGCAAGGCTACCGCCTGGTCCTTGCTGTGCTTCCGGTGCCATCCCCACCGCCGATGCCCGAGCCCCACTCTCTCAGTCACAGTAATAGACCTCAGAACCCGGGGCAACAGCGGAGCCAGAGAGGTACACGCTACCCCTGTCTGGTGCAAATGCGGAAGTGACATCATTAGTCACTTCCTGGACTATGCTGGGAGCGGGCAGCTTGTGCAATCTCTCTGGCTTTGCTGTTGCCACGAATTCTGAAGACTATTACTGTGACTGAAAGAGTGGGGCTCAGGCAGTGGGGTGGCACTGGGAGCACAGTAAGAACCGGGCGGTCTGGTCAGTAATAGCACCCCCTGCCCCAGCCTACACCTTGCACCCAGTCTGCACCTTGTCCCAGCACCTTTCCCCAGCCAGCAGCACCCTACCCCACCCAGCACTTTGCACCATTCCCAAGCCTGCACCTTGCAACTTGCCACAGCCAGCAGCACCCTACCCCAGCCTGCACCTTGCTCCCTAGCCAGCACCAACCAGCACTCAGCCTGCACCTCACTACCTGCTCCAGCTAGCACCCTGCCCTCACCCAGCCCCCCACCTTCCAGGCCAGCATCACCACCAGCCAGGCCTCAACAGACACAGGGCTGTGGTAGAGATTAAAGTCTAATCAGATTGTGAGCTCCTCTGAGGACATTCAGTGACAAGACTAAACATATACGGTACACACTGTAAAGCGCAGCAGAAGATGTCAGCACTATATATAGCCAATAATAAATAATATATGTATTTATTATGGGGGGGGGGGGTTGTAGAGAGAAAAACCTGTTCATGTGCATATTGGGGGGAGAGGAGTACATGTGGATATTGAGGGAGAGGAGTACATGTGGATATTGAGGGGGGAGGGATGTACATGTGTATATTGGGGGGAGATGTACATGTGGCTATTGGGGGGAGAGGCATACATGTGAATAGTGAGGGAGAGGATTACCTGTGGATATTGAGGGGAGAGGAGTACATGTGGATATTGAGGGAGAGGAGTACATGTGGATATTGAGGGAGAGGAGTACATGTGGATATTGAGGGAGAGGAGTACATGTGGATATTGAGGGAGAGGAGTACCTGTGGATGTTGGGGGGGGGGGGGGGGGGGGGGAGGCGTACATGTGGATATGGGGGGGTACATGTGGATATTGGGGGGGGGGGGAGGCATACATGTGGATATTGGGGAGGGGGGGGGAGGTGTACATGTACATGTGGATATTGGGGTAGCATGGTGGCGTAGTGGTCAGCGCTCTCGCCTTATGGCGCTGGGTCCCTGGTTCAAATCCCAGCCAGGTCAACATCTGCAAGGAGTTTGTATGTTCTCCCCGTGTCTGTGTGGGTTTCCTCCGGGCACTCCGGTTTCCTCCCACATCCCCAAAACATCCAGATAAGTTAATTGGCTTCCCCCTAAATTGGCCCTAGGCTACAATACATACACAACATGATACATAGATAGACATATGACTATGGGAGGGACTAGATTGTGAGCCCCTCTGAGGGTCAGTTAAGTGACAAGACAATATACTCTGTACAGCGCTGCGGAAGATGTTGGCGCTATACAAATACTTAAATAATTGTGGGAGAGGTGTGCACAGCCACAGAGGAAAGATGGAGCAGGTGTAGTAATACAGGAGGACTCATGGGGTATAAATCCTGAATTGAGTATATTTCTATAGCAATGATCAGGGTGTATACAGGGGAGTGTGGAGGAGACATGTTGCAGTCTATTCACATTATTGATCAGATATATTATACAATGCAGGTAATGCAGGTGAATGGGGCGTAGCCTTCCTGCAGCACACACACATTATACATGCATGAGACATATACAGTAATACACAATCTATGGGGGGCGGGGCTGTACACAGGCATGATATGATATATACAGGTTCTGGGGGAGGGGGCACCCGGGGGTCTCACCTGCTCCCGTCACTCCGACTCCAGTGACTTCTTTCCCACCAGTTCAATCTCCGCGCCTAACTGAAGAATGCGGCAGTCCGGGCACTAGAGCAGCGCCGGCCATTTGCCCGAAGCCTCGCCCCTTTACCACGTCTGCGCTGCGGCCGCCATGCTGGAGACCAGGGGACGCTGGGCCTCTGCTGTCCAGCCGGGTGCGGAGCTGATTGGCTGGCTGGGGCGTGACAGCGGCGAATCGGAGCGCTGCGCTGATGGCCCGGCACGCTGTGATTGGTGGAGGCTGAGAGAGGGCGGGATTGCCGCGTTTTACCCTCAGGTGACGTCCATAGTCTGCGCATGCGCAAGAAGAGATCTCTGGCCTGTCTCTGTGCAGCTGGAAGCTCGTGGGATGAAAATGTTTGCAACAATGTAACATTTGGTTACCAGTTGCATTCATTTATAGGTAAAGCTATCAGAAATTGCAACCTAAGCATTGACTCAAGCTGTTATTATCAGAAAATGCACCCGATCTAACCCAAGCCTCAGGCTAGGTGCACACATAGCAGAGGACATTTTTGCTGCTAAATAGGGCCCGTTTCGCCAAATCAGCAGAGTTTCCCCGCAGGGAAACACGCCTGATTATTGTCTGAGACATTTGTTATCAGCTAATTTTAGTTACGCGTATGTTAACTCCTGGCATGCCAGCAGTCTCTGGCCCCTTAAAGTGCATCCAATATAAACTTTTACTCATTGCATAATTGTGTTTCTTTCACATAGTTTATAGGGCATTCCTCAAGCCAAATACTTTTTTTTCGTTTTTGTTTTAATACTCTTCTTCCCTATAAACTAAACAAGCCTCGCCCACAGCTCCTTTTGTGCCTTGGCACTGTAGCAAGGGCTCATGGGAGCTCAGTCTGGGCAGGAGGAGGTTACTAGCCATTGATTTCAGGGGGAGGGGGGAGGAGGAGAGGGGACTGAATTTACACACAGGCAAGCTGATAGCATCTCCAGCCCTCAGCCTGTGACAATGTGATTGTCTTACAGTGATGACAGCCTCATGAGCCAATGAAATTGTCTCCTGACCTGCTCACACAGCTCTGCTGTCATAGTGACGGCAGATAGAGGTGCCTGCGGCAATGGGGGATGATTGAAATCTACGCCCTGCCAGGAATAACAGGTTCCAAACACGGCGTAGATTTCAATCATCGCGGTCTGGAAGTGGTTAATATGAGGGACTACCTAAATATTCATTAAAATGATATTATTATTTATTTATAAAGCGCCAACATATTCCGTGGCGCTGTACAATATAAGAAAACAAACAAGGGATACATAATGATACAGACAATGATATACATCAAATATGAACACTGATACACAATGCAGCACTGCTGATTACAATTTGATTTTACATGATGACTAAAATGCAATTAAATTAATAACAGTCCATGACACAAAAGGGTGAGAGCCCTGCCCTTGCGAGCTTACAATCTAAAGGAATGGGGTGGAAACAAGAGGTGGGGATGTATACAGTATATGTACAGGCAGTGCGTAATTAGGTTATTTAGTGGGTGCATGGCCTAAGCTAGAGAATATGCTTGTTGGAAAAGGTGGGTTTTGAGGGAGCGTTTAAAGATTTCAAAGGTGGGAGAGTGGCGGATGTGCTGTGGAAGGGCATTCCAGAGGAGGGGTGAGGCACGTGAGAAGTCTTGTATACGTGAATGTGAGGAGGTAATTGTAGAAGAGGATAGAAGAAGCTCGTGTGCAGATCTGAGATTGCGGTTGGGTTGGTATCTGGAGACTAGTGAGGAGATGTACCGGGGAGAGAGATTGTGGAGAGCTTTGTAGGTTAGGGTTAAGTGTTTGAACTGAATCCTCTCGTTAATTGGTAGCCAGTGAAGAGCTTGACAGAGAGGGTCAGCAGAGGAAGAGCGAGAGGAGAGATGAATGAGTCGAGCAGCAGAGTTCAGTACAGAATTGAGCGGTGCTAGTCTGTTAGTTGGAAGTCCACCAAGCAATATACGGTATTGCAAATGCAATAGCCCAATCGAGATATAAAAAGAGCATGTACTAACATTTTGGTTGTGTCATGGGAGAGAAAAGGTCGGATACGTGCTATGTTTTTCAGTTGGAAATGGCAGGAGCTGGTTAGGGAGTTAATGTGAGGAGTAAATGAGAGAGAAGAATCAAATATTACCCCCAAGCACCGTGCTTTGGGAACTGAAGTTATAGACGTGTTGTTAACATTTATTGTAATAACAGGCAAAGGGGTGGACAGGGATGGTGGAAAGACTATTAGTTCAGTTTTATTCATATTAAGTTTTAAGAAGCGAGAGGACATGAAGGAGGATATAGCAGACAAGCAGTCGGGAACCCGTGTGAAGAGGGAGTTAAGGTCTGGGGCCGAGAGGTACAGTTGTGTATCATCTGCATATAGGTGGTATTGAAAACCAAATAAGTTGATTAAGTTACCAAGACCGTGCATGTAGATGGAGAAGAGGAGGGGACCGAGGACAGAGCCTTGAGGTACCCCTACAGACAGAAGATGTGAAGAGGAGGCCTGGACTGAATAAGAAACAGTGAAAGCAGTTTACCCTTCTAATACAGCAAAGTCCCGAGGATTGCCTGGTGCCGGATGCATGTGCTTGCCGGGAGCAACCGGTCGAAAAAGCACAAGCTTTTCCCTGCTTACTTAACCTCCTTGCCGGTCTAAAAAATCCGGCAAGGAGGCAGCGCCGCACTTTTTTTTAATTTTTATTTTTTTAAAATCATGTAGAGAGCCCAGGGCTCGCTACATGATAGCCGCTAAGCGGCGGCATCCCCCCACCCACTCCGATCGCCTTCGGCGATCAGAGTATGCAGGGAATCCCGTTGAGAACGGGATTTCCTGCAGGGCTTCCCCGGTCGCCATGGCGACCGGGCGGGATGACGTCACCGATGTCATAGACGTCGTGACGTCAGAGGGAACTCCGATCCGCCCCTTAGCGCTGCCTGGCACTGATTGGCCAGGCTGCGCAGGGGTCTGGGGCGGGGGGGGGGGGCGGCGCGGCGGGTAGCGGCGAATCGGCGGCGAGCGGCGGCGATCGCGACCTACACGCAGCTAGCAAAGTGCTAGCTGCGTGTAGGGAAAAAAAATTATGCAAATCGGCCCAGCGGGGCCTGAGATATCCTCCTGCGCAGGTTACCCCGAGCTGAGCTCGGGATAACCGGCAAGGAGGTTAAATACTCCAGCGCCATCTTCTACCCTCCCTGTACCTCGTAGCGGATCTCCCCGTCTTCCATGCACAGCTGCCTGTGAGTCACATAACCCAGAAAGCAGAAAATGAAATGATTGTAGATCTTGTATTTTTCACCACCAATTGGGCTTTATGGGGTTGATATTTGTTTTCAGTAATTACTTTATTTTCTATGCATTTTGAAGGGAAATACAAGAAAAAAAAATGAAAAAATACACTATTTCTCCAATGTCACCCCCTATAGTTTTAATATAAACGCTGCTACTGTACATAAAACCCACACATTTTATCTGCCCATTTGTCCTGGTTATCACAAGATTTTAATTATGTCCCTAGTACACAGTATGCTTTCAAACTTGTAGGTGGTGAAGCACTCCCCTAAAAATCAAGCAATGATGTGCCAGGGCTTTTCTGGCAACACTCCGGAATCTTAAAGACAGAAAAGGAAGGAAGCCGCCACCATCTGATGTATTTATGCTCTTTTAATAAATAGCAACATGCTAACAGCCAATCTGCGACGTTTCGAGGGGAAATGCCTCTTTCTCAAGCAATGCTGTGCATGACAAAAAATGAACAATAGACAAACATCCTTATATACCTATGACATGGACATATGGCAGCCAATCAATTTTGTGTACATGTTACGGCCAGAACCCGAAGTGTGGCCACTTCTAGTTCTGGCCGGCCACTTCGGGTTCTGGCCGGCCAATGTGCGAAGTGGCCGCAGCGCAGCGGCCAATGTTAGAAATGGAATGTTTCCTTTTATTATTAACCTTTTCGGGACCATGTGCATGAGATCCTACGCCGCACTTGTGACTGTTCTAGCCTGATGCGGCGTAGAATCTACGCCGGCCCGCAATTTCCGCTCCCGACGCGATCGTGCGCACCCGGAGGGGGAGATTAAGCTGTCATATGACAGCCGACATCTCCCCCGAGTGATCAGCAGCCATCGCGTATGGCTGCTGATCACACGATCACTACGATCGCCGTCGGATCGTAGTGATCTGTTTGACAGCTGCGGCGGCAGGGGGGGAAAGAAGAGGATCCACTCACCTCCCTGCCGTTCCAGCGACGATCGGCGCCCCCCTCCGCTCTGGCCGGCATCTCCGCTTCATCTGACGTCAGCGCCGGGTCCCGGCTTGATGACGTCATCAAGCCGCGACCCGGAACTGCTCGTCAAACAGAACGGAGATGCCGGCCGGAGAAGAGGGTCCCGTGCGGCTCATCGCTGGAGCCTGGAAGGTGAGTGAAGGCTGCTGGCAGAAGGGGGGGCCCAGGCCACCATGGGGGGACACAATGCCAGGCAGCCACACACGGGATCTGGCCGCCTGACCCCCCCAAACGTGCGCACCCCCTTCCCGCGCAAAATGCCTGGTCCTTAAGGGGGGGTAGGTGGCCGGTCCCGAAAAGGTTAATGTAGTTTTCCGGCCGTCTCTGGCCAAATGTAGCAAAACAGTTAGTTAATTTAATTAAATGAAGCTGGCGGCAATGTAGAAGGATGAAGCCGCCCGCCTTCCGCTCCGCCTCCTCTCCTCCGCCCCTGCCTCTCTCTCCTCCCCGATACTGGCAGCGGGGGACATGCGTGTCCCCCCAGAGTCGTTCGTCGTGGCAGGCAATCCTGTCGTTCGGGAAGACTGTAGGAGGCGCCCTTGTTGTTGGTTTGGTGGTGTTGTATAAGGTGCAGTATATAAAGGTGAAGTAAATCGCCTACCTTATGAAACAACACTTCACTAAATAGGGATGATGAAAAGCATTTATTGGTAGAATGCACTCTGGACAACGCGTTTCACGGTATAAACCGCTTCATCAGGTCTGTATATAGTGCTGATAATAGTTGTGGAAGGACTGGGCGCCAGGTTTGGGTTAGCTACACCGGTTTACAAAGATAATACACTATAGGGGCTCCCGGTGTCTCTGTGGTTTCTTCGTTTTTTGTCTATCACAGCGCCCAATCCTGTCGTTCGTCCCTGCAGAGCGAGTGCTGGCAGAAGCAATGTCCGCAGCCTCCCCGCTCTGCTTTCCTGGCGCCACGAACGACTCTCGGGGACACGCGTGTCCCCGCCGGCTGCCCGAAGAAGAGAGAGAGGCGGGGGGAGGAGAGAGGCGGAGCCGCCAGCTTCATTTCATTAAATTAACTAACTGTTTTGCTACATTTGGCCGAAAAACTACATTAATAATAAAAGGAAACATTCCATTTCTAACATTGGCCGCTGCGCTGCGGCCACTTCGCACATTGGCCGGCCAGAACCTGAAGTGGCCACAATTCGGGTTCTGGCCGTAACATATACACACAACGATCAATAGCATCAGGTCCTACCTAGTGGACCTGATAGATAGTACAAAGTATGGTGACAATATATTATTTGGAAATAAAGGTGTATTTTTTCCTTTTTTTTTCATGTGCACGGGAATGCACGTGCACGCGTGGGAGCATGCGCACAGCGGCAGCAGCACTGTCTGACTTATAAAAACACCCTGAAGCCATTAAAGAGACTCCGTAACAAAAATTGCATCCTGTTTTTTATCATCCTACAAGTTCCAAAAGCTATTCTAATGTGTTCTGGCTTACTGCAGCACGTTCTACTATCACCATCCCTGTAATAAATCAACTTATCTCTCTCTTGTCAGACTTGTCAGCCTGTGTCTGGAAGGCTGCCAAGTTCTTCAGTGTTGTGGTTCTGTGATGCATCTCCCCCCTCCAGGCCCCTCTCTGCACACTGCCTGTGTGTTATTTAGATTAGTGCAGCTTCTCTTTGCTCTATTATCTTTTACAAGCTGGATAAATCCTCCTCTGAGCTGGCTGGGCTTTCACATACTGAGAAATTACATACAGGCAGAGCTGTCTGCACTCTGCAGGAAGAAACAGCCTGACACTTCAGTGGAAGATAGCTGCAGGGGGGAAAGAAACACACAAATGATCTCTTGAGATTCAAAAGGAAGGCTGTATACAGCCTGCTTGTGTATGGATGTATTTTCTATGTGTGGACATACTGTACATCAACCTACTTCCTGTTTTGGTGGCCATTTTGTTTGTTTATAAACAAACTTTTTAAAACTGTTTTTAACCACTTTTAATGCGGCGAGGAGCGGCTAAATTGTGACAGAGGGTAATAGGAGATGTCCCCTAACGCACTGGTATGTTTACTTTTGTGCGATTTTAACAATACAGATTCTCTTTAAGAGGCTCTAGCAGGACGTTTTTATAAGTCAGCTTGTCATTAAATGGTTAAATATTAAAGGACCACTGTTGCGAAAATCTTAACATTTAAAATATATGTGAAAACATACAGATACAGAAGTAGGTTTCTTCCACAGTAAAAAAGACAATCCCTGAAAAAGATTTATCCAGAGATGCTGGCCAGCCTCCCTGCTCGCTGCACACTTTTTTTGGCAGCTGGATGGAGCAACTGCCATTCATTAAGTGCTTTTGAAAATAAAGAAAACCCTGAGAACCCCCCATGAGGAGATGGGCTAGTCCAAAACCTGTCGCTTCTGTCAGATTTCTACTACTTACTGTAAGTGACAGCAACACAGGAGAAAAATAATTTATGGCTCATTTTACTCCGGAAGAAACGTACTTCTTATCTGTATATGTTTAAATGTATTTTAAATTTTCAGTTTTTTGCAGCAGTGGTCCTTTAAAGTGTACCTGAAATTAACAAAGTGCTTAGTTTTATACTTACCTGGGGCTTCCTTCCTCCAGACGGCCGATGCGATTGTTCCCCCGCTAACCCCATTGTCACATCTGAGCCGCTCCGCTGTCCCTCCGCTCCCCTGCATTGCAACAGAACGCACGGTCAGCTGTACAGCATCAGCCCAGCCATGTCGCCCAAGGTCTTGATCCCTGAGTAGCGACCTCCATCCACCCATATGTACGGCCTTTACAGCTGTGAGCCTGTCAGTAGCTGTCGTCGTGGCACTTTTTCCAAATTATCAGAATCTGCATCTCAGAGAGAAAGGTGAGGTGAGTTTTACAAATCCTATTAGCACACAGAGGCTGGGTCTGCATATAATACCCAGCCTCTGTTGCTATACTGCTCCCCCCAGGCCTCTCCTGCGCTCTGCTGTTCCCATAAATCAAACCGCCATGCTAACGACGTCGCTAGCAGGCTGTTTACATGTAAACTGTCACTCTCCACTGCTCCCCCGCCTCCTCTATGTCGCCGCTCCCCGCCTGCGTCCTTTCCCTCCAATCAGCTTACAGAGGCGGGTAGGGAAGGGACGGAGGCGGGGAAGCAGTGGAGAGTGACAGTTTACATGTAAACAGCCTGCTAGCGACACGCTGCGTGTCGTTAGCATGGCGGTTTGATTTATGGGGGACAGCAGAGCGCAGGGGGGGCCTGGGTGAGAACAGTATAGCAACAGAGGCTGGGCATTATATGCAGACCCAGCATCTGTGTGCTAATAGAATTTGTAAAACCCACCTCAGGTTCTCTTTAAGGAGCCACCACGTTTCTCGGTTTCCGGCATTAATATCCAGCAGACTCAACCATAATGGTCAAATTTGCCAGAGATCACTGCTGCAACATGTTCGCCGGATCGTTATTTTCATCGATTTCTGGGCAAAAGGTTGCTGGAAAGATCTTGCCTGGAATGGCTCGGTCGGGTGCACGGCGGTAGCGGTGTCCGATTTCCTGATGACTGGCGGACCCCTGGCCGGTCTCCCGCCATGTGTGATGATGTGTACCCCATGCGCTGTGCAGTGTGGCAGGCTCACATGTCCGCCAGCACCCCTCCTGCTATGTCCCACGTCTCTCCATCACCCCCAATTATCTCCTATGTTTATTTTCAGTTCAGGCTTGCTTTAATCCTTAACTGAAGTAGTAGTTAAATAGTTATGAACTTGGTGGAAACAAATGATAATTATGGATTACAATTTGGAGGGAAAATATTTTCACACCCACCCTGAGAGCTCTTTGGCCTAAAAACTGCCCTGTCTCTTTGTTAATCCCTTCAGTGACTGGCATTTGTGTTGCTATTTAGATTTGGCTTTGACCATATCTGAACCTGAATGGTTGATGTCTGACCCCAACAACAATACTGGTTATAGCCAAAGTTTCGTTGCTGAAGTCAGGGCTGACTCCCTGATTTCCTTGTAATGCTGTTGTTTGTGTCGATGTGCAGCCAATTCTGCTGACTGAGCTCTTGCATAAACCAGTGTTTACACAGAAGTTAAAGGGAACCTAAACTGAGAGGGATATGGATGTTTCCTTTTAAAAAATACCTTTTGCCTGGCAGCCCTGCTGATCCCTGTGGCTGCAGTAGTGTCTGAATCACACACCTGAAACAAGCATGCAGCTAATCCAGTCTGACTTCAGTCAGAGCACCTGATCTGCATGCTTGTTCAGGGGCTGTGGCTGAGAGTATTAGAGACATAGGATCAGCAGGAGAGTCAGGCAACTGGTATTATTTGAAAAGGAAAAATCCATATCCTTCTCAGTTTAGGTAATAATGCAGGTATTCGGTCAGCAGTGACTTAGGGTTGGTGCACACCGGAGCGGTTCTGAAGTGTTTTTTAAAACGCTTGCAGGGGGAAAACCGCTTGGCTAATGAAAGTGAATGGGATGGTGCTCACCAGAGCGACTCATTTTTTCCACAAATGCAAACTCGGGGTCTGCAGCATTTTTTGGATTTCTGAGGTGTTTCTGCCTCAATGTTAAAGTATAGGAAAGTGGAAAACCGCTCTGAAAAATGCTAGATCAGAGCGGTATTCCAGGCGTTTTTGTTACAGAAGCTGTTCATTAACCCATTCAGGTTCCGTCGTTTTCACGTGAGAAATGTTCACCTCCCATTCATTAGCCTATAACTTTATCACTACTTATCACAATGAACTGATCTATATCTAGTTTTTTCCGCCACCAATTAGGCTTTCTTTGGGGGGTACATTTTGCTAAGAGCCACTTTACTGTAAATGCATTTTAACAGGAAGAATAAGAAAAAAATGGAAAAATTCATTATTTCTCAGTTTTCAGCCATTATAGTGTTAAAATAATACATGCCTCCATAATTAAAACTCACGTATTGTATTTGCCCATATGTCCCGGTTATTACACCGTTAAAATTATGTCCCTATCACAATGTATGGCGACAATATTTTATTTGGAAATAAAGGTGCATTTTTTCCGTTTTGCATCTATCACTATTTACAAGTTTAAAATAAAAAAATATAGAAATATTTCATCTTTACATTGATATTTAAAAAGTTTAGACCCTTAGGTAAATATTTACATGTTTTTTTTTTTAATTGTAATATTTTTTTTTTTATAGTAAACATTTTATTTGGGTAGTTTTGGGAGGGTGGGAGGTAAACAATAGGTTTGTAATGTAAATGTGTGTTGATTTTCATTTTTTTTATTTTAAGTTGTAGTATTACTTTTTGGCCACAAGATGGCGGCCATGAGTTTGTTTACATGACGTCACTCTAAGCGTAACACACGCTTAGAGTGACGCATCAGGGAGGGAACAGCCAGAAAAGGCGCAGCTTCCGAGAGAAGCTGTCGCTTTTTCAGCAGGGGAGAGGAATCAGTGATCGGGCACCGTAGCCCGATTCACTGATTGCCTGGCTACCGATTCCGCGGCCGGGAGCGCGCGTGTACGTGCGCAATCGGCCACGGGAGCGCGCGGTAGCGCGCATGGTTCCTGGACGTAGTTTCTACGTCCAGAAACCAAAATAGGTTAACCGCTTTTACTGTAACTATATTTTTAATCTGCTACAAAAAAACGCTCCAAAAAACGCTAGGCATTTTTAGAAAACATGCCTAGAATCGCTCTGAAATCTGCCTCAAAAAACCTCTAGCATTTTGCGGATCTGCTAGAGGTTTTTGGTGTGCACTGGGCCTTAGCCAGTATGGCGAGGATCAGTATCGTAATACCTGCTTTTCAGGTTTAAAGAACAAACTGTCAAAGAAACTGTTTCTCTGTAAACCCCACATACCTAGAGAGCTTTTAGCCAGCAACACTAGAAAGCTTTTCAGAGGTCTCTCAGCACAGCCTGTGTGAAAAAATGCCTTGTTTATCAGCTGTAAAAATGTTGTGTCTGCATCGGGGGGAGGGGGAGGAAGAGCTGAACTGTAACCTGGCTGTAAACTGTTGCTTGGCAAAGAGAGACAGGAACACACAGACAGAGCGGCAGCTGATGAATATTTACACACACTCGAAGCTATATTTCTGCTTTCTATCATTGTGAACACATTTTACTCACAGTATTAGAGCCAGTGAGGACTGTTTCTGTATGTTGGATGTGCTGGACACAGTCCTCCATAGTAATGCCCACAGTGAGAACTGTTCTCTGTAAATGTGATTTTCTTCATATAAAACATGAAAAGATGAAAAAAGCCTCTGTATCGCTATTTGCCAGTAATTACTGGAAATATATGAGCACTAGCTCACAGCACTGTCCTCTTTCTTTCCTTCTTTCTTTCTTTCTTTTTTTATTTCTTTGTTTCTTTCCCTGCTACAGTTGGCTTTGGATGTAGCAGCAGTGCGTGCAGAGCATGGAGCAGCAGTGTGTGTACAGAGCATGGAGCAGCAGCATGTGCACAGAGCATGGAGCAGCAGCGTGTGTACAGAGCATGGAGCAGCAGCGTGTGTACAGAGCATGGAGCAGCAGTGTGTACAGAGCATGGAGCAGCAGTGTATGTACAGAGCATGGAGCAGCAGTGTGTGTACAGAGCATGGTGCAGCGTGTGTACAGAGCATGGAGCAGCAGCGTGTGTGCAGAGCATGGAGCAGCAGCGTGTGCAGAGCATGGAGCAGCAGCGTGTGTACAGAGCATAGAGCAGCAGTGTGTGTACAGAGCATGGAGCAGCAGCATGTGCACAGAGCATGGAGCAGCAGTGTGTGTACAGAGCATGGAGCAGCAATGTGTGTACAGAGCATGGAGCAGCAGTGTGTGTACAGAGCATGGAGCAGCAGTGTGTGTACAGAGCATGGAGCAGCAGCGTGTGTTCAGAGCATGGAGCAGCAGCATGTGTACAGAGCATGGAGCAGCGTGTGTACAGAGCATGGATCAGCAATGTACGTACAGAGCATGGAGCAGCAGCATGTGTACAGAGCATGGAGCAGCAGCGTGTGTACAGAGCATGGAGCATCAGTGTGTGTGCAGAGCATGGAGCAGCAGCATGTATACAGAGCATGGAGCAGCAGCGTGTGTACAGAGCATGGAGCAGCAGCATGTGTACAGAGCATGGAGCAGCAGCGTGTGTACAGAGCATGGAGGAGCAGCGCGTGTACAGAGCATGGAGGAGCAGCGTGTGTACAGAGCATGGAGCAGCAGCGTGTGTACAGAGCATGGAGCAGCAGCGTGTGTACAGAGCATGGAGCAGCAGCGTGTGTACAGAGCATGGAGCAGCAGCATGTGCACAGAGCATGGAGCAGCAGTGTGTGTACAGAGCATGGAGCAGCAGCGTGTGTGCAGAGCATGGAGCAGCAGTGTGTGTATAGAGCATGGAGCAGCAGTGTGTGTACAGAGCATGGAGCAGCAGCGTGTGTACAGAGCATGGAGCAGCAGCAGTGTGTACAGAGCATGGCGCAGCAGTGTGTGTACAGAGCACGGAGCAGCAGCATGTGCACAGAGCATGGAGCAGCAGTGTGTGTACAGAGCATGGAGCAGCAGCGTGTGTACAGAGCATGGAGCAGCAGCAGTGTGTACAGAGCATGGCGCAGCAGTGTGTGTACAGAGCATGGAGCAGCAGCATGTGCACAGAGCATGGAGCAGCAGTGTGTGTACAGAGCATGGAGCAGCAACGTGTGTACAGAGCATGGCACAGCAGTGTGTGTACAGAGCATGGAGCAGCAGCATGTGCACAGAGCATGGAGCAGCAGTGTGTGTACAGAGCATGGAGCAGCAGCGTGTGTACAGAGCATGGAGCAGCAGCGTGTGTACAGAGCCTGGAGCAGCAGCTTGTGTACAGAGCATGGAGCAGCAGGGTGTGTACAGAGCATGGAGCAGCAGGGTGTGTACAGAGCATGGAGCAGCAGGGTGTGTACAGAGCATGGAGCAGCAGCGTGTGTACACAGCATGGATCAGCAGCGTGTGTGCAGAGCATGGAGCAGCAGCGTATGTACAGAGCATGGAGCAGCAGCCTGTGTACAGAGCATGGAGCAGCAGCGTGTGTACAGAGCATGGAGCAGCAGAGTGTGCGCAGAGCATGGAGCAGCAGCGTGTGTACAAAGCGTGGAGCAGCAGCGTGTGTACAGAGCGTGGAGCAGCAGCGTGTGCACAGAGCGTAGAGCAGCAGCGTATGTACAGAGCATGAAACAGCAGCGTGTGTACAGAGCATGGAGCAGCAGTGTGTACAGTGCATGGAGCAGCAGCGTGTGTACAGAGCATGGAGCAGCAGCGTGTGTACAGAGCATGGAGCAGCAGCGTGTGTACAGAGCATGGAGCAGCAGCGTGTGTACAGAGCATGGAGCAGCAGCGTGTGTACAGAGCATGGAGCAGCAGCGTGTGTACAGAGCATGAAACAGCAGCGTGTGTACAGAGCATGGAGCAGCAGTGTGTGTACAGAGCATGGAGCAGCAGTGTGTGTACAGAGCATGGAGCAGCAGTGTGTGTACAGAGCATGGAGCAGCAGTTTGTGTACAGAGCATGGAGCAGCAGTGTGTGTACAGAGCATGGAGCAGCAGCGTGTGTACAGAGCATGGAGCTGCAGCGTGTGTACAGAGCATGGAGCAGCAGCGTGTGTACAGAGCATGGAGCAGCAGCGTGTGTGCAGAGCATGGAGCAGCAGTGTGTGTATAGAGCATGGAGCAGCAGTGTGTGTACAGAGCATGGAGCAGCAGCGTGTGTACAGAGCATGGAGCAGCAGCAGTGTGTACAGAGCATGGCGCAGCAGTGTGTGTACAGAGCATGGAGCAGCAGCATGTGCACAGAGCATGGAGCAGCAGTGTGTGTACAGAGCATGGAGCAGCAATGTGTGTACAGAGCATGGCACAGCAGTGTGTGTACAGAGCATGGAGCAGCAGCATGTGCACAGAGCATGGAGCAGCAGTGTGTGTACAGAGCATGGAGCAGCAGCGTGTGTACAGAGCATGGAGCAGCAGCGTGTGTACAGAGCCTGGAGCAGCAGCTTGTGTACAGAGCATGGAGCAGCAGGGTGTGTACAGAGCATGGAGCAGCAGGGTGTGTACAGAGCATGGAGCAGCAGGGTGTGTACAGAGCATGGAGCAGCAGCGTGTGTACACAGCATGGATCAGCAGCGTGTGTGCAGAGCATGGAGCAGCAGCGTATGTACAGAGCATGGAGCAGCAGCCTGTGTACAGAGCATGGAGCAGCAGCGTGTGTACAGAGCATGGAGCAGCAGAGTGTGCGCAGAGCATGGAGCAGCAGCGTGTGTACAAAGCGTGGAGCAGCAGCGTGTGTACAGAGCGTGGAGCAGCAGCGTGTGCACAGAGCGTAGAGCAGCAGCGTATGTACAGAGCATGAAACAGCAGCGTGTGTACAGAGCATGGAGCAGCAGCGTGTGTGCAGAGCATAAAGCAGCAGCGTGTGTGCAGAGCATGGAGCAGCAGCGTGTGTACAGAGCATGGAGCAGCAGCGTGTGTACAGAGCATGGAGCAGCAGCGTGTGTACAGAGCATGGAGCAGCAGCGTGTGTACAGAGCATGGAGCAGCAGCGTGTGTACAGAGCATGGAGCAGCAGCGTGTGTACAGAGCATGGAGCAGCAGCGTGTGTACAGAGCATGAAACAGCAGCGTGTGTACAGAGCATGGAGCAGCAGTGTGTGTACAGAGCATGGAGCAGCAGTGTGTGTACAGAGCATGGAGCAGCAGTTTGTGTACAGAGCATGGAGCAGCAGTGTGTGTACAGAGCATGGAGCAGCAGCGTGTGTACAGAGCATGGAGCTGCAGCGTGTGTACAGAGCATGGAGCAGCAGCGTGTGTACAGAGCATGGAGCAGCAGCGTATGTACAGAGCATGGAGCAGCAGCGTGTGTACAGAGCATGAAACAGCAGCGTGTGTACAGAGCATGGAGCAGCAGCGTGTGTACAGAGCATGGAGCAGCAGCGTGTGTACAGAGCATGGAGCAGCAGCGTGTGTACAGAGCATGGAGCAGCAGTGTGTGTACAGAGCATGGAGCAGCAGTGTGTGTACAGAGCATGGAGCAGCAGTTTGTGTACAGAGCATGGAGCAGCAGTGTGTGTACAGAGCATGGAGCAGCAGCGTGTGTACAGAGCATGGAGCAGCAGCGTGTGTACAGAGCATGGAGCAGCAGCGTGTGTACAGAGCATGGAGCAGTAGCGTGTTTACAGAGCATGGAGCAGCTCTGGGGGACTTAACAGAGTCAGGTATCAGCACAGCCCTGTGCCCTGCTGTGTGAATGCTTCACTTTCCCCTTCATTAGCAATGTCAGCTGCCATCATTATTATCTGTATCCAAACTGCTTCTGATCGATTCCGTTGTCGATCGGGAGCAGATCGGATATTTAGGAAATAATTGTCAGATCCTGTAAGTATGTGTACCCAGCATGATGTCCTACCATATTATTATACTGTATTGTGCGTGGCTGAGGGAGACCTTTCAGGAATCCCCCCCCCCCTGAAAATCCTGGGTTTGCCCCGTCTGGCATACCAAACTTCCTCAGTTGTCCCAGAAAGAACAACCTTTGCTGAGCTCTCTTTTGGGATTTGGTGGTGCTCTCACCCCATCTCAAGTCGTTGGTGATGGTTGTGCCCAGGAACCAAACATTTGGTACCCTGGTAACCTCAGTGCCTTCGATGAAAATCAGGTTGAGAGAATGAGAGCGCTTTCTAAAGTCCACAATCAATTCAACAGTTTTTGCAGCATTCAAGACAAG
The DNA here is from genome assembly GCF_040937935.1 of Hyperolius riggenbachi. Taxonomy (NCBI): domain Eukaryota; kingdom Metazoa; phylum Chordata; class Amphibia; order Anura; family Hyperoliidae; genus Hyperolius; species Hyperolius riggenbachi. The sequence continues at coordinate 4,881,231 of NC_090656.1, forward strand.
CCTGTTGTCTTTACACCAATTTCAGACTCGATCTTGCTGCCTGTGTTAGTGGTTCTTTCCCGGGAGAAGCAGCTGCCAAGCTTGACTAGTTGCGTCCTCCTGTTGGTGAGGAAGTCCTGGATCTATCTCTAAGTTGTTTTAGGATGTCATGCAGGATGTTCGTTCAGATTGCCCTCAATTCTGGTAGCGTTATCAAACAAATTACCTCATGAAGTAATGACATTTAGCAATTCTGGTAGGTTTTAGCCATGGTTTACCTCATGAGGTAAATGATGAGGTAATTCATGAGATAATTTACAGAAAATAGCTGTTCTCATGGAAATTAGGGGGCATGTTGGTACATGATTTACCGATCAGTTTAAGACCTGCCTGTACCTGGAGGTAAAGTCAGTTTGTATGCATTTTGCAGTTATTAGTGGAGTTCCTATTGCTGTTTTAGGGTCGTTCCTATTCAGGCTGTGTAATAGAAAAGAATAGTAGAAATAAAACTCCAAATATTTACTGGATTTTTATTTTTTTATATAAGGGATGCCTATAAGTATACTTTTCATAGGTTGCTGCATAATCAAATACACCTTCCCCCCCCCCTCAAAAAAATCTTAATTTATGGAAGACAATTAAACTACTATTATTTATTTACTGCATGCTTACCGCTGAAATACCTCATGTTTTACCTCACTTTATGCATTTACCTCATGCTCGGAAATGGAGAAAAATCTTTCAGAATTGCTAAGAAAAGAGGAGAATACCTCATGAGGTATTTTACCTACAAAAAAATATTTACCTCACATAGCTACCAGAATTGAGGCCGTGTTGGAAGCCGAGATGAATTCTGTGAACATGGACGGAACATTGCACTAACATCATGGGACACAGGCTACAGATAGCAGCATTGTTAGGGAAGGGGCTCCAGGAAACTCCATTTCCTACAACCTCCGCTCTGCCGTTCCGGCCCTCCTCTCACCTTTGCTCATTTGCCATGCTGCCTCTGCAAATATGACCTTAACCCCCGCAATAAGTCAACAAAATGTAAATAAGGCGAAGGGGGTCAAAGGACATGGCAAACAGGAGGATAAAGGCAGATGTACCTGAGAGGTGAAGCACAATGACTGCCTGCATAATGTGTCTGATGATAGAAGATTTTCGGTTTCTCACTTAGTAACCAATCAGCTTTCCTCTTTCCTGTAAAAGGGACAGCACAACTTGACACCTGCAATCACTGGGGGGATCTGGGGGCCCGCTTCTCCTCCACTTTGTACTTGCATCCACGGATTACATCTCCCAGCGTGCATCACAACCCATGTGTGACACCGCCGGGAATTACAAAAGACGACAGAAGCTGTTGGTCGGATGAAGAAGATGATGCATGTCGTAGGGGGCGACGGCTGAGGAGCAGCTCCGCAGCGATGGCGCCAACATTTTTAAAAGGAATGTGGCGTCCATGTGTTGCCACAGAAGGCGGTAATGCGCTGTTGGCTCTGTGGCGGCTCAGTGGCGGATAGGGCGCTTCCGGTGCAATGCAACGTGGTAAGTGTGCTAGGCCGCAATGACTTGCATTGCCCTTGCATTACCATGCGGTAAAACAGGTTAACGCAACACACACTTTCAAAGCAAGTGTAAAAGGGGCCTTAAAGGACAAACAAGATGAACAATTAAATCTGTCTTTACTTAATTCTGGGGCTTCTTCCGACCCCTAGAAGTCTTCTGGGTCCCCCACCACAGCTCTGGTGCTCCCTGGTGTCCCGCTGGTTGCTTATAAAGCTTGCCTACCCTTCGGCGGGTCAGTGCTTCTGCACATGCTCGGTCACAAGATGGGTCGGCGAGCCTTACGGGCAGCCAGCAGGACACCAGGGAGCACCGGAGCTGCGGCGAGGGACCCAGAAGACTTCTAGGGGTTGGAAGAAGCCCCAGAGGTAAGTAAAGACAGATTTAACTGTTAACCTCATCTGTCCTTTAAGGGAATGTTTTTTTTTTTTTTTATTTGCTGAGAAGGGGGTTGGGAGCAGAGCAGGGATAAGGTTCTCCAGCATCCCAGGCTGAGACACCAAAATAGCTGAGTGAGTTGTGCGCCTCCCTACTACACTGCACCCTGAGGCTGGAGCCTCTATCGCCTCTGCCTCGGCCCGGCAGGGGCATTGCTAGGATCCTAAGAGATCCGGGGCACTTTTGGGCACTCCAGCTGGAAAATGGGCATAGACACACACCAGGATGTGGGTGTGGTCATGGGTGGAGCCAAATATACATGAACTTAAGCCAGATTAAAAATTCGTTTTTACCTTTTATTCTGTTGAAGGATCATGCTAAACCGCCGCATTCCCGTGGCTGAACGAGGGTTGTATACCCCCCAAATACCGGGGAGCTCTTCCTGATTGAGGCGGAGCTTAGGGTTTTAGCTCTGCCTCTTATCGCATCAATCCCAGCTGATCGCCTCCCCTCTCAGTCTTCTTTCACTGAGAGGGGCGGGGAGAGGCGGAGATCCGCGGGCAGATTGACGCAAACGGAGGCAGAGCTACAGCCCTAAACTCTGCCTCCCCGGGCAGCAAAATCCATGACCAGGAAAGTCGTGGATTTCTTCCCTAGGATTTGGGAGGTAAAAATCCTTTGTTTTTGTGAGAGTCCGCTTAGCTGCCTGCGCAGACAGGCAGCCTTTTGACCATTGTTTAGGTTTGCATGCTGCAGGACTCGGGAAAGGAGACCTTCTGTCAGTTTTGCAGCTTGTGCTTGCTGAGGAATTTGCATACGTTGTCATGCAAATTGCCTGGCCACATTCATTGGAGGCGTGTACTATAAGTAGTATGTGTTTCCCACAATGCTTGGCTGGTCATAAGGATTCCTTCCTGTGAAACACTCCTGGAGGAGTGTCAGCCTTACTCTTTGTTTGAAGATCAGCTTAGAGTAATTTCTGAAACTGCGCTAGGCAGGTTCCCCTAGTGCAGTTAGGATTGTTTATCTGTTTTGTTTGTTCTGTTGCGATTGTCCTGTCCCAGCGGTGGTCGACAGGAAATCGTTCTGATCTCTGTTCTTGGAGTATAGCTGGTGCAGCGGTTGCTACCAGCTATCTCTTCTGATCTGTCTCACTTGGATCGCACTAGCATCTTGCGCTAGCGCTGTGGATCCTTCTGTTCTGCCTTCCTGGATCGCACTAGCATCCTGCGCTATTGCTGTGGATCCTTCTGTTCTGCTACTCTGACTGCCTGGATCGCACTCGCCTAGCGCTAGTGCTGTGGATCCTTCTGTTCTGCTACTCTGTACCTGGATCGCACTAGCATCCTGCGCTAGTACTGTGGATCCTTCTGTTCTGTCTTCCTGGATCGCGCTAGCCACTTTCGCTAGTGCTGTGGATCCTATCTCTCGCTTGTCCCTGTTTTCGTGTGTCTGTCTTGTCTGCTACGAACGCTTGCTGGAGCCTCGGTGAGGTAACCGTTAAGCAAGAGCTCGCGTCCTCTGTTACATGTTTGTCTGTCGATGGTTAGTTAGGCGTGCTTGTCTCTATTGTGCTTATCACGTGGAGACCGCGCATGAACGCGTGCACTGTTGCGAATGAATGCGGTGTTCACGTTCAGTTAGCGTTTGTTATTTTCCGTATCTCCTCATTGTATGATTTGCTGTGCCTTTGCTATCCTCGTATTCTGTTCTGATCTGCCTTGTGTCACTTTTGGCAATCACCTTTCTTGCGGTTGCGTTTCTGTTTCGTATCTGCTGTTGTGTGTGCGCGGTCGCGGGGTGGCGACTAGATTGGCGCACACACATACAACCTGTTTTTTTGCTCATTCTCATTCGCAATCGCTTCTCTTGCGATTGCATTCTGCGCTTCGTACAATTCCTGTCTGGCATTTGTGGAGGTACAGAGGATTGGTTCCTCTGCACTCCCCAGCGCCAACTGCCGACAGGAATTTTCCCTCTACGCGTTGTGCGCTGATCACAGAGAAAGTCCACAATCGTTACAGTTTTGCCGCGGGATAGCAGCGTTTTAGCAGGGACTATGATTCTTAAGTTAAATAAAGGGTAAAAACTAGTTATTAAGCTGGCTTCATTAACACCAGTCTAAGTAGTCCTGCCCAGCCCACTCTCTATTAATACACACACACACGGCAGCCATCGGGGGGGGGGGGGGGGAGGGGCAACTGACACTGCAGTGAGGGGCTCAAGGCTGCTGGGGGCCCTCCTAAAGCACTGGAAGGGCCGCATGTGCTGGCTGCGGGCCTTTGGCTCACTAACCAGCACACCAGCATTGAGAGAAGAGTGACATCAGCGATTGAATGTGGGGAGCAGATGAGTGAGCCCGCTGCAGCGGACTTTCTATACTGGGGCACCACCTATAACTGGCTACAGGCTACCTATACTGAGGTCACCACCTGTACCTAGCTACCTATACTGGGGCACCACCTATACCTGGCTACCTATACTGGGGCACCACCTATACTTGGCTGCTTATACTGGGGTGCCTATAGCTTGCTACCTATACCGGGGGCACCTGTACCTGGCTAACCTATACTGGTGAACTACCCATACTAGGCTACCTATACTGGGGGCAACTATACCAGGCTACCTATACCGCGGCACCACCTATAGTTGAATACCTACACTGGGGGCACCTGTATCTTGCTGGCCTATACAGGGGTACCAGCTATACCTGGCTACCTATATTGGAGGCATCTACACCAGGCTACCTATACTGAGGCATCAACTATGCCTGGATACCTATACTGGGGGTACCTACACCTGGCTAGGGCAGGGGGACTAGCTGAGACAGAAGGGGACAAGAGGTAACACAGGGGGATAAAAGAGGCACAGGGAGAAAAGAGATGAGACGGGAACATGAGGTCACACAGAGGGACACAAAAGAGGCACAAACTGAGGTGAGACAGAGGAGGACAAGAGAGGCACAGGAAGAAAAGAGGGGACAAAAGAGAATGGATAAAAGGATAAGAACAGACCTACAAGTTCCTATCTCCAAGTTCCTACCTGTATTTTGCTAGTATTTGGCTACACCCACAACATGCCATGGTCACGCCCACTTTTTGCCGAATCACGCTGTGCATGCCGCTTTCTTAAGTGTCGGAACCATGCACATTTTTCATCACAGGGCACTTCATGTATGGACACGGGGGTGGGGTGGCTAGTGGGTGGGCACAGCAACCAGTGGGTGGACCCAGGGAGGGGGGGCCCAGGCCTCATGATGTGTGAGGGGCCCCAAAATTTCTGATGGCGGCCCTGCACACACAAAAAACAAACAAACCAAAAATGCAGCGTATCACATAATTAGGCAGCGTCACTTAAACATAATTAGGCAGAGTTACCCGGCTTCTATGCTGGCTTGTCTGCTGGGCGGGCCTGCCTGCTGCCAGGTTATCTGTCACACCCCCCATAGCATTCCCTGACCTTCTAGTGGAGCCATACCATACTCCCAGGGGCCTCCCATTGAGGTACCACAACTTCCAGCATGCCCCCATATAGGCACCACAGCACCCAGCATAGCCCTGATTGATGCACCACAGCTCCCACCATGCCCGCCATTGAGGCACTATAGCTAGCCCTGCCTGGGGGACATTTGGGGCACCCCAGAATAGATCCGGGGCACGTGCCACTGATATTTGGGGCTAGCGACGCCACTGGGCCCAGCCCTATTGGAGAGCTATTAGGGGCTTGATATACACCAGATATAAATCAAGGACTTACAATACGTATTGTTTTATTTGCTTATAGAAGTAATAACGAGAGACCGATGTGGTTGCCAGATGTAATATTAGCAATGAGAAACATAAAGATAAAAAACACTTATTGCCTTTATTATATACTCTGAAGTAAACACAATGTATACAATAGCAATTAGGAAGGCACATTTAGAATCTGAAAAAGACAATCCTACAAATAGCAAAAATAATTTTAAAACCACTCAACACCGCCCACCACCGTCCTCACCCATCCTGTGTAGGTGATTGTTGACATGACTTTTACACTTTTTTTTTTACACGTTTGTTACATTTGTTTATTTTTCATGTGTTTAACAGAGCACTAGAAAATAACACCTATCTATAAATATCCACATAGGAAATAATACTACCAATGAGGGTTTTTTTTTGGTGGACCACTTGGCAATGTTTTGATGAAGCCCCTTTTCTCAGCGTACAGTGCCAGCCACATAGCCCCTGTGTTGGGGCCCGCTATAGCAGCACTGCTATAGTCTGTGGCCCACACACAGGGGCTTAACAATAGACCCTGCAAGGGATGCAGCCTCAGGGGGCGCCGTCCTGAGAGATAGACGACTAAGGGCAAGGAGAGAAAAAAACTTTCTGCTCTCTGCACAATTGTTCTAATGACTGCATCTGCCCAGCCACTGGTAACTAATCATACAAAGATTTGTAGACAGTCCCTATTCAGTGTGCACGAGAAGGGGGCCCCATCCAAAATTTTGCAGGGGGGCCCTGTGATTTTTAGTTACACCCCTGCCTGCACACATTTAATTTGGGGTTCAGGTGATTGTAGGACCCCAAATTACTTCTCCCTCCCTGTTGCTACGACTCGGAGGGGGAGTAGTATTTAGTGCCATGTGGTATTTCAACGGCAGCAGTGGGAGCCATCATTCGGCTCACCCTGCGCCAAACACACCGGCGGTGTACTGACACGTACGCATGTTTAGAGCATATACTGTAAGAGAGTACTGATTTACTGTTAATAAGTCTCAAAGGATACCTGGACCGAAATAACTTACAGGGAGTCTGAAGCTTATTCCCCCAAAAAACAGATACTCCCCTAAGGAGAGGGAAGGCTCTGGGTCTTATATATAGAGCCTCCCTGTTCCTCTCCTGGCCCCGGCCTTCAAGCCTTGGCTCTGACCAATGTGTCGGAGACAGGCACAGCCCACCCATGACGCCAGGTGAGGCAACTTTTTCAGGCGGCGAAAGTCTGGGGGCGGCGGCAGTCAAAAACCGGAAGTGAGGAGACACTGCCTGGCCCAGCGCTGCCTGCCTGTCCACCTGTCAGCTGTCCGTCCACTGCCGCAGCCTATCATGAGGACCCCAGTGCCAGTATAGACAGCCACCATGGCTTTGTTGTGATAGGTCCCCCCCTCCCCTAGTGCCAGCATAGCCAGTGAGCCTGTCTCCCCCCTCCCTTCCCTGCCTCCTCCTCCACGTGGTGTTGCAGTGATGAGAATGAATGGCAATGTGAAGCACTGGGGACACAAGCAGACTACAGCGGCAAAGCAAGCTGGCTCACACCATGCTATTCAAACAGCCGACCACGCGGGAGAGACCCGCCCGCTCTACCCAGTACCGCAACACCACGTGGAGGAGGAGGCAGCCGCCGACTCGAAAGTAAATGAGCGGCGGCCAGGAAGGGAGGTAGCAGAGACAGGCTCACTGGCTATACTGGCATTGGGGGGTGGGGGGGGGAAGAACCTGTGACAATAATTTTATGTGGAGACGATCAGTCACATGGGAGAAATATGTCAAATATGTAAGTAAAATAACTGCAAATACCCTCTATTTTATTAAGACATTTATATTTAATATATCTGACCCTTATGACATATCCAGGCTCGCTGGATGTCTATACTGGGGGAACCTGCCTGGCTATCTTTACTGCGGTCACCTATGCCTGACTACTCGGGATACCTATACCGGGATACCTATGCTTGGCTATCTATAATGGGGATACCTATGCCGGGATACCTACATTGGGGATACCTATGCTTGTATGCCTATGCCTGGCTACCTACCTACTTACCTACTTATACTGACTGTTTTTTTTTGTTTTGTTTTTGGTAGGGGGAGGTACATCCTCACAAGTTTGCCTCAGGCAGCAAAAAGGCTAGACCGGCCGTGGTTGGAGACTGCTCTCTGCAGCTGCGGGGGGAGACTTTGGAAGTCTTCGGGAGCCTGAGTGCTTCTGAAGATGGGCCGCTCCATACTGCGCATGTGTGTGCGAGAGTGCGTGTTTATGCGTGCGCAGTACGGAACGGCCCATCTCCCCCGACCCCCACCGGAGTGGCAAAGAGCAGTCTCCGACCCAATGGTCAGAGCCAGGGCTGGAACGCCGGGGGCCAGGAGGGGAATGGGAAGGCTCTATATACAGGCCCCAGAGCCTTCTCTCTCTTTAGGTGAGTAATTTTTGGGGGGGGGGATTTCACTTTAGACTCACTTTAAAGCAGATCTCCACAGTAAATGAAAAATCCTGTGGAGATCTGCTTGAAGTAATTGGTGGTGTTCCTATATGTTATTGCAAGCACTTTCTGCCCTTGGTGGGTTATGGTGTGTCACCCCATTCTGGCTCTTTTAATCACTTACAAAACACACAATTGGTTCTGTGCTACAACTAAAGCAAAGTCCGATTCTCCGAATTGATTTTTATCAATCTTACAAATACTTTGGCGCTATCCACTTTAGTGCTGTAACCCAGCAGCTGCATCTCAAAAGCTAAAAAGAGGCTTACCAGAACCTTGAAAACCCAAGTTATAATGTCTTACAGGATACCTGACGTGAGAGGTATAGGGAGGCTGCCATGTTTATTTCCTGTTAAACAGTACCAATTGCCTGGCAGACCTGCTGATCTCTTTGGCTGCAGTAGTGTCTGAATCACACATCAGACATCTGATCTGCATGCATGTTCCGAGTCTATGGCTAAAAGTACTAGAGGCAGAGGATCCACAGGACAGCCAGGGAATCTGCATTGTTTAAAAGGAAATAAATATGGCAGCCTCCATATACCTCTCACTTAAAGAGAACCTGTACTGAGTAAAATTATTTAAATAAACACATGAGGTAACTTCAAATGAGCATTACATAGTTACCTCGCCATCAGTTCCTCTCAGAAGCTCACCATTTTCTTCTTACAGTGGTCCCTTCCAGTTCTGACAACATTTTGTCAGAACTGAAATATATCAGTTGCTGTCAGTAAAATATCAGTTGCTGTCAGTTACAGCTGAGAGGAGAACTGATGTGTCCATGTTTCCCTATGGCTCAAGTGGACGATGTTACAGTTTAACTGTGTGCTGACCAGGAAGCTGTTATGGGGTAATAGCCATTTTCAAAATGGAGGACGGAGAATTCCATTGATCACAGTGGACAAACAGGTTGCAGGAGAGGAAAAATAGATTGATGAGTACACTATACAGGAGGCATGTATGACTTGTGTATGTTTATTTTGGCTTTTAATGTTCAGTTCAGGTTTTCTTTAAGGCATCCTTTAATAATGCTTGTACAATTCCACTTCCTAAGCCATTAATGTAATCCTCCAGTTTACTCTCTAATAATTGGCCTCCAGGTATTCCAGCACTCAGGAAGTGGCTTGATAAAGTGCAACAGTACGGGAATGAGGAAATACCTCTAAGTGTATCTTGTTATGAAAACTATTTTATTAAAAATAGATCCAAATACGATAAAAAAAACTCACATCCAGTTCCTTGTGAAAGGGACTTACACAAAATCGCCAATATCAGACACTGTCCCTGCTTAGTCATTGTCCACTCTGCCCTACCGGTTTGGCTTGTCTGCACAGTGGACATGCAAAACAAGTCGGGCAGGGTGGACAATGACTAAGTGTTTGAAGTGGATAGCACAAAAGTTTTTGAAAATTTGATATTTTAATTACTTGACTGCAGGACAGTTGAATCCTTCAGTCTGAAGCGGGCATGAACGAGCACATACGCACTGAGTATTCCCAAATTCATGAATTGCACATACCAAGTAAATGTCAACGAGGACATTTTCCATGTGCATGCGCAACTTCATGAACATAACCACACATGCTCTGCCTCTCCGTAAGGAATCACTTGTGTACAAAGGAAAGAAGGCATGCATGAGTGTTTCCTGTTACTGACCATGTGTGTTTCATGATCTTGCACACGTGCAGTGAAGATGCTCTTGGTCATGGCCATGGGCGCTTTTGGTACAGTGTTAAAAAGAGCTGTAATGGGATGGCGGGTTGTAGTTGCTTGCATTAACTTGTATGTAAACACCTAACTTACTGAAACAAATTTTGGTAGGTTTGCTTTGACTTTGCAAGAGCAAAGTGCCCAGACCTGTTGATAACTGGGCACCTTTTATTTATTTTACTTTCTTGGACATTCTTTATCTTTTCTTTACCATATGTGACATCTCATGTAGGTTCTCCATCTGAGGGATCCAATTTCTATGACCCCTATATATTTTATATAGAGTTGAGGGACTGCAGATGCTTAGGATTCCAGTGAGATAATGTGGGGCCAACCATGAAAGGTCCAGTTTACATCTACGCAGTTCAACAACAAACGTATGAGAGCAACTCTTGAGGCACATGCAAGAACGCAATAATTTTCTCACACGCTATCACTGTTAAGTCCTGTAGGATTTACAGTATACACATAAGACTCGGACTTTAGTGGTTGTCCCCAAGCAGGATATCATTAATAACATTCAGTGTTCTATTGCTGAAGACCATGCTGAGATGCTCCAGCCCACGTAGCTCAATGGCATGAACCTTCTCCTTCTGTTGGGTCTTCCAGCGTTTGCAGAGCTCCAGGCTCCTCGTCTGCACAGTGTCATCACCATCAGAATACTTGATATCTAGCGGAGGCTCGAGAGGAAAGCCGTCCCCAAATACAAAGGTCTCTGCCGTAGGATGACCTGATCCATAGATGCAATATGTTTCCACACCAGGTGGTGGCAGTCCACGCAGGAGATCTTTTGTGTCATCCCACATGTACCAACCCTCCTCAAACTCAATATCCTGGAAGAGCCTCCGGTAGTCCCCGTACGTGTAATTATAAGTAGGAGTGGAAATGAAGACGTGGTCTTCTGGCCAGGTCAGGTTTGTTGGCAGCATCCAGGGGTTGGTGGTTGTCATCCGCTGTTCTTCTCGAATTTTGATGTTTGAGACCATTGGAATTCCATGGTTATCTCCTATGGAAGCAAAAGAAGAGTGTTATTCTGGATCTGCACTGGCAGAACATCAGGGGCTCATTGGCCAGGTGACATACTGTATAACAAGAATGGCCACCATGAGCCACCATAGTCACCATTGTGTCTTCCTCCATCCGTAACAAGTGTTGCCACAACAACACCAATTCTGGATGGGGGGGCTGTATTGGAGAGAGGAAGAATAAGAAGGAACGTCTCTTTACAGCCCTGGACCCCCTGGAGCTATAGGGCGTGCACCCCCAACAGTTATGCTTCTGCTCGGGTCATACATGTGTTTTGAGCATAGTAGACAAGACACAGAACATTTATATCAGGCTTTTCTCCTGGCGGACTCAAAGTGCTTCTGGGTTTCACAAACATTCCACAGTGTAGATGTCGCCTCCTGTGATAAATTTAACCACTTCCCCACCACGGGCTATTTCCCCCTAAAAACCAGAACAATTTTCACATTTCAAGTTTCTTCCATTCATTTGCCATTAAATGTATCACTACTTATCTCACCAAAATGACATACACACATTGTTTTGTTTTTTTTTCGCTACAGATTCGATTTTCTTTGGGTGGTACTTTTTGCTAAGAATTATTTTATATGCATTTTAAAGTGAATAAGAAGAAAAAAATGAAAAAGTCATTTTTTCTTAGTTTTAGCCAATGTAGTTATAGTTAGTAAAATAAAATGTGCTACCGTAGATAAAACCCACACATTGTATTTGCCCATTTGTCCCTGTTATTACAACATTTAAATTGTGTCCCTAGTACAATGTATAGCGACAATATTTTATTTGGAAATAAAGTTGTATTTTTTCCCATTTTGTGTTTCCGTATACTATATCAATAATTAAAAGCCCTTATTTGCAAAAATAATAGTAATATACCCCCATGATATACATATTTAAAAGAAAACCTAAGGTTTATGTTTATTTATTTATTTATTTTTTATTGCTGTCACTTTGTTTTTTTGTTGTTTTTTTAAGTGTTTTATGGTGGTAATTATGGGGAAGGGGAAATAATGGGTTAACCTCCTTGGCGGTAATCCTGAGCTAGGGTCGGGGTGGAATACTGCAGCTAAGAGCGGTAATCCCGACCTCTGCTCGGGGTAGCTGCCGGAGGCTGTGTGCAGAGGTTAGCGCGCAGTGGGCGATTTTACATACCTCCTGGGGGATCCCGACGTCGGCCGCCATTCATCTTCCTCTCCTCCGGGGGTCTGCTTCCTGCTGTGAGATCGCCGGCTGTCATCATGACAACAGCTGGCAATTTCACTTTAGAGTTGCAGTGCCACCTGGAGGATGGAGGCATAACTGCAGCGCTGGAACCAGGGAGGTGAGTGATTGCAGAACTGCAGCAGATCTCCCGGGCTGCATGATTTTTTTCCAGGTTTTAGGGTCTGAAAGGGTGCAAAAAAATGTATAGCTTTTAGATCCTAAAATCCGAAAAGAATCATACTGCCAAGGGGGTTAATAAGTAACTGGTAATTTTGTATTATTATTTCTTTTGATGAAATATGGTATCTTTTTACATTTTGGTCATCAGAGGTCCCCACGTTTTATTCCTGTGTACTGAACAGTAGACAGGAAGTATCGTGTATGTGATTGTGGTTTATTTTTAAAGTCAAAATTTATTGAATTTTGTCATAAAGAATCCAACAACATTAAGCTGTGTTCAATGCAAAACAACCGTCGAGCACAGCATACAACTTAGAACAAAACGAAAAGACTACGGAAAATAATGAAGTATGCGATTGTGTTTACTTTCATTTTGTGAATGACCACCAAGTGATACGGCTGTCCCCAGTACGTCGTTGCCGCAGATCGCAGCGCTGTACAGTGTAAATAGGCAGCGGTTTCGCCGTCTAACAGTCTCCAAGCGGCGATTGCTGCTGGGAGACTGATGACGAAGCCGAGCTCCGTCATTCAAACGAAGATGCGTGCGCGATCTCCTGCAAAGCCCCGCCCCAAGACTTCACGCCAAGTGGCTTTGAGCGGTCCTGGAGCTGTCGCCGCGTTCATGCTAATTGGCGTGGAGCGGTCGGCAAAAGGATAAAGGAAACATTCAAGCTCTTAAAAAAATGAGATCTACTTACTCGGGGCTTCCTCCAGCCCCTGGAAGCCACTATGTCCCTCGCCGCAGCTCATGTGTCCCCGGATCCCCCCACCCCTTGCCAGGTCGGCATCTACTGCACAAGCCCCGCTGGTGACTGCGCTCACGTGGTCTGGAGCGTTCTGCTCAGGCGCAGAAGTACTGCACCTGCGTGGAACACTCCAGATGATGTCAGGGTAACCGAGAGCGGCTCTCGTGTCGGCACAGTAGATACCGAACTGGCGAGGTCAGCATCTGAAACGGAGGGGATCCCGGGACAACGGAGCTGCGGCGAGGAACATAGCGGATGCCAGGGGCTGAAGGAAACCTCGGGTAAGAAGATCTAATATTTTTTAGGCGCTCAGAGGTTTAGGCTGCGTTCACATATGACATAGCATGAAAAAGGAGCGTTTTATGCAGGTGCGTGTGCGATTTTGTAATGCATTTTTAGTGCTGTTTTTGTTTTTACGCATATGCGTTTTTCATGCTTTTTGCATGCGTTTTAATGCGTTTGCTGGTCGCATATGTAAAATGCTTGTTTACTTTTCACATTTATGCAAATTCCTAGGAAGACAACAGGAAGCGGAAACAAATCAGAAATCTTTATTTAAAAAAAAATGAATAAAAAAAGCATGTAAAACGCATTAAAACGCTATGCATATGCGTCACCATAGACTTTCATTATGTGCGTTTTGGCAGCCAGCCTGCATAATATGCAACAAAACCAGTGTTGGTGAAACGCATACTGTAAATCGCAGTGCTCCGCACCTTTTTCTGCATCCCATTGACTAACATTGCTGCATAAAACACAGCGTTTTACACACTGCTAGCGTTTCTGCCATGTGTTCACCGGGCCTCAAAGTATGTATCATTAGCATATGCAGCTGGAAGGAATTGTGCAAAGCAGGGGTAGGGAAGCTATGGCTCGGGAGACAGATGTGACTCTTTTGATGGTTACATCTGGCTCACAGACAAATCAGTAGGGGGTTGATTCACTAATATACACAGCTCAAGCAGCACAGCTTAGTGTGGCAGCACAAGTAACATTTGCAAAGTAGGCACGGTACTGCTGTAGCATGCACTACCAACTTACTCGCGCTTCCCCCAAAACTAACGGCTGCATCAATTGTCCCACCCTGGAGCCTGTCAGGTCCAGTGACTTTCTAGGACGAGATCCCTGCACTTTGATTGGCCCAATAGGCTGCCTGTCTCTTGACAAGCAGGCTTTTGGGCCAAAGTGCTGGGATCTCGTCCTACAAAGTGAATCAACCACCAAGTCAGCTAGATAATTGTACAAGCTGTTAGTCAGTATTTCTCCTGTCTGGCTCTCGGGGGAAATTGCTGATGTTGCTAAAACCCTAAGAGAAGCTGAGGACGTGTGTACACATCACCATGGCAACATGGCCCTCTGCTGCGCATGCGTACTGTGCTAGTTTGAAACATGGCTCTCACGGAATTACATTTTAAAATATGTGGCGTTCATGGCTCTCTCAACCAAAAAGGTTGCTGACCCCCAGTGTAAAGCAAGGAGATAAAATATGGCCCAACGCAGCATGAGCAGCTGTGACTCTCTAAGCCAATCACATTGTCTGTATGATACTGACCAGGAATGGTGGCACCTACCTGACAGGAGGACCAGCAGCGGCTTCACGGATCCTCCCCACGGCGCAGCAAGTGATATGAAACCTTTAATGTATTTATCTTTCCATTGCGGGGGCTGGAGGTTCAGGAAGTACAGAATATACAGGTTGCCAAGGCTGTGCCCAATGAGGAAGATGGGCTGCTGGTAATCCTCGTGCATCTCTTCTATGAGGTTCTTTAGCTTCTCAAAATATTCTTGCTGACCATCTGAAATGAATGCATCATGAGTTATAAGAGTTGTAAATGCTGTAGGCGGGAATACTGGGGAATGTGTAATAGAACAAATGGAATAGGAGTTACTGGAGTCAGGGGATATTGAGGTTATTGGAGGGAGGGGTCATTGGAGGGAGGGGTTATTGAGGTTATTGGAGGCAGGGAATATTGAGGTTATTAGAGGGAGGGGTTATTGAGGTGATTGGAGGGAGGGGTTATTGAGCTTATTGGAGGCAGGGAATATTGAGGTTATTGTAGGGAGGGTTATTGAGGTAATTGGAGGGAGGGGTTATTGAGGTTATTGGAGGGAGGGGTTATTGAGGTTATTGGAGGGAGGGGTTATTGAGGTAATTGGAGGGAGGGGTTATTGAGGTTATTGGAGGGAGGGAATATTGAGGTTATTGGAGGGAGGGGTTATTGGAGGATGGGGTTATTAAGGTTATTGGAGTGAGGGGTTATTGAGGTTATTGTAGGGAGGGGTTATTGAGGTAATTGGAGGGAGGGGTTATTGAGGTTATTGGAGGCAGGGAATATTGAGGTTATTGGAGGGAGGGGTTATTGAGGTTATTGGAGGGAGGGGTTATTGAGGTTATTGGAGGGAGGGCATATTGAGGTTATTGGAGGGAGGGCTTATTGAGGTTATTGGAGGCAGGCAATATTGAGGTTATTGGAGGGAGGGGTTATTGAGGTTATTGGAGGGAGGGGTTATTGAGGTTTTTGGGGGCAGGGAATATTACTAGATACACAGGATACTGGGTGCAGGGATTACTGGATATACCAGATACTGAATACTGGAGGCACGGATTTACATGGTCACTATGCTGGGTTAGCGCTGTTGTATTGACCTTTGATGGGAATATTCACCATATGGTGATCTGATACTTACTAGGAGCGAGCCTCCAATCATAGGGTGCTGCCCGGACTGTCTCGTCCCTCACGTAACCATTGTTCACCAAGTTTTGTACAAGCGTGTGAAAGTAGCCTGTTAACAGGGAAGAGTTGTTATTATTTCAAAACAAAAAAGGACATTATTGATTTACTTAATTTCATAAGTAATCGCTATACAGAGAACATTGAAAAGTTCTCATCACTAATTGTCCCCGGAAACAACCAAACTACCTAATCATGCCCTCATCATCTCCTGCCGTGACTACTGCAACACCCTTCTATCAGGCCTCCCTCCAAACTGTATTGCCCTGCTCGGTCCATCATGAATGGGCAGCCAGACACATTTATTGTTCCTATTGCTCTGCCTGTACGACTCCCCTCTGTAAATCCCTCCACTAGCTTCTTATTTGCTTCAGAATCAGCTTGAAGATCCTGTGTCTGGCCTACAAATCTGTCCACAGGACCTGCTTGGCCTCCATTTCTGAACTTGTCTACAGATACACGCCCATCAGCCCTTTCTGATCCTCCAATGACCTTTGTCTGACCAATCCACGCTTTACTCACTCTCATGAGTCACCCCAGGACTTATCTAGAGCTGCCCCCACTCTCTGAAACTCCCTTTTCAGTCCCCATCAGGCTGGCGCCAACCTTCAACACCTTCAGGCAAGCCTTGAAAATGCACCTCTTTAAAGCAAACCTGAACCTGAATATTAAAAGCCAAAATAACCATACACAAGTCATACTTACCTCCTGTGTAGTCTACTCCTCAATCTCGTTCTCCTCTCCTGCGTCCCATTTGTCCGCTGTGATCGATGGAATTCTCCGTCTTCCATTTTCAAAATGGCCATTACCCCCTAACAGCTTCCTGGTCAGCACACTGTTAAACTGTAATATCGACCACTTGAGCCATAGGGAAACATGGTCATTACCTTGCTCATCAGTTGTTTTTCCAGTTATACCTGACAGCAACTGATATATATGTGAGAGCAACTCATATATTTCAGTTCTGACAAAATCTTGTCTGAACTGGAAGGAACCATTATAAGAAGAAATGGTGAGCTTCTGAGAGGATGTGACGGGGAGGTAAGTAGGTAATATTTATTTGCAGGTACATTATGTGTTTATTTTAAATAGTTTAACCCTGTCCAGATTCCCTTTAAGATGGCTTAAACCCCCTCCCCACATATTTATGCCCTTAAGGTGGCCATACACTGGTCGATTTGCCATCAGATTCAACCAACAGATAGATCCCTCTCTGATCTGATCAGAGAGGGATCATATTGCCACCTTTACTGCAAACAGATTGTGAATCGATTTCAGCCTGAAACCGATCTGTGGAGCTGCCGCTGCTGCCACCTCCCCCCCCCCTCATACATTACCTGTTCCGCCGGCGCGACTCCCCTGGTCCCCGCTGTCTTCTTCTCCGCTCCGGGCTCCGGACCGTTCCTGCAGCTACTGAACTTCCTGGCCAGGGAAAGTTTAAACAGTAGAGGGCGCTCTACTGTTTAAACTTCCTGCCGGGACAGGAAGTTCTGTGTAGCTGCAGCTGTCCGGAACCCAGCGCAGAAAGAAGACAGCGGGGATCAGGGGAGTCGTGCCGGCGGAACAGGTAATGTATACCCGCTGTATTGCGTCGGTCGTTGGGCATTCGAACGCCGCTATCGACGCACTCCCGACCCGCCGGCGATCGAGAAAAATCTTCCGCACGGACGGATCGATGGGAACGATCGATTTCGGACGGAAATCGATCGTTCTGTCAGCGGTGTGCGCGGCGATTTCACAGCCGATTCGATCACTGTGATTGAATCGGCTGTATATCGGCGGGAAAATCGTTGTGTATGGGCCCCTTAATTCTCTTGTGTATCCTACTTGATCATGCACCCTTATTATGTTGCACAATTCCCTTGGGATGACCTGAATTACTTGGTTTCTAAGGTGCCCATACACTCGTCAGATTGGCAGCAGATAGATAAGAAATGCATCTGATGATCTATCTGATGCGTTTTTAGAACATTTTTTACCAGGATAGAATTCCAATAGATTTCAGTTTGAAATCTATTGAAATTCGATCTGATGGCATTTTTTTGCCATCAGATTTCCATTAAGGCCAATGCAAACTGATAAGCAATCTCATCAGATCGACCTACATTTTCCACCCTGCAAGTTCGATGGAAATCCATCGAAATCGATCGAAATCGGCCATCGATCGGTCGATTGGCCAACCGATTTGCAATCGATTGATCGATCGATCGGGATCGATCGGTCGGCCAGAAAATCGGCTGAGTGTATGGGCTGCTTAAGACTATCACTCCATTGCACGGTCTTGTACCTTGTAGCTTTGTATGACCTTGGCGGTCTGTCACGCCTATTGATCATTGTTTGTGGCCATACACTTATAGATTTGCAGCAGATTCGACTGTCAGATAGATTTCTGTCAGATGACTATCAGGTTGAATCTGACAGGAATCTATCTGATGGGTGCCACACACTAGGAACAGATTTCCAATAGATTTCAGAACGAAATCTATTGGAAATCGATCTAAATGCATTATTGGACCATTAGATGCAATGCAACTCTATGGACCATCGATCTGCAGCCAGCAGCACATCAACCTAGACTTTCCATCCTGTCAAATAGATCGAAATTGATCAAAATCGGCCGCAAATTGATCGAATGGGTAATTTGATACAATCGATTTCTGATCGATCGATTGATGGCTAAAATCGACCAGTGTATGGGCCCCTTAACCCTGCATGATACTAATGTTCAGATTATATGTTGCCGCTTTATAAATAAATAATAACAATTAAAGTGGACCCAAACCAAACATTTTTTTAATTCAAAATATGTAGTTGCAGCACTCTGACACATACAAAGATAAATAAACACTCCTTCAAGCCTATGATCATTTCAGCGCATGCTTTTCACCTTTCTCTTTCCATAACTAGGGTTATACAGGTGGCAGCCATTAGCAATTCCTCCATTGCTGGACACCACCTGCTCCACCAGTCTGCCGGATTCTGTCCCGGCAATATGAAAGGAAGGGAGGGGTTCCTCCAATAAATGTAAAATATTTTATATTTGTCATCATGCAGCTGAAAAAAGGATGCTATTTATTATTATAATTAGAAAATAGATTTTATTCCTGAAATCTTGTATTTTTAGTTTGGGTCCACTCTAACAGGGTCTCACCAGCTAATTTGCTTTGATCCAAATATTCCACAGCAAAAGTCCTCCCAAATCCTGGAACTCGGATGTCGACTCCCGGAGCGTTGGTCGCTGTTCTGGTTGTCTTGTTGTACATAACTCTGTAAAAGACAAATGAGGGATTCTGGATGATGCTGGGGAGCTATTTGTAGCAGATTTGGCCACAAAGGTAAATAATTATCTTTTGATGTGGATGAAGAATGCTCTGACTATAAGGGAATATCTAGAGAATAAAAATAAAGCCCTGTACACCTGCTCAATCAATGTCACCTAATGGGGATCGAGATCTGGTCCCTCGGGCGCCATTGCAGGGCCGAGGTTGTGCGGACGCGTCACTGGCTTGCAAGCGAGTGACATTTGGTTTTATGCGGGGGCGGAGCCGCGCGGGAGTGACATCATGTAGTGGGCGGGGTATGTGCTTTCGGCCAAAGTGATCTGCCGGGATGCATTGCTGCCTGAGCAATTGAGAGTGTCGAGGTCTGCTGTACATAAATGTGCCAGGATAGAAAGGAACAGTGTGGTTTGAATTCTAAAACAGCATATTTTTCTGATGAAATCTTTATTATATGCGTGATTAGGGGTGTGACGGGGGCGTGACGGGGGAATGGTTAGAGGTGTGACATGGGCATAGCTTAAAAGACACCGCAGGTGAAAATAAACTAATGAAATAAACAATTGTACCTATCCTCCTTCTCCTAAAAATGACTTTTTAAGATATTCAACATTTGTATTTTATATTTAAATCTACTTTTTACTTTTTTACTGTTATATTGTTTTTGCTCAATGACACATTCATTAAAGTATACCAGAGCTAAAATCTATGTACTGTTGAACCTTTTTATCTCTTTCCTGCCCTCAGAAGCCATTTTCTGCTAGGAAAGTGTTTTATAGTTGTAATTTCTTATCAGTGAGGGTCACACTGTAGTCTGACCCAGTCCTGGCTCAGACAGGAACTGCCACTTACGTACCTAAGGTTTAACTCTTTCAGGCAGAGAAAGAAAAAAAGGAACACAGCCTAGTTATTTGTGTGCTAGGCACTGTACATACCCATGTCTATCTCATCATGTCACATGTCACTTCTTGTATCCTTTAAGTGTCCCACTTTCTTTATCTCAAAAAGTTGGGAGGTATGCGTTCCCAGCAGTCCAACTGGTCTGCGGACAGCTAAGCTGTTGAGTGTTTCTGTGAATAGGAAGGCAGGACACAGCCTGGTATTGTGACAGTACCTGATATTATCTATCCAGCAGTCTATCCCCAGCGGCAGGAACATGTTCAGGTTCAGCCATAATGGGAAATAATCCTCCGATTTGCGGTAACACATCCAGTTCACCGTTTCTTCTTTATCCACTTTGGCTTCCAGCTGATTTCCAAAGTAGCCGGGCACTAAGAGGACAGATGCAGAGAAGACCATGACTATCTACAATCACTGCAGAGGAAGTGGAAAAGGCTGCTATGCCTCATTTCTAAACATAAACCATTAATATGAATTATCACCAAAGTGTAACGGTGGTCACTATCGATACAATTTGCTGAACAATCATTTAGAAATTATAATTTTGAATGGCAGATCGAAAATGATCATTTGGGACGATTAATGGACAAAAATCTCCTAACCAATCCGATCACGAAAATTGTGATAGGATGTGTCAGGAACCGGCCCGCGGCACACCTGCGTATACGGTTCCCGACTGCGGGTTTGACCAGATCAAGCGGGGAGCAGCCTTATTCAAGCTACAAACAAGGCTGGGACCCCTCAAACACCTCCCACTGCCACCACTAGCCGTTGCTAGACACGTCCACTCTGCTGTCGAGTGCTCAGCACACAATCCGCGTTTTCGTACTCGGGTCAGCTTTGCGCTTTAGGCCGAATACGAGAATGCCACGCACACACACACAGTTGCAATCTTACACTGTAGTGAAGCAAAACCACTATCAGTCATTTCAAACGATACTGTTAGCCACTCCGAGTCTTCCCACTCTGCTGTCAAACGCAGAAGTGCCCCATACACACAATGCAGCCAATTACAATCTTATATGGTAGTGTTGCTCAGTCATACAATCAGTCATGGACTTATACACAGTTACACTTCAGTCTCTTCTAGGCTATGAGTGTTAGTTTAGTACAGCAGAAGTCAAACTTATTAAATAACGATTGAATATTCCAGGAAAAAAAAAGTGCAACAATGCAGAAAATAATATATACAAAAGATTTACAAAAACAAAGTAAAAGTTACAAAATAAAAGTTACAAGGATACACACAAAACAAGTTGCAAAAATAAAAGGGAAATAAATGTAGAGTGAACTTTTACCAGCGCAAATGTCCAACCGTGGAGGGACATGGATTTACCGATTCGATCGGGATCAGCTCTGGCGATGTGCTACCCTCAAGAGAAGATAATTTTTAGGCATCTGGCCCTGCTTTTTATACTGGGATATATGCCTGGAGGCTGCAACTTCATTGGGAAGGGGAGGAACTAGTTTTCATTAACTTTTCAGACATAATTTAATTCCCAGAGAACTAACTTCCACATGTAAAAGTGTATTTTTGCACACACATCAAAGACTTTTTGAGTAAAGCTGTCATTTGTAAAATCCTGGCTAAGGCTGGTGTGGTCTGCAGCCAGTCTAGGTGACACATGTGAGACAGTATTCAGACGAAAGGGTCCGACCACCTGTATAGGCTTCAAAGCAACTGTCTGATTAAGTGTTTCCTAATTAGAAGCAGACAATGGTAGATTCCCCTGCTGGATAATGAATGCAGAGTTAATTGACATCTACATACAGACTCACATTAGCCTTCAGTTTCCTCTGGCCAGGTGACCAATTACCCTGAAGCCAGCTGGCTTCGATCAGACGTACACATGACATAGGCAGAAAAATGAAAGAATATGTTCCTGTATTATCCTTAACATCATCAGCACCCCAATATATCACCACAGGATGGTCAGGTTATTTTGGTCTGTTAGTGGTCTCAAACAATCATTTCCGATCGTTGATATGAATAATCGTTCGTAAACCATCATTTGCCAAATTGCATTGTTAGTGGCCACCTCAAAGAGACTCTGTAACATTAAAAAGTGTTCCTGGGGGTACTCACCTCGGCAGGGGGAAGCATCTGGATCCTATCGAGGCTTCCCCCGTCCTCCTCTGTCCCACGGTGGTCTCGCTGGGCCCTTCCAAAACCACAGCCGACAATTTGTCGTGCTATGGCGCAGTTGCAGTAGCGCCTACAATATTTACTATCCCCGCCTTCAGCGCAGGCACAGTACTGGCTCCCCAACGGGCTGAGGCGGAAATAGCCGATCCCAATCACATACCTCCCAACGTTTTGAGATGAGAAAAAGGGACACTTAAGCCCCGCCCCTGCCACACCCCTGATCACGCCCCTGACATGCCCCTGACACACCTCTAGTCACGAATATCATAAATATTTAATAAGAAAATATGTTGTTTTATAATTCAAACCACACTGGTGCTTTCTATCCTAGTTCATTTTCCTTCATATTAACATTTTAAAATGAGTAATATATCAATGTAAAGGATGAGAATAAAGTTTAGAGTCAAACACATTTTTAATATAGAAATATATATATTTACATAGAAAGAGGGACAAAGTCCTGAAAGAGGGACAAATAAGGAATAAAGAGGGACAGTTGGGAGCTATGCAATCGGGTCAGATCTGTGCAGTAGTGTGCACCCGACTGGGATCAGCTATTTCTGCCTGAGCCGAGAGCCGCTACTGTGCCTGCCCCACAGACTTTCATTAGGCTGCGGTGGGGTAAATTTACCGCACCGCACTGCCCCAGTGAGAAAGGACCCTCAGTAAATGTCTATTCACAAAGCTTGCAGCATGCGCTAAAACAAGCAAGATGTTCTGTATTCATCAAAGGGAGGAAACGGAGCAGAGAAAAGGTGAACAAATAAATTAAACTACATTTAAACTATCAAGAAAAATAAGAAAGTTAATAATAAAAACGTATTTCCCAATTTCACAAGATTATAATGTAGTAACTGAAAATAAGTCGCTAATGGTTTTGAGCTGATATAAATATTATGCATCACTTCAAAGAACAGAAAAAATCTGGCACTGCAGTGTCAGATTTTTTCTGTTCTTTGAAGTGAAGTATGATACATCTATTTTATCCATCTGAGCAGGCAAAAGGTGATACCCTGCACTCTGATACCAGGAAGTGAAACCCTCCCTAAGGCGGATATCCACTGTGCCTACTTCTTTTTTATTTCTTTGCATAAATATTATGCAGCTTGGACTTGCACTTTACTTGTCAGTATAGTAAAAAAAAATGCAGTATATTCCTTTCATCCATTTTCCCTGCAATAATCCATAATAATCCATCAAATACTGCATGATTCTTTACAATACTGACAGGGGTGAGCCTGGGGTGCCTGGCACCTGGGTGCAAGATTTTCTCTGGCGCCTATAGGAGTGGTTAAATTAACCGCGCCCAACCACATAACCACACCCATGTCCTGCCTAATCACACCCACACCTTCCACCTCTTTCCGCATGCATGTGATACCCCATTCCTACCCCTCTTCCATGGGCTTGCTCCTGGCTGGCTTTGGCTTCCTGCGAGTCTGCTAGTCTCTGGACTGACTCAGGCTGAGAGGCTCTGCGAGTGCGACGCAGTCACACACTGCGTATTTATGGCTGCCTGTGGCCACCCTACTCTCTCTCGCTGTCGTCGGCTCCTCCCCCCGCCAAGCCCAAGCGTGAGGTGGGCTGCCTGTATCTTTCCCGTTGCGCCGCGCAGCCTGCCAGTGTTGCCAACCTTTCACGTTATTTTTTACTGACAAATACCTAAAAATTTACTGACAAAAGATTATTTTTACTGACAAAATTTCCCCACTGAATGCACATAAGAGACTGCTTTTCCCCATGTAAATGCACATAACAAGAGACTGCTTTTCACCAGCAAATGCACATAATAAGACAGCTTTTCACCAGCAAATGCACATAATAAGACAGCTTTTCACCAGCAAATGCACATAATAAGACAGCTTTTCACCAGCAAATGCACATAATAAGACAGCTTTTCCACCAGCAAATGCACATAATAAGACAGCTTTTCACCAGCAAATGCACATAATAAGACAGCTTTTCACCAGCAAATGCACATAATAAGACAACTTTTCACCAGCAAATGCACATAATAAGACAGCTTTTCACCAGCAAATGCACATAATAAGACAGCTTTTCACCAGCAAATGCACATAATAAGACAGCTTTTCACCAGCAAATGCACATAATAAGACAGCTTTTCACCAGCAAATGCACATAATAAGACAGCTTTTCACCAGCAAATGCACATAATGACAAACAGCCAGTGTCCCCAGAATATGTAGCCAGGGGGTCTATGTGCCCAGGATATGTAGCCAGGGGGTCTATGTGCCCAGGATATGTAGCCAGGGGGTCTATGTGCCCAGGATATGTAGCCAGGGGGTCTATGTGCCCAGGATATGTAGCCAGGGGGTCTATGTGCCCAGGATATGTAGCCAGGGGGTCTATGTGCCCAGGATATGTAGCCAGGGGGTCTATGTGCCCAGGATATGTAGCCAGGGGGTATTTGTGCCCAGGATATGTAGCCAGGGGGTATTTGTGCCCAGGATATGTAGCCAGGGGGTATATGTGCCCAGGATATGTAGCCAGGGGGTATATGTGCCCGGGATATGTAGCCAGGGGGTATATGTGCCCGGGATATGTAGCCAGGGGGTATATGTGCCCGGGATATGTAGCCAGGGGGTATATGTGCCCGGGATATGTAGCCAGGGGGTATATGTGCCCGGGATATGTAGCCAGGGGGTATATGTGCCCAGGATATGTAGCCAGGGGGTATTTGTGCCCAGGATATGTAGCCAGGGGGTATTTGTGCCCAGGATATGTAGCCAGGGGGTATATGTGCCCGGGATATGTAGCCAGGGGGTATATGTGCCCGGGATATGTAGCCAGTGGGTATATGTGCCCGGGATATGTAGGCAGGGGGTATATGTGCCCGGGATATGTAGCCAGGAGGTATATGTGCCCAGGATATGTAGCCAGGGGGTGATATGTGCCCGGGATATGTAGCCAGGGGGGGATATGTGCCCAGAATATGTAGCCAGGGGGTAATATGTGCCCAGGATATATATAGCCAGAGGGTATATGTGATCAGTATATGTAGCCAGGGGGTATATGTGACCAGTATATGTAGCCAGGGTGTATAGGGTCCTCGTTTAGGTAGTGAGTGAGAGGAGCGCACCCAACCCTCCCCTCCCGCCGCTCCCCCCTCACCTTGAAGCAGCTTCAGACCTCAATCAGCGGGCGACCCGACCAGTGAGAAGGCGCCGGAGTCCGGACGCACCCGCTCTATATGCGGAAGTGATGTCACTTCCGCATATCAGTGCGGCGTGCTAGGTCCTAGCGCCGCCCGCCTGATCGAGGTCTGACGCGGCGGCGCCGGCGGCTAGAGAGACGGAGGGAGGGAGGGAGCGAGGGAGCGAGCGCCGGCGGCCACAGGGGGAGAGCAGCGGCCGGGCGGCGCCTCTCAGAGGCAGGCGCCTAGGTGCCTTGCACCCGCAGCACCCGCCCAGGCTCGGCCCTGAATACTGAGGCCCGTCTCCACTACAGCGGAAATCGGTCGGAATCCGCACAATTTCCCTGCAAGAAAAGGGCGTGGGGAATCTCTGCCATAGAGGATAACGCTGCCACTGTCCGAAACGCTTGCCATAGCCATTCGGCTGGGATGCAGCATTTTCCCGCGTGAGTGGCAGCGAATCCCATAGCCGTGTATGGCTTGGCTTCCGGGATTCAGCTGCGTACTCGCTTAAACAGGAAGTGCCGCTGCTCATCTAGAGATGTCGCAAACATCAAATTTTGGGTTTCGCTGATGGCGAATGCAAAGTTCCGCAAATGTTCGCAAACAGGCGAATCTGGCAAACTGCCATAGACTTCAATGGGCAGACAAATTTTAAAACCTACAAAGACTGTTTCTGTCCACAAAAGTGATGGAAAAGTTGTTTCAAGGGGTCTAACACCTGGACAGGGTATGCCGGAGGGGGGTCCATGCCAAAAGTCTCACCAAAAATTACGGAGTTGGCGCAAAGTCGGGTTTTAATCCCTAAAGGGCAGAAATCCCATTATGCGCAGCTCTGGGTGTCAGTGGGCTGTGGAGTGTCTCACACAGAGAAATGCAATAGTGCTATCAGAATACAGAGTCCTGTGCCTGTAACTTAAAGTGAACCTTAAGCCGGAAAAAAATAGAGTTTTACTCACCTGGGGCTTTCCTCAGCCCCCTGCAGCTGATCAGTGCCCTCGGGTGAGTAAAACTCATTTTTTTTCCGGCTTAAGTGTCACTTTAATGAGGCAACAGCAGTAGTGTGCACACAGCTCTGGGTGTCAGTGGGCTGTGGAGTGTCTCACACAAAAAAAAAAAAAAAAAACCACAGGAGGCCGATGTGCTAGACCTCAGAAGGGCTGCTTGAAGTGCTTTCACAGCAAGTGAGGAACAAGAACACAGGCCTAGCTAATGCTTTCCCTACCTATCTGCAGCAAGTCTGACCCGGCTCTCACTAACAGTCAGCAGCCAGCAGAGAATGAATCCAATAGGGCCACCACAACTGCTTTTTGATAGGGGGGGGGGGGGGTGCAGGAGGGGGTGCTAGCTGATTGGCTACCATGTGTCTGCTGACTGTGAGGTAAGTTTAGCTCAATGATGAAGTATAGGGGGCGAATCTAACACAACAAATGTTCGCTGCGAATAGCGGAAGTTCGCAGAATACTGTTCACCGGTGAACAGTTCGAACCATCTCTACGCGCTTCTCGCAGGACATGCGGCAGCTAGTGGAAACAGGTCCTGAATGAAATACTGCATGAGTTAAAAATCTTAGGCAGGGAACACACTTGACTGTTTTCGTGCGCGTTTTCTGCACAGAAAAACTGAGAACTCATGTTAATCAATGGGCTAGTGCACACTTACTGTGTTGTTCGCGCGCAGAAAAAAAACTGACATTCTGCATCCTGATTCTGCACATTTTGGCAGTTTCCTCTATCATTTACATCAGCTGCTGTGAAAAAACGTGCGCGTTTTCCTGCATGGAAACACACTTGGTGTGCAGAAAAAGTATGCAGAAAAACGCGCACGGAAAACTGAAAGTCAAGTGTGTTCCCTGCTGATTGTGATACATCTTTTTGGTAAATTACCAAACTATTCCTGCATGTGTGAAAATCTTAGTGAATTTGGGGGAAAAAAAGGTCTAAAATACCACGTGAAGTAAATTGCAGAATATTAAGCCCAAGGAATGAAGTACAGACTGAAGTACGTTTTTGCAAAAAAAAAAAAAAAAAAATCTTTGGCGGAAACAGTTTATACTGTGAAGCGTATTTTGTGAATTTCGCCAAGTCATCGGTCACAGGGAAGTCATGGCCCCGGCCACCAGTCACTAATATGAACCCTGTCACCTGGGAGGGACGGACATTCTAGAAAACTATGACATAACAGGCGGACGTAGCGCTGGTTAATTATTGCCTGCTGTCCGGAAGAGGTTATCTGTAAGCTCGAGGCCACCTGAGTTTTCGCAATCTCTGCCCGGCTTGTGAATCAATAAGATGGAGAGGCGCTCAGGTTTTGTACAGCGTTATCGTATTTCCAACAGAATCTTGTATCAATATGATCAGGAACATAACTAGAAATCACTGCCCCCCCCCCCCCCTCCCCTCGCTTTCTGCACAGGTAAACTGAGAACCAATGTTATACAATTAGCTAGAGCACACTTGAATGTGTTTCCCCATACAGATAAAAACAGACAGCAGTGAAGCACTGCACACATTTCCTCTATCTATTACATTGGCTTAGGTGATAAAACATGCATGTTTTCACACATACAGCCACACAAATTGAGCAGAAAACGCATACAGAGTGTGCTCCCAGCCTCAGCTTATTACACTCACTCTGTCCATCTCTGATGGAGGAGAACTGGCTCTGCAGACTCCTCCAGCATCACTACAGTACACAGCACTTGGGGAGGGATGGAGAGGCTGGGGGCGGGGCTCTGCAGACTCCTCCAGCATCATTACAGTATACAGCACATGGGGAGGGGGTGGAGATGCTGGGGGCGGGGCTCTGCAGACTCCTCCAGCATCACTACAGTACACAGCACTTGGGGAGGGGGTGGAGATGCTGGGGGCGGGGCTCTGCAGACTTCTCCAGCATCACTACAGTATACAGCACATGGGGAGGGGGTGGAGATGCTGGGGGCGGGGCTCTGCAGACTTCTCCAGCATCACTACAGTACACAGCACATGGGAAGGGGGTGGAGATGCTGGGGGCAGGCCTTTGTACACAATACCCTGGTGCACACTAAATAGGGACTGCCTACAAATCTTTGTCTGCAAAACTTTGTATGATTCCTTATCAGTGGCTGAGCAGATGCAGTCATTACAACAATTGTGCAGAGAGCAGAAAGCTTTTTCTCTCCATGCCCTTAGTTGTCAGTCTCTCAGGACAAGGAAAATAAACTTATCCCCCCACGGGGCCCCCTGCAGCTTTTGGGCCCCCCTGCAGGTGCAACCCTTGCAGGGTCTATTGTTACGCCCCTGATCGCTACATATAGTGATTTGTGCGTGATTTTATATTACTGCAAACTGTAAATAAAAATTAAAATTAATTACAAGGACCAATCAGAATTAAAATCGCAAATCGCTATCACAATCGCTGGCAAAAAGCTTACACTTTTTAAAATCGCTACCAAAAACACCGGAAATTGCTTACAAATCGCTCATTTAAAATGCTAGCGAATGCGCTTGTGATTTGCGATTTGTAGTGGGCAGTGCTGCTCAAATCCGGAACCGGGAAACATCCGGATAGTTCTATCCGGATATTTCCCAGTAAATCGGTGTGTTCAATCTTACCTGTCTGACATCTTCTTCGTCCGTCCCTCGGCACCTCCCACGATGCGCTCCAAGTGGAGGTCACGTGATTCGTCCTTCAACCCGGAAGGAGGAAGCGTTTGTAGTCACGTGATGCGCGTGGAGCGCATCGTGGGAGGCACCGAGGGACGGACAAAGAAGACGTCAGACAGGTAAGATTGACCCCCCCCCCCCCGCCCACCGAGCACAAGTTTACTGGGAGATATCAGGATAGCAACTATCCGGGTATCTCCCGGTTCCGGATTTGAGAAGCACTAGTAGCGGGTTCCAGGCCTAAGAGTTATTTTCAACAGAACCAGAACCACAGTGATTATCAATAATATTTATAATATATTTAACAGCAGAAGAGCAATAAAAACATAAAATGATGAACAGAACGGCTGTTGAAACATAACAAAGGGTATATCCCTCCTGGAGTGCAAACATTTCGCAAATAATCGCATATACCGTGTTTGATTGTCAAACTATATACAGTATATATAATTATTACATTGGCTACCTTATATAACTTAAAGGATACCACAACTGACATGTGACATGATGAGATAGACATGTGTATGTACAGTGCCTAGCACACAAATAACCAGGCTGTGTTCCTTTTTTTCTTTCTCTGCCTGAAAGAGGTAAATATCAGGTATGTAAGTGGCTGACTCAGTCCTGACTCAGACAGGAAGTGACTACAGTGTGACCCTCACTGATAAGAAATTCCAACTATAACACACTTTCCTAGCAGAAAATGGCTTCTGAGAGCAAGAAAGAGGTAAAAAAGGGGAATTTCTTATCAGTGAGGGTCACACTGTAGTCACTTCCTGTCTGAGTCAGGACTGAGTCAGCCACTTACATACCTGATATTTAACTCTTTCAGGCAGAGAAAGAAAAAAAAGGAACACAGCATAGTTATCTGTGTGCTAGGCACTGTACATACCCATGTCTATCTCATTATGTCACATTTCAGTTGGGGTATCCTTTAAAGGGCAACTGAAGCAAGAGGTATATGGAGGCTGCCATATTTATTTCCTTTTTCAACAATGCACATTGCCTGGCTGTCTTGCTGATTCTCTGCCTCTAATACCTTTAGCCATAGCCCCTGAACAAGCATGCAGCAGATCAGGTGTTTCTGACATTATTGTCAGATCTGACAAGATTAGCTGCACGCTTGTTTCTGGTGTGATTTTCAAAGCGTTGTACGCACTTCCTATGTTGCCTCTTCCTGAAGCGGGTAGAGCCCGCGAGATGCATTAAGGCGCAGAGCGGTGCCCACCTATTCCTCCAGCCTCTGCCACGTAAGTCTTGATTCCTGCCTTCACTGTCTGCACGCTTATTTCTTCGGGTGTCTTAGGACTGTCCCCCTCTAGGATTGTTATACTCATGTGCAATAACTCTATTCAGAGTACGATTCACTACACCTTGTTATTCATTTATTTATTTATTATTACTTCACATGCTGGTTTTTCAATCAATATTTTGATGGAAATTGGATTGTGTGCAATATAGAAACATACATATACAGTTATATATTTATAAAATTATTAGGATTATACAATACCTTCAGTGGTGTGGACTCTTTTTGACTTTGTATAATATGATATTTTTGATTGTATGATTGGCATAAATTTGAGGCTTTTTGAGAGGTAATACAATATAATATAACCTTGGTGACCCCTATGTGTACCGCTGTAATCACTTTGGGTGATTTTTAATTGATTTTAATACTTTGTTTATCAATTGTCAATAAAGTATATATATATATACATAGAAATATTTTGGATTGGTTTGGTGCTGTTATTAGTGGGCTCTTTCCTTTTTTGCTTGTTTGATATTTATATAGCACTGACATCTTCTGCAGCACATTACAGAGTACATAGTCATGTCACTGACTGTCCTCAGAGGAGCTCACAATCTAATCCTACCATAGCCATAGTCTAATTTCCTACCATATTATTATTATGTATTTATATAGCACTGACATCTTCTGCAGCACATTACAGAGTACATAGTCATGTCACTGATGTCACTGAATGTCCTGCGATATTATTGTTATGTATTTATATAGCACTGACATCTTCTGCAGCACATTACAGAGTGCATAGTCATGTCACTGATGTCACTGACTGTCCTCAGAGGAGCTCACAATCTAATCCTACTATAGTCATAGCCTAATGTACTACCATATTATTGTTATGTATTTATATAGCACTGACATCTTCTGCAGCACATTACAGAGTGCATAGTTATGTCACTGACTGTCCTCAGAGGAGCTCACACTCTAATCCTACCATAGTCATAGTCTAATATCCTACCATATTATTATTATGTATTTATATAGCTCTTACATCTTCTGCAGCACATTACAGAGTGCATAGTTATGTCACTGACTGTCCTCAGAGGAGCTCACAATCTAATCCTACCATAGTCATAACCTAATGTCCTACGATATTATTGTTATGTATTTATATAGCACTGACATCTTCTGCAGCACATTACAGAGTGCATAGTCATGTCACTGATGTCACTAACTGTCCTTAGAGGAGCTCACAATCTAATCCTACCATAGTCATAACCTAATGTCCTACGATATTATTGTTATGTATTTATATAGCACTGACATCTTCTGCAGCACATTACAGAGTGCATAGTCATGTCACTGATGTCACTGACTGTCCTCAGAGGAGCTCACAATCTAATCCTACCATAGTCATAGCCTAATGTCCTACCATATTATTATTATGTATTTATATAGCACAGACATCTCCTGCAGCACATTACAGAGTACATAGTCATGTCACTGACTGTCCTCAGAGGGGCTCACACTCTAATACTACCATAGTCATAGTCTAATGTCCTTCCATATTATTATTATGTATTTATATAGCACTGACACCTTCTGCAGCATATTACAGAGCACATAGTCATGACACTGACTGTCCTCAGAGGAGCTCACACTCTAATCCTACCATAGTCATAGTCTAATGTCCTACCATATTATTATTATGTATTTATATAGCACTGACATCTCCTGCAGCACTGCACAGAGTACATAGTCATGTCACTGACTGTCCTCAGAGGAGCTCACAATCTAATCCTACCATAGTCATAGCCTAATGTCCTACCATATTATTGTTATGTATTTATATAGCACTGACATCTTCTGCAGCACATTACAGAGTACATAGTCATGTCACTGGCTGTCCTCAGAGGAGCTCACAGTCTAATCCTACTATAGCCATAGTCTAATGCCCTACCATATTATTATTATGTATTTATATAGCTCTTACATCTTCTGCAGCACATTACAGAGTGCATAGTTATGTCACTGACTGTCCTCAGAGGAGCTCACACTCTAATCCTACCATAGTCATAGTCTAATATCCTACCATATTATTATTATGTATTTATATAGCTCTTACATCTTCTGCAGCACATTACAGAGTGCATAGTTTTGTCACTGACTGTCCTCAGAGGAGCTCACAATCTAATCCTACCATAGTCATAACCTAATGTCCTACGATATTATTGTTATGTATTTATATAGCACTGACATCTTCTGCAGCACATTACAGAGTGCATAGTCATGTCACTGATGTCACTGACTGTCCTCAGAGGAGCTCACAATCTAATCCTACCATAGTCATAGCCTAATGTCCTACCATATTATTGTTATGTATTTATATAGCACTGACATCTTCTGCAGCACATTACAGAGTGCATAGTTATGTCACTGACTGTCCTCAGAGGAGCTCACACTCTAATCCTACCATAGTCATAGTCTAATATCCTACCATATTATTATTATGTATTTATATAGCTCTTACATCTTCTGCAGCACATTACAGAGTGCATAGTTATGTCACTGACTGTCCTCAGAGGAGCTCACAATCTAATCCTACCATAGTCATAACCTAATGTCCTACGATATTATTGTTATGTATTTATATAGCACTGACATCTTCTGCAGCACATTACAGAGTGCATAGTCATGTCACTGATGTCACTAACTGTCCTCAGAGGAGCTCACAATCTAATCCTACCATAGTCATAACCTAATGTCCTACGATATTATTGTTATGTATTTATATAGCACTGACATCTTCTGCAGCACATTACAGAGTGCATAGCCATGTCACTGATGTCACTGACTGTCCTCAGAGGAGCTCACAATCTAATCCTACCATAGTCATAGCCTAATGTCCTACCATATTATTATTATGTATTTATATAGCACAGACATCTCCTGCAGCACATTACAGAGTACATAGTCATGTCACTGACTGTCCTCAGAGGGGCTCACACTCTAATACTACCATAGTCATAGTCTAATGTCCTTCCATATTATTATTATGTATTTATATAGCACTGACATCTTCTGCAGCACATTACAGAGTACATAGTCATGTCACTGGCTGTCCTCAGAGGAGCTCACAGTCTAATCCTACTATAGCCATAGTCTAATGCCCTACCATATTATTATTATGTATTTATATAGCTCTTACATCTTCTGCAGCACATTACAGAGTGCATAGTTATGTCACTGACTGTCCTCAGAGGAGCTCACACTCTAATCCTACCATAGTCATAGTCTAATATCCTACCATATTATTATTATGTATTTATATAGCTCTTACATCTTCTGCAGCACATTACAGAGTGCATAGTCATGTCACTGATGTCACTGACTGTCCTCAGAGGAGCTCACAATCTAATCCTACCATAGTCATAGCCTAATGTCCTACCATATTATTGTTATGTATTTATATAGCACTGACATCTTCTGCAGCACATTACAGAGTGCATAGTTATGTCACTGACTGTCCTCAGAGGAGCTCACACTATAATCCTACCATAGTCATAGTCTAATATCCTACCATGGTATTATTATGTATTTATATAGCTCTTACATCTTCTGCAGCACATTACAGAGTGCATAGTTATGTCACTGACTGTCCTCAGAGGAGCTCACAATCTAATCCTACCATAGTCATAACCTAATGTCCTACGATATTATTGTTATGTATTTATATAGCACTGACATCTTCTGCAGCACATTACAGAGTGCATAGTCATGTCACTGATGTCACTGACTGTCCTCAGAGGAGCTCACAATCTAATCCTACCATAGTCATAACCTAATGTCCTACGATATTATTGTTATGTATTTATATAGCACTGACATCTTCTGCAGCACATTACAGAGTGCATAGTCATGTCACTGATGTCACTGACTGTCCTCAGAGGAGCTCACAATCTAATCCTACCATAGTCATAGCCTAATGTCCTACCATATTATTAATATGTATTTATATAGCACAGACATCTCCTGCAGCACATTACAGAGTACATAGTCATGTCACTGACTGTCCTCAGAGGGGCTCACACTCTAATACTACCATAGTCATAGTCTAATGTCCTTCCATATTATTATTATGTATTTATATAGCACTGACATCTTCTGCAGCACATTACAGAGTACATAGTCATGTCACTGGCTGTCCTCAGAGGAGCTCACAGTCTAATCCTACTATAGCCATAGTCTAATGCCCTACCATATTATTATTATGTATTTATATAGCTCTTACATCTTCTGCAGCACATTACAGAGTGCATAGTTATGTCACTGACTGTCCTCAGAGGAGCTCACACTCTAATCCTACCATAGTCATAGTCTAATATCCTACCATATTATTATTATGTATTTATATAGCTCTTACATCTTCTGCAGCACATTACAGAGTGCATAGTCATGTCACTGATGTCACTGACTGTCCTCAGAGGAGCTCACAATCTAATCCTACCATAGTCATAGCCTAATGTCCTACCATATTATTGTTATGTATTTATATAGCACTGACATCTCCTGCAGCACATTACAGAGTGCATAGTTATGTCACTGACTGTCCTCAGAGGAGCTCACACTATAATCCTACCATAGTCATAGTCTAATATCCTACCATGGTATTATTATGTATTTATATAGCTCTTACATCTTCTGCAGCACATTACAGAGTGCATAGTTATGTCACTGACTGTCCTCAGAGGAGCTCACACTATAATCCTACCATAGTCATAGTCTAATATCCTACCATGGTATTATTATGTATTTATATAGCTCTTACATCTTCTGCAGCACATTACAGAGTGCATAGTTATGTCACTGACTGTCCTCAGAGGAGCTCACAATCTAATCCTACCATAGTCATAACCTAATGTCCTACGATATTATTGTTATGTATTTATATAGCACTGACATCTTCTGCAGCACATTACAGAGTGCATAGTCATGTCACTGATGTCACTGACTGTCCTCAGAGGAGCTCACAATCTAATCCTACCATAGTCATAACCTAATGTCCTACGATATTATTGTTATGTATTTATATAGCACTGACATCTTCTGCAGCACATTACAGAGTGCATAGTCATGTCACTGACTGTCCTCAGAGGAGCTCACACTATAATCCTACCATAGTCATAGTCTAATATCCTACCATGGTATTATTATGTATTTATATAGCTCTTACATCTTCTGCAGCACATTACAGAGTGCATAGTTATGTCACTGACTGTCCTCAGAGGAGCTCACAATCTAATCCTACCATAGTCATAACCTAATGTCCTACGATATTATTGTTATGTATTTATATAGCACTGACATCTTCTGCAGCACATTACAGAGTGCATAGTCATGTCACTGATGTCACTGACTGTCCTCAGAGGAGCTCACAATCTAATCCTACCATAGTCATAACCTAATGTCCTACGATATTATTGTTATGTATTTATATAGCACTGACATCTTCTGCAGCACATTACAGAGTGCATAGTCATGTCACTGATGTCACTGACTGTCCTCAGAGGAGCTCACAATCTAATCCTACCATAGTCATAGCCTAATGTCCTACCATATTATTATTATGTATTTATATAGCACAGACATCTCCTGCAGCACATTACAGAGTACATAGTCATGTCACTGACTGTCCTCAGAGGGGCTCACACTCTAATACTACCATAGTCATAGTCTAATGTCCTACCATATTATTATTATGTATTTATATAGCACTGACATCTCCTGCAGCACATTACAGAGTACATAGTCATGTCACTGACTGTCCTCAGAGGGGCTCACACTCTAATCCTACCATAGTCATAGTCTAATGCCCTACCATATAATTATTATTATGTATTTATATAGCACTGACATCTTCTGCAGCACATTACAGAGTACATAGTCATGTCACTGCCTGCCCTCAGAGGAGCTCACACTCTAATCCTACCATAGTCATAGTCTAATGTCCTACCATATTATTATTATGTATTTATATAGCACTGACATCTCCTGCAGCACATTACAGAGTACATAGTCATGTCACTGACTGTCCTCAGAGGGGCTCACACTCTAATCCTACCATAGTCATAGTCTAATGCCCTACCATATAATTATTATTATGTATTTATATAGCACTGACATCTTCTGCAGCACATTACAGAGTACATAGTCATGTCACTGACTGTCCTCAGAGGAGCTCACAATCTAATCCTACCATAGTCATAGTGTAATATCCTGCCATATTATTATTATGTATTTATATAGCACTGACATCTCCTGCAGCACATTACAGAGTGCATAGTCATGTCACTGACTGTCCTCAGAGGAGCTCACAATCTAATCCTACCATAGTCATAGTCTAATGTCCTACCATATTATTATTATGTATTTATATAGCACTGACATCTCCTGCAGCACATTACAGAGTACATAGTCATGTCACTGACTGTCCTCAGAGGAGCTCACAATCTAATCCTACCATAGTCATAGTCTAATGTCCTACCATATTATTACTATTATTATTATTATTATTATTATGTATTTATATAGCACTGACATCTCCTGCAGCACATTACAGGGTACATAGTCATGTCACTGGCTGTCCTCAGAGGAGCTCACAGTCTAATCCTACTATAGTCATAGTCTAATGTCCTACCATATTATTATTATGTATTTATATAGCACTGACATCTCCTGCAGCACATTACATAGTACATAGTCATGTCACTGACTGTCCTCAGAGGAGCTCACAGTCTAATCCTACCATAGTCATAGTCTACCATAATTTTATGATGTGTATATATAGGGGGTGGTGTGGTGTCTGTAAATAATCAGCACTGGGTGTGAAATGCACTGGTATGCCACTGCATTGTAGCTCAGTACAGGCAGACTAAGCTCACCGATAGAGCTACATTTAGCAGTGAGTGCACGCAGGAAAGGCATAAACCTGGGTGGACGTGTATTAAGAAGAAAAGAGCCCAAAAGCAACTCATTTATAAACTGTCCTGAGGGAGGAAAAAGAAAAAGCGACTAGGGCCATGTATGTGATGAGTAACTTTATAGTTAATTTGTCCTATGGAATTTGGGGGGGGGGGGGGGGGAGGGGGCTAACCCTTCAGTGTGCTGCTATGGAGGCACCTAGAAAATGAGGTAAGTCAGATAAGGGGAGATAAATAATGAGTTAAGATAGAGTGACCAGATTTTTGTAGGCTCAACCTGGGACGGGGTGAATTGGGGGGGGGCTGCAGCGCGGAAAAAGGGGTCCGGCGCGCTGCGCGCGCCGCAACATTTGGTGTCTGCAGCGCGCGCGAAAAATGGGCATGGGCATGACATTCTATGGGCGGAGCTAACAGAATGATGCAACAGCGAGGCATAAGAAAGCAGTGTTTACGCCGTGATGTGGTCAAACGTGGATTCACATCATAGGTGTGCAGAAACTGTGTGATGCTATTTAATAGTATGCCATAACTGCAAAGCAGCAAACATAGCCAACTATGACCATTAAATAATAAATGCAGCAACAGTTACCCCAGACACCACAAAATAAACGCAATGGGCAACATTTCAGCACAAAATAATCGCATTGCGGGCAAACTTGTCAGCATAAAATAAACGCAATGGGGGCTAACATGTCAGTACAAAATAAACGCACTGCGGGCAAACATGTCAGTACAAGATAAACGCACTGCGGGCTAACATGTCAGTACAAAATAAACGCACTGCGGGCAAACATGTCAGTACAAGATAAACGCACTGTGGGCAAACATGTCAGTACAAGATAAACGCACTGCGGGCAAACATGTCAGTACAAGATAAACGCACTGCGGGCAAACATGTCAGTACAAGATAAACGCACTGCGGGCAAACATGTCAGTACAAGATAAACGCACTGCGGGCAAACATGTCAGTACAAGATAAACGCACTGCGGGCAAACATGTCAGTACAAGATAAACGCACTGCGGGCAAACATGTCAGTACAAGATAAACGCACTGCGGGCAAACATGTCAGTACAAAATACACGCAATGCGGCCAAACATGTCAGTACAAGATAAATGCACTGCGGGCAAACATGTCAGTACAAAATACACGCAATGCGGCCAAACACTTCACCTGCAAGAAAAGGCATTTACTCACCTGGCAAAAGACGTCCCCTCACGCAGCCGGCCTCTGGTGCCTCAGGTGCAGCTCCCCCTGGCCTGGACGATGTTCAATCTCCCGCTCAGCCTCTCACAGGCAGAGCAGGGCTACGGCAAGATGGCGTCCGGAGGCGGAGCCCTGTACTGGAGACAAATAGTCTCCAATACAGGGCTCCGCCTCTGGACGCCATCTTCCCGTAGCCCTGCTCTGCCTGTGCCTGCCGGAGGAGAACATTGCAGGCTGGAGCGGGGCTGCGGGGAATGAACTAGCGCAGCGTCTAGTAGACGCTGCGGCTAGTTCATTGTACGGTGGCCAGAGTCCCGAGGCCGGGACGTCCCGCTGCTAAAAGCGGGACGTTTCCCGGGACCTCATGCAGCCTGGGACAGCGCCCCCCGAAGGCGGGACGCGTCCCGGGTAAAGCGGGACGTATGGTCACCGTAGTTAAGATAGTTAAAGAGAGGTAAATCATCTCTTCAGGCCGATGTAGAAATGTGGACGGCGTGAAACGGTCGTCAGGCCACCACTCACCTTTACTACCCACTCTCTTGTCCCACGCACTGATGCAACACCTTTGGATGGGTTTATGAATAAAAGGTCAGTACGCTCAGCAGTTCCCAGATTTATTTATTTACTTGTGTTGGTGATGCAACTGTCTTTCTGCTTGACTTCGTGAGCACGCTGCATGGATCACACACCCGGTGATTAAAGGGGCACTATGGCGAAAAGTTTTAACATTTAAAATACCAACCGACCCACGTCGTAGCATACGCCGCATCTATCTATCTATCTATCTAATAGAGTACGTGCCTCAACCTTGAAGCAAGAAGAAGAAGTACTTTCCATGAGAAAATGTATGCATGCTCAAACACCAAGTTTAACCCTAGCAAGTCTGGCTTACTAAATCTGGCCTAATTGGCTATTCATGATGAGGCAATGCTCATGCAAATATGCATTTGCTTTCACATGCCAAACTATGCAGGGTAAAAAAAAAAACAATACCGCAAAGCGATCACCCTACAGGAATTAGTTCATGTTACATTAGCACTATCCAGGAGCGCCACGGGGAGGCTTCCCAATGCCCTCATACAACCGGGGGGACCACGGGGTCCTAGGCTCTCTCACCGCCTGGGAACCACAGCGGCACCCCGGAGGGGGAGGCTGGGTGGCGCAGGTGACCCCCCAAGCGTGGCCAGCGCTGGGGAGAGCCGTCCGCACCCACCTCCCAATATTAAAAACAGGCACTTACCTTAACGTCCATTGCGTCCTGCTACATGCGCATTAACTTGGGGGCACCACATGAGAAAGGAGTAAAGCATGGGTCACCCCGAGCTTTAGAGCTCAGGGCTGGCTCACATACAGCACTCCAGAGGGGGGGAAGACAGACGCAGACAACTCACTCCAGGGCTCACACCACCAGAGCAAGCCATCCACCACCTGCCTCCAAAGGATACAACTGCAAAAAAATGCTTTCCATGAGAAAATGAATGCGCATGTAGCAGAACGCAATGGATGTTAAGGTAAGTGCCTGTTTTTAATATTGGGAAGTGGGTGCGGGAGGTGGCCACGCTTGGGGGGGTCGTCTGCGCCACCCAGACTCTCCCCCCCCCCCCCCGGAGTGCCTCTGTGGTTCCCAGGCAGTGAGAGAGCCTGGGACCCCGCGCTCCCCCTGGTTGTATGAGGGCATTGGGAATCCCGCCTGCGGCGCTCCTGGATAGTGCTAATGTAGCATGAACTAATTCCCGCAGGGCGACCGCTTTGCGGTATTGGTTTTTTGACCCTGCATAGTTTGGCATGCGAAAGCAAATGCATATTTGCATGAGCATTGCCTCATGAATTGCCAATTAGGCCAGATTTGCTAGGGTTAAACTTGGTGTTTGAGCACGCATACATTTTCTCATGGAAAGCCTACTTCTTCTTCTTGCTTGAAGGTTGAGGCACTTACTCTATTATATATATAGATGTGCAAACATATACAAATAAGTAGTACATTTCTCCCAGAGTAAAATGAGCCATAAATTACTTTTCTCCTATGTTGCTGTCACTTACAGTAGGTAGTAGAAATCTGACAGAAGTGACAGGTTTTGGACTAGTCCATCTCTTCATAGGGGATTCTCAGGGATTTATTTATTTTCAAAAGCACTTAGTGAATGGCAGTTGCTCTGTCCAACTGTCAAAGAACTGTGTAGCGAGCAGGGAGGCTGGCCAGCATCATTGTTTAAAGCCTGTTTAGTGAATATCTTTATAAAGAATAAAAGCCTTGCTGAGAATCCCCTATGAAGAGATGGACTAGTCCAAAACCTGTCACTTCTGTCAGATTTCTACTACCTACTGTAAGTGACAGCAACATAGGAGAAAAGTAATTTATGGCTCATTTTACTCTGGAAAAAAGACTAGAGGACCAGACTAGTGGCACAAAGCAGAGCGAGTGCGTCCCTTGCGGCTGGAAGAACGGCGGTAAGTCTCCGCCCGCTGTTAGCCGCCGAGATTTAAAAATACCGGAGGGGAGAGCCAGGAGGAGGGCCCCAAGGTGAGACCTCCACCCTTCCCCACGCTGTGCACACCGCCCCTTTCACTGGCTGCGCTCCTCCCCTCCTGCTTAGGGTGCTCTGGTGGGCCCCCCCCCCCGACCACGGGCCCTTGGTCCGTGCCTAAATGCCCGAATGGTCAGTCCGCCCCTGTACCTGGCATACTTGTATAACTCCTCTATCTCTACCTTTGTTACTATCACTGTGCTCCTTATATGCACCATGAGGCTGTTATGAAAAGTACCGTATCTTTCAGCATAGAATGATGCCCATATATGGTACAATTAAAGAAAAAAATTTCAAGAGAGAATTTGATTATTCTGTTTAGAATCATTTTCAAGGTACTATACTGTACACGAATGTTCAATCTTTCAGAAAATCCAAGAAAAACGATCAAATATGAAGAAAAAGTTTTTCGGGAAAAATGATCAAAAGTAAAAAAAGAAATTCGATCAAAATGTTTTGTTTGATCGGAAATGACGTGTTTGCGGCATTTCCCGCACTTTTTCTTTAGACGGAACAGGAAGAAGAAATGGCTGTAATAAGAAGAACGTTCGTATAGATTTTGTACTTTATCTGTGGACCCCACTGAACGAGGAGTAACCAAAACCGAAAAGACTGCGGGCAAAGAATTGGTTGCAGAATAAAGACGAGTATTCTCACGTGAGTCTTCTACAAGAATTAAAGGAGAACTGTAGAGAGAGGTATATGGAGGCTGCCATATTTATTTCCATTTAAGCAATACCAGTTACCTGGCTATCCTGCTGATCCTCTGCCTCTAATACTTTCAGCCATAGGCCCCTGAACAAGCATGCAGCAGATCAGGTTTTTCTGACAATTTTGACAGATCTGACAAGATTAGCAGCATGCTTGTTTCTGGTGCTATTCAGACACTGCTGCAGCCAAATAGACCAGCAGGGCTGCCAGGCAACTGGTATTGCTTAAAAGGAAATAAATATGGCAGCCTCCATATAGTTCTCACTACAATTCTCCTTTAAAGGAGAACAACCCAGAAGATTTCTACAAATACTTGAGGATGAACGATGATACTTTTTAGGCTTTAACTTGAAAACATTAAAGGGGCACTACGGCAAAAAATTGTAAAATGTAAAATATGTGCAAACATATACAAATAAGAAGTACGTTTCTCACAGAGTAAAATGAGCCATAAATTACTTTTCTCCTGTGTTGCTGTCACTTACAGTAGGTTGTAGAAATCTGACATAAGTGACAGGTTTTGGACTAGTCCATCTCCTCATAGGGGATTCTCAGCAAGGCTTTTATTCTTTATAAAGATATTCCCTAAAAAGGATTTATACAATAACGCTGGCCAGCCTCCCTGCTCGCTACAGTTTTTTGGCAGTTGGACAGAGCAACTGCCATTCACTAAGTGCTTTTGAAAATAAATCCCTGAGAATCCCCTATGAAGAGATGGACTAGTCCAAAACCTGTTTCTACTACCGACTGTTAGGGCCCTTTTCCACTAGCAATCGCTAGCGTTCACGCTGAACGCTAGCGATTGATGAATCGCAATTACCGGCGATTCCCCGACGTTCGCGGCCGCGATTTTGCTATGCTATGCACTGCATAGCAAAATCGCGGCAAATATCGCTTCGCCGCGCGTTCGCGTTCCTGGCAAAAACGAATCGCGGTAGTGGAAATGACCTACCGCGATTCCTATGTTAAAAAGCAAACCGTAGCGATTGTAAAATCGCTAGCGGTTTGCGTTTTTGCGATTCAGCCAGCGCTGGTGGAAAAGGGCCCTAAGTGACAGCAACATGGCTCATTTTACTCTGGTAAAAATGTACTTCTTATTTGTCTATGTTTGCACATATTTAAAATTTTAAAATTTTTCACTATAGTGCCCCTTTAAACCATTGGTGGAAAAACAAGATACAAATATGCAAACATGAATTATATAGTAAGCTCAATTAGGGTCGGTTCAAACTTGATCGGATGCAGAGCGGAAAAGGTAAGTGCACCCGCAAGGCGCATGTGTACCATCCATTCTGCATCCGCATGCAACAAATACACCCGACCGTTCCGCGTCCGCACGTCCGCTCCTGCGATGATCACGTTCTCATGGCCGCTTACCTGTCCCCCTCGGTTCCTTCAACAGCCTGGAGGTCAGCAGAAACATGAAGCTCTCCGTAGGCTGCAGCAGACCAATGCTCCCTAGCAACAGGGAGAATTTTTATTGGTCCAACATGAACCAATGAGGATTGTCCCTGTTAAGGACTCCCATTGGTCTGAAGATCCCCCAGCCACCAGGACTGAGCCGTGGCGATAGGCGGCAGCAAAATGGGCGACGTGGATGTGGCAACTAGCCTAGTTCTCCTAGGCTTTCATTGGACACATTTTCCCATCCGGTCCGGGAAAACGTGCCAAGTTGGGATACTGTGTTCTGTCTCGCGTTCCGCGGCACACAAATCCGTGTAGGATCCGTGTTTTAGAGCAAGTGGAAGTGGATCCTATTTTTCACATAGGATCCACTTCCTGTGTTTAAACGGAGCTTAAAAAACATCCTGAACGGGTACTTTTTTTCAGGTGTGAACTGACCCTAGCATCATGGCTCCTGCAACACGAGCGCTGTAATTACAGCGCAGATTTGGGCACAGCCGGTTCCACCGCAGTGAGTAACTTCGGTGCCATCAGAAGACGTAGCTGAAGTTACTTTTAACAGTGTCATTACATCATTCCCCACCATCCACGTGGACCTGGAGGGGGAATAGTAATTAACACCGCCGGGACTTGTGCAGGAGCAGGATAAGCCAAATATCGGCTGTATCCTGCGCCCAAGTCTCCTGGCGACTATTTTATATGTATTCCCTGCAACCTCTCTGATAATACACATGTACTCACCTTCCTCCACTACCACTTTACCTTACTCAATTAAAATACTAATCCTTTATAATTTAACATTAAGGTCTCTTTCACAGCGGGACGTTAAAGTCGCACGTTACAAAAAATTATAATGCAG
Source organism: Hyperolius riggenbachi (assembly GCF_040937935.1). NCBI lineage: Eukaryota > Metazoa > Chordata > Amphibia > Anura > Hyperoliidae > Hyperolius > Hyperolius riggenbachi. The sequence goes on from NC_090656.1 coordinate 4,925,045, forward strand.
AGTAACGCACAGCAATACAAAGTCTGTGCGACATTCACGGTGCACACGTTGCGTTGTGTGTAACGTGTAGCAATATTTAGAAAGTGCTGCGCACCAAGAGACACATAACGCAGCGCAAAATAACGTCCACTGTCATAACCTACATGCGCTGCGTTAGGGGCACGTTGTGCGACTTTAACGTTGCATCAAACGCAAGGCCCCACTGTGAAAGAGGCCTAAAGCAAAGAAGGGAACGGGGGGGGGGGGGGGGGCGATTGGGGGCAGAACAGGACACAGGGGAGGACTCAATAATTTGGGGAGAAAATCTACAAGACGCCCCTGGACCATGGATGCACCAGGTTTAGTATATTTTTCCCCTGGTTTTTGCCTTCTAAACTTAGGTGCATCTTATAGCCGAAAAATAACAAGTTTGTTGTGTTACACAATGACAATAAAGTCCTTGAATTTTGAATCTTCCCAGAAATGGGTCGATTATGCCACTTTGAGCCCGTTGCACTATACTCCGGTAAAGTTGGGGTGCACAGGGGGTGCAGGGCAATTTTACCATAGCCCAAAAAGAGAGCACCAGCCGATTACTGCCAAACGCATTACAGGGTCACCATGTGCATCGCTATGGTAACGTGTAGTGTAATGTGCATCGCATGGTAACGTGTGGTGTAATGTGCATTGCTATGGTAACGTGTGGTGTAATGTGCATTACCATGGTAATGAATGTGGCGTTAGCTGCTACGTCCAAAATGTTGCTCCCGCTAGTTGCCACGGCCGATCGCACACGCTCCCGTTGCCACCCGTTAGGCCGGAGATCAATGAATGGGAACACAGTTCCCATTCATTGATCGAAGTCCCCGTATGAATGATTGACGCCGTCAATAAGACGGCTCCGTCATTCATAAAGCCGATACTTACACGTCCATATATTGCTTCTGTTATGCGTAGTAAAACTACGCATACGGAAGACAGCTGCGAGGACATCTTGTTGCCAAATAGTAAAATTACATTTAAAAAAAAAACATTAAAAGCCATTTATTTTTACTTTTAAAATTAACCCCTTACCCCCCACACTCTCCAATAATTACACAAAAAAGTTGTAAAAAAGAATATATATATATATATACATAAATTGTTACCTTAGAGCCTGAACATTTTAATATGTATGTCAAAAAGGTATATTACTGTTACTTAAAATTATGGGCTTGTAATTAGTGATGGACGCAAAAATGAAAAAAATGCACCTTTATTTCCAAATAAAATATCGGCGCCATACATTGTGATAGGGACATAATTTAAATGGTGTAATAACCGGGACAAATGGGCGAATAAAATACATGGGTTTTAATTATGGTAGTGTAACGATCGGTGAAGCACAGAGAGGATCTGATTACCGGTGATCTGCAGTATCACTGGGAATACAGATATATACCAGATTATAAGTGATCTGCAGTATCACCGATAATCCGATATACTAGCTAACCTCTGTTCACCTGAGTAGAGTGTAGTGTTTGGTGTAACAGTAACACTTCAAGGACTAGGCCTCAGTGCAGCAAGGAGTACTGCACAAATTCCTTCCGCAGACCTGAGCTCTCCAAGACGGGAGGAGTCAGACTGACAGTAGGAAGGATTGTCTGAAGGTAACCCTCAGGACGAAGGGTCGCTAACAGAGCGAGGAACCGCCTCTAATGGTAAGGTCGGTTCTCGAGGTCAGACAAGCCAGGTCGTACACACACGGACAGATACAGTACAAGATCAGAAGACAAAGGCGGAGTCTAAGTACAGGCAGGGTTCGGCAACGGGGTATCAGATATATCGAGGTACAGAATCAGGAGGCTGAGGCGGAGTCTAGGAACGAGCCGGGGTTCGGCAACAGAGAATCAGAAATATCGAGGTGCAAGATCAGAGTTCAGGAGGATAGTCAGGCAAGCAAGAAGTCATAACAGATAATCACAATTATTAACCTAGTACTTTAAGCTATCAACAGAATCTGGCTAAGTGTAGGATTACAGCTCCAGCTGGTCCCGGCACACTTGCGGATCTGACTACGGATCTGGGTGCTCCCACATATGTGATCGCAACGCCAGACACCAGGGGAATGACCAGCTAGCAGTATATATGCACCTGTACCTCTCCAGCACCTCCCACGGTGCTGGACCAATGAGTGGTGGAGCCAGAGTCAGCTGACCAGCCTGGTCAGCTAACTACCTCTGGCTGTCATATAAACCCTGCCTGAGTGCGCGCGTGCGCGTCACTCTAAATCTAGAGGGACTACGTGTCCCAGCCACACCAGCCCCGCTCTGCGGTATCTCCGCAGCGGGGGCATGCGCGCCAACCGCCACGTCTGACGCGGCGGTTTCTCCGCGCTCCATTGAGTCCTGCACGGAGACAGCCGCCTCATACTGAGAGGAAGCGGCTGCTTCTCCGTGTGTGGCGCCATTATGCGCGGAAATAGCCGCCTGCCGCTGGCTCATGGCGGCGGCTCTTCCGCGTTTTCTCACAGTACACGAGAAGTGGACTCCGGACAGCTCCTTCCAGGTTTTTCTGGGTGTAAAGTGTGAAACTCCCTTTTTAACTCATCGGCATCCCTGGTACCCATTGTCTTTCCTCAATGCCGTATCCTTTCCAAAGCACGAGATATTGTACCGAGTTCTGTACAAGGCGTGAATCTAAAATCTTTTCTACCTCGTACTCAGGTTGGTCATCTACCACCACAGGAGGAGGAGGAGTGGGACCCACATGGACTGCTGGTTTAAGCAGAGATATGTGGAAGGATCTTACCCCACGCATGCTGGCGGGAAGATCAACGGAATAAGTAACATTGTTGATCTTCCTGGCTACTGAAAATGGACCCACAAACCTGGGGCCCAGTTTATCCGAGGGCTGTCTCAGGGTCAAGTGACGAGTGGACACCCAGACCAAGTCTCCTGGCTGAAACTTCCACTCCAATGAGCGTCTTTTGTCAGCCTGACCCTTTTGACTCTGGAATGCCCTTTCCAGATTACTCTTTACCATCCCCCAGATGTCTTTAAATGCCCTGTGCCAGGCTTTCAGGGTTGGAAACGAAGAAGAGACAACTGGCAAGGGGGAGAATTTGGGTGATCTCCCCGTCACTACCTGAAAAGGAGAAAATACGGAGGACGAGTTCTTTAAATTATTTTGAGCAAATTCTGCGAAGGGCAGGAATCTGACCCAATCGTCTTGCGCCTCTGCAGCATAACACCTCAAAAACTGCTCTAAGGACTGATTTATCCTCTCAGTCTGGCCATTAGTCTGTGGATGATAGCCTGATGAGAATGACAGCTTTATGCCCATAAGCTGGCAAAAAGCCTTCCAAAATCGTGAGACAAATTGGACTCCCCTGTCTGAGACTATGTCTTCAGGAATGCCGTGTAATCTGAAGACATGAGTGATGAATAACTCGGCCAATTCCTGAGCCGAGGGGAGTCCTTTCAATGGCACAAAATGGGCCATTTTGCTAAAGCGGTCAACTATCACCCAAATGACTGCCATGCCGTCAGATCTGGGAAGCTCACCCACAAAATCCATGGACAGGTGGGTCCATGGCTCACTCGGGGTGGGCAAAGGCTGCAAGGTACCGACAGGTGCCAGCCGGGAGGGTTTACTCTTGGCACATATCGCACACTCCCTCACGTATTCTTTGCAATCCGCTGCCAAAGAAGGCCACCAGGCGCATCTGGCTACCAGATCCTGTGTTCTAGATGCTCCAGGATGCCCTGCATTCTTATGCGCTTGGAACATTTCTAAAACCTGGAGGCGAAACGGCAGAGGAACGAACAGAACCCCTGCGGGCTTCCCTTCCGGGATGTCCTGCTGAAAGGGAATCAAAGTCTCCCTCCAATCCTCCCAAGTTTCAGTTGCTGCCAGTATCAACCTCTGGGGAACAATGGTCTCTGGAACGGAGGGCTGTGCTGTCTCTGACTCGAAGCATCTGGATAAAGCATCCGCCTTAACATTCTTGCTACCCGGGGTGTACGTAATAATGAAACTGAACCTAGAGAAGAATAACGACCATCGAGCCTGACGAGGGCTCAACCTCTTAGCCCCCTCGATGTACTCTAAGTTTTTGTGATCGGTGTAAACCGTGATGGTATGCTCAGCTCCCTCTAACCAATGTCGCCATTCCTCGAAAGCCAATTTAATGGCCAGGAGCTCCCTGTTGCCAATATCGTAATTCTTCTCTGCAGGGGAGAACCTACGAGAGAAATAAGCACACGAGTGCATTCTACCCTGCAGGCCTGACCGCTGAGACAGCACAGCCCCCACCCCAACCTCCGAGGCATCCACCTCCACAATGAACGGGAAAGACGTATCCACATGTCTGAGGATGGGTGCTGAACAGAATAGGCCCTTCAGGGTGGCAAAAGCATGTAAAGCCTCAGGAGACCAGTGAGCGGTATCTGCCCCTTTCTTAGTGAGACTGGTAAGGGGAGAAATGACCGTGGAGTACCCCTTTATGAACCTTCTATAATAGTTGGCGAAGCCAAGAAAGCGCTGCAGGGACTTCAACCCAACCGGCTGTGGCCACTCCAGCACAGCGGAGACCTTGGCAGGATCCATAGACAGGCCCGTGGTGGAAATTATGTACCCTAAGAACGCGACAGATGTTACTTCGAAGATGCACTTCTCAAGCTTTGCGTATAACGAGTTCTACCTTAACTGATTCAAAACAAACCTCACATGGTTTCTATGTTCAGAGAGGTTGTTGGAGAAGATAAGGATATCGTCTAGGACCTAGGTAGACTAGAACGAATTTCCCCAACACCTCCCTGAAGACCTCGTTAATGAGTTCCTGGAAAACGGCCGGGGCATTACATAGCCGGAAGGGCATCACCAGGTACTCATAATGCCCGTCTGGTGTATTAAAGGCCGTTTTCCATTCATCGCCCTTTCTTATGCGTATCAAGTTGTACGCGCCCCGCAAATCTAGTTTAGAAAAAATCTTGGCGTCGATAATCTGTGTGAACAAATCGTCTATCAACGGCAGCGGATAGCGATTTTTTACTGTATTTCTGTTAAGGCCGCGGTAATCAATGCAGGGTCGCAGACCTCCATCTTTCTTTTTAACAAAAAAGAAACCTGCCCCAGCAGGCGACCGGGACGGGTGAATGAAACCCTTGGCCAAGTTTTCACGGATGTAATCCTGCATGGCCAATTTTTCGGGCCCTGACAAATTGTACAAATGACCCCGGGGGGGTACACAACCTGAACGGAGATCGATGGGACAATCGAAAGGGGGCAATTTGTCAGCTGCCTTGGGACAGAACACATCGGAATATTCAGAGTACTGGTCTGATACCCCTCCCACCTGAATTCTGGTTTGCCCCAATGTCAACTTTCCCAAACAATGTTGAAAACAACGAGGTGACCAGGTGGTTAACTGACCTGTGGCCTAGTCTATTTGAGGTGAATGGACTTGCAACCACGGCATGCCTAGGATAATAGTGGAGGTTGACATTTTTAACACAAAAAACGGTAATTGTTCCCCATGCAGTACCCCTATGGTGACCTACACCTCCGGAGTCTGCGACAGAGCACGATTCCGTTGCAGAGGGGAATTGTCTACTGCCGTGACCTGAATGGGGAATCTCACAGGGGTGAGGGGAATACCCAACTTCTGAGCAAACTCAAAGTTCATAAAATTCGCCGCTGAGCCAGAATCAATAAAAGCCTCAGTGGCCACAGACTTGTTCTCCCATGTAATTGTACAGGGGAGAAGCAATTTTTTCTCTTTAAGGGGTGAAAATTGTGTGCCTAGGGTGTCACCCCCCACTACTCCTAGGCAAACTCGTTTCCCGACTTGTTAGGGCAGTTTCGCACCCTATGCCCTGCTTCTGCATAGTATAGACACAGTTGTTCCGTCATTCTCCGCCTTCGCTCCACCTGGGTCAGTTTTGATCGACCAATCTGCATTGGCTCGGGTGAAGGCAAGGCCGGAGAAGGTGAGCCAGATGGAGATGGCGTTACTAGGGGTGCAGCGGAAGGTGCCGCATAAGATGTCACCCTGACACGGTGACTACCCCGAGTCTGCCTCTGATGGCGTAACCGTCGGTCGACTCGAATGGCCGATGTGATGGCCTCATCGACTGTCTTGGGCTCGGGTAAGGTCAACATTAGGTCGGAGACCTCCTCCGACAACCCAGACAGAAAGTAATCCATCAGAGCGTAGGTGTCAAATCTGGCGGTAACTGACCACCTACGAAACTCTGCCGCATAATCCTCGACCGAGCCTCTGCCTTGTCGCAACAGTTTGAGCTTCCGCTCAGAAGTTGCCGCCAGGTCAGGGTCATCATATATTACTGCCATGGCCTTAAAAAATTCCTCTACCGAGGTCAGAGCTGTATCTGTGGGAGGCAGGTTGTATGCCCAAGACTGGGAATCACCAGTTAACAGGGTTTTAATAAAAATGACCCGTTGGGTCTCAGTCCCCGAGGATCGGGGTCTCAACTCGAAATATGACAACACTCTACTCTTAAAATTCCGGAAGTCAGACTTGTGACCGGAAAATTTGTCTGGTACGGGCATCCGTATGTCATCACTAGGAGGGGATCGCACCGAATCAACTGACGTCTGAAGGGTTTGCACAGAGCCTGTTAGGGCATCAATTAAAGCTTTGTGCTGGCCCAGTGCTTGATGGATAGTATCCACCGAAGTGGCAAGCACAGTCAGAGGGTCAGCGCGTGCGTCCATCTGTTTATGGGTCTGGCGTTCTGTAACGATCGGTGAAGCACAGAGAGGATCTGATTACCGGTGATCTGCAGTATCACTGGGAATACAGATATATACCAGATTATAAGTGATCTGCAGTCTCACCGATAATCCAATATACTAGCTAACCTCTGTTCACCTGAGTAGAGTGTAGTGTTTGGTGTAACAGTAACACTTCAAGGACTAGGCCTCAGTGCAGCAAGGAGTACTGCACAGATTCCTTCCGCAGACCTGAGCTCTCCAAGACGGGAGGAGTCAGACTGACAGTAGGAAGGATTGTCTGAAGGTAACCCTCAGGACGAAGGGTCGCTAACAGAGCGAGGAACCGCCTCTAATGGTAAGGTCGGTTCTCGAGGTCAGACAAGCCAGGTCGTACACACACGGACAGATACAGTACAAGATCAGAAGACAAAGGCGGAGTCTAAGTACAGGCAGGGTTCGGCAACGGGGTATCAGATATATCGAGGTACAGAATCAGGAGGCTGAGGCGGAGTCTAGGAACGAGCCGGGGTTCGGCAACAGAGAATCAGAAATATCGAGGTGCAAGATCAGAGTTCAGGAGGATAGTCAGGCAAGCAAGAAGTCATAACAAATAATCACAATCAACCTAGTACTTTAAAGAGTAACTGTCAGGCTGCAGAAGCTAATTTAAACCTCTATTCTCCTGTGTTAAACAGTTTAGAAGGAAGCCCAAAAGCTATTAGTGAAGATAAAAATCTCAGTTACCTTTGATGTGTGCTTATCAGCAAGTCTGTTATTCTTAAGAAGACGCAAGCCGCATACCATACTGCAAAGCATTCTGGGGCTCTCCCCTCGGCTGCTAATGAGACGTTACAGCAGCTTGTAATCGCGTAGCACTGATAAATCTCGGGCAGACTACACTGCAGGAGTCAGCTATTGTTCCTAGCCACATGGCTCATTAATATTCACTGCACACTGTGTTATTTAGTACAAGCTTATCTGTGATCAGGAAGCAGGCAGGACATGACGACACATTTGACAGAAAAACATGGAGCCTGCCATGAGCTGTCAGGAGCATCTATCTCTGCATATACTATATACAAATTCTGTGAAATCCAAACGTGGACAGTGAAATGCATATGTAATGTAAGTACAGCCAATCTTTAGCTACTGATATATGTGTTTATTTTCTCTGAGACCTTATACCTAACAGCTCCTCTTTAAGCTATCAACAGAATCTAGCTAAGTGTAGGATTACAGCTCCAGCTGGTCCCGGCACATTTGCGGATCTGACTACTGATCTGGGTGCTCCCACATATGTGATCGCAACGCCAGACACCAGGGGAATGACCAGCTAGCAGTATATATGCACCTCTACCTCTCCAGCACCTCCCATGGTGCTGGACCAATGAGTGGTGGAGCCAGAGTCAGCTGACCAGCCTGGTCAGCTGACAACCTCTGGCTGTCATATAAACCCTGCCTGTGTGCGCGCGTCACTCTAAATCTAGAGGGACTACGTGTCCCAGCCACACCAGCCCCGCTCTGCGGTATCTCCGCAGCGGGGGCATGCGCGCCAACCGCCGCGTCTGACGCGGCGATTTCTCCGCGCTCCATTGAGTCCTGCACGGAGACAGCCGCCTCATACTGAGAGGAGGCGGCTGCTTCTCCGTGTGTGGCGCCATTATGCGCGGAAAGAGCCGCCTGCCGCTGGCTCATGGCGGCGGCTCTTCCGCGTTTTCTCACAGGTAGCATGTATAATTTCAAACTATAATGTCCGAAAACTGAGAAATAATGATTTTTTTCCATTTTTTTTCTTAATACTTCTGTAAAAATGGATTTATAATAAAATAATTCTTAGCAAAATGTACCACCCAAAGAAAGCCTAAATGGTGGCAGAAAAAAACAAGATACAGATCATTTCAATGTGATAAGTAGTGATAAAGTTATTGGAGAATGAATAGGAGGTGAAAGTTGCTTGGATGCAGAAGGTGAAAAAACACTGAAGGCTGAAGTGGTTAATGGAATTTACTGCAACAGGTCCTTTTTCTCTTCAGATACAATCATACAATCCAACATTCTGGTCGACAAAATTCTGTATTCCAGTCGACAACAGACTCGTGTCCAGCAATTATCTCCACGTACTGTGTGGTTTTCTGTATAATTTGATTGTAAAAATCTGATTGAATGATCGTATCTGAGGAAAATATTGTACTATAATTGGGGCCCTTTTAATTTTCTCTCTGTTTAGGCTGCAATTTTCCCGGCCCTAACGTCAGAGGAGAACTGCTCATTACTGTATGAGCACCGCACCTGTTACCAGGGTAATGCGTGCGTTGCTATGGTATCCGAAGGAGGGATGAATCACGAGTTAACCATTTAAGGATGACGCTAGTTGAAATTTACACCCTGTTTTGATGCTGTTGTGGCTGCCAGGGCGTAGATTTCAACTCACCACCACCGCGCGAACTCGCCGCCCGATCGCGTTGCTATCTCCCCACTGCAGCTCACTCGTCATGTGAGCCAGCCAGGCTCCTGACCCTGTCATCAATGTAAGCAACTTCCATTGGCTTACATTGATGGACGGGGTCAGGAGCCAATGAAAGCGTCTCCTGACCGGCTCACATGACTCTGCAGTCACAGAGATGGCAGAGTCGGTGGCCTGTGGTTCCCGCCGTGCGGCGTGGATAGCGGTTGCAGCAGGTATGTGTGGTGATTCGTCGATATTCTGCCGTTTTTTGTACCAGCAATCTCTGGTCCTTAAAGGGAACCAGAGATGAACGTTTCACACAAAATAAACATATCAGTCGATAGCTTGTAAAGAATAAATGCTCTACCTGATAATTTTGCCGCTCTGGTGTTCCTTTTTGAGTGTTTTTTATCCATTATTGCTCCAGGAAATATCCAATATGGCCACCGGCTCATATGCCTTCTGCTTCCAGGTTATAAACTGTCCTGGATGTGCTGTCTAGGCTATATGAGACTATGCTGCTATCTAGGCTAAATGCAGCCTTTCATCTATGTGCTTTCATTTTGTATTATGTGCTGTAGGAAGTGTCTCTCATAGGAATGAAACTGCAGTCATCATCAGTATCTATGCAGACAGAGTGCACACAGAGCACACAGGGATCATATTACAGCCACAGAGCTTCTCTGTCAGCAAGAGCAGCCCCTCCCAGTCATCACAGCTCTCAGTATGCAAAGCAGGAAATCTGAGCCAGGAGGGGGAAGGCTTGGGCTTGAAAAAACTTCACAGAAGAGTGACTCAGCTATAATGATTCCAGGTCAAACCTCGACTGAATAGTCAGTGGATTCTTATCACAGCTGCTAATAGACTAATTAAGCAGATAACAATGAAACTAAAAGCAGGGTAGGTGTTTACTGTCATGTTCCCACTGATAAATGTAATAAAATACATGAGGGTGCTTCATCCAAGAGAAACTCCGACCAAGAATTGAACTTTATCCCAATCAGTAGCTGATACCCCCTTTTACATGAGAAATCTATTCCTTTTCACAAACAGACCATCAGGGGTCGCTGTATGACTGATATTGTGGTGAAACCCCTCCCACAAGAAGCTCTGAGTACAGTGGTACTTCTGGCAGTTTCCTGTCTGGGAACCTTGTTGCATTGTGGGAAATAGCTGTTTACAGCTGTTTCCAACTGTCCAAAAAGCATGCAGCAGCTACATCACCTGCCAGCAGTAAAAATGTCACCATGTGATGTCAGAATGTAAATTAGGGATTTAAAAGATTTTACAATAGGCAAACCCTGACTAAATCATTTATACATAATTATTGTAAAAATGAAGCACTTTTTTTTTTATTACATTATTTTCACTGGAGTTCCTCTTTAAGGGGCAGAGACTGCTGGTTAATAATCATCCCTGAGATATGTTTTGTGAATCAGCCCCACAATCTTTCATGACGGGTAAGATGCTGCTTGACTGCTTAGCTAAGTAAGGAACTATGCTGACTGGCTGAAATGGATGAGGTCACACTATGTGCTTATCTGAGAATTCAGACTGCGCTTGAAGGTTTCAAAGGTTGGAAAAAAGTCAAACAGATTAGAGTTCATGTTCTCAGGCACCACAGAACACCCAGATAGCTCAGGGGGACGCTGAACCACAAAGGAATTATAGGGGGCTAAAAGAGAGCGGTTCCGGGTCACAATGAGCTATCTGGGTGTTCTGCTGGTCCAAGCCCTATCCCATAGAAAAGGAAGGGAGACCCCGAGAGCCCGGTATAGTGTAGTATGTACTGGAAATTGTGGAAATGAGAGGTAAGTATAAGATTATACTCACAAGTCTGGGTTACCGTAGAGGTAACCACTGTGCAGGCAGGCGGGGAGTATTTGACCTGTCCCCACTCAGGATTAAGAAGTCGCTCTCTGTAGTTCAGAAAAAGGGGTCAATTCCCCTCCACCAGGGGTGGACTCAATAATTCCTACAATGGTACAGAGGCGCCAGTAGTGTAAAATTTTTGATAAAAGGTTTAAAAATAGGGAGGCCAGTTGTGGACTTACCTTCCCAATGTAGACACAAGATAATGTTGTTGTTTTTCAACAAAATTAATTTATTCACATACTCCAAAACAGTGCAACACGTTTCGTGGGCACATCCCACTTCATCAGGCTATAGAGAGGAGTATAACAACTCTTGTATTGGGTAGATCAGCTAAGCTCAGGGTAGACAGAGGCGCTAAGCTGATCTACCCGATACAAAAGTTGTTATACTCCTCTCTATAGCCTGATGAAGTAGGATGGGCCCACGAAACGCGTTGCACTGTTTTGGAATATGTGAATAAATTAATTTTGTTGAAAAAAATCAACATTATCTTGTGTCTACATTGGCGAGGTAAGTCCACCACTGGCCTCCCTATTTTTAAACCTTTTATCAAAATTTTACACTAATGGTGCCTCTGTACCATTGGGGAACCTGGGCAATTGCCCCGTGGCCCTGAACGCTGCCAGACCCCTGCAAAGTTTTTGGCTGCATAGTAACTCACCTCTCCCGGCGGTTGTTCCACTAGTCTGTACTTCCTGTCTTCAGCCCTGCTGGCCCCACCTTCTCAGAGACCTGGCCAGGGGTCATTACATAATAACACGGGACAGGTCACGGAGTGGAGGAGCCTCTACAAGGATGAAGCCGAGAGCGCACAAACTGATGGAGCAGTGCGCACGGTTGGACAGGTGAGTCGCTATGCAAGGGAGCACAATAAAGCTGGTGGGGGAGATCGGGGGATGGAGTGGGGGGTTGGTAGCCAGATCAGGGGCCCTGAAGGGTGAGTTTGCTACCAGTTGGGGAGGGGTGTCAGGGGGGATTCCAGGTTATTTTTGCCTTGTTCCCATAGAGCCATATCATTCCCTGCCACACACTGATTAGGACAAAAAGTCTGACCTGAGGAAGGGCTCCGCCCGAAACATGTAGTGTGTCTCCACTGATGTTGCTGCATTCAGCCCTTTGAGTACCGTGTCCTTTCTTTCGATTTGTTGCTTGATACCATAGAGCCATATCAATCCCTGCCATGCACTCCTTAGGATCAAAAGTCATTTATAAGCTATAGCCTGAGCCTCACTATATACCAGCGGTTCTGTATGTGCAGCCTGGCTTTCAGGGGAATAAAAAGATGATTTGCATATTCAGGAGTGATGCATCATGGGAAACCACTTTCACTTAAACTGAATTATTTCAAATAACTTCTGTTTTAAAGGACAACTTGGAGGCTGCCAAATTTAACTACTTTAGCCTTTTGGACTTTGCTACTGTGTCCAAAAGGCTGCGGCTGCGTGCTCCTGCGCGCGTTCCAGTGCCACCGCCGGTTATCCCGGAGATCAATGAATGGGATCATGTTTCCCATTCATTAATCTAAGTCCCCGGTAGAAAGAGCGACAGCTTCTTTGGAAAAAAAAGGTTTCACGTCCTCCCTATACCTCCTGGAAGCGAGAGCGCTTGTTTACAGGACTACAGAAGAAAAAATTTGACTGTAGCCATCTTGTGGCCAAGTAGTAAAACTACATCTACATACATTTTTTTCATTAAATAAACATAATTTGTTACATTTAACATTTACCTCCCACACCAAAAATTACCCAAATAATATTATTAATTAAAAAAAATTACAATTATAAAACAAACAAAACATTAATAGTTACCTAAGGGTCTGAACTTTTTTTTTTACTATGCATGTGAAGAGAGTATATTACTATTATTTTTTAAATTATAAGCTTGTAAATAGTGATGGACGAAAAAATGCAACATTATTTCCAAATAAAATATTGGCGCCATACATTGTGATAGGGACATAATTTAAATTGTGTAATAACCGTAACCGGGACAAATGGGCAAAAAACATACATTGGGTTTAATTATGGTAGCATGTATTATTTTAAAGCTATAATGGTCAAAAAACTGAGAAATAATGATTTTTTTTCCTCTTTTTTTTTTTTTTTGTGTGAAATATTCCCGTTAAAATGCATTTAGAAAAAAATAATTCTTAGCACCCAAAGAAAGCCTAATTGGTAATGGAAAAAAACTAAATATAGATCAATTAATTTTAATAAGTAGTGATAAAGTTATTGGTGAATGAATGGTAGGTAAAAATTGCTTGGACGCATAAGGTGAAAAAACACTGAAGGCTGAACTGGTTAAGCAATACCACTTGCCTGGCTGTCCTCCTGATCCTCTGCCAAAAATACTTTTATCCATAGACCCTGAACAAGCATGCAGCAGATCATAATTTTTCTGACACCATTGTCAGATCTGACAAGATTAGCTGCATGCTTGTTTCTGGTGTTATTCAGACAATACTGCAGCCAAATAGATTAGCAGAGCTGCCAGGCAACTGGTATTGTTTAACCACATCACCACTGAGGGCTTTTACCCCTTGAGCACCAGAGCAATTTTCACCTTTCAGCGCTCCTTCCATTCATTTGTCTATAACTTTATGATTACTTATCACAATGAAATGAACTATATCTTGTTTTTTTGCCACCAATTAGGCTTTCTTTAGGTGGGACATTATGCCAAGAATTATTTTATTCTAAATATGTTTTAATGGGAAAATAGGAAAAATGTGGGAAAAAATTCATTATTTTTCAGTTTTCGGCCATTATAGTTTTTAAATAATGCATGTTACTGTAATTAAAACCCATGAAATGTATTTGCCCATTTGTCCTGGTTATAAAACAGTTTAAATTATGTCCCTATCACAATGTTTGGCGCCAATATTTTATTTGGAAATAAAGGTGCATTTTTTTCAGTTTTGCGTCCATCCCTAATTACAAGCCCATAGTTTATAAAGTAACAGTGTTGTACCCTCCTGACATAAAAATTTAAAAAGTTCAGTCCCTAAGGTAACTATTTATGTATTTTTTTTAATTGTACATTTTTTAATTTTTTTTTAATTACAAAAAAAAAAAAAAGGGGAGTGTGGGAGGTAATGAGTTAATTTTTTGTGTATAAGTAATGATTTGTATGTAAAAAATCCTTTAGGGTGTAGTTTTACTATTTGGCCACAAGATGGCAACAGTAACTTTTTGTTTAATGCAACCTCCAAGCGTCCTTCCTGACGCTTGGAGGAAGTACTAGGAGGCTGGGTAAGTTTTTTTTTTCACAATGATCGCGCTGCATAGCCGAAAAGCAGCGGATCATTGCGGGGCTCAGATCAACAAACGGGAATGGCAGCGTGTTTACAAGCAGGAGTGCGAGCTAGAGCGAGCGGGAGCACGGACAGCGGCGGGAGCGCGGAAAGTACGGATTTCTCCGTACCTGGGGGTGAAAGGATGGAAAAAGGGACGGAGAAATTCGTACGGGCGGGGGTAAAGTGGTTAAAGAGGAACTATAGTGAAAACAATACAATAAATAAAATAGCTTTTTTTTTTTTTTTTTTTTTACAATATTCATTCAGGCCTGGTGCACACCGCAAAACGCTAGTGGTTTTTGAAACGCTTTTTCTTATTTTTATGAAGTGTTTTGTGTAGCGTTTTTTAGCTTTTTTGTGTAGCAGATTAATATATTGTTACAGTAAAAGCTGTTACTGAACAGCTACTGTAACAAGAACGCCGGCAAAACCGCTCTGATCTAGCGTTTTCCAGAGCGGTTTGCGTTTTTCCTATACTTTACATTGGAGGCAGAAACGCCTCAGAAATCAAAAAAATGCCTCACCCCGGGAGTATGCGTTTCTGGAAAACGCCTCCTGCTCTGGTGTGCACCAGCCCATTGAAATACATTACCCTAGCGGATCCGCACCCGCAAGCGGATCGCAAACCGCTACAAAACCCGCTTGGTGTGCACCAGCCCTTATAGATTATTTAGTCAGTGTTTGCCCATTGTCTCAATTCAGCTGTCCTTTAATGGTAAAAAAATAATGTTCAGCGTTGTCAAGCGTGGGAGAGATCCGGTATGTGAGAGGAGGAGGAGACAGGGATGGAGGAGAAGAAAAGACCATTTATAGAGTGCAGTGTGCAGTTAGGATGTGGTCTTGTAGGAAATGCAGAGATAGCTAGAGATTGATTTATATAGTAGCATGATCTTCCATATCGCTGTACAATATAATGACAAGACTTTGTTGCAGAAGACTAGAAGACTAAGGGAGCACAATGTATGTATGACAATTCCTACAGATTATTCTCCAATCAATATACAGAAACTGCAAGAAACAATAGGCGAGGGAGCGCTGCACTTGCAGGCTTGCAATCTATGGGGACAGGGAAGAACATAAGCAGTGGGGTAGAGAACAAGCTGTATATGGACAGTGAATTCCACAGTGGCGGTCAATGCCAACAGCGGGGCCCTTGTGTGGAATAAATGTAGGGGAGGGTCTATACAAGTGGGTGTGGTTATAACAGATCATGGGTGGATCCAAAAATTGTCAGTAACATAAAAGTGTGTGAACGTGGGCTGCATTCTGTAGGCACTGGATAAGGCCTCTTTCACAGTGAGACGTTAAAGTCGCACGTTAGAAAAGGTTTTAACGCAGACTAACGCCCAGCAATACTAGGTCTATGCGACATTCACAGTGCACACATTGCGTTTGTGTGTAACGTGTAGCAATATTTAGAAAGTGCTGCATGCTGTGCGTTATACACGTTATTAGCTGCATTACACTGTTTGCACATGCTCAGTAATGACCTGGAAGCATACTTTTCATTGCCTGTATGCTCTACTGTATGCGACGATAACAGGGCATTAAGTTGCGTTGTGCCATTTTTGGGATGTTGCGTTATTAGTTTGCGTTGCGACTTTAACGTTGCATCAAAACGCAACGTCCTACTGTGAAAGTAGCTTTAATGTAGAACATATTTATAAGTGTCACATAAATATCTATTCATTATGTCGCATACATGACTGGGCCACAAGCAATTATCACCGCTCCTCCTGCAGCAGTGTCACACACGGCAGTGGCGGCACTACACCTGGGACACGCTGGGGCACTGCCCCCCCAAGAATCAGTGTACCCCTGAGCTCCCCCCTGCTCAGTAACATACAGCTAACTGTCTCCAGGCTCCAGCGGTATACACTGAACAGGATAGGGTCTGTAAAAACTCTCCCTGTCAGCCTGAGTCTATGTAGACGTAACCAAAGGTCTTGTCTATTTGCCATAAATGCCTCACAATCCTTACAAGATCCACTGTAATTCATGTATGTGGATGACACTTATATTTTCAAAAATAATCTCTACCTTCTGATGTTCATTGTAAGCAAGGCGTTCTAACATTGTCAGTCAACACTCATTAGCGGAACACTTACTGTTTTTCTTTTAAGTTAGCCACTAACCGGTATCATTCTAATTCAAAGCTCTGTCTGTCTATCTGCTGAATACACTTTACATACTTAGTAGTGCATACGGTAGATTATTGTTGGGTATATTTTTTTTCTATCATGAGCCCAAATGAGTCCCACCGGCCAGCCATTATCCCCGCTTTGTGCCCCTCCAAAAATGTAAATCTGGAGCCGCCATTGACACACGTCCTGAGAAAAGAGATGAAAACTTTGAAATGGTCAAAAAACCTACAATACATTATTATTATTATTATTATACATCTGCATAACACTAATATCTTCCATAGTGCTTTTTACAGAGTTCACATTCATGTTGTTGTGAAATTCCACAAATCAATCTATTGGAAGTAAAGTATTGGTTTGTGGTATTTCGAAAAACAATGTCACTGACTGTCCTCAGAGGAGCTCACAATGTAATCCTACCATAGTCATAGTGTAATGTCCTACCATATTATTATTATGTATTTATATAGCACTGACATCTCCTGCAGCACATTACAGAGTACATAGTCATGTCACTGACTGTCCTCAGAGGAGCTCACAATGTAATCCTACCATAGTCACAGTCTAATGTCCTACCATATTATTATTATGTATTTATATAGCACTGACATCTCCTGCAGCATATACAGAGTACATAGTCATGTCACTGACTGTCCTCAGAGGAGCTCACACTCTAATCCTACCATAGTCATAGTCTAATGTCCTACCATATTATTATTATGTATTTATATAGCACTGACATCTTCTGCAGCACATTACAGAGTACATAGTCATGTCACTGACTGTCCTCAGAGGAGCTCACAATCTAATCCTACCATAGTCATAGTGTAATGTCCTACCATATTATTATTATGTATTTATATAGCACTGAGATCTTCTGCAGCACATTACAGAGTACACAGTCATGTCACTGACTGTCCTCAGAGGAGCTCACAATGTAATCCTACCATAGTCATAGTGTAATGTCCTACCATATTATTATTATGTATTTATATAGCACTGACATCTCCTGCAGCACTTTACAGAGTACATAGTCCTGTCACTGACTGTCCTCAGAGGAGCTCACACTCTAATCCTACCATAGTCATAGTCTAATGTCCTACCATATTATTATTATGTATTTATATAGCACTGACATCTCCTGCAGCACATTACAGAGTACATAGTCATGTCACTGACTGTCCTCAGAGGAGCTCACACTCTAATCCTACCATAGTCATAGTCTAATGTCCTACCATATTATTATTATGTATTTATATAGCACTGACATCTCCTGCAGCACTTTACAGAGTACATAGTCATGTCACTGGCTGTCCTCAGAGGAGCTCACACTCTAATCCTACCATAGTCATAGTCTAATGTCCTACCATATTATTATTATGTATTTATATAGCACTGACATCTCCTGCAGCACTTTACAGAGTACATAGTCCTGTCACTCACTGTCCTCAGAGGAGCTCACACTCTAATCCTACCATAGTCATAGTCTAATGTCCTACCATATTATTATTATGTATTTATATAGCACTGACATCTCCTGCAGCACATTACAGAGTACATAGTCATGTCACTGACTGTCCTCAGAGGAGCTCACAATGTAATCCTACCATAGTCATAGTCTAATGTCCTACCATATTATTATTATGTATTTATATAGCACTGACATCTCCTGCAGCACTTTACAGAGTACATAGTCCTGTCACTGACTGTCCTCAGAGGAGCTCACACTCTAATCCTACCATAGTCATAGTCTAATGTCCTACCATATTATTATTACTATGTATTTATATAGCACTGACATCTTCTGCAGCACATTACAGAGAACATAGTCATGTCACTGACTGTCCTCAGAGGAGATCACAAACTAATCCTACCATAGTCATAGTCTAATGTCCTACCATATTATTATTATGTATTTATATAGCACTGACATCTCCTGCAGCACATTACAGAGTACATAGTCATGTCACTGACTGTCCTCAGAGGAGCTCACACTCTAATCCTACCATAGTCATAGTCTAATCTCCTACCATATTATTATTATGTATTTATATAGCACTGACATCTCCTGCAGCACATTACAGAGTACATAGTCATGTCACTGACTGTCCTCAGAGGAGCTCACAATGTAATCCTACCATAGTCATAGTGTAATGTCCTACCATATTATTATTATGTATTTATATAGCACTGACATCTCCTACAGCACTTTACAGAGTACATAGTCATGTCACTGACTGTCCTCAAAGGAGCTCACAATCTAATCCTACCATAGTCATAGTCTAATGTCCTACCATATTATTATTATGTATTTATATAGCACTGACATCTTCTGCAGCACTGTACAGAGTACATAGTCATGTCACTGACTGTCCTCAGAGGAGCTCACAGTCTAATCCTACCATAGTCATAGTGTAATGTCCTGCCATATTTTTATGATGTATTTATATAGCACTGACATCTTCTGCAGCACATTACAGAGTACATAGCCATGTCACTGACTGTCCTCAGAGGAGCTCACAATCTAACCCTGCCAAAGTGATAGTCGTATGTCCTACTACCATATTATTATGATGTATTTATATAGCACTGACACCTTCTGCAGCACATTACAGAGTGCATAGTCATGTCACTGACTGTCCTCAGAGGAGCTCAGCTCACACGCTAATCCTGCCATAGTCATAGTCTAATGTCCTACCATATTATTATGTATTTATATAGCACTGACATCATCTGCAGCACATTACAGAGTACATAGTCCTGTCACTGACTGTCCTCAGAGGAGCTCACACTCTAATCCTACCATAGTCATAGTCTAATGTCCTACCATATTATTATTACTATGTATTTATATAGCACTGACATCTTCTGCAGCACATTACAGAGAACATAGTCATGTCACTGACTGTCCTCAGAGGAGATCACAAACTAATCCTACCATAGTCATAGTCTAATGTCCTACCATATTATTATTATGTATTTATATAGCACTGACATCTCCTGCAGCACATTACAGAGTACATAGTCATGTCACTGACTGTCCTCAGAGGAGCTCACACTCTAATCCTACCATAGTCATAGTCTAATCTCCTACCATATTATTATTATGTATTTATATAGCACTGACATCTCCTGCAGCACATTACAGAGTACATAGTCATGTCACTGACTGTCCTCAGAGGAGCTCACAATGTAATCCTACCATAGTCATAGTGTAATGTCCTACCATATTATTATTATGTATTTATATAGCACTGACATCTCCTACAGCACTTTACAGAGTACATAGTCATGTCACTGACTGTCCTCAAAGGAGCTCACAATCTAATCCTACCATAGTCATAGTCTAATGTCCTACCATATTATTATTATGTATTTATATAGCACTGACATCTTCTGCAGCACTGTACAGAGTACATAGTCATGTCACTGACTGTCCTCAGAGGAGCTCACAATCTAATCCTACCATAGTCATAGTCTAATGTCCTACCATATTATTATTATGTATTTATATAGCACTGAAATCTTCTGAAGCACATTACCGAGTACATAGTCATGTCACTGACTGTCCTCAAAGGAGCTCACAATGTAATCCTACCATAGTCATAGTCTAATGTCCTACCATATTATTATTATGTATTTATATAGCACTGACATCTCCTGCAGCACATTACAGAGTACATAGTCATGTCACTGACTGTCCTCAGAGGAGCTCACAATGTAATCCTACCATAGTCATAGTCTAATGTCCTACCATATTATTATTATGTATTTATATAGCACTGACATCTCCTGCAGCACTTTACAGAGTACATAGTCCTGTCACTGACTGTCCTCAGAGGAGCTCACACTCTAATCCTACCATAGTCATAGTCTAATGTCCTACCATATTATTATTACTATGTATTTATATAGCACTGACATCTTCTGCAGCACATTACAGAGAACATAGTCATGTCACTGACTGTCCTCAGAGGAGATCACAAACTAATCCTACCATAGTCATAGTCTAATGTCCTACCATATTATTATTATGTATTTATATAGCACTGACATCTCCTGCAGCACATTACAGAGTACATAGTCATGTCACTGACTGTCCTCAGAGGAGCTCACACACTAATCCTACCATAGTCATAGTCTAATCTCCTACCATATTATTATTATGTATTTATATAGCACTGACATCTCCTGCAGCACATTACAGAGTACATAGTCATGTCACTGACTGTCCTCAGAGGAGCTCACAATGTAATCCTACCATAGTCATAGTGTAATGTCCTACCATATTATTATTATGTATTTATATAGCACTGACATCTCCTACAGCACTTTACAGAGTACATAGTCATGTCACTGACTGTCCTCAAAGGAGCTCACAATCTAATCCTACCATAGTCATAGTCTAATGTCCTACCATATTATTATTATGTATTTATATAGCACTGACATCTTCTGCAGCACTGTACAGAGTACATAGTCAGGTCACTGACTGTCCTCAGAGGAGCTCACAGTCTAATCCTACCATAGTCATAGTGTAATGTCCTGCCATATTTTTATGATGTATTTATATAGCACTGACATCTTCTGCAGCACATTACAGAGTACATAGCCATGTCACTGACTGTCCTCAGAGGAGCTCACAATCTAACCCTGCCAAAGTGATAGTCGTATGTCCTACTACCATATTATTATGATGTATTTATATAGCACTGACACCTTCTGCAGCACATTACAGAGTGCATAGTCATGTCACTGACTGTCCTCAGAGGAGCTCAGCTCACACGCTAATCCTGCCATAGTCATAGTCTAATGTCCTACCATATTATTATGTATTTATATAGCACTGACATCATCTGCAGCACATTACAGAGTACATAGTCATGTCACTGACTGTCCTCAGAGGAGCTCACAATCTAATCCTACCATAGTCATAGTCTAATGTCCTACCATATTATTATTATGTATTTATATAGCACTGAAATCTTCTGAAGCACATTACCGAGTACATAGTCATGTCACTGACTGTCCTCAAAGGAGCTCACAATGTAATCCTACCATAGTCATAGTCTAATGTCCTACCATATTATTATTATGTATTTATATAGCACTGACATCTTCTGCAGCACATTACAGAGTACATAGTCATGTCACTGACTGTCCTCAAAGGAGCTCACAATCGAATCCTACCATAGTCACAGTCTAATGTCCTACCATATTATTATTATGTATTTATATAGCACTGACATCTCCTGCAGCATATACAGAGTACATAGTCATGTCACTGACTGTCCTCAGAGGAGCTCACACTCTAATCCTACCATAGTCATAGTCTAATGTCCTACCATATTATTATTATGTATTTATATAGCACTGACATCTTCTGCAGCACATTACAGAGTACATAGTCATGTCACTGACTGTCCTCAGAGGAGCTCACAATCTAATCCTACCATAGTCATAGTGTAATGTCCTACCATATTATTATTATGTATTTATATAGCACTGAGATCTTCTGCAGCACATTACAGAGTACACAGTCATGTCACTGACTGTCCTCAGAGGAGCTCACAATGTAATCCTACCATAGTCATAGTGTAATGTCCTACCATATTATTATTATGTATTTATATAGCACTGACATCTCCTGCAGCACTTTACAGAGTACATAGTCCTGTCACTGACTGTCCTCAGAGGAGCTCACACTCTAATCCTACCATAGTCATAGTCTAATGTCCTACCATATTATTATTATGTATTTATATAGCACTGACATCTCCTGCAGCACATTACAGAGTACATAGTCATGTCACTGACTGTCCTCAGAGGAGCTCACACTCTAATCCTACCATAGTCATAGTCTAATGTCCTACCATATTATTATTATGTATTTATATAGCACTGACATCTCCTGCAGCACTTTACAGAGTACATAGTCATGTCACTGACTGTCCTCAGAGGAGCTCACACTCTAATCCTACCATAGTCATAGTCTAATGTCCTACCATATTATTATTATGTATTTATATAGCACTGACATCTCCTGCAGCACTTTACAGAGTACATAGTCCTGTCACTCACTGTCCTCAGAGGAGCTCACACTCTAATCCTACCATAGTCATAGTCTAATGTCCTACCATATTATTATTATGTATTTATATAGCACTGACATCTCCTGCAGCACATTACAGAGTACATAGTCATGTCACTGACTGTCCTCAGAGGAGCTCACAATGTAATCCTACCATAGTCATAGTCTAATGTCCTACCATATTATTATTATGTATTTATATAGCACTGACATCTCCTGCAGCACTTTACAGAGTACATAGTCCTGTCACTGACTGTCCTCAGAGGAGCTCACACTCTAATCCTACCATAGTCATAGTCTAATGTCCTACCATATTATTATTACTATGTATTTATATAGCACTGACATCTTCTGCAGCACATTACAGAGAACATAGTCATGTCACTGACTGTCCTCAGAGGAGATCACAAACTAATCCTACCATAGTCATAGTCTAATGTCCTACCATATTATTATTATGTATTTATATAGCACTGACATCTCCTGCAGCACATTACAGAGTACATAGTCATGTCACTGACTGTCCTCAGAGGAGCTCACACTCTAATCCTACCATAGTCATAGTCTAATCTCCTACCATATTATTATTATGTATTTATATAGCACTGACATCTCCTGCAGCACATTACAGAGTACATAGTCATGTCACTGACTGTCCTCAGAGGAGCTCACACTCTAATCCTACCATAGTCATAGTCTAATGTCCTACCATATTATTATTATGTATTTATATAGCACTGACATCTCCTGCAGCACTTTACAGAGTACATAGTCATGTCACTGACTGTCCTCAAAGGAGCTCACAATCTAATCCTACCATAGTCATAGTCTAATGTCCTACCATATTATTATTATGTATTTATATAGCACTGACATCTTCTGCAGCACTGTACAGAGTACATAGTCATGTCACTGACTGTCCTCAGAGGAGCTCACAGTCTAATCCTACCATAGTCATAGTGTAATGTCCTGCCATATTTTTATGATGTATTTATATAGCACTGACATCTTCTGCAGCACATTACAGAGTACATAGCCATGTCACTGACTGTCCTCAGAGGAGCTCACAATCTAACCCTGCCAAAGTGATAGTCGTATGTCCTACTACCATATTATTATGATGTATTTATATAGCACTGACACCTTCTGCAGCACATTACAGAGTGCATAGTCATGTCACTGACTGTCCTCAGAGGAGCTCAGCTCACACGCTAATCCTACCATAGTCATAGTCTAATGTCCTACCATATTATTATGTATTTATATAGCACTGACATCATCTGCAGCACATTACAGAGTACATAGTCATGTCACTGACTGTCCTCAGAGGAGCTCACAATCTAATCCTACCATAGTCATAGTCTAATGTCCTACCATATTATTATTATGTATTTATATAGCACTGAAATCTTCTGAAGCACATTACCGAGTACATAGTCATGTCACTGACTGTCCTCAAAGGAGCTCACAATGTAATCCTACCATAGTCATAGTCTAATGTCCTACCATATTATTATTATGTATTTATATAGCACTGACATCTTCTGCAGCACATTACAGAGTACATAGTCATGTCACTGACTGTCCTCAAAGGAGCTCACAATCGAATCCTACCATAGTCACAGTCTAATGTCCTACCATATTATTATTATGTATTTATATAGCACTGACATCTCCTGCAGCATATACAGAGTACATAGTCATGTCACTGACTGTCCTCAGAGGAGCTCACACTCTAATCCTACCATAGTCATAGTCTAATGTCCTACCATATTATTATTATGTATTTATATAGCACTGACATCTTCTGCAGCACATTACAGAGTACATAGTCATGTCACTGACTGTCCTCAGAGGAGCTCACAATCTAATCCTACCATAGTCATAGTGTAATGTCCTACCATATTATTATTATGTATTTATATAGCACTGAGATCTTCTGCAGCACATTACAGAGTACACAGTCATGTCACTGACTGTCCTCAGAGGAGCTCACAATGTAATCCTACCATAGTCATAGTGTAATGTCCTACCATATTATTATTATGTATTTATATAGCACTGACATCTCCTGCAGCACTTTACAGAGTACATAGTCCTGTCACTGACTGTCCTCAGAGGAGCTCACACTCTAATCCTACCATAGTCATAGTCTAATGTCCTACCATATTATTATTATGTATTTATATAGCACTGACATCTCCTGCAGCACATTACAGAGTACATAGTCATGTCACTGACTGTCCTCAGAGGAGCTCACACTCTAATCCTACCATAGTCATAGTCTAATGTCCTACCATATTATTATTATGTATTTATATAGCACTGACATCTCCTGCAGCACTTTACAGAGTACATAGTCATGTCACTGACTGTCCTCAGAGGAGCTCACACTCTAATCCTACCATAGTCATAGTCTAATGTCCTACCATATTATTATTATGTATTTATATAGCACTGACATCTCCTGCAGCACTTTACAGAGTACATAGTCCTGTCACTCACTGTCCTCAGAGGAGCTCACACTCTAATCCTACCATAGTCATAGTCTAATGTCCTACCATATTATTATTATGTATTTATATAGCACTGACATCTCCTGCAGCACATTACAGAGTACATAGTCATGTCACTGACTGTCCTCAGAGGAGCTCACAATGTAATCCTACCATAGTCATAGTCTAATGTCCTACCATATTATTATTATGTATTTATATAGCACTGACATCTCCTGCAGCACTTTACAGAGTACATAGTCCTGTCACTGACTGTCCTCAGAGGAGCTCACACTCTAATCCTACCATAGTCATAGTCTAATGTCCTACCATATTATTATTACTATGTATTTATATAGCACTGACATCTTCTGCAGCACATTACAGAGAACATAGTCATGTCACTGACTGTCCTCAGAGGAGATCACAAACTAATCCTACCATAGTCATAGTCTAATGTCCTACCATATTATTATTATGTATTTATATAGCACTGACATCTCCTGCAGCACATTACAGAGTACATAGTCATGTCACTGACTGTCCTCAGAGGAGCTCACACTCTAATCCTACCATAGTCATAGTCTAATCTCCTACCATATTATTATTATGTATTTATATAGCACTGACATCTCCTGCAGCACATTACAGAGTACATAGTCATGTCACTGACTGTCCTCAGAGGAGCTCACAATGTAATCCTACCATAGTCATAGTGTAATGTCCTACCATATTATTATTATGTATTTATATAGCACTGACATCTCCTACAGCACTTTACAGAGTACATAGTCATGTCACTGACTGTCCTCAAAGGAGCTCACAATCTAATCCTACCATAGTCATAGTCTAATGTCCTACCATATTATTATTATGTATTTATATAGCACTGACATCTTCTGCAGCACTGTACAGAGTACATAGTCAGGTCACTGACTGTCCTCAGAGGAGCTCACAGTCTAATCCTACCATAGTCATAGTGTAATGTCCTGCCATATTTTTATGATGTATTTATATAGCACTGACATCTTCTGCAGCACATTACAGAGTACATAGCCATGTCACTGACTGTCCTCAGAGGAGCTCACAATCTAACCCTGCCAAAGTGATAGTCGTATGTCCTACTACCATATTATTATGATGTATTTATATAGCACTGACACCTTCTGCAGCACATTACAGAGTGCATAGTCATGTCACTGACTGTCCTCAGAGGAGCTCAGCTCACACGCTAATCCTGCCATAGTCATAGTCTAATGTCCTACCATATTATTATGTATTTATATAGCACTGACATCATCTGCAGCACATTACAGAGTACATAGTCATGTCACTGACTGTCCTCAGAGGAGCTCACAATCTAATCCTACCATAGTCATAGTCTAATGTCCTACCATATTATTATTATGTATTTATATAGCACTGAAATCTTCTGAAGCACATTACCGAGTACATAGTCATGTCACTGACTGTCCTCAAAGGAGCTCACAATGTAATCCTACCATAGTCATAGTCTAATGTCCTACCATATTATTATTATGTATTTATATAGCACTGACATCTTCTGCAGCACATTACAGAGTACATAGTCATGTCACTGACTGTCCTCAAAGGAGCTCACAATCGAATCCTACCATAGTCACAGTCTAATGTCCTACCATATTATTATTATGTATTTATATAGCACTGACATCTCCTGCAGCATATACAGAGTACATAGTCATGTCACTGACTGTCCTCAGAGGAGCTCACACTCTAATCCTACCATAGTCATAGTCTAATGTCCTACCATATTATTATTATGTATTTATATAGCACTGACATCTTCTGCAGCACATTACAGAGTACATAGTCATGTCACTGACTGTCCTCAGAGGAGCTCACAATCTAATCCTACCATAGTCATAGTGTAATGTCCTACCATATTATTATTATGTATTTATATAGCACTGAGATCTTCTGCAGCACATTACAGAGTACACAGTCATGTCACTGACTGTCCTCAGAGGAGCTCACAATGTAATCCTACCATAGTCATAGTGTAATGTCCTACCATATTATTATTATGTATTTATATAGCACTGACATCTCCTGCAGCACTTTACAGAGTACATAGTCCTGTCACTGACTGTCCTCAGAGGAGCTCACACTCTAATCCTACCATAGTCATAGTCTAATGTCCTACCATATTATTATTATGTATTTATATAGCACTGACATCTCCTGCAGCACATTACAGAGTACATAGTCATGTCACTGACTGTCCTCAGAGGAGCTCACACTCTAATCCTACCATAGTCATAGTCTAATGTCCTACCATATTATTATTATGTATTTATATAGCACTGACATCTCCTGCAGCACTTTACAGAGTACATAGTCATGTCACTGACTGTCCTCAGAGGAGCTCACACTCTAATCCTACCATAGTCATAGTCTAATGTCCTACCATATTATTATCATGTATTTATATAGCACTGACATCTCCTGCAGCACTTTACAGAGTACATAGTCCTGTCACTCACTGTCCTCAGAGGAGCTCACACTCTAATCCTACCATAGTCATAGTCTAATGTCCTACCATATTATTATTATGTATTTATATAGCACTGACATCTCCTGCAGCACATTACAGAGTACATAGTCATGTCACTGACTGTCCTCAGAGGAGCTCACAATGTAATCCTACCATAGTCATAGTCTAATGTCCTACCATATTATTATTATGTATTTATATAGCACTGACATCTCCTGCAGCACTTTACAGAGTACATAGTCCTGTCACTGACTGTCCTCAGAGGAGCTCACACTCTAATCCTACCATAGTCATAGTCTAATGTCCTACCATATTATTATTACTATGTATTTATATAGCACTGACATCTTCTGCAGCACATTACAGAGAACATAGTCATGTCACTGACTGTCCTCAGAGGAGATCACAAACTAATCCTACCATAGTCATAGTCTAATGTCCTACCATATTATTATTATGTATTTATATAGCACTGACATCTCCTGCAGCACATTACAGAGTACATAGTCATGTCACTGACTGTCCTCAGAGGAGCTCACACTCTAATCCTACCATAGTCATAGTCTAATCTCCTACCATATTATTATTATGTATTTATATAGCACTGACATCTCCTGCAGCACATTACAGAGTACATAGTCATGTCACTGACTGTCCTCAGAGGAGCTCACACTCTAATCCTACCATAGTCATAGTCTAATGTCCTACCATATTATTATTATGTATTTATATAGCACTGACATCTCCTGCAGCACTTTACAGAGTACATAGTCATGTCACTGACTGTCCTCAAAGGAGCTCACAATCTAATCCTACCATAGTCATAGTCTAATGTCCTACCATATTATTATTATGTATTTATATAGCACTGACATCTTCTGCAGCACTGTACAGAGTACATAGTCATGTCACTGACTGTCCTCAGAGGAGCTCACAGTCTAATCCTACCATAGTCATAGTGTAATGTCCTGCCATATTTTTATGATGTATTTATATAGCACTGACATCTTCTGCAGCACATTACAGAGTACATAGCCATGTCACTGACTGTCCTCAGAGGAGCTCACAATCTAACCCTGCCAAAGTGATAGTCGTATGTCCTACTACCATATTATTATGATGTATTTATATAGCACTGACACCTTCTGCAGCACATTACAGAGTGCATAGTCATGTCACTGACTGTCCTCAGAGGAGCTCAGCTCACACGCTAATCCTACCATAGTCATAGTCTAATGTCCTACCATATTATTATGTATTTATATAGCACTGACATCATCTGCAGCACATTACAGAGTACATAGTCATGTCACTGACTGTCCTCAGAGGAGCTCACAATCTAATCCTACCATAGTCATAGTCTAATGTCCTACCATATTATTATTATGTATTTATATAGCACTGAAATCTTCTGAAGCACATTACCGAGTACATAGTCATGTCACTGACTGTCCTCAAAGGAGCTCACAATGTAATCCTACCATAGTCATAGTCTAATGTCCTACCATATTATTATTATGTATTTATATAGCACTGACATCTTCTGCAGCACATTACAGAGTACATAGTCATGTCACTGACTGTCCTCAAAGGAGCTCACAATCGAATCCTACCATAGTCACAGTCTAATGTCCTACCATATTATTATTATGTATTTATATAGCACTGACATCTCCTGCAGCATATACAGAGTACATAGTCATGTCACTGACTGTCCTCAGAGGAGCTCACACTCTAATCCTACCATAGTCATAGTCTAATGTCCTACCATATTATTATTATGTATTTATATAGCACTGACATCTTCTGCAGCACATTACAGAGTACATAGTCATGTCACTGACTGTCCTCAGAGGAGCTCACAATCTAATCCTACCATAGTCATAGTGTAATGTCCTACCATATTATTATTATGTATTTATATAGCACTGAGATCTTCTGCAGCACATTACAGAGTACACAGTCATGTCACTGACTGTCCTCAGAGGAGCTCACAATGTAATCCTACCATAGTCATAGTGTAATGTCCTACCATATTATTATTATGTATTTATATAGCACTGACATCTCCTGCAGCACTTTACAGAGTACATAGTCCTGTCACTGACTGTCCTCAGAGGAGCTCACACTCTAATCCTACCATAGTCATAGTCTAATGTCCTACCATATTATTATTATGTATTTATATAGCACTGACATCTCCTGCAGCACATTACAGAGTACATAGTCATGTCACTGACTGTCCTCAGAGGAGCTCACACTCTAATCCTACCATAGTCATAGTCTAATGTCCTACCATATTATTATTATGTATTTATATAGCACTGACATCTCCTGCAGCACTTTACAGAGTACATAGTCATGTCACTGACTGTCCTCAGAGGAGCTCACACTCTAATCCTACCATAGTCATAGTCTAATGTCCTACCATATTATTATTATGTATTTATATAGCACTGACATCTCCTGCAGCACTTTACAGAGTACATAGTCCTGTCACTCACTGTCCTCAGAGGAGCTCACACTCTAATCCTACCATAGTCATAGTCTAATGTCCTACCATATTATTATTATGTATTTATATAGCACTGACATCTCCTGCAGCACATTACAGAGTACATAGTCATGTCACTGACTGTCCTCAGAGGAGCTCACAATGTAATCCTACCATAGTCATAGTCTAATGTCCTACCATATTATTATTATGTATTTATATAGCACTGACATCTCCTGCAGCACTTTACAGAGTACATAGTCCTGTCACTGACTGTCCTCAGAGGAGCCCACACTCTAATCCTACCATAGTCATAGTCTAATGTCCTACCATATTATTATTACTATGTATTTATATAGCACTGACATCTTCTGCAGCACATTACAGAGAACATAGTCATGTCACTGACTGTCCTCAGAGGAGATCACAAACTAATCCTACCATAGTCATAGTCTAATGTCCTACCATATTATTATTATGTATTTATATAGCACTGACATCTCCTGCAGCACATTACAGAGTACATAGTCATGTCACTGACTGTCCTCAGAGGAGCTCACACTCTAATCCTACCATAGTCATAGTCTAATCTCCTACCATATTATTATTATGTATTTATATAGCACTGACATCTCCTGCAGCACATTACAGAGTACATAGTCATGTCACTGACTGTCCTCAGAGGAGCTCACAATGTAATCCTACCATAGTCATAGTGTAATGTCCTACCATATTATTATTATGTATTTATATAGCACTGACATCTCCTACAGCACTTTACAGAGTACATAGTCATGTCACTGACTGTCCTCAAAGGAGCTCACAATCTAATCCTACCATAGTCATAGTCTAATGTCCTACCATATTATTATTATGTATTTATATAGCACTGACATCTTCTGCAGCACTGTACAGAGTACATAGTCATGTCACTGACTGTCCTCAGAGGAGCTCACAGTCTAATCCTACCATAGTCATAGTGTAATGTCCTGCCATATTTTTATGATGTATTTATATAGCACTGACATCTTCTGCAGCACATTACAGAGTACATAGCCATGTCACTGACTGTCCTCAGAGGAGCTCACAATCTAACCCTGCCAAAGTGATAGTCGTATGTCCTACTACCATATTATTATGATGTATTTATATAGCACTGACACCTTCTGCAGCACATTACAGAGTGCATAGTCATGTCACTGACTGTCCTCAGAGGAGCTCAGCTCACACGCTAATCCTGCCATAGTCATAGTCTAATGTCCTACCATATTATTATGTATTTATATAGCACTGACATCATCTGCAGCACATTACAGAGTACATAGTCATGTCACTGACTGTCCTCAGAGGAGCTCACAATCTAATCCTACCATAGTCATAGTCTAATGTCCTACCATATTATTATTATGTATTTATATAGCACTGAAATCTTCTGAAGCACATTACCGAGTACATAGTCATGTCACTGACTGTCCTCAAAGGAGCTCACAATGTAATCCTACCATAGTCATAGTCTAATGTCCTACCATATTATTATTATGTATTTATATAGCACTGACATCTTCTGCAGCACATTACAGAGTACATAGTCATGTCACTGACTGTCCTCAAAGGAGCTCACAATCGAATCCTACCATAGTCATAGTCTAATGTCCTACCATATTATTATTATGTATTTATATAGCACTGACATCTTCTGCAGCACATTACAGAGTACACAGTCATGTCACTGACTGTCCTCAGAGGAGCTCACAATCTAATCCCTACCATAGTCATAGTCTAATGTCCTACCATATTATTATTATGTATTTATATGGCACTGACATCTTCTGCAGCACTGTACAGAGTACATAGTCATGTCACTGACTGTCCTCATAGGAGCTCACAGTCTAATCCTACCATAGTCATAGTGTAATGTCCTGCCATATTATTATTATGTATTTATATAGCACTGACACCTTCTGCAGCACATAACAGAGTGCATAGTCATGTCACTGACTGTCCTCAGAGGAGCTCAGCTCACACTCTAATCCTGCCATAGTCATAGTCTAATGTCCTACCATATTAAATATTATGTATTTATATAGCACTGACATCTTCTGCAGCACATTACAGAGTACATAGTCATGTCACTGACTGTCCTCAAAGGAGCTCACAATCTAATCCTACCATAGTCATAGTCTAATGTCCTACCATATTATTATTATGTATTTATATAGCACTGACATCTTCTGCAGCACATTACAGAGTACATAGTCATGTCACTGACTGTCCTCAAAGGAGCTCACAATCTAATCCTACCATAGTCATAGTCTAATGTCCTACCATATTATTATTATGTATTTATATAGCACTGACATCTTCTGCAGCACATTACAGAGTACATAGTCATGTCACTGACTGTCCTCAGAGGAGCTCACAATCTAATCCTACCATAGTCATAGTCTAATGTCCTACCATATTATTATTATGTATTAATATAGCATACGTACGCGCAACATGCGTTCTGCGCCTGTGCAGAACGGCCACAGCAGCGGGAGCATGATCGAGTACTGCGCATGCGCACTGCCAAAAACGAAACTAGCTGCCAGCGGGGACCGGAGGATTAGTTTGAGACCGCGCACAGGACATCTGGGGGAAACCCCAGGTAGGTGAAACTTTCTCAGCTCGGTTAAGGTTCCCTTTAACCTAGTCTTTCGCTAATAAAAATGTTTTGAAAACAAACAGTAATCTCTTACCTAACACCACCGGGTGGCTGTTGTTGCTCGGAGACACTTTCGGGGTGTAACCGGGAGGAAAAAGGACGTCGAGCAGCCAGAACGCCTGAGCGGAGGGCAGAAAGACGCCGCAGAGTACTGCAATGCACCATCCCGGAGGACTGGTCCAGGCGCTCAGCATTCTCATGTGTGGGAGACACAGGAGGCAAGGACAGATTTTGCTGAACGCTGCCGCTTACAGTGAACACGACTCCAGATGGTCGACTTGTTTCATGAAGCCAAAGTAAATGATTGGCTAATCTGTCAGTTCCGTCTACGCAGCATCTTTCCAGCACAAAGTGTCATCATAACAAAAAGCTTCCCACCTAACACCAGTCCAATGGTTACAACAGGACCCAGGCAGTAAATATTAACTCGGAAAAACTCACAGTGATTTGGAGGAAGACCTGTGGGATTTGGGTGAAAGGCTACCCATACCCAACATGGGTTACACTCATGGGCATAGCAATAACCCCTGCAACCTCCGCCATTGCAGGGGGGGGGGGGGGCAGAGGCTCCTCCTCCCTCTCCCCAACTGCAAGTGCAGCCTGAAAACCTTCTGCTCGAATATCAGAACTATGTTTCCGACCGGATATCCGGATTTCAGATAGATATCCGAGTTATCTCCGATAATGCTATTCGGATTTTAACAGATATCCAGAATCCAAATCCGGGTTCGGATTGCTGAAAAAGTTCGGATTATCTGGGTAGTTGAGATACCCGAATATTGGAAGAGCACCACTGCTGGTGGGATCCTTATCTGTAGAAAACCTGTGAAAAACTAGGGTTCAGGGTGTCACAGACCACTAGGCCCGGTCTGCGGATGGGGTAAATCGATCAGCGTCAGAAATCCTCTCACACCGTCATTTGTTCATCACGAAGGGTAACCCGCGTTCGCAATTTGATGAACTGACTCGCGAAGGGAGCGTTCTGATACCAACCGATTCACCTCACACATACAATTCAAAGATCTGCCACCAAGCGAGTTACACAGCCCGCTACTGTAATTTTACTAGGACTTCGAGAACGCTCTATTAACCCTTAGCAGTATGCAAGAATCTGGGTCAGATCGTTATGTCTGGGCCGGGTTCTCGCATACAGGTCCTAAGTGTATACTTCTATTAAACACAGGGTAGCGATTTCAGGAGAATAGGTACGAATGTGTATGTTCAGCAACAGGTCATAACCGCTAAATGATTTTTAAACGTTTAATAACAAAAATGCATTACATACAGTTATATACACCTATTAACATATAAACACAGAGCTTAAAAATAAAAAGGAATAAAATCAGAAAATTCTTACTTAGCTAGCTGAGCAGTCCATTTGAAGCATGAAGAAAATAGTCCAGTTTAAAGGTAGGCATTCAGGTTAAAAGTCCTTTGTACACAACATGCGCCCGGTTCTCCTTGAGCACATGTCTGGACTTCCCTGGTCGATGGAAATTGAAGAACTGAGGGAGGAGTTCCTCGCAAACACTTTTGACTGACCTGAGTTTGGGGCTCTCACTACCTGGAAAGTAGGTGTGTTTAAGGCAGGGTTACCTCCTGGCAGCCAGGTTGCCGCCTCCAGACTCAGAGCAAGAAATGTACCGATTATTAATAATCTGTGTAATTCCGCCCCGGATTGGCGCATTGCAAATCCGAGACTATATTCAGAAGCAGCCTGCGACCCTGTATTAAACGAGGCTATACATGCCTAGTCTGTCACATTCGCTCTACGCAGGCCGGATAAAGTGGATTCTCTACCGATTCCTGATAGCTAGAAAAGTGCACTTCCTGTGTAGGATAGAACTGATTCCTAGGTATCAGGAAATGTAATTTTTGTCTTGCTGTGCCAACCTCATTTTGAATTATTAATACATAAAGTTCTCTTTGTCTGAAGCTTATGAGTTTGGGAGGGAATTTTGAATTTCAACCAGTTTGAGCTGGCTTGGGGAACATGAGCTGGGTGACCAAATGGCTTCTCGGCAGGGGAGTTAGCCACTTGTGACATTCTTTCCTGACACAGGATGTGGGGGGAAGGTTAATGTACTCTCTGCAATGCTCTCAGAGGGGGAAAAAGAAAGGAAGGGCATTTTTTTGTACAGTTACACAACACTGACAGTAATGGCTGGACCATACGAAAATCGTTGCGATTACGCACGCAGGGCCGGATTTGTACTTCCAAGTGCCCTATGCCAGCTGACACCAACAGCCCCTCTCCCCCCCCCCCCCCCCCCCCATCAAATTCTCTCCAACCCTCTGAGTAGCAATAACTGGTTTGAATAAGCTCCCCTCCATTTTGCTGCTCTGCCTCTCATTTGGCAAAGAAACAGTGCATGCCCAAAGCATTCCCGGCCTCGGCTGCTGTGCACATCTGAGTGCTAAATTGCAAGGAGCACGAGTAGCCAGAGCATGTGCTGCTTCTTTGTCCTCTGTGTGACTGGCTACAATCAGAGCCACAGACAGGTGACAGGGAGCGGGAGTAGCCAGAGCATGTGCTGCTTCTTTGTCCTCTGTGTGACTGGCTACAGACAGTCAGAGCCACAAACAGGTCACAGGGCAGCACTATTGAAAGAAGCTCATCCAAAACAGAGAACATGTGAGTAGAAGATCTAAAACTACACATGCTGACATAGATGTGCTTTAAAGGGAAGGTCCAAGCATAATAAAAAAATGAGTTTCACTTATATGGGGCTTCTCCCAGCCCCCTGCAGCCATCCTGTGCCCTCGCAGACACTCACTGCTGCTCCAGTCCCCCGCTGGCAGCTTGCCGACCTCGGAGGTCGGCGGGACGCATTGCGTACATTTTTACGCATTCCCGCTAGTGCAGGAACATTAACACATACATTTTTACGCATTACTAGTTCAATGCGTAATTTTTTACGCATTAAACCAGTTATGCGTAAATTGTATGTGTTAATGTTCCTGCACTAGCGGGGATGCGTAAAAATGTACGCAATGCGTCCCGCCGACCTCCGAGGTCGGCAAGCTGCCAGCGGGGGACTGGAGCAGCAGTGAGTGACTGCGAGGGCACATGATGGCTGCAGGGGGCTGGGAGAAGCCCCAGGTAAGTGAAACTCATTTTTTTATTTTGCTTGAACCTTCCCTTTAAATAGTACTTAGTTAGGGCAAGGCAAGGAAGGACAGATGAGTCAGTAGGAAGTTTTGAAGTTATTAAAACAGAATGATAACATTTATTGGCTAACTGTAAATAAAAAAGTGAGCCTTTGGCTTCTTCAGACTTTGTATATGTTTGTAGACTTTATACTAACAAGATGTTAAAGCACACAACTATATATACGTTCAGCATCAGAAGGAGATGCATAGTTTGTTTTGCAAATATAAATAAATGTAATACAATTGCCATCCTGTTTCACTGATAGCTAGCAAAGTACAATGCTCTTCTAAAATGAGTCAGGAAAGAGTTAAGCTGTAGCAAAGAGAATGCTGTGGTCATTCCCTAGGAAAAAACAAACAAACCATAAATTCAACAGGTCACAGGTCTTTAAGAGCTGACCAGACCAGTAATAAATCTGACAGAGCAGAGAGAGAAGATTCCTGTTTGTGATTCTGAATTTGTGCATGAAAAAAACTTACAGAACTCAAGAGTTCTGCTACTAAACCCAGGCTGGCACTTCTCACAGCAGCTTGTATGTCCCCACCATCATACATACAACATAATCATCCGGTGACAACACATACTGACTGTCCTCAAACACACTCTACACAAGTGAGAGAGATGCAGGGATCTCCGGAATTCAGGCAGACCAGAGCAAAGCAGGGGAGATGATTTACTTTGACAAGTGACCTCTTATCTCTCAAAGTCCAGCGCCCTGCTAATTTTTATCGCCCTAGGCCTTGACCTTGGTGGCCTTCCCAGAAATCCGGCCCTGCGCACACGACTTTCCGTAATGTTCGTCACATCTCCCACCTACCAGTCGCCGCTTAGCTACTGAACGGGTTCTCCGCAGTGCGACAGACCGTCGGCATTCTGGTGCCGACTCTCCGCCTTATGCTGGATTGTGAAGTCATACTGCTGCAGGGACAGACTCCAACGCATGAGTTTGCCATTGGTTCCAGCAGCACGATTCAGCCAGGTAAGGGGGTTGTGATCCGTGATGATCGTGAAAGAGCGACCGTACAGGTACGATTGTAGTTTTTGTAGGGCCCATACGATCGCCAAGCATTCTTTCTCGGTGGTTGAATACGCTACCTCTCGGGGAAGCAGCTTCCTGCTCAGGTAGAGGATAGGGTGTTGCCCGCCCTTCTCGTCTACCTGGCTGAGAACTGCACCGAGTCCGTAGTCAGAGGCGTTGGTTTGCACCAGGAACCGACGTCTGAAGTCCGGGGCTTGAAGCACGGGAGCGCTGACTAGCGCCTGCTTTAAGGCCCGGAAAGCGGCCTCACACTCCGGGGTCCAACTGACTATCTTGGGGTGCTTTTTACTAGTGGCATCGGTCAGGGGCTTGGCCAGGGTACTATAGGCTGGGACAAACTTCCTATAGTAGCCTGCTGTGCCTAGAAAGGCCTGGACCTTCTTCTTGGTGATAGGCCGAGGCCATGCTAGGATGGCGTCAACCTTCCCAATGTCAGGTCTCAGGGTGTTGCCTCCCACCCGGTGTCCTAAATACTGTACCTCTGTCATGCCAACTTGGCACTTACTTGGTTTAACTGTCAAATTGGCAGAGGACAGCCTCTCTAGAACCTGCGACAAGTGATTGAGATGTTCATCCCAGGTGGTACTGAACACGACAATATCGTCCAGGTAGGCTACGGCAAAGTCTTGCATCCCTGCCAGCAGGTCGTTCACAGTCCGCTGAAACGTGGCAGGCGCATTTTTCATGCCAAACGGCATTACCGTGAACTCGAAGAGGCCGAATGGCGTGACAAACGTGGATTTTTCCCGCGCTTCGGGTGCAAGAGGAATTTGCCAATACCCCCGGCTCAAGTCCATGATCGTTAGATAGCTCGCAGCAGCCAGCTTATCCAACAATTCATCGATGCGAGGCATGGGGTAGGCGTCAGTGGTGGTGATGGCGTTCAGCCTTCGGTAATCCATGCAGAACCGAGTTGTCTTGTCCTTTTTGGGGACGAGGACAACTGGGGCAGCCCATGCACTGCAGGATTTCTGAATCACCCCTAACTCGAACATCTCCTCTATCTCTCTCTTCATATCTGCCTGTACCTCAGGAGAGATGCGATAGGCAGATTGCCGGAGGGGCGAATGGGCTCCTGTGTCTACTCTGTGAACAGCGAGATTGGTTCGCCCGGGGGTACTGGTGAACGTCTGGCCATGCCTTCCTAACACCTCTTGCAGCTGCGCTTTCTGTGAGGGGGTGAGTTGGGGGTTGACATTGACCCCACCTTCGAACCCCCGGGTGTCGGCCAGTAAATCTAAAAGGGGATCTGTCTCTCCTGGTTCCAGCTGGCTACACACTGGCAAAGCATACTGCGTTCTGTCTCTGTGGGCCTTCAACATGTTCACGTGGAAGCTTTTTTGCCTTCTACCTCCCATGTTCACCAAATATGTAACAGGGGTTACCTGCTTCACTACAGTGTACGGTCCCTCCCATGCGGCGTGCAGCTTATTATGCTTTACCGGGAGTAACGCATACACTTTGTCATTTACCTCATATGCTCGGTCCCTGGCATTGCGGTCATACCACATTTTTTGATTGGCCTGTGCCCGGGCCATGTTTTCAGTTACCACCTCCATGAGTGATTCCATTTTGTCCCTGAATTTAAGGACATAATCAATCACGGACGAGTCGGTGGGGTCACCTTTTCCTTGCCACGTCTCCCGGATCAGCTTTAGGGGACCTCTGACATTCCTTCCGTACAGGAGTTCAAAGGGTGAGAACCCTGTGGACTCCTGTGGCACCTCTCGGTACGCAAATAACAGGTGAGGCAAATATCGCTCCCAGTCCCCCCCTTGCGACTCGACGAACGTTGAAAGCATCTGCTTCAGCGTCCCGTTGAATCGCTCGCAGAGGCCGTTGGTCTGCGGATGGTAGGGGCTGGAGACGATGTGCGTCATTTGGATTTTCGTACAGAGAGCCCCCATAAGGTCAGACATGAATTGTGGTCCCTGGTCTGAGAGCATCTCAGCAGGGAAGCCTACTCGTGAAAAAATGCCGAGTAGCGCATCTGCCACTTTGTCTGCTCTTAGGGAGGAGAGTGCGGCAGCCTCTGGATAGCGGGTGGCATAATCCACCACCGTCAAGATGTATTTTTTCCCAGAGCTGCTTGGAATGGGCAGGGGTCCTATTATGTCAACTGCCACCCTCTGGAAGGGTTCACCAATGACTGGCAGCGGACAAAGAGGAGCCCTGCAGGTTCTTCCCTTCTTAACCTTCTGGCACACCGCACATGACCGGCAATAATTAGTCACATCTGACCGAACTCCAGGCCAGTAGAAATGCCGTTGAATGCGATCAAATGTTTTGTGGATCCCTAAGTGTCCTGCCAGGGGAATGTCATGTGCAGCTTTCAGCACATGCCCTCGGTAGGCCCTTGGTACCACAAGCCACTTGGCATCCAGGTCTGTCCCCTCTGTGGTGGGCTGTATCGGTTCACTATACAGCTTCCCACCTTCCCAGTACACTTTAAAACTGGCACCGTCTGCGAGTGGCTCAGAGGCCTGCCTTCTGAGCGACTCCAGACTGGGATCGTCCCTCAGTGCCTGAACAAAACCGTTAGTCTCAGCCAGCTGGCCTTTGGTATAGGTGGCCAGCTGTTGAGGGGTGCTATCCCTGGGGTTGGAGCAAGGAGGGGGGGCTGCAGCGCCTCCTGCTTGCTCCGAGCTCAGGCGCTTAGCAGTGCTGCTGCGAGTCACTGCTAACACAGGTATGACATCAGAGCTGGGACAAGGTCCTCCAGCACCCAAGGCTGAGACACCGAAGTGCGCCCCCTCCATCCCTCCCACCCCAGCTGTCACACACTAATTGCTATTAGACTAAGAGGGCCACAGGGTCCACAACCTCCCCAACACCTTAATATCTAGTTATCTGGCTTGCAGTCACTGCTATGTATCCCCTTTTCCTATTTCTTTCTGCTTCAAACACAATTAGGAATGACAGCTGAATGAATTGTACGCCCCCTCCTACACTGCGCCCTGAGGCTGGAGCCTCACCAGCCTATGCCTCGGCCCGGCCCTGTATGACATCATCACCATCATTGTCATCATTTACATTAGTTACACATATATTGAGAGCATCATTGTCACGTTCTGTAGCAGAAAAGCCAGGATTGGATGGCTGTACATTAAACCCCAGTACCTCCGTAGAAGGTACTACCACATCCCCTCCCCTCTCCTGTTCAGTCCCAAGGGTGCACAGTACCTGAGGGTTGGCAGGGGTTTCCTGTTGGCTGGCGGCAGGCTCATAATACCACACTAACCTGCCCAGGTCAGTTCCCAGCAACACGGGAACAGGGATATTATCCCAGATGCCGACTACTTTCTCTTGGGGCCCCACACCCCAGTCAATCGCCACACGAGCCTGGGCAATGTGGGAAAGGGTGCCCCCCACTCCTGTGAGGGTGAGGTGCTTGTCAGGGATAATGTCCCTCTCCGCAACAAGGTGGGAACGAATCAAGGTGATGTCGGCGCCGGTATCTCGGAGGCCAGTGACAATCTGGTCGTTCACCCGTACAAGCTGATGGTTATCGGAGCTGCGATGGGTGCCCTCCTGGCCAACAACCAGAGCCGATGGGGAGGAAAAGGGGTTGCTAGGCAGCCTCTGACTGGGCCCTGGCGCTGTCATCTTTGCCTTTGGACAGGCGGACTTGAGGTGTCCTCGATCGCCACACTGGTAGCACTTGGGAACATATGTCGCATCAGACGAATGAGCAGCAGGTGCAGCTCCCGGCCTTTGGGGCTGTGGGACCCGATTCCCACGGTTCGCAGGGGGA
Source organism: Hyperolius riggenbachi (assembly GCF_040937935.1). Classification (NCBI taxonomy): domain Eukaryota; kingdom Metazoa; phylum Chordata; class Amphibia; order Anura; family Hyperoliidae; genus Hyperolius; species Hyperolius riggenbachi. Next base: position 4,965,771 of record NC_090656.1, read on the forward strand.
GGGGAGCTGGGTTGCATAGGTCTCCCCCCTCTCCAGCTCGGGACTGGAGGTTTGCGGCTGTCCGGCACACGGGTTGCCACAAAAGTGTCTGCAAGTTCTGCGGCAGCTTTGGCGGATTCAGGCTTCCGCTCCAAGACAAACTGCCGGACATCTGGAGTGCAGCAGTTCAGCAACTGCTCCTGCACGATGAGGTCCTCCAGACCTTGGTGAGAGTCTTTTTTGAGGCCCCACGACCACTGCCTGAACACAGTCAGCAGGCGACTCTCCAGGTCGGTGTAAGAGTCGGTGTGGCCTTTCTGCAGGGAGCGAAACTTTTTGCGATAGACCTCTGGGGTCACCTGGTATTTGGCGATAATTGCAGCTTTTATCGCCTCATAGTCATTGTCTTTCTCAGCGGGTAAGTCCACAAACGCCTCAAGCGCTTTGTCCCGCAAGTTGGGTGTCAGATATCTCGCCCACTGCTCCTGGGGCAGATGATGCTGACGGCAAGTCTTTTCAAATGAGTGTAAATAAGTGTCCGGGTCGGTTCCCTTCTCCATTTCTGGGAATTTAAACTTTGGAGTCCCAAACGGGCCTGCTGTGGGCCGAGGTTCCGGAGCACTTTGCAAGTTATTTTGGCCTGGCCCTCGCAGTTTGGCCATTTCCAGGTCGTGTCGGCGGGCGGATTCTCTCTCTGCCGCCTCCTTCTCAGCAAGCCACCGGCGCTCTGCCGCTTCCCTTTCTGCCTGGCGTTCTGAGGCTTCCCTTTCCGCCTGGCGCTGGTGTTCTGCACGGTCAGCATTTTCTCTGACAATCTGCATGTACAGCTCAGGATTCGTCTCCAACAGCCTTTGTAATCCAGGTTGCATTCCAGCATCAGGAACACACAAAGGTTTTGCATGCACGGGCTCCTGCCGGCCACCATGCTCCTCAGCATTTAAAGCGATCGGTTCAGCCCGTTTTCCTCTGGGTCTGGAAGTGGGTTGCCTTGCTCCAACCGCTAACTTCCCTCTGCCCCAGTTACAGCACCGTCTGAACCAGGAGTGTGCTCTCCCAGCATCTGCTCCGGCTGGGTATTCAGTCGCAACAAGTCCTCGACCAATCGCGCTTTCTTTTTCCTATAAGTCACAATGCCTTTTTCCTCACACAAGTTTACTAGGTCTGCCACTGACATTTTCTTGTATCTTGCTGCAGCCATTTTTGCCAAATAAAAGATAGGATAGCAAAAGATATTGGGGGGGGAGCTCTGAGATACACGTTTAGTCTATATAAATGGTAATGCACCGGTTATCGACCACAGATTTTTGATCTGTTCTGGCAGGTTAATCAAATAACGTTGCCGTTGATTTTCTGAACATACACAAATCCCAATAAGCTGCCAAACAATGTCACAGACCGCAAGGCCGATCTGTGGATGGGGTAAATCGATCAGCGTCAGAAATCCTCTCACACGGTCATTTGTTCATCACGAAGGGTAACCCGCGTTCGCAATTTGATGAACTGACTAATGGAGGAAGCGTTCTGCCACTAACGGATTCACCACACACATACAATTCAAAGATCTGCCACCAAGCGAGTTACACAGCCCGCTACTGTAATTACTAGGACTTGGAGAACGCTCTATTAACCCTTAGCAGTATGCAGGAACCTGGGTCAGGTCGTTGTATCTGGGCCGGGTTCTCGCATGCGGGTTATAAAGCTATACTTCTATTAAACACAGGGTAGCGAGTTCAGGAGAATAGGTACGATTGTGTATGTTCAGCAACAGGTCATAACCGCTAAACGATTTTTAAAACGTTTAATAACAAAAATGCATTACATACAGTTATATACACTAATTAACATATAAACACAGAGCTTAAAAATAAAAGGGAATAAAATCAGAAAATTCTTACTTAGTTATGCTGAGCAGTCCATTTGAAGAATGAAGAAAAAGAGTCCAGTTTTAAAAGTAGACATTCCGGTTAGGAGTCCTTGAATCACAGCATGCGGCGGTTCTCCGTGGAACGCATGCTTGGACTTCCCTGGTCGATGAAATTTGGAGAACTGAGGGAGGGGTCCCTCGCAACCAGTTTTGACTGACCTGAGTCTTGGGCTGTCACTACCTGGAAAGTAGGTGTGTTTCAGGCGGGGTTACCTCCTAATCAGCAGGTTGCCGCCCACAGACTCAGAGCAAGAAATGTACCAATTATTAATAATCTGTGTGACTCCGCCCCAGATTGGCGCATCGCAAATCCGAGACCATATTCATAAGCGGCCTGCGACCCTGTATCAAACGAGGCTATACACGCCTAGTCTGTCGCATTCGCTCTACGCAGGCCGGATAAAGTGTTTTCTCCACAGATTCCTGATAGCTAGAAAATTGCAATGTAGGTGACTGATAGAACTGATTTCTAGATATCAGGAAATGTAATTTTTGTCTTGCTGTGCCAAACCTATTTTGAATTATTAATAAAGTAAATGTTCTCTTTGTTTGAAGCTATGAGCTTGGAGGGAAATTCTTATCTTACTGGTTGGATCTAGTTTCCTTGGGGAATGCTGTGCCAGCAACAGGCCCAGCGGGAGGTCTGGCTAGGTGTGAGATTCTTTCCATGTTATCAGGACAGTGGGGAATGGGGGGAGGGGCTTGCTTCCCTTCACAAGAGAAAGGAAAGACATTTTTTGTACATTTACACAGCACTGACAGTAATGGCTGGACCATACGAAAATCGTTGGCGATTGTGCACGACTTTCCGTAATGTTTGTCACAAGTACAATTTTGATTGTATGTACAATCGATACAATCTGCATACACTAGGGTTGGAAGATCTGCTGGGCAGGGGCGTAACTAGGCCCCACCGGGCCCCCCTGCAGAATTTCTGAGCGGGCCCCCCCCCCGGGGCCCGCTCGGGGCCGTTTTGTGGGGGTTGGAGGGGACGCAGCATGAGGGGAAAGCCATGCAGCAATTCGGCGGGGAGGGGGGAAGGTCCCCCCCCTCACCTCGGGGCTCTCCCCTCTGTGCTCCCCTCCGCCTTAAATCTAAGTCCGGGCAGTGTCTGGGCAGCGGCGGGCAATCTTCGGGTGATCCGGATAGTAGTTATCCGGATGACACCCAGTACTGCTGTGCTGTGCGGGCTGGGCGGAGGATCAAGCTTACCCTTCTGACGTCTTCTCCGGCCGTCCCTCGGCGCCTCCCACGATGCGTTCCACTCGGCGCTCACGTGACTTCAAACACTTCCTCCTTCCGGGTTGAAGGAGGAAGTGTTTGAAGTCACGTGAGCGCCGAGTGGAACGCATCGTGGGAGGCGCCGAGGGACGGCCGGAGAAGACGTCAGAAGGGTAAGCTTGATCCTCCGCCCAGCCCGCACAGCACAGCAGTACTGGGTGTCGTCCGGATAACTACTATCCGGATCACCCGAAGATTGCCCGCCGCTGCCCAGACACTGCCCGGACTTAGATGTAAGGCAGAGGGGAGCGCAGAGGGGAGAGCCCCGAGGTGAGGGAGGGGGGGGGACCTTCCCCACTCCCCGCCGAATTGCTGCATGGCTTTCCCCTCATGCTGCGTCCCCTCCAACCCCCACAAAACGGCCCGAGCGGGCGCCCCCGCGGGTGCAGGGGCTGCAGGCCCTATTGTTACGCCAGTGCTGCTGGGGGTATGAGATATCCTTAGGTGAAGGAAGGAATGTTTCACAACAGCTGATATTTGATTCCTCCAGCCCCTTGCAGCCAACATGTCCCACACAGCATCTCCGCTTCCAGCCTCCGGCCCCGGGTCCCCGCTATTGCAGGGGCCGACCTCTACTGTGCCTGCACGAGCGCCGCTGTCAATCAAGTCCACGTTCTCCCCAGCGTACCTGCGCAGGCGCAGAACTAAGACTTGATTGAAAGCAGTGCTCGTGCAGGTGCAATAGAGGAGGTCGGCCTCTGCACCGACAGGGACCCCGGGCCAGCGGCTGTGAGCAGAGCTGCTGCAGGGGACATATCGGCTGCAAGGGACTGGAGGAAGCCCCGGGTAACTCTGTCATGGGGCAGCACAGTTTGATTGAGGTTTCCTTTAATTCCCCATTAATCAGTACACCCAGGCTGCACACAAAGTCTATAGTCTGGCCAAAAGTTTTGAGACTGTCAAAAATATTGGAAATTAGAAAAGTTGGTGCTTATGTTTTTATAATAGCAATTTGCATATACTCCAGAATGTTATGAAGAGTGTTCAGATGGATTGCATAGTCCTTCTTTGCCATGAGAATTAACTGAATCCCAAAATACCTTTCCAATGCATTTAAATGCTGTCATTAAAATGAACCTCCGGACTAAAAATCGACTCAGCAGCACTGAAAAGGCCTGGTGTTTCTTTAACAGTTTCACAGCATCAGAACTTTGTTTCTCTTATACAAGCCTCATTTTTAGCTGCACAACTGGGCATTTTTCCCCTGATGCTGTGCAAAGCATGATGGGATTTCTGATGTTCTTGTTCTGCTGTTTTGGTGCAATTTTGTTTCTTACATTTTGAATTTGAAATTTGAAGCCTAGCATGTGCAGCTGGGAGGGGTTATCAGGACACAGGACAGTTGGAACTGTGTCTCCTGCTCCTTGTCACCTCCTTTCAACCAAAAAGATGGCTGCCCCCATGACAAAGATGGCAGCCCACATGAATCATAAACATTTGCCTTTTCTTTTAAAACAGGGTGAGTAAGAGATTATATTACTTATCTATTCTAATTAACATAACTAATGTAACTTAATGACAGTATGTTTGTTTAGGCTGAAGTTCCCCTTTAAGGCCTCTTTTCCACAAACTGTTTACAGGTAGTGAAATGCCTCTCAAACTCTCTCAACTGCTCACTGCTGCCTGGTAACTACTTCTTGCTGCATGATAACTACTTATTTCTGCCTGGTAACCGCTTGCTGAGCACACAGCTCAACAGTTCGTGGAAAGGAGGCCTTAGGCCTCTTTTCCATGGACAGCTGAACTGTGTGCTCAGCAAGCAGTTGCCAGGTAGAGATGTGGCGAACATCTCCAAATCCCTGGAGCTTTTACTACTTCCGGGTCGCACTGACCCGGAGTAGTACGCCTGCGCTGCCCAGCGGAGCGTGTCCTAGATCCTAGTTTCTCAACATGCGGTACGCGTACCCCAGGGGGTACTTCTGATGGTTCCAGGGGGTACTCGGGTTTGATATACTTAACCAAGAATAACAAATTTTGAGTTTTTAAAAATGATAAATCTTATATAAACAACACCAAAATAGTATTTTAGATAATTAAAAGCAATAGTTAAGGCTTGGAAATTGTTTGGTACCAATTATCATGTACTATAATTGAATATATATTTGTCAAGGGGTACTTGTGATAATGTTTACTATGCTAGGGGGTACTTGGTGAATTCAGGGTTTTAAAAGGGGTACATACCAATAAAATGTTGAGAAACACTGTCCTAGATCACGCTCCAGTTGCCGGGCACTTTCTGTGCGTGTGCGTGACGTCATGAACGACGTCACGCTCATGCGCAGAGAGTGCCCGGCAACAGGAGCGTGATCTAGGACACGCTCCGCTGGGCAGCGCAGGCGTACTACTCCGGGTCAGTGCGACCCGGAAGTAGTAAACCCCCCAGAGATGTTTGTCCGGCGAACTGTTTGCCACATCTCTATTGCCAAGCAGCAGTGAGCAGTTACCAGGCAGCAGTGAGAGTTTGAGAGGCATTTCACTGCCTATCAACAGTTCGTGGAAAAGAGGCCTTAGAATGGCAGAGTTGACATGTTAAAAGGAGGTCTCTTTATGTACACAGTGATTGGTGATAAGAAAAAGAAGCCCCCTTTGGGACCGCACTCACCCTCTTAGGTGGACCACTATTAGATTGGTCATTAACGTCTCAATGAACATCCAGGTGGAAGTTGATGAAGCCCTCTGCTCGTGGTCTGGATAGGGGTGAGGTCCTCTGCTGATGGTCTGTATAGGGGTATTGTGGTCCCCGATGCAGTCAGGTATTTCCACTTCTCAGTTAGACATCCGCGTTCCTCGTAGAGGAAACTATGCGCCAAGGTACCTCACAATAAAATGAAGTAGACCATAGCGTAATCCCGTATAAAAATATGACAGTTTATTTTTAAAAACATACTCACAATCGTGATTGGGTAACAGGCGTTTAGAGTTAGTAACGGGCTCTCCCCCGTGCCTCCCGGGTAAGGCCTATAGAGGTGGACCGCTCCGATCGTTATCCGCTATCTGCTCCCGCTCCAAAGTGTTCTTCCTGGTTGTCCTGTGGCTCCACCCGACGCGTTTCGTCACACGCGTGACTCATCAGGGGCGTGGTTAGCCACAGGACTCCAGGATACTTTATACTGATCGTCGCTGCCCCACACCCGGCTGAGCCAGCCGGCTATGCAGGTACTTCCGCCCCGTTGGAGATGGAGGCGTACCACCCGCGTCATTGTTACGCCCATAGCGTGCGTTCCAGCCGTCCGGCCGTCATGACGGGGGCGGTTTTGCCTTCATCGGCGTCTGTTTCACTGTGGTATTCTGTGAAGTGAGCGCACCGGATCTATATAGGAAGTGCGCTTCATCATGTTTATGATGAATAGGCTACCGGGTGGGAGTCCGTTTTTACACTGTTGTCATATGTAAAACCAATAAAAATGGACATAGCATTATCCACTAAGAATTCTTAATACAATTCCATAACATGAATAAATACAAACTATAAAATTAATTATATTCAAGGTAACTGTCCTGACACACACTGCCCTCCAGTGGTCAAATTTGAAACTATGAACACACATTAAATTAAAAAGTACATAGCCAATATTGCTATTATGTTATAAGCCATATTATCATCCTCTGGTTAGCAATGTGCCAAGTGAACTTAGATATGATAATTTAAACTGAATTCTTTTGTTATTATTTATTCTACGCCATTAACTATTTGCAATAAAGCAATTTAGATCTAATTCGATGTTGTGACCGTTTGGTTGCAGTGTTCCCATACTGTAAATCCATTTCGTTTCTCGCCTTGAAATATCCCTTGTTTTATGACATCCCCTCCATGCATATTCCGCTTTTTCCAGCCCACAAAATTTCAAGGAACTTGGATCTGAATTGTGGTGTGTTCTATAGTGGTCGGAGACACTGTGTCCCATGTGACTCCTTCTTATATTCCCTACGTGTTCACCTATCCTGGTCTTCAGTTGCCTGGTGGTTCGCCCAATATATTGAATGTTACAAGGGCACCAGACCATATAGACCACTCCTTTGGTGTTACACGTTATGTTTTGCTTAATTTTAAAGGATCTTCCATTTGTCGCAGAAGTAACCTCCTTACATCTTACTGGTATTGCTTCTCTGCATCCAACACATCCTCTACATGGGAAGTATCCATCTTGTTGCCAGAAGGGGTGCACCGTTTTCGGTGGGTTAACGCAGCTCGGGGCTAAATAGCTCTTCAAATTCTTTGCTCTCCTGTAAATAAATTTTGGTTGTTCAGGTAAAGATTTGCCCAATACTACATCTCCCTTCAATATCTGCCAATGTTTTTTAATGATATGTTTCAATTGCCTGTGTTGCGTTGAAATATCAGAAATGAATGGTACATTTTCCCTATTTTCCGTTTCCTCTACTTGTATTGGGCCCTTTCTAAGTAGATTCTCCCTATCAATCCTTCCCACTTTCATGATTTATCTTTGTATCTCCATTTCGTCATATCCCTTATCAACAAATCTTTCTGCTAGTGTCTGTGCCTGGATTACGTAATCTTCTAACTTGCTGCAGTTCCTCCGCAGTCTCATAAACTGGCCCCTAGGGATTGCTTTCTTCCACTTCGGATGGTGGCAACTTTGGACAGATAAGTAGCCATTTCTGTCAGTGGGCTTAAAATAGGTGGTCATGATTAGACTGGTTCCCTTTTTTTCAATATTTAGATCTAGGTAGTGGATTAAATGGGTGCTTGCTTCCATAGTTAATTCAATGTTCATCATATTATTGTTCAGTTGTTCAATAAAAAGTGGAAGTTCCTGCTGCTCCCCCCCCCCCCCACAGAATGAACAAACAAATGATTACGTAATCCAGGCACAGACACTAGCAGAAAGATTTGTTGATAAGGGATATGACGAAATGGAGATACAAAGAGAAATCATGAAAGTGGGAAGGATTGATAGGGAGAATCTACTGAGAAAGGGCCCAATACAAGTAGAGGAAAGGGAAAATAGGGAAAATGTACCATTCATTTCTGATTTTTCAAGGCAGCACAGGCAAATGAAACATATCATTAAAAAACATTGGCAGATATTGAAGGGAGATGTAGTATTGGGCAAATCTTTACCTGAACAACCAAAATTTATTTACAGGAGAGCAAAGAATTTGAAGAGCTATTTAGCCCCGAGCTGCGTTAACCCACCGAAAACGGTGCACCCCTTCTGGCAACAAGATGGATACTTCCCATGTAGAGGATGTGTTGGATGCAGAGAAGCAATATCAGTAAGATGTAAGGAGGTTACTTCTGCGACAAATGGAAGATCCTTTAAAATTAAGCAAAACATAACGTGTAACACCAAAGGAGTGGTCTATATGGTCTGGTGCCCTTGTAACATTCAATATATTGGGCGAACCACCAGGCAACTGAAGACCAGGATAGGTGAACACGTAGGGAATATAAGAAGGAGTCACATGGGACACAGTGTCTCCGACCACTATAGAACACACCACAATTCAGATCCAAGTTCCTTGAAATTTTGTGGGCTGGAAAAAGCGGAATATGCATGGAGGGGATGTCATAAAACAAGGGATATTTCAAGGCGAGAAACGAAATGGATTTACAGTATGGGAACACTGCAACCAAACGGTCACAACATCGAATTAGATCTAAATTGCTTTATTGCAAATAGTTAATGGCGTAGAATAAATAATATCAAAAGAATTCAGTTTAAATTATCATATCTAAGTTCACTTGGCACATTGCTAACCAGAGGATGATAATATGGCTTATAACATAATAGCAATATTGGCTATGTACTTTTTAATTTAATGTGTGTTCATAGTTTCAAATTTGACCACTGGAGGGCAGTGTGTGTCAGGACAGTTACCTTGAATATAATTAATTTTATAGTTTGTATTTATTCATGTTATGGAATTGTATTAAGAATTCTTAGTGGATAATGCTATGTCCATTTTTATTGGTTTTACATATGACAACAGTGTAAAAACGGACTCCCACCCGGTAGCCTATTCATCATAAACATGATGAAGCGCACTTCCTATATAGATCCGGTGCGCTCACTTCACAGAATACCACAGTGAAACAGACGCCGATGAAGGCAAAACCGCCCCCGTCATGACGGCCGGACGGCTGGAACGCACGCTATGGGCGTAACAATGACGCGGGTGGTACGCCTCCATCTCCAACGGGGCGGAAGTACCTGCATAGCCGGCTGGCTCAGCCGGGTGTGGGGCAGCGACGATCAGTATAAAGTATCCTGGAGTCCTGTGGCTAACCACGCCCCTGATGAGTCACGCGTGTGACGAAACACGTCGGGTGGAGCCACAGGACAACCAGGAAGAACACTTTGGAGCGGGAGCAGATAGCGGATAACGAGCGGAGCGGTCCACCTCTATAGGCCTTACCCGGGAGGCACAGGGGAGAGCCCGTTACTAACTCTAAACGCCTGTTACCCAATCACGATTGTGAGTATGTTTTTAAAAATAAACTGTCATATTTTTATACGGGATTACGCTATGGTCTACTTCATTTTATTGTGAGGTACCTTGGCGCATAGTTTCCTCTACGAGGAACGCGGATGTCTAACTGAGAAGTGGAAATACCTGACTGCATCGGGGACCACAATACCCCTATACAGACCATCAGCAGAGGACCTCACCCCTATCCAGACCACGAGCAGAGGGCTTCATCAACTTCCACCTGGATGTTCATTGAGACGTTAATGACCAATCTAATAGTGGTCCACCTAAGAGGGTGAGTGCGGTCCCAAAGGGGGCTTCTTTTTCTTATCACCAATCACTGTGGAGCGCTATCTACATAAAGAGACATTATAGAAGGGACTTGCTACACCCCATAGAAAAAGCGCATACCCAGAGGCTATACACCAAGACTGTAACATCTATCAGGATCGAACTGTTTGGTGTATTGGTCTAATTTTTGAACTGTATCTGTTTGCTAATTGCAGCGCTATTTTGATATATTGATATGTTAAAAGGAGGGCTGTCATCAATGATAAGGAAGACGAGACGATTAGCGATTCTGTAGCGTTCTACAAAGCAGAGCAGAATGTCAGTTCTGTTTAAAGGTACAGCAGATGTCTTTTTCCCTTCACTCTGAATCAGAGCCCCTCGCCCATCCACTTCCCTCCTAGCTATTCACACATAGGTGCTACGAGCAAATGCTGGCCTGATCAGTCCTTTTTAGTTCCCTCTCAAAACTTCCCTCCAAAATTTGAACAGACAATAGACAAACTTCATGTATTAATAATGCAAGATGTGGTTATCGCAAACAAATGACAAACAGGGGCGTAACAATAGAGAATGCAACAAGGGATTCAGCCACAAGGGGCCCTGTCCTGGAAGACTGACAACTAAGGGAATGAAGAGAAAAAACGTTCTGCTCTCTGCACAATTGTATTTTAGAGAAACAACTATGGACAAGCACCATCAGAATTCAAATTAAAAAATTAATCAATTAATTATGCAGAGACGAATGTGCTAATTTGGGTAACAAAGATATAGAGCAACTAAACAAAAGCAAAGTACCCAATAAAAGCAGCACCAAACCACTCCAATACCACTCCAATAATATTCAAAAATGATTAAACAAACTTTATTGGTAAACAGTAAACAGGATAAAAAACTTTGAAAAATCACCAAAGGGTGATACATAAAAGGAATCTACAACCCTCACAATAATAACATAATCATAATCCTCAATATCTAAATGTGTTTAGCCAAAAAAGGAGTCCATAATATAAAAAACTACCTATTACAAATAATGCTCAGCACCCAAAAATAAAGTGCTATAAGAGAGACCAATAAGGTCTCTGATTAATAGACAGAATCAATTATAAGTTAATAATACAAAATTAAGTGCACCAAATTTGATGACAAAACAACCTATAATCTATAAGTACAGTGGCTTGCAAAAGTATTCGGCCCCCTTGAAGTTTTTCACATTTGGTCACATTACTGCTACAAACATGAATCAATTTTATTGGAATTCCACGTGAAAGACCAATACAAAGTGGTGTACACGTGAGAAGTGGAACGAAAATCATACATGATTCCAAACATTTTTTACAAATCAATAACTGCAAAGTGGGGTGTGCGTAATTATTCAGCCCCCTGAGTCAATACTTTGTAGAACCACCTTTTGCTGCAGTTACAGCTGCCAGTCATTTAGGGTATGTCTCTACCAGCTTTGCACATCTAGAGACTGAAATCCTTGCCCCTTCTTCTTTGCAAAACAGCTCCAGCTCAGTCAGATTAGATGGACAGCGTTTGTGAACAGCAGTTTTCAGATCTTGCCACAGATTCTTGATTGGATTTAGATCTGGACTTTGACTGGGCCATTCTAACAAATGGATATTGTAACGATTGTGGAATTCTCTCCGTGATCAGCGCACAAGACGTGCGCTGAAACTGCGGAAATCCTCCACAAGCGTATAATTTGAGGGAACCCAGCAAAAGGTGCAATGCACCTGTAGAGGGAAATTCCTGTCGGCAGGTGGAGCTGTGGAGTGCAGAGGAACAGCTCCTCTGCCCTGCCACACACGCCAGACAGGAATTGCACAAAGGGAAGAAATGCAGGGCAAGATAGCCCTGAAAGAGAGAGATCAAAGTGACAGAGGGTATGTGTGTCCACCAATCTAGTCGCTACCCTGCGACGATGAACACACAACCATGAAGAACAGGTGAGAAGGCAATCGCTAGAGATGGCGATTGCTAATAGCGACACAAGACTGAATAAGCACAGTTGAGGAATGTATGTATGTCCACCAATCTAGCCGCCACCCTGCGACACACAACGGAGGAAACCAAGTGAGAACGCAATCGCAAGAGAAGCGATTGCGAAGAGATTGAGCAAAGGGACAGATTGTATGTGTGAGCACCAAACTAGTCGCCAACCCGCGACGGTGCATACACAACAGCAGATATGAAGTAGGAACGCAATCGCGAGAGAGGCGATTGCCAGAGGTGACACAAGGCTACAGCAAGGCAGAGCACGAGAGTAGCAAAGGCACAGCAAATCATACAATGAGAAGATAAGGAAAATAACAAACGCTAACTAAACGCGAATACCACACTCATTCGCAACAGTGCACGCGTTTATGTGCGGTCTCCGCGTGTTAAGCACAACAGAGACAAGCACGCCTAACTAACCACCGACAGACAAACATGAAACAGAGGACGCGAGCGCTTGCTTAACGGTTACCTCACCGAGCCTCCAGCAAGCGTTCGTAGCAGACAAAACAGATACATGAAAACAGGAATAAGTGAGAGAGACGGATCCACAGCACTAGCGCAAGGCGAGTGCGATCCAGGCAAGACAGATTAGATGAGATAGCTGGTAGCAACCGCTGCTCCAGCTAAACTCCAAGAACAAAGGTCAGAACGACTTCCTGTCGACCACCGCTGGGACAGAACAATCGCAACAGACAAACAAAACAGATATGCAATCCTAACTGCACTAGGGAATCTGCCTAGTGCAGTCCCAGGAATTACTCTAAGCTAATCCTCAAACAATGAGCAAGGCTGACACTCCAGGAGTGTTTCACATGACTAACCCTTATGACCAGCCCAGGTCTGTGATATCACATGGTATTTATAGTACAAACCTCCAGAGGATGTGGCTAGTAAATTTGCATGACCAACGTATGCAAATTCCTCAGCAGCAGCAAGCTGCAAAACTGAAAAAAGCTCTCTCTTCCAGAGACCTGCAGAATGCAAACCTGAACAGTGGTCAAAAAACGGCCTGCCTGCGCAGGCAGCTGAGCGGATCATTACAGATATGTTTTGTTTTAAACCATTCCATTGTTGCCCTGGCTTTATGTTTAGGGTCGTTGTCCTGCTGGAAGGTGAACCTCCGCCCCAGTCTCAAGTCTTTTGCAGTCTCCAAGAGGTTTTCTTCCAAGTTTGCCCTGTATTTGGCTCCATCCATCTTCCCATCAACTCTGACCAGCTTCCCTGTCCCTGCTGAAGAGATGCACCCCCCGAGCATGATGCTGCCACCACCATATTTGACAGTGGGGATGGTGTGTTCAGAGTGATGTGCAGTGTTAGTTTTCCGCCACACATTGCGTTTTGCATTTTGGCCAAAAAGTTCCATTTTGGTCTCATCTGACCAGCGCACCTTCTTCCACATGGTTGCTGTGTCCCCCACATGGCTTGTGGCAAACTGCAAATGGGACTTCTTATGCTTTTCTGTTAACAATGGCTTTCTTCTTGCCACTCTCTCATAAAGGCCAACTTTGTACAGTGCATGACTAATAGTTGTCCTATGGACAGATTCCCCCACCTGAGCTGTAGATCTCTGCAGCTCGTCCAGAGTCACCATGGGCCTCTTGACTGCATTTCTGATATGCGCTCTCTTTGTTCGGCCTGTGAGTTTAGGTGTCTTGGTAGGCAGGGGCGTAGCAATAGGGGGTGCAGAGGTTGCGACCGCATCGGGGCCCTTGGGCCAGAGGGGCCCCGTAGGGCCCTCCCTGAACTGCAGTATTAGCTCTCTATTGGTCCTGTGCTCATAATAATCACTTCTACAGATACTTTGAATAGTGGTAATCATTAACAAACTGTTCCCCATCCCCTTCTTGCACCTCTGACACTGTAGTTGCCATTGGCAGGTTTTGGTGCACCGTATCAATTGTTATGAATAGAGTGCTTGGGGGGCCCCATGTAAAACTTGCATCGGGGCCCACAGCTCCTAAGCTACGCCACTGTTGGTAGGTGTACAGTTGTGCCATACTCCTTACATTTCTGAATGATCGCTTGAACAGTGTTCCGTGGGATGTTTAAGGCTTTGGAAATCTTTTTGTAGCCTAAACCTGCTTTAAATTTCTCAATAACTTGATCCCTGATCTGTCTTGTGTGTCCTTTGGACTTCGCGGTGTTGTTGCTCCCAATATTCTCTTAGACAACCTCTGAGGCCCTCACAGAGCAGCTGTATTTGTACTGACATTAGATTACACACAGGTGCACTCTATTTAGTCATTAGCACTCATCAGGCAATGTCTATGGGCAACTGACTGCACTCAGACCAAAGGGGGCTGAATAATTATGCACACCCCACTTTGCAGTTATTTATTTGTAAAAAATGTTTGGAATCATGTATGATTTTCGATCCACTTCTCACGTGTACACCACTTTGTGTTGGTCTTTCACGTGGAATTCCAATAACTGATTCAGGTTTGTGGCAGTAATATGACAAAATGTGGAAAACTTCAAGGGGGCCGAATACTTTTGCAACCCACTGTATAAATAAATATTGCACAAAAACCCTGACATGTGATATATTAAAGCAAGAAAAATGGGAAGAATACCACTGATCTCTATTAATAAAGCAATGCCACCAACAGAAGTGTGCAATGAAGTAGGAAGTGAATGAAAAGGAGGACTCAAAACTTACATGGCAGAGGTTTGGAAGAAGACGTGAACACCGCCGCTCGCCCTAATGCATCTCGCGGGCTCCAACCGCTTCAAGAGGAGGCCTCTGGGTGACACTTTTACTGTATTTGCAAAACAAAACAAAAAAATCTCTCTACCTCCTTTTGATTGTATGTTCTGAAGAAAGCTTACTGTTTTTCTTTTAAATTAGCCAATAAATGGTATTATCCTGATTAAAAACTTCCTGCCTGTAAAATACAAGCTCTGGTCTCCAGCAATGCTTAGCTACTGGGATAAGAGATTATACACAGCATCTCTCTCCCTCCTGCCTCTTCCCCTCCCCCTTGCTGGTAGACTCGTGAGACGCAGGAAGGTTTGTCTGTGACCTGTCCACACAGGAGCAGCTTGCTAGCAAGCATGCCACCCAACTAGCCAAGTACATCTGTAGGTAACTTTTCTTCCATAATAGCACCATCATTTGGACAACCTGCTCTGCTCAAAAGCCCCTGAGTTCTGTTTGTGATATTTAAAGAGAACCTGTAACAAAAAAAAAATCCTCCCCGGGGGGGTACTCGCCTTGGGAGGGGGAACCCTCAGGGTCCCAATGAGGCTTCTCCCATCCCTGTAGCTGCAGGCAGTCCAGCGCTGGCTCCCCCAAAGCAATCCTCCCCTGACAAATGCTGATTTGTTTACCTTGCCGGGATCCAGCGCAGGCGCAGTAGCAGCTCTTACTTCAGGTAAGGCGGAATTAGCCCAATCCGATCGTATTCGCTCTACTGCACAGGCGCAAGAGGACTCGCACTGCGCAGTAGAGCAGATATGATCGGGCTCAGCTCATTCTGCCTTATCCCGAAGGGAGATCCACTAGTACGCCTGCACTGGATCTCTGGAGGTAAATATTTACATCGCCGCACTTCAGGCAGCTGCAGCTGGACAACGGAGGGACAGAGAAGAACGGGGGAAGCCTCATTCGGATTCGGAGGCTTCCTGCTCAGGAGATAAGTACCCCCCTGGGAACATTTTCTTCATTACAGGTTTTCATTAAATTTGGTTCCTATCATTGCTGAACTACTTAGCCTTCATTTTATCACCTGAGTTAGGTAAATAATATTTAAAGCTCACCATACAAACTTCGATTTTGATCACTCAAATGGGCCCCACCAGACAGCCATGCCCCCCCCCCCCCCCCCCCCCCTACAAAGAAATGTGAAGTTAGAGCCGCTACTGCCCACAGCAGACATAATGTGTAACCAAAATGGATTCCACATAAGGTCACTCAAGATGGCTTTCATGTCCTGCATGCCATCACGCTGCATATACCCTTACAGCCAGCCACAAGCGCCATTCGTATACAATTACATTGTTTGTCATTGCTTGGCACACGGTGGTGTTTCCTGGGGGCAAAACAGGTCTCTTTCTGCGTCTGAGGATGGCCACCGCTATAGGGGGCTGCCTAATTACCACTGGCAAGTGCCCAGCTGGTGAACAGGAGCAGCAGACAGGCACTGAATTCAGCACTAGTCTAGTTGAGGGCACCCAAAGGGAAACTTCATAGACCAACTTTTGCTCCTTTCTCGGTCCAATTTGGTCACGTCCGCTAACTTGTAAGAAACACCCAGCGTCCAGCGGGACTTTTTACAGCAAGTGCGTTCCGATCCGATTTTCAAATTGCTGCTGTTATCCCGTACGCAAGGTCAGCTTTTTCATGGTAATCGCAAGAACGCATTCACACTGAATTTTTTCCAGAATGCAATCGCTGACCTGCAAATTTCCTGCATTTTGAAGACAATATAGAAAAAAAAATCGCAAACCGCAGCAAAAAAATAAAAATCGCACTAAAATTGCACGCCAGGACTCTCGCCACTTCTCATTCACTTCGATTACCACCCGGCAACTTACCCGCACAACTTTACCATACCTCCCAACTTTTTGATATGAGAAAAAGGGACACTTAAGCCATGCCCCTGCCACACCCCTGACCATGCCCTGTCACACCCCTAGTCACGACCCCCCCCCCCCCCCCGGTCACACCCCTAGTTACGCATACCATAAAGATTTTATAAGAAACATACGTTGTTTTGTCATTTAAACCACACTGGTCCTTCCTATCCTGGTTCATTTTCCTTCATAGTAACATTTTAACATTAGTAATATATCAATTTGAAGGATGGGAATAAAGTTTAGAGTCAATCAAACACATTTTTAGTAGAGAAATACACATATTTACATAGAAAGAGGGACAAAGTCCTGAAAGAGGGACAAATGAGAAGGAAAGAGGGACAGAGGGACAGGGCTCCCAAAGGGGAACAGCTGGGGAGCTTTGCTTTACTAGCACAATATATACAAATGACTCGCACACCAGCACAGGAATCAGTATCATAGTGATACCCCCATAATGTCAGATATATACCCTGACAGCGCGCTGTTTCGGAAATCCTCCTTCGTCAGAGAGTATATACGACCTTCCGGCTGCTGTGACTGTCACAGCAGCCGGAAGGTCGTATATACTCTCTGACGAAGGAGGATTTCCGAAACAGCGCGCTGTCAGGGTATATATCTGACATTATGGGGGTATCACTATGATTGACTGCATTGGCCACTCTTCTGTGTATCTCCTTGCTGTTAACTTATATGATTGCCTGTATCTACAGTTGATATCCCCTGTATGTATTTGCTGCTAATTTCACTTACTGTGGTGTATTCAGATTATGTGAACACTGTGTATTTTTTACCATTTTTTGTATGGGCTGTTATACTTCTTATAAATTATCTTTTCATAGATTCCTGTGCTGGTGTGCGAGTCATTTGTATATATTGTGCTAGTGTATGGCCTATTGCAGGCCTGTTTACTGACTCAGCACCCTTTGCTTTATATCTTTAGTGCTATTTTAACAAGGTGTGCATACCTTATTTTGTAAATACGAGCTTTGCTTTACTAAACATATTCAGTTGGAGGTGTGGATAGTGTTTCCTGCTGGGTCCCCTATTTTTTACAAAGTGGTGGTTGTGACCATATTTCCATGAGCAGGGAGCAGCTGTGGCTCCCCACACTAGACTATCACCCTCAGCTGCTGCTTGTGGAAAAGAGACCTATTGTGCAGACAGCACTGAAATGTAAACTTTGCACTAGCCCTGAACTAGTTAATACTGCTGGGAGCTTGTATCCGCCCGCCCACCCCCTGGCACTGCCCCTGTCACGCCTCTCTGTGTACCGCCTGCTGTTATACAAGAGAGAGAGATATATATATATATATCTATGCATGTATGGAAAGAACTCAGTGACATTCTGTAAGAGGACATCATGTCTCTGTATGTGGCGGGAAAGCTGCGCAGCACCCTCCGGTCATGTGTGACATCCAGGCTGAGCTGCAGAGCGTATTCTGTCTCCCAGCAGGTACAAAGTATCCCTCCGCTCTCCCCTTACTGCAGGTACACAGTATCCCTCCGCTCCCCCCTCACTGCAGGTACAAAGTATCCCTCCGCTCCCCCCTCACTGCAGGTACACAGTATCCCTCCGCTCCCCCCTCACTGCAGGTACACAGTATCCCTCCGCTCTCCCCTCACTGCAGGTACACAGTATCCCTCCGCTCCCCCCTCACTGCAGGTACACAGTATCCCTCCGCTCTCCCCTCACTGCAGGTACAAAGTATCCCTCCGCTCCCCCCTCACTGCAGGTACACAGTATCCCTCCGCTCCCCCCTCACTGCAGGTACACAGTATCCCTCCGCTCTCCCCTCACTGCAGGTACAAAGTATCCCTCCGCTCCCCCCTCACTGCAGGTACACAGTATCCCTCTGCTCCCCCCTCGCTGCAGGTACACAGTATCCAGCCGCTCTCCCCTCACTGCAGGTACACAGTATCCCTCCGCTCCCCCCTCACTGCAGGTACAAAGTATCCCTCCGCTCCCCCCTCACTGCAGGTACACAGTATCCCTCCGCTCTCCCCTCACTGCAGGTACACAGTATCCCTCCGCTCTCCCCTCACTGCAGGTACAAAGTAACCATCCGCTCCCCCCTCACTGCAGGTACACAGTATCCCTCCGCTCTCCCCTCACTGCAGGTACAAAGTATCCCTCCGCTCCCCCCTCACTGCAGGTACACAGTATCCCTCCGCTCCCTCCTCACTGCAGGTACGCAGTATCCCTCCGCTCCCTCCTCACTGCAGGTACGCAGTATCCCTCCGCTCCCTCCTCACTGCAGGTACGCGGTATCCCTCCGCTATCCCCTCACTGCAGGTACACAGTATCCCTCCGCTCCCTCCTCACTGCAGGTACGCAGTATCCCTCCGCTCTCCCCTCACTGCAGGTACGCAGTATCCCTCCGCTCCCTCCTCACTGCAGGTACACAGTATCCCTCCGCTCTCTCCTCACTGCAGGTACACAGTATCCCTCCGCTCCCCCCTCACTGCAGGTACACAGTATCCCTCCGCTCTCTCCTCACTGCAGGTACAAAGTATCCCCCCGCTCTCTCCTCACTGCAGGTACACAGTATCCCTCCGCTCTCTCCTCACTGCAGGTACACAGTATCCCTCCGCTCCCCCCTCACTGCAGGTACACAGTATCCCTCCGCTCCCTCCTCACTGCAGGTACACAGTATCCCTCCGCTCCCTCCTCACTGCAGGTACGCAGTATCCCTCCGCTCCCTCCTCACTGCAGGTACGCAGTATCCCTCCGCTCTCCCCTCACTGCAGGTACGCAGTATCCCTCCGCTCCCTCCTCACTGCAGATACACAGTATCCCTCCGTTCTCCCCTCACTGCAGGTACACAGTATCCCTCCGCTCTCCCCTCACTGCAGGTACAAAGTATCCCTCCGCTCTCCCCTCACTGCAGGTACACAGTATCCCTCCGCTCCCCCCTCACTGCAGGTACGCAGTATCCCTCCGCTCTCCCCTCACTGCAGGTACGCAGTATCCCTCCGCTCTCCCCTCACTGCAGGTACACAGTATCCCTCCGCTCTCCCCTCACTGCAGGTACACAGTATCCCTCCGCTCTCCCCTCACTGCAGGTACACAGTATCCCTCCGCTCTCTCCTCACTGCAGGTACACAGTATCCCTCCGCTCTCCCCTCACTGCAGGTACACAGTATCCCTCCGCTCTCCCCTCACTGCAGGTACACAGTATCCCTCCGCTCTCCCCTCACTGCAGGTACAAAGTATCCCTCCGTTCTCCCCTCACTGCAGGTACACAGTATCCCTCCGCTCCCCCCTCACTGCAGGTACACAGTATCCCTCCGCTCCCTCCTCACTGCAGGTACACAGTATCCCTCCGCTCCCTCCTCACTGCAGGTACACAGTATCCCTCCGCTCTCCCCTCACTGCAGGTACAAAGTATCCCTCCGCTCTCCCCTCACTGCAGGTACACAGTATCCCTCCGCTCCCCCCTCACTGCAGATACACAGTATTCCTCCGTTCTCCCCTCACTGCAGGTACACAGTATCCCTCCGCTCTCCCCTCACTGCAGGTACACAGTATCCCTCCGCTCTCCCCTCACTGCAGGTACAAAGTATCCCTCCGCTCTCCCCTCACTGCAGGTACACAGTATCCCTCCGCTCTCCCCTCACTGCAGGTACAAAGTATCCCTCCGCTCTCTCCTCACTGCAGGTACAAAGTATCCCTCCGCTCTCCTCTCACTAGAGATGTCGCGAACCTCCGATTTTCGGTTCGCGAACCGGGTTCGCGAACTTCCGCGAAAGGTTCGGTTCACGGAAAAGTTCGCGAACCGCAATAGACTTCAATGGGGAGGCGAACTTTGAAAAATAGAAAAAATTATGCTGGCCACAAAAGTGATGGAAAAGATGTTTCAAGAGGTCTAACACCTGGAGGGGGGCATGGCGGAGTGGGATACATGCCCAAAGTCCCGGGGAAACATCTGGATTTGACGCAAAGCAGCATTTTAAAGGCAGAAATCACATTGAATGCTAAATTGCAGGCCTAAAGTGCTTTTAAACATCTCACATGTGTATACATCAATCAGGGAGTGTAATTAGAGTTCTGCTTCACACTGACACACCAAACTCACTGTGTAACGCACCGCAAACAGCTGTTTGCATAGTGACGGCCATGCTGGACTGGTGCGCACCGTGGCCAGAGTGTAGGCCGTGGCGTTTTTCAAGCCCATATGGTCGCCGGGCTGTGGTAGCTCAATGATAGAACAACAGTGACTGTCCAGCTGATCAAATTTGGTCTGACCACAATGAAGCAACGATCTTATTATCTTTTGTGTGCCACCCCTACTCGAGACACTCAAATAGCCGGCGGTCATTGCTTCATTGTGATACGCAAGCCCCTTCACCGCGGCAAGGTAATGATCATAAAGGGGGAAGGGCACATGTACATGCCTTTTGTTTTTTTGTTGCAGCCGCTCGCAGTGCAGTCAGAAAAATTAGGCAGGCATGTACATGCACCAGAAAAATTAGTGTAGCGGCCGCTGCTAGCATTGGCCTTAAAAATTCAGGATCCGCCTAGAGTCCTGGACCCTGTTGGTGGTGGCGGAGAAGGCAGTCAAGCGGCCTGCAGGCAGAGATGCTGTGTGTGGGGACTGACTTAGTCTTCGGTCGTGCAGTAGCCCTCAGGGATCCATTCCTCATTCATTTTGATAAAGGTCAGGTACTGAACACTGTCGTGACTTAGGCGACTTCTCTTCTCAGTAACTATGCCTCCAGCTGCACTGAAGGTCCTTTCTGACAGGACGCTTGCGGCAGGGCAAGAGAGAAGTTGTATGGCAAATTGGGACAGCTCTGGCCACAGGTCAAGCCTGCGCAACCAGTAGTCCAAGGGTTCATCGTCGCTTTTCGCAGTGTCTACATCCACACTCAAGGCCAGGTAGTCGGCTACCTGCCGGTCCAGCCGTTGGTGGAGGGTGGATCCGGAAGGACTATGGCGAGGAGTTGGACTAAAGAACGTCCGCATGTCCAATATCACCCTGAGATCGCTGGAGCGTCCTGTCCTTGCCTGCGTGGACTTGGGAGGAGGAGGGTTACTGCCAGTGGTACCTTGATTGCGTTGTGCAGCCACATCACCCTTAAACGCATTGTAAGGCCTCGTTCACATCATTTAGCGCAGATGGCTGTGCGATTGGAACGCAACGCGTCCGATCGCACGCCATCTGCGCTCCTATGCGCTGCGCTGCAGATCCCATTCATTACAATGAATGGGATCTGCGCTGCGATTCCCAAAAATGCGTGCAGCACGCGATAGCGCAATCGCGCTGCCACGCAGCGCATATGATGGGAACGGTAGAAGGGCTGTCTATGCCCTTCTACCGTTCTTGCGTGTCGCACACTATACGCGCTGCCAAAATGCGGACGGCAGCGCGTATAGTCTGAACGAGGCCTACAGCATCATCAACAGCTTGTTCTGCAAGTGCTGCATCCTTTCCGCCTTTTGTTGAGTTGGTAACAGGTCCGCCACTTTGTGCCTGTACCGAGGGTCTAGTAGCGTGGCCACCCAGTACAGGTCATTCGCCTTGAGTTTTTTGATACGGGGGTCCCTCAACAGGCTGGACAACATGAAAGAGGACATCTGCACAAAGCTGGATGCAGACGTACTCTCCATCTCCTCTTGCTCTTCCTCAGTGATGGGACGCAACGCCTCTTCCTCCCCCCAGCCACGAACAATACCACGGGAACGTGGAGCAGCAGAAGCCCCCTGTGATGGCTGCCGCGGTTGTTCTTCTTCCGCCGCCTCTTCCTCCTCCACAGAAATGCCTTCCTCATCATCATCATCAGAGTCTGACTCATCTCCTTCCCCACACGACTCCTCTTCTTCCTCCTCCTCCTCCTCCCCCCTCTGTGCTGCCGCAGGTGTTGTGGGAACATCGGGTTCGGGTGTAAATGGCTCCCACGACTCCTGCTGCCGTAACTCTTCTCGTTCACGCTCCTCCACAGCTGTATCCACCACTCTACGCACGGCACGCTCCAGGAAGTAGGCGTAGGGGATCAAGTCGCTGATGGTGCCCTCATCGCGACTCACCAGTTTGGTCACCTCAAAGGGCTCCATGACCCTGCATGCATTTCGCATCAGTGTCCAGTTGTTGGGCCACAACATCCCCATCCTCCCAGATTGTGTCCTTGTACTGTAATGATACAGGTACTGGGTGACGGCTTTCTCCTGGTCTAGCAGGCGAGAGAACATCAGCAGGGTGGAATTCCAGCGAGTCGGGCTATCGCAAATCAGGCATCTCACCGGCAAGTTGTTTCTACGCTGAATCTCCGCAAAGCGTGCCATGGCCGTGTAAGAGCACCTGAAATGCCCACACAACTTCCTGGCCTGCTTCAGGACGTCCTCTAAGCCTGAGTACTTGGACACAAATCTTTGCACGACCAGATTCAGCACATGTGCCATGCAGGGTATGTGTGACAGCTTTCCCAAATTCAACGCAGCAATGAGATTGCTGCCGTTGTCACACACCACGTTGCCGATCTCAAGCTTGTGCGGGGCCAGCCATTGCTCCACCTGTTTGTTAAGAGCAGCCAGGAGAGCTGCTCCAGTGTGACTCTCCGCTTTCAGGCAAGACATGTCTAACACTGCGTGACACCGTCGTACCTGGCATGCAGCATAGGCCCTGGGGTGCTGGGGCTGTGTAGCTGGAGAGGAGATCGCGGCACCAGCCAAGGAGGAGGAGGATGACGACAGCGAAGCGGTGATAGCAGGTGTAGAGGAGGTGGCTGGAGGCCTGCCTGCAAGCCGTGGAGGTGTGACAAGTCGGTCCTCTGCGCAGCCACGTACTCCCTGCTTGCTGCCATCGGTCACCAGGTTGACCCAATGGGCTGTGTATGTAATGTAGTGGCCCTGCCCGTGTTTGGCAGACCAGGCATCCGTGGTCAGGTGGACCCTTGACCCAACGCTGTGTGCCAGAGATGACACCACTTGCCTCTCAACTGCATGTTAGAGTTTGGGTATGGCCTTTTGTGAAAAATAATTGCAGCCTGGTATCTTCCACTGTGGTGTACCAATGGCCACAAACTTATGGAAAGCCTCCGACTCCACCAGCTTGTATGGTAATAGCTGGCGAGCTAATAGTTCCGCCACGCCAGCTGTCAGACGCCGGGCAAGAGGGTGACTGGCGGACATTTGCTTCTTACGCTCAAATACTTCCTTCACGGACAGCTGGGTACTGCTGTGGGCAGAGGAGAAGGAACCGCTGAAGGGAAGAGGCGGTGTGGAGGAGGGTGGCTGTGAAGTTGCAAGGGAGAAAGTGGATGAAGACGATGCACCTGAAGGAGGAAGAGGAGAAGGAGGGTGGCTTGTCTTTTGAGGGGTGCTGCTTTTCCTCAGGTGTTCTTGCCATAGCTGTTTGTGCCTTCTCTCCAGGTGCCTTCGTAAGGCACTTGTCCCTACGTGTGAGTTGGCCTTTCCACGGCTCAATTTTTGCTGGCAGAGACAACAGATGGCTTTGCTCCGATCTGAGACACACACGTGAAAAAATTTCCAAACCGCTGAGCCCCCCTGGGGTGATGGCGCTACGGTGGCATCAGCAGCTGACGTTGAAGGGCATGTTGGCTGGCTGGCCATAGCTGGCGATACATGGCGTCGGACACTGCCCCCAGCTGTTTCTGAGGACGAGCTCCCTCTGCTTCTATCATGGAGTCGTCTCCTCCTACTCCTCTCTGACTCCTCCTCTGAACTGTCCCCCTGGTCATCTCCTCTACCGGGAACATATGTGGTATCCATATAATCGTCATCATAATCCTCCTGGCCAGCTGCGCTTTCCTCAGACACCTCCTCAAGTGCACCAACTTCAAGTGGTTCATCATCCCCTTCCTCACACATTACGTCCATACTATCGCCACCTAACTCAGACGTATGAGGTGGTGTACCTGCGCCTTCTTGTTGTTGTTGCAGTAGTGGCTGGGAATCAGTGATTTCACCACCACCACCAAATAACTCCTGCGAAGTGTCAAATGCAGTGGATGTGGTGCTTGTTGTAGCGTTGGTGGCTGCGGGAGATGAGGTGTTCTGTGTTAAATACTCAAGCACCTCCTCACGATTTTGGGAAGTGATGGCACGTGCCTTCTTCTGAGCACTGTATTTTGGGCCAGGTCCGCACGAAATCACAGCAACACCACCTCGCACAGACCTGCCGGTGCCTGGTGGCCTTCCTCTGGGTCTGCCTCTACCTCTTCCTCTACCTGGTTTGTCCATTTTGTCCATCTCGGGGGGATGCTAGGTATATGCAGTGAGGTGGGTTCACTCAACACAACAGGTAGTTAGATGCAGTGAGGTGGGTTCACTCAACACAACAGGTAGTAAGATGCAGTGATTAGTAAACAAACACACTACCAGTATATGCCGTTCAACCACCTGATATTTATTGAGAATCAAAGGTTATTTTTTACCTTGATTGATAATAATGAGTCTGTAAAAAAGTTTTTTTGTAGCACACCATATTAATGCACAATTTATCATTAAACGGGGTGTTACCCCACAATGTCTCAAACAGAAAGTCTCAGGGGACTGCACACAGACCAGAATATAGCCAGTTGACCATATCACTCCCCCAACATGGGGAGAGGCGGACACGGACACCTACAATGCCAAAAGATTAAAGCATCTAATATGCTAATTGCCCGTCAAACGTGTCCGCATCACCCCATGCGCCAATATCACAGTGGTCAACAGCAATAAATCAATCAAGGTAAAAAATAACCTTTGATTCTCAATAAATATCAGGTGGTTGAACGGCATATACTGGTAGTGTGTTTGTTTACTAATTCTTGTTTTTTGACCAGTGCATGTACCCACTTGTTTAGCACACCCTAGCATGTACACTTTCTGTGTAGTAGGTTTTTGTAGTTAGTCACCCTCTGAGTTAGGGTGTCTCGCAGGCTGTCTGGGGGTGGCTGCACACGGGGCAGTTAGATCTGCCTTTTTTTTTAGTCCAATAGAAAGAACTATAACAACAAAATGGTGTATATCCCTAGGATCGATATTGTGCAGGAAGTGGAGACGGCTTTTAAGGATCAAGATGATCTGTTAATGAATGTGGGTAGTATTACTACCTCACAGCCTGACTCCACCGACCCCACACTATTAGATCTTTTTAGACAACACGAAGACTTAGCCCTAAAAATTGTAAGAAGAAAATGGAATATTATATCCCTAAAGAAATATATAAAGGCTCAGATTGTACCAAGAGGTTTACGGGAAAAGATCATCCCGGCCGATCATTTGAGAAATGACAGATTTTTGACTCCCTGGAAAGAACATTGTATAAGCAATGGTATTTATATTATGACTATGATGACAGAGGAGGAAACGGTCCAGCTGATCGATATGGAAAAACAATTATGCAAATCGGCTGTTGAATTGGATAAATGGAAGGATAGACTTGATTTTGCCAAATTTAATGACAGAATAAAAAGATCTATTGATTCTGAGAATGAGAAATTGAGAGAGGGCAAACAAAAGAAATTCCAGAGGGACGTGCAGGATTTTGCGACTGGGAAAGTGTTTTTAGTGTATCCTTTAAGAAGTAGAAGTAGAAGTAGGAGAAGAAACGTAAGCTGGGCCTCCTCATCAGGGGGTTCAGGAGAGGATATTAGGGATAATGAGTCTGAATGGGAAGATGAACCACCCACCTCCAGGAAGAATGCAAAGCGAGGCATTTTGAGAGGAGCTGGAGTTGGTGGAGTAAAAACTAGACAACGTACTTTTTTAGAACGAAAAGAAGGATCAGGAAAAGGAGGAGGCAGCGGGTCAGAAACGAGACACAGCGGTCGGAAATAATTAATGAAAATGATATCCATGTTAATAATGTTATCAACTTGACCAATGTAAAGTTGGATAAGACAGATATACAGTTACTCAATCGAGGTTTGACTTTCTGTCCCTCACATCAGGTGTCACAATTTGAGGTGTTTAAAGATTTGCAATTATTCTTACGTAAAATTTTGCTGAAACTACAGTTTCAGAGTGACATGGTGGTAGGTGATGAGGAATTAATGGGTTACATGGATATAGATGATTTTGAAATTATTGAAGGGGAGGAAGGTGAGGAGCTGGGTTTGGATGGCCGTCTGCCCCTACACACTGATATGAGACCTAGATCCTCTTATATGCCTACCATACAGAAAAATAAGTACGTTTCATTATTTAATGAGTGTATAGTACAAGAGATTAACAATTGGACAGATACCACCGAACAATTGGATAATCTAACCAATTCTGAAAGAAAGTCCCTATCACGCCTAAAAAATCTGAAAGGGGTGGTTATCAAAAAAAGCGATAAAGGAGGCAATATAGTTCTCATGCCTGAACAGATGTACCTGGATGAGATTAATAGACAACTTAATGATAACTCGTGTTACGAAATAATTACTTTCAACCCTTTTGAAAAAGTTAAGGATCAATTAAATACGAGGCTCCAATGGGGCTATTTGGATGGAATTTTGACTGAAAAGGAATATAAAGCGTTGGTGGTCTCTGAGTATACTATCCCTACGCTGTATATATTACCCAAAGTTCATAAGAATCCTGCATGTCCCCCTGGACGCCCCATTATTTCCGCAAGGGGCTCCCCCCTTGAGAGAACAGCCCAATATATTGATAAAAAATTGAAACCATTGGTGGAGAGGCTTCCATCATTTGTACTGGACACCATGCACTTTTTAGAAAAATTGAAAAGTATCAGCATCCCACAGGATGCATTACTTGCAAGCTTGGACGTAGAATCCTTGTTTACAACCATTCCCAATGATATTGGGAGACGGGGTACATCTAAATTTATGGAACGGTTCTATCCTCAGAACGAGGGTCACAATGATTTTGTGGATTCCCTTTTGCAGTTTATTCTGATGAATAATTTTTTCACGTTTGACGGCAAATTCTATAGACAGAAACGGGGGGTTGCCATGGGAGCGGCTTGCTCTCCTGCGTATGCCTGTCTCCATTTAGGGGCTTGGGAGGAGGAGATAGTTTACAATCATGCCCTATATAAAAAATATGTATTACTATGGATTCGTTATGTGGACGACATTTTTTTGATTTGGGCAGGCTCCAAAGCGATTTTCTTTGATTTTGTAGAGAGCCTTAACTCAAACAGGTTTAATATTTTCCTTACCTCCACAATAAATGAAAATGAACTTGATTTTTTGGATATAAAGGTGTCCAGGGATGATGGGGGCCTGTCTACCAGGACTTTTAGAAAGAAAACTGCAGGAAATTTACTCTTACATTATGATAGTGCTCATTTGAATTCACAGAAAAAAGCTGTACCTATTGGCCAGTTCCTCCGAATTAGGAGGAACTGTTCCTCAACAGCAGAGTATCTAAAAGAAGCACAGGCCTTGAGGGCAAGATTAAGGGCTAGGGGTTACCCACATAAATTATTAAAATCAGCCTTATATAGAGCCCTACATACAGATAGACACACTTTATTGAGGAAGAAGCCTAAAGATGCAGTAGAGGATTTCCCCAGGTTGATTACAACATTTGGGGGACATTGGGACAGATTAAAAGAAACTGTGGAAAAATATTGGCATATATTGCTAAAAGATGACAAGATTGCCACAATTGTGGGCCCTCGACCGTTGCTAACGGCCAGGAGAAACAAGAATCTGTCTGACCTATTGGTACAGTCTGAGTATAAATCTGACTTTAGCAGGGGTCCTCCTGAGATGAAGGGGATGATAAGATGTGGCAAATGCTCAGTCTGTCCCTTTGTTGATGAAACAGACGTATTCTACGATTCTAGCAGGAAACAGCAGTTCAAAATTAACAGTAGGATTGATTGTGATACTAAGCATGTAGTTTATCAACTAATGTGTCCTTGTGGGTTATACTATGTGGGAAAAACTAAAAGAGAGTTTAAAACCCGTATACAGGAACACATTAGGAGTATTAATGATTCTATCAAGGAAGAGAAAAGGGATAAAACTCCTATTTCTACTCATTTTGCTGAATTTCATGAATCCAGCCCTCTTGGGCTGAAGGTTAAGGGTATATACTGTCTGAATCCAAGTATTAGATTTGAGAAGACTGATTCTATACTATACAGGAAAGAGAGTTATTGGATATACACACTGGACACACTATATCCTAAAGGTTTAAATAGGGACCTAAATTTGAAGGTGTTTTTGAAATAATCCGATTAGGTTGGACTGGATAGGATTGGTATATGTGGTACAGACGACTTGACTCATATGGACAGCAACTGTAAGCGATGGGATTACTTGCCACCCGATAGTATAACTTAAATGGTGTGAATGGGAGTGATTTAGTATTGTCTGCAATTGGATAAGTCACTAGGGGTTATTCGAATGTTGCCCACTAGAGGTCAGCAGAGCATTAACTTCTTATTGGGCAAGTTTTACATATAGGCATATGTGAATATATTAAAAGATCCAGAAGATGTTCATATATGGATTTGTACCACCAGAGGGAGCTATGTGGACTATGAGGCCTACTGCGCAGGTGATCTAAATATGTGATGTCACAAAGGTGAATGGACTTGCGCAGTATGGCGTAGACAGCCTAAAAGAAGTTCTGGCGGAAACGACCTCTCGGTCGCATAAAAGGCGGTCATGTGATCCAGCGCAGTTGCGCAGTACGTCCTGAGGAAGTCCCTGGGCGGGGCGAAACGCGTCGACGTAGGCCTGCGTCACGCGCTGAGATGTGCCTCTCTGCCCCCCTCTGCCCTCCCGCCGGATCGGAGCACGGTGCCCGGAACTATGGCGTATACTTTCAAGGACTGAACTCCCGCCTGGTTGGGGTAATATAAGTCTGAGGCCCTGAGTTTGATACTCCCGCAGATATACATCGTGGACACTGCGGTCAATCGGGCAGGCTAAAAACCGTCCATGCGGACGCTGCATATCGCATCAATGGAGGAGGTGGTAACTATGTGAAACAGTGTATACGGCATCTATATCCGCAAGGTTCATGTGTATATCCAATTATGGTGAAGTATTACATGCATGGAAACTTCGTTGTCACGATATATGGCTTGGCTGAAATACTGAACTGTTTTGTCCGCATAGGCCTATAACTATTATATTACAGCAAACTGGCTAGGTGCACCAGCCTAAATGGTCTGAAAAGACTCTTGAAGGAATATAGTGATCTTTCCATGACGATCTTCCTAAAGTGGAACTTTACCTTATGCCATTGAATTTTGAAAGCAGGACTTTCCGTGGGATATTTTTCATATATGCCTCTCATGGACTGTGTTCTTAAGTGTCATTTTTTTCATGGGTGACGACCCATGTTAGTTGGTATCTTGATGTGGATGTCTGCATGCAGGGCACGGTGTTGTGATTGCGGGGGGGCATAGGGGGGCTTTGGGGGGGCACATTTTTATTGCTGTTGACCACTGTGATATTGGCGCATGGGGTGATGCGGACACGTTTGACGGGCAATTAGCATATTAGATGCTTTAATCTTTTGGCATTGTAGGTGTCCGTGTCCGCCTCTCCCCATGTTGGGGGAGTGATATGGTCAACTGGCTATATTCTGGTCTGTGTGCAGTCCCCTGAGACTTTCTGTTTGAGACATTGTGGGGTAACACCCCGTTTAATGATAAATTGTGCATTAATATGGTGTGCTACAAAAAAACTTTTTTACAGACTCATTATTATCAATCAAGGTAAAAAATAACCTTTGATTCTCAATAAATATCAGGTGGTTGAACGGCATATACTGGTAGTGTGTTTGTTTACTAATTCTTGTTTTTTGACCAGTGCATGTACCCACTTGTTTAGCACACCCTAGCATGTACACTTTCTGTGTAGTAGGTTTTTGTAGTAAGATGCAGTGAGCTGGGTTCACTGAACAGTAAAGGTACTTAGATGCAGTGAGGTGGGTTCACTCAACACAACAGGTAGTTAAATGCAGTGAGGTGGGTTCACTGAACAATAAAGGTACTTAGATGCAATGAGCTGGGTTCACTGAACGCAATAGAAAGTAAGATGCAGTAAGCTGGGTTCACTGAACAATAAAGGTACTTAGATGCAGTGAGCTGGGTTCACTGAACGCAATAGAAAGTAAGATGCAGTAAGCTGGGTTCACTGAACAATAAAGGTACTTAGATGCAGTGAGGTGGGTTCACTCAACACAACAGGTAGTTAGATGCAGTGAGCTGGGTTCACTCAACACAACAGGTAGTTAGATGCAGTGAGCTGGGTTCACTCAACACAAAGCTAGGTATATGCAGTGATGAGGTGGGTTAAGTATACACAACAGGTACTGGGTATATGCAGTACTGGGTAGTACAATGTGAAGCTCCCTGTCACACACACAGTTAGTCACTGAATGTGCTGGGCTGCTGGCAGTGGCACACACACTATCAATTAGCAAGGCTGTGCATGCAACAAAAGTGTCAGTTTGAAACACAGAAAAAAAAAAGTACAGGATGAGCTCTAAAAAGAGCTATTGAGGGGTGCTATAAAGCAATAATAATAAGCCAGGAGCAAGCTAAGCAGCCAAGAACCTAACTAATCTGTCCCTAGAAGAACAAGTCTGCAGCAGCTGTCCCTAGTCTGTCTCTAGCAGGCACACGAGTGAGTGTAATGGCCGCTGGACCCTGCCTTATATAAGGGGGGGTGGGGCTCCAGGGCTTAGTGTAGCCTGAATGGCTACAATGTGCCTGCTGACTGTGATGCAGAGGGTCAAAGTTGACCCTCATAGTGCATTATGGGGCGAATCGAACTTCCGCAAAAGTTCGCTTGGTCCAGGCGAACGCGAACCCCCAAAGTTCGCCTGCACCCGTTCGCTACATCTCTACCCCTCACTGCAGGTACAAAGTATCCCTCCGCTCTCCCCTCACTGCAGGTACAAAGTATCCCTCCACTCTCCCCTCACTGCAGGTACAAAGTATCCCTCCGCTCTCCCATCACTGCAGGTACAAAGTATCCCTCCACTGTCCCCTCACTGCAGGTACAAAGTATCCCTCCTTTCTTCCCTCACTGCAGGTACACAGTATCCCTCCGCTCCCCTCTCACTGCAGGTACACAGTATCCCTCCGCTCCCCCCTCACTGCAGGTACACAGTATCCCTCCGCTCCCTCCTCACTGCAGGTACAAAGTATCCCTCCGCTCCCCCCTCACTGCAGGTACACAGTATCGCTCCGCTCCCTCCTCACTGCAGGTACAAAGTATCCCTCCGCTCCCCCCTCACTGCAGGTACAAAGTATCCCTCCGCTCTCCCCTCACTGCAGGTACAAAGTATCCCTCCACTCTCCCCTCACTGCAGGTACAAAGTATCCCTCCGCTCTCCCATCACTGCAGGTACAAAGTATCCCTCCACTGTCCCCTCACTGCAGGTACAAAGTATCCCTCCTTTCTTCCCTCACTGCAGGTACACAGTATCCCTCCGCTCCCCTCTCACTGCAGGTACACAGTATCCCTCCGCTCCCCCCTCACTGCAGGTACACAGTATCCCTCCGCTCCCTCCTCACTGCAGGTACAAAGTATCCCTCCGCTCCCCCCTCACTGCAGGTACACAGTATCGCTCCGCTCCCTCCTCACTGCAGGTACAAAGTATCCCTCCGCTCCCCCCTCACTGCAGGTACAAAGTATCCCTCCACTCTCCCCTCACTGCAGGTACAAAGTATCCCTCCACTCTCCCCTCACTGCAGGTACAAAGTATCCCTCCACTCTCCCCTCACTGCAGGTACAAAGTATCCCTCCACTCTCCCCTCACTGCAGGTACAAAGTATCCCTCCGCTCCCCCCTCACTGCAGGTACACAGTATCCCTCCGCTCCCTCCTCACTGCAGGTACAAAGAATCCCTCCACTCTCCCCTCACTGCAGGTACAAAGTATCCCTCCACTCTCCCCTCACTGCAGGTACACAGTATCCCTCCGCTCCCTCCTCACTGCAGGTACAAAGAATCCCTCCGCTCTCCCCACACTGCAGGTACACAGTATCCCTCCGCTCTCCCCTCACTGCAGGTACACAGTATCCCTCCGCTCCCCCCTCACTGCAGGTACAAAGTATCCCTCCGCTCCCCCCTCACTGCAGGTACAAAGTATCCCTCCACTCTCCCCTCACTGCATGTACACAGTATCCCTCCGCTCCCCCCTCACTGCAGGTACACAGTATCCCTCCGCTCCCTCCTCACTGCAGGTACAAAGTATCCCTCCGCTCCCCCCTCACTGCAGGTACACAGTATCCCTCCGCTCCCTTCTCACTGCAGGTACAAAGTATCCCTCCGCTCCCCCTCACTACAGGTACACAGTATCCCTCCGCTCCCTCCTCACTGCAGGTACAAAGTATCCCTCCGCTCTCCCCTCACTGCAGGTACACAGTATCCCTCCGCTCTCCCCTCACTGCAGGTACACAGTATCCCTCCGCTCCCCCCTCACTGCAGGTACACAGTATCCCTCCGCTCTCCCCTCACGGCAGGTACACAGTATCCCTCCGCTCTCCCCTCACTGCAGGTACACAGTATCCCTCCGCTCTCCCCTCACTGCAGGTACACAGTATCCCTCCGCTCTCCCCCTCACTGCAGGTACACAGTATCCCTCCGCTCTCCCCTCACTGCAGGTACACAGTATCCCTCCGCTCCCCCCTCACTGCAGGTATAAAGTATCCCTCCGCTCTCCCCCTCACTGCAGGTACAAAGTATCCCTCCGCTCCCCCCTCACTGCAGGTACACAGTATCCCTCCGCTCCCCCCTCACTGCAGGTACAAAGTATCCCTCCGCTCCCCCCTCACTGCAGGTACACAGTATCCCTCGGCTCTCCCCCCTCACTGCAGGCACACAGTATCCCTCCGCTCCCCCCTCACTGCAGGTACAAAGTATCCCTCCGCTCCCCCCACACTGCAGGTACACAGTATCCCTCCACTCTCCCCTCACTGCAGGTACAAAGTATCCCTCCGCTCTCCCCTCACTGCAGGTACACAGTATCCCTCCGCTCCCCCCTCACTGCAGGTACACAGTATCCCTCCGTTCTCCCCTCACTGCAGGTACAAAGTATCCCTCCGCTCTCTCCTCACTGCAGGTACACAGTATCCCTCCGCTCTCCCCTCACTGCAGGTACACAGTATCCCTCCGCTCTCCCCTCACTGCAGGTACACAGTATCCCTCCGCTTTCTCCTCACTGCAGGTACACAGTATCCCTCCGCTCTCCCCTCACTGCAGGTACACAGTATCCCTCCGCTCCCCCCTCACTGCAGGTACACAGTATCCCTCCGCTCTCCCCTCACTGCAGGTACACAGTATCCCTCCGCTCCCCCCTCACTGCAGGTACACAGTATCCCTCTGCTCTCTCCTCACTGCAGGTACAAAGTATCCCCCCCTCTCTCCTCACTGCAGATACACAGTATCCCTCCGTTCTCCCCTCACTGCAGGTACACAGTATCCCTCCGTTCTCCCCTCACTGCAGGTACAAAGTATCCCTCCGCTCTCTCCTCACTGCAGGTACACAGTATCCCTCCGCTCTCCCCTCACTGCAGGTACACAGTATCCCTCCGCTCTCCCCTCACTGCAGGTACACAGTATCCCTCCGCTTTCTCCTCACTGCAGGTACACAGTATCCCTCCGCTCTCCCCTCACTGCAGGTACACAGTATCCCTCCGCTCTCCCCTCACTGCAGGTACACAGTATCCCTCCGCTCTCCCCTCACTGCAGGTACACAGTATCCCTCCGCTCCCCCCTCACTGCAGGTACACAGTATCCCTCTGCTCTCTCCTCACTGCAGGTACAAAGTATCCCCCCCTCTCTCCTCACTGCAGATACACAGTATCCCTCCGTTCTCCCCTCACTGCAGGTACACAGTATCCCTCCGCTCTCCACTCACTGCAGGTACACAGTATCCCTCCGCTCCCTCCTCACTGCAGATACACAGTATCCCTCCGTTCTCCCCTCACTGCAGGTACACAGTATCCCTCCGCTCTCTCCTCACTGCAGGTACACAGTATCCCTCCGCTCTCCCCTCACTGCAGGTACACAGTATCCCTCCGCTCTCCCCTCACTGCAGCTACACAGTATCCCTTTGCTCTCCCCTCACTGCAGGTACAAAGTATCCCTACGCTCTCCCCTCACTGCAGGTATACAGTATCCCTCCGTTCTCTCCCCTCACTGCAGATACACAGTATCCCTCCGTTCTCCCCTCACTGCAGGTACAAAGTATCCCTCCGCTCTCCCCTCACTGCAGATACACAGTATCCCTCCGCTCTCCCCTCACTGCAGATACACAGTATCCCTCCGTTCTCCCCTCACTGCAGGTACACAGTATCCCTCCGCTCTCCCCTCACTGCAGCTACACAGTATCCCTCCGCTCTCCCCTCACTGCAGATAAACAGTATCCCTCCGTTCTCCCCTCACTGCAGATACACAGTATCCCTCCGCTCTCCCCTCACTGCAGGTACGCAGTATCCCTCCGCTCTCCCCCTCACTGCAGGTACACAGTATCCCTCCGCTCCCCCCTCACTGCAGGTACACAGTATCCCTCCGCTCTCTCCTCACTGCAGGTACACAGTATGCCTCCGCTCCCTCCTCACTGCAGGTACACAGTATCCCTCCGCTCTCCCCTCACTGCAGGTACAAAGTATCCCTCCGCTCCCTCCTCACTGCAGGTACACAGTATCCCTCCGCTCCCCCCTCACTGCAGATACACAGTATTCCTCCGTTCTCCCCTCACTGCAGGTACACAGTATCCCTCCGTTCTCCCCTCACTGCAGGTACACAGTATCGCACCGCTCGCCCCTCACTGCAGGTACGCAGTATCCCTCCGCTCTCTCCTCACTGCAGGTACAAAGTATCCCTCCGCTCCCCCCTCACTGCAGGTACACAGTATCCCTCCGCTCTCTCCTCACTGCAGGTACAAAGTATCCCTCCGCTCCCCCCTCACTGCAGGTACACAGTATCCCTCCGCTCCCCCCTCACTGCAGGTACAAAGTATCCCTCTGCTCTCCCCTCACTGCAGGTACAAAGTATCCCTCCGCTCCCTCCTCACTGCAGTTACAAAGTATCCCTCCGCTCTCTCCTCACTGCAGGTACACAGTATCCCTCCGCTCTCCCCTCACTGCAGGTACAAAGTATCCCTCCGCTCTCCCCTCACTGCAGGTACACAGTATCCCTCCGCTCCCTCCTCACTGCAGGTACACAGTATCCCTCCGCTCTCCCCTCACTGCAGGTACACAGTATCCCTCCGCTCCCCCCTCACTGCAGGTACACAGTATCCCTCCGTTCTCCCCTCACTGCAGGTACACAGTATCCCTCCGCTCCCCCCTCACTGCAGGTACACAGTATCCCTCTGCTCTCTCCTCACTGCAGGTACAAAGTATCCCCCCCTCTCTCCTCACTGCAGATACACAGTATCCCTCCGTTCTCCCCTCACTGCAGGTACACAGTATCCCTCCGCTCTCCACTCACTGCAGGTACACAGTATCCCTCCGCTCCCTCCTCACTGCAGATACACAGTATCCCTCCGTTCTCCCCTCACTGCAGGTACACAGTATCCCTCCGCTCTCTCCTCACTGCAGGTACACAGTATCCCTCCGCTCTCCCCTCACTGCAGGTACACAGTATCCCTCCGCTCTCCCCTCACTGCAGCTACACAGTATCCCTTCGCTCTCCCCTCACTGCAGGTACAAAGTATCCCTACGCTCTCCCCTCACTGCAGGTATACAGTATCCCTCCGTTCTCTCCCCTCACTGCAGATACACAGTATCCCTCCGTTCTCCCCTCACTGCAGGTACAAAGTATCCCTCCGCTCGCCCCTCACTGCAGGTACACAGTATCCCTCCGCTCTCCACTCACTGCAGGTACACAGTATCCCTCCGCTCCCTCCTCACTGCAGATACACAGTATCCCTCCGTTCTCCCCTCACTGCAGGTACACAGTATCCCTCCGCTCTCTCCTCACTGCAGGTACACAGTATCCCTCCGCTCTCCCCTCACTGCAGGTACACAGTATCCCTCCGCTCTCCCCTCACTGCAGCTACACAGTATCCCTTCGCTCTCCCCTCACTGCAGGTACATAGTATCCCTACGCTCTCCCCTCACTGCAGGTATACAGTATCCCTCCGTTCTCTCCCCTCACTGCAGATACACAGTATCCCTCCGTTCTCCCCTCACTGCAGGTACAAAGTATCCCTCCGCTCTCCCCTCACTGCAGATACACAGTATCCCTCCGCTCTCCCCTCACTGCAGATACACAGTATCCCTCCGTTCTCCCCTCACTGCAGGTACACAGTATCCCTCC
This sequence comes from Hyperolius riggenbachi, assembly GCF_040937935.1. NCBI lineage: Eukaryota > Metazoa > Chordata > Amphibia > Anura > Hyperoliidae > Hyperolius > Hyperolius riggenbachi. The sequence goes on from NC_090656.1 coordinate 5,002,463, forward strand.
GCTCTCCCCTCACTGCAGCTACACAGTATCCCGCTCTTCCCTCACTGCAGATACACAGTATCCCTCCGTTCTCCCCTCACTGCAGATACACAGTATCCCTCCGCTCTCCCCTCACTGCAGGTTCAAAGTATCCCTCCGCTCTCCCCTCACTGCAGGTACAAAGTATCCCTCCGCTCCCTCCTCACTGCAGGTACAAAGTATCCCTCCGCTCCCTCCTCACTGCAGGTACAAAGTATCCCTCCGCTCCCTCCTCACTGCAGGTACACAGTATCCCTCCGCTCTCTCCTCACTGCAGGTACACAGTATCCCTCCGCTCTCTCCTCACTGCAGGTACACAGTATCCCTCCGCTCCCCCCTCACTGCAGGTACAAAGTATCCCTCCGCTCTCCCCTCACTGCAGGTACAAAGTATCCCTCTGATCCCTCCTCACTGCAGGTACAAAGTATCCCTCCGCTCCCTCCTCACTGCAGGTACACAGTATCCCTCCGCTCTCCCCTCTCTGCAGGTACACAGTATCCCTCCGCTCTCTCCTCACTGCAGGTACACAGTATCCCTCCGCTCTCTCCTCACTGCAGGTACACAGTATCCCTCCGCTCTCCCCTCACTGCAGGTACACAGTATCCCTCCGCTCTCCCCTCACTGCAGGTACACAGTATCCCTCAGCTCTCCCCTCACTGCAGGTACACAGTATCCCTCAGCTCTCCCCTCACTGCAGGTACACAGTATCCCTCCGTTCTCCCCTCACTGCAGGTACACAGTATCCCTCCGCTCCCTCCTCACTGCAGGTACAAAGTATCCCTCCGCTCTCTCCTCACTGCAGGTACAAAGTATCCCCCCGCTTCTCTCCTCACTGCAGGTACACAGTATCCCTCCGCTCTCTCCTCACTGCAGGTACACAGTATCCCTCCGCTCCCCCCTCACTGCAGGTACACAGTATCCCTCCGCTCTCTCCTCACTGCAGGTACACAGTATCCCTCCGCTCCCTCCTCACTGCAAGTACAAAGTATCCCTCCGCTCCCTCCTCACTGCAGGTACAAAGTATCCCTCCGCTCCCTCCTCACTGCAGGTACAAAGTATCCCTCCGCTCTCTCCTCACTGCAGGTACACAGTATGCCTCCGCTCCCTCCTCACTGCAGGTACACAGTATCCCTCCGCTCTCCCCTCACTGCAGGTACACAGTATCCCTCCGCTCTCCCCTCACTGCAGGTACACAGTATCCCTCCGCTCTCTCCTCACTGCAGGTACACAGTATCCCTCCGCTCCCTCCTCACTGCAGGTACAAAGTATCCCTCCGCTCCCCCCTCACTGCAGGTACACAGTATCCCTCTGCTCCCCCCTCACTGCAGGTACACAGTATCCCTCCGCTCTCTCCTCACTGCACGTACACAGTATCCCTCCGCTCCCTCCTCACTGCAGGTACACAGTATCCCTCCGCTCTCACCTCACTGCAGGTACACAGTATCCCTCCGCTCTCCCTTCACTGCAGGTACACAGTATCCCTCCGCTCCCCCCTCACTGCAGGTACACAGTATTCCTCCGCTCTCCCCTCACTGCAGGTACACAGTATACCTCCACTCTCTCCTCACTGCAGGTACACAGTATCCCTCCGCTCCCTCCTCACTGCAGGTACACAGTATCCCTCCGCTCCCTCCTCACTGCAGGTACAAAGTATCCCTCTGCTCTCCCCCCTCACTGCAGGTACACAGTATCCCTCCGCTCTCTCCTCACTGCAGGTACAAAGTATCCCTTCGTTCTCCCCCCTCACTGCAGGTACAAAGTATCCCTCCGCTCCCTCCTCACTGCAGGTACAAAGTATCCCTCCACTCCCCCCTCACTGCAGGTACACAGTATCCCTCCACTCCCCCCTCACTGCAGGTACACAGGATCCCTCCACTCCCCCCTCACTGCAGGTACACAGTATCCCTCCGCTCTCTCCTCACTGCAGGTACACAGGATCCCTCCGCTTCCCCCTTACTGCAGGTACACAGTATCCCTCCGCTCCCTCCTCACTGCAGGTACAAAGTATCCCTCCGCTCCCCCCTCACTGCAGGTACACAGTATCCCTCCGCGCCCTCCTCACTGCAGGTACAAAGTATCCCTCCGCTCTCCACTCACTGCAGGTACACAGTATCCCTCCGCTCTCCCCTCACTGCAGGTACACAGTATCCCTCCGTTCCCCCCTCACTGCAGGTACACAGTATCCCTCCGCTCTCCCCTCACTGCAGGTACACAGTATCCCTCCGCTCCCTCCTCACTGCAAGTACAAAGTATCCCTCCGCTCCCTCCTCACTGCAGGTACAATGTATCCCTCCGCTCTCTCCTCACTGCAGGTACACAGTATGCCTCCGCTCCCTCCTCACTGCAGGTACACAGGATCCCTCCGCTCCCCCCTTACTGCAGGTACACAGTATCCCTCCGCTCCCTCCTCACTGCAGGTACAAAGTATCCCTCCGCTCTCCCCTCACTGCAGGTACACAGTATCCCTCCGCTCCCTCCTCACTGCAAGTACAAAGTATCCCTCCGCTCCCTCCTCACTGCAGGTACAAAGTATCCCTCCGCTCTCTCCTCACTGCAGGTACACAGTATGCCTCCGCTCCCTCCTCACTGCAGGTACACAGTATCCCTCCGCTCTCCCCTCACTGCAGGTACACAGTATCCCTCCGCTCTCCCCTCACTGCAGGTACACAGTATCCCTCCGCTCTCTCCTCACTGCAGGTACACAGTATCCCTCCGCTCTCTCCTCACTGCAGGTACACAGTATCCCTCCGCTCCCTGCTCACTGCAGGTACAAAGTATCCCTCCGCTCTCTCCTCACTGCAGGTACACAGTATGCCTCCGCTCCCTCCTCACTGCAGGTACACAGTATCCCTCCGCTCTCCCCTCACTGCAGGTACACAGTATCCCTCCGCTCTCTCCTCACTGCAGGTACACAGTATCCCTCCGCTTTCTCCTCACTGCAGGTACAAAGTATCCCTCCGCTCCCCCCTCACTGCAGGTACACAGTATCCCTCTGCTCCCCCCTCACTGCAGGTACACAGTATCCCTCCGCTCTCCCCTCACTGCAGGTACGCAGTATCCCTCCGCTCTCCCCTCACTGCAGGTACGCAGTATCCCTCCGCTCTCACCTCACTGCAGGTACACAGTATCCCTCCGCTCTCCCCTCACTGCAGGTACACAGTATCCCTCCGCTCTCCCCTCACTGCAGGTACACACTATCCCTCCGCTCTCTCCTCACTGCAGGTACAAAGTATCCCTCCGCTCTCCCCTCACTGCAGGTACACAGTATCCCTCCGCTCTCCCCCTCACTGCAGGTACACAGTATCCCTCCGCTCCCCCCTCACTGCAGGTACACAGTATCCCTCCTCTCTCCCCTCACTGCAGGTACACAGTATCCCTCCGCTCTCCCCTCACTGCAGGTACACAGTATCCCTCCGCTCTCCCCTCACTGCAGGTACACAGTATCCCTCCGCTCTCCCCTCACTGCAGGTACACAGTATCCCTCCGCTCTCCCCTCACTGCAGGTACACAGTATCCCTCCGCTCTCCCCCTCACTGCAGGTACACAGTATCCCTCCGCTCCCCCCTCACTGCAGGTACACAGTATCCCTCCGCTCCCCCCTCACTGCAGGTACACAGTATCCCTCCGCTCTCCCCTCACTGGAGGTACACAGTATCCCTCCGCTCCCCCCTCACTGCAGGTACACAGTATCCCTCCGCTCTCCCCTCACTGCAGGTACACAGTATCCCTCCGCTCTCCCCTCACTGCAGGTACAAAGTATCCCTCCGCTCCCCCCTCACTGCAGGTACACAGTATTCCTCCGCTCTCCCCTCACTGCAGGTACACAGTATACCTCGGCTCTCTCCTCACTGCAGGTACACAGTATCCCTCCGCTCCCTCCTCACTGCAGGTACACAGTATCCCTCCGCTCCCTCCTCACTGCAGGTACAAAGTATCCCTCCGCTCTCCCCCCTCACTGCAGGTACACAGTATCCCTCCGCTCTCTCCTCACTGCAGGTACAAAGTATCCCTCCGTTCTCCCCCCTCACTGCAGGTACAAAGTATCCCTCCGCTCCCTCCTCACTGCAGGTACAAAGTATCCCTCCGCTCCCTCCTCACTGCAGGTACAAAGTATAGCTCCACTCCCCCCTCACTGCAGGTACACAGGATCCTTCCACTCCCCCCTCACTGCAGGTACACAGTATCCCTCTGCTCTCTCCTCACTGCAGGTACACAGGATCCCTCCGCTCCCCCCTCACTGCAGGTACACAGTATCCCTCCGCTCCCCCCTCACTGCAGGTACAAAGTATCCCTCCGCTCCCTCCTCACTGCAGGTACAAAGTATCCCTCCGCTCCCTCTTCACTGCAGGTACACAGTATCCCTCCGCTCTCCCCTCACTGCAGGTACACAGTATCCCTCCGCTCTCACCTCACTGCAGGTACACAGTATCCCTCCGCTCTCCCCTCACTGCAGGTACACAGTATCCCTCCGCTCCCCCCTCACTGCAGGTACACAGTATCCCTCCGCTCTCCCCTCACTGCAGGTACACAGTATCCCTCCGCTCTCCCCTCACTGCAGGTACAAAGTATCCCTCCGCTCTCCCCTCACTGCAGGTACACAGTATCCCTCCGCTCTCCCCTCACTGCAGGTACACAGTATCCCTCCGCTCCCCCCTCACTGCAGGTACACAGTATCCCTCCGCTCTCCCCTCACTGCAGGTACACAGTATCCCTCCGCTCTCCCCCTCACTGCAGGTACACAGTATCCCTCCGCTCTCCCCTCACTGCAGGTACAAAGTATCCCTCCGCTCTCCCCTCACTGCAGGTACACAGTATCCCTCCGCTCTCTCCTCACTGCAGGTACAAAGTATCCCTCTGCTCTCCCCTCACTGCAGGTACAAAGTATCCCTCCGCTCTCCCCTCACTGCAGGTACAAAGTATCCCTCCACTCTCCCCTCACTGCAGGTACACAGTATCCCTGCGCTCTCACCTCACTGTAGGTACAAAGTATCCCTCCGCTCTCTCCTCACTGCAGGTACACAGTATCCATCCGCTCCCTCCTCACTGCAGGTACACAGTATCCCTCCGCTCTCCCTTCACTGCAGGTACACAGTATCCCTCCGCTCCCCCCTCACTGCAGGTACACAGTATCCCTCCGCTCTCCCCTCACTGCAGGTACAAAGTATCCCTCCGCTCTCCCCTCACTGCAGGTACACAGTATCCCTCCGCTCTCCCCTCACTGCAGGTACACAGTATCCCTCCGCTCTCCCCTCACTGCAGGTACAAAGTATCCCTCCGCTCTCCCCTCACTGCAGGTGCAAAGTATCCCTCCGCTCTCCCCTCACTGCAGGTGCAAAGTATCCCTCCGCTCTCCCCTCACTGCAGGTACACAGTATCCCTCCGCTCCCCCCTCACTGCAGGTACACAGTATCCCTCCACTCTCCCCTCACTGCAGGTACAAAGTATCCCTCTGCTCTCCCCTCACTGCAGGTACACAGTATCCCTCCGCTCTCCCCTCACTGCAGGTACACAGTATCCCTCCGCTCTCCCCTCACTGCAGGTACAAAGTATCCCTCCGCTCTCCCCTCACTGCAGGTACACATTATCCCTTAGAGTTACATATTCCGTGGTATATCTTAGGTCTGACTTGTGTTCTGGGTTTGCTCTGCAGCTTGTAGACGATTTGCGGTCGGTGGTCGGAGAGTCCAATGTGTCCACTGCTATGATTGTGCGTGAGCAGCATGGCAAAGATGAATCCATGCACAGGTGAGACTCTCAGGTCCTTCTCGTTAATCACGGTCGTAGCTGAGGTCTCCACTGTTTCTTCTGGCATCTGGTTTAGAAGCCTAATCTTGAGTTTCGTGCATGCGTCTACTTCCTTAAGAAGGAACTTAAAGGCAAAATTGAACTTTATACCAATCAGTAGCCGAGAACCCCTTTTCCACGAGAAATCATTACATTTTCTTGAACAGATCCTCAGGAACATCTATGTAGCTGATATTGAGTTGAAACCCCTTCCACAGTGTTATGTCAGGGCCATGGCCATGTTAGTTTCCTGTATGTGAACCTTGTTGCATGGTGGGAGATAATGGCTGTGGCCAACTGTCGGTTTCTGCCCAGCCAACATGCAAAGTGGCCAGCTGCTGCAGCCAATGTGGGAACAAACTGTCTTTTACTTACGTTACGTTTTCAGACTTTGGCTGGCCAGAACCGGACAGAACCTGCCTGGTCACGGCCCAGCACATTCAATTTTAATTGGCCAAAGACTGACCAATTTTACCATCTCCAAATAGTATGAGAGTTTATCTACACAATACGTCCATAGTATTCAATATCTGTTGGCCCTACTACATGGAAGCTGTAACATTGGCCAATCAGTGGCCAATCAAAATTGAAGGCGTGTACCAGACTTAAAGGTGTCTACTAATGATACAATTTTCAGTGAAGAAAGTCACTAAAATTGGTCAGTGGTTGGCCAATCATAATTAAAAGTGTGTACCAGGCTTAAAGGATACCTGAAGTGACATGATGAGATAGACATGAGTATGTGCAGTGCCTAGCACACAAATAACTATGGTGTGTTCCTTTTTTTTCTTTCTCTGCCTGAAGGAGTTAAATATCAGGTATGAAAGTGGCTGACTCAATCCTGACTCAGACAGGAAGTGACTACATTGTGACCCTCACTGATAAGAAATTCCCCGTTTTTACCTTTCTTGCTCTCAGAAGCCATTTTCTGCTAGGAAAGTGTTTTATAGTTGGAATTTCTTATCAGTGAGGGTGTCACTATAGTCACTTCCTGTCTGAGTCAGCCACTTACATAGCTGATATTTAATGCTTTCATGCAGAGAAAGAAAATAAGAACTGTACATACTCATCTGTATCTCATCATGTCACAAGTCACCTCGGGTATCCTATAGGGCCTATTTCTGCCTGCAATTTTAGAATAGCAGTCTACTGAAATCAATTGGCTGCATGTGAATCACATGCAGCTAAAAAAAAATGATGCATACTGTGTTAGCAGCATGCATTCAAATCCCCATAGCCATGCAAGCACGGCAAAGTCATACGCATACAAAGTTTGCATCAGCAATGGTGCCGCCAGTTGTGTAACTGAGGAGCTTGGGGCCTCGGTGTGAGTTTTACATGGGCCCCAAGCATTTTATTGATATGGAGCCCCGAAATCCACCAAGGACAGCTGAGGTGTCAAAGAGAGGTGTAATAGAGTACAGAAACAGTTTGTTAAGGATTACCACTGTGCAATGTGCATAAAGAGGTGTTCATTTCCATCATAGCACCAATGAAAAGTTAATAAGATGGATGAACGAGGGTCCCTCTGGTTCAGGGGCTAGGGTGCAGTCACAAATTTCTGCATCCCCTATTGCTATGCCACTGGGTGCGGCGCCCATTTTGGAAACAGCCAGTGGAAATGTGCCTTGAGTCAGGATGCAGGTAGGACCCTTCTTACCCAACAAAGCAACTGCCAACAGGAAGTCCATACGGAGCGTCTTAGCCTGCCCTACTCCACAAGAAACGGCGAGTGGCATTCCGAACACACACCATGGACTAGAAGACCAGCTGCAGAAACAGAAGGCAAAGGTGAAAACCAACTGGTTCCCACCTTATCTTGCTTCCTGCATAGGCTAAAATAGGAAGCAGAAATGGTCACATGACTGTGACCAGCCAATTAAAAAATACCAAATCCATCACATGCTTCTCCATGTTTTCTCCAGGAAGGGAATATCCGTGAAATGCAGGGATCACCTCTGTTAGTGGTTCTGTTTTCTTGCCAGAAAAGTCATTGTTTTCTCGTTACGGTGACTGCTCTGTTTGTTCTGTGTTTTCCTGTTAGCTGCCAGCCCCCTGATATCGTCGTCTGGCCACAGGAGGTGGAGCAGGTTAGCAGAATGGCTCAGCTCTGCTATGCGCAGAATGTTCCCATCATCCCTTTTGGCACAGGAACGGGACTGGAAGGAGGGGTCAGCGCAATGATGGTATGCAATATTATTATTAGTCATTGGATTTATATAGCGCTAACATATTACGCAGCGCTGTACAATACATAAGATTACAGACAATGATAACAACAACACAATACAGGTAATTTATATATATAAAATTGTATGTATGTATACATACCTCCCAACTTTTTGAGATGAGAAAAAGGGACACTTAAGCCCTGCCCCGCCACACCCCTGATCACGCCCCCAACACACCCCTAGTCACGTATACCATAAAGATTTAATAAGAAAAATATGTTGTTTCATAATTCAAACCACACTAGTCCTTTCTTTCCTGGTTCATTATTCTTTATATTCACATTTTAAAATTAGTAATATTATATCAATTTAAAGGATGGGATTAAGTAATTCAAACACATTTTTTTAGTAGAGAAATACACATATTTACATAGAAAGGAGGGACAAAGTCCTGAAAGAGGGACAAATGAGGAGGAAAGAGGAACAGAGGGACAGGGCTACCAAAGACGGACTGTCTCTCCAAAAGAGGGTCAGTTGGGAGCTGTGTGTGTGTGTGTGTGTGTGTGTGTGTGCGTGCGTGCGTGCGTGCGTGTGTGTGGGTGTGCATGTGTGTGTGTGTGTGTGTGTGTGTGTGTGTGTGTGTACAGCGTGTGTGTGTGTGTGTGTGTGTGTACAGTGTGTGCGTGTGTGTGTGTGTGTGTGTGTGTGTGTGTACAGCGTGTGTGTGTGTGTGTGTGTGTGTGTGTGTGTGTGTGTGTGTACAGTGTGTGCGTGTGTGCGTGTGTGTGTGCGTGTGTGTGTGTGTGTGTGTGTGTGTGTGTACAGCGTGTGTGTGTGTGTGTGTGTGTGTGTGTGTGTGTGTGTGTGTATGTGCCGCAAACACTCGAAAACGCTGTGAATGATTTGAATGAAACTTGGTATACAGATCCCTTACTACCTGGGATGATATGTTCTGGGGGTCTTGCATCCCCCCTGCACACCTGGGTGGAGCTACAAACAGCAAATCAGATTTCACCCATTCATGTTAATGGAAAAATGTCCCCATAATTAGCACAGGTAGGGTTAGGGCTACTCGATGGCCCCAGATTTCCCATCGGATAGACCACTCTTTGAATGAATCTGATCACAAAGTGATCTATTAGCTGCCCACAGATCTACCCTAACCCTACAAATCTACCATGCCGGGCTCCCCCAGGTCACCCCCAGGTATTGTGTCCCCTCATCTACCCTGTGGTGAGTGTGGATGCGGTGCAGCTCATATTGTCTTCATCACCGCCAAGCTCCTGTACCATGTGACCTGACAGCCCAGAACGTGACCTGACCTCATACATGACATCAGGTCACATGGTACCGGCGCCCAGTGATGATGAAGAGAAGTGGCGGCACACAGGAGGAGCGTGGCAGCAGACAGGTGAGCTAAGCACGGCTTCCACACTCACCAGGGGGCGGGGCAGAACACATTACACACAGGGGAGAGCAGCTGCAGTTCCGTCAGGTCACATGGTACAGGCGCCTAGTGATGATGAAGAGAAGAAGCGGGACAAGGGAGGAGCGCGGCAGCGGACAGGTGAGCTAAGCTCTCTTCCACACTCACCAGGGAGCGGGGCAGAACACATTACACATGGGGGAGACCAGCTGGGGTTCCGTCAGGTCACATGGTGCAGGCGCCCAGTGATGATGAAGAGAAGACGCGGGACACAGGAGGAGCGTGGCAGCAGACATGTGAGCTGAGCACGGCTTCCACACTCACCAGGGGGCGGGGCAGAACACATTACACACAGGGGAGAGCAGCTGCAGTTCCGTCAGGTCACATGGTACAGGCCCCCAGCGGTGATGAAGAGAAGAAGCGGGACACGGGAGGAGCGTGGCAGCAGACAGGTGAGCTAAGCACGGCTTCCACACTCACCAGGGGGCGGGGCAGAACAAGTTACACACGAGGGAGACCAGCTGCGGTTCCGTCAGGTCACATGGTACCGGCGCCCAGTGGTGATGAAGAGAAGTGGCGGGACAAGGGAGGAGCGCGGCAGCAGACAGGTGAGCTAGGCATGGCTTCCACACTCACCAGGGGTCAGGGCAGAACACATTACACATGGTGGAGACCAGCTGGGGTTCCGTCAGGTCACATGGTACAGGCGCCCAGTGGTGATGAAGAGACGACGCGGGACACGGGAGGAGTGTGGCAGCAGACAGGTGAGCTAAGCACGGCTTCCACACTCACCAGGGGGCGGGGCAGAACACATTACACACGGGGGGGGGGGAGACCAGCTGGGGTTCCATCAGGTCACATGGTACTGGCACCCAGTGGTGATGAAGTGAAGTGGCGGGACATGGGAGGAGTGCGGCAGCAGACAGGTGAGCTAAGCACGGCTTCCACACTCACCAGGGGGGCGGGGCAGAACACATTACACACAGGGGAGAGCAGCTGCAGTTCCGTCAGGTCACATGGTACAGGCGCCCAGTGATGATGAAGAGAACTGGCAGAACACAGGAGGAGCGCGGCAGCAGACAGGTGAGCTAGGCATGGCTTCCACACTCACCAGGGGGCGGGGCAGAACACATTACACATGGGGAGACCAGCTGGGGTTCCGTCAGGTCACATGGTACCGGCGCCCAGTGGTGATGAAGAGACGACGCTGGACACGGGAGGAGTGCGGCAGCAGACAGGTGAGCTAAGCACGGCTTCCACACTCACCAGGGGGCGGGGCAGAACACATTACACACGGGGGGGGGGGGAGACCAGCTGGGGTTCCATCAGGTCACATGGTACAGGCGCCCAGCAATGATGAAGAGAAGTGGAGGGACACAGGAGGAGCGTGGCAGCAGACAGGTGAGCTAAGCACGGCTTCCACACTCACCAGGGGGGGGCGGGGCAGAACACATTACACATGGGGGGAGACCAGCTGGGGTTCCGTCAGGTCACATGGTACAGGCGCCCAGTGATGATGAAGAGAAGAAGCGGGACACGGGAGGAGTGCGGCAGCAGACAGGTGAGCTAGGCATGGCTTCCACACTCACCAGGGGGCGGGGCAGAACACATTACACACGAGGGAGACCACCTTGGGTTTCGTCAGGTCATATGGTGCAGGCGCCCAGTGATGATGAAGAGAAGACGCGGGACATGGGAGGAGTGCGGCAGCAGACAGGTGAGCTAAGCACGGCTTCCACACTCACCAGGGGGGCGGGGCAGAACACATTACACACAGGGGAGAGCAGCTGCGGTTCCGTCAGGTCACATGGTACAGGCCCCCAGTGGTGATGAAGAGAACTGGCAGAATACAGGAGGAGCGCGGCAGCAGACAGGTGAGCTAGGCACGGCTTCCACACTCACCAGGGGGCGGGGCAGAACACATTACACATGGGGAGACCAGCTGGGGTTCCGTCAGGTCCCATGGTACCGGCGCCCAGTGGTGATGAAGAGACGACGCGGGACACGGGAGGAGTACAGG